>NC_090021.1:339129842-339762342 GCF_037176765.1 Anolis sagrei
AGGTCTCTGATATGGCCTAGCTGCAGGAGGACAAACGCAAAGGAAAGAAAAGGAAGCAGACAAAAAAGCAATTGAGAAATATGGCAAATGAGACCAAAAGAAGGAAAATGGGAAAATGATCAGTACGAACAATAGTTCAAACCATTTGAAACAGAACAAAAATCAGCAAATGAAACTCCAAAACCTTCAAGAAAACCAGCACGACATTAAAAAAAGATCATGAATGATGGAGCAAAAGGTGAGCCAAAAAAGTTCTGAATGGCAGAATATAATCAGAAGTGTATTGTCGAAGGCTTTCATGGCCAGAATCACTGGGTTGTTGTAGGTTTTTTCGGGCTATATAGCCATGTTCTAGAGGCATTCTCTCCTGACATTTTGCCTGCATCTATGGCAAGCATCCTCAGAGGAAGTGAGGTCTGTTGGAACTAGGAAAAAGGGTTTATATATCAGTGGAATGACCAGGGTGGGACAAAGGACTCTTGTCTGCTGGGGCTAGGGGGTGAATGTTTCAACTGACCACCATTAGAAGTGGTTTTTCAGTTTTCCTTTTCAACCGACTGCAAAATCTAGACACTTCTCAAGTTTCCCTTAAATTGAGTTATTATTATGGGAAGGGAGAAACCCCCTTTTCTCCTTGTTTGGCATTTTTATGCCCATTTGTTTGTTGATCTTTTTTATTCCTCTTCCCAAAATGTAGAGAAATGATGCTGCAAGTAGCAGCCAATAGTGAAAGGACCAAAGCACTGACATCTCCGGCCCATCCTTTGTTCGGATATCAGCCAGCACGCCAACACCTTAAATCAAGACACATCTTCTTAAGATCTACAGAGATACTCGCAGGAACATCTCAGTAAGTGAGAGTCCAAAAGTGGCAGGTGAAAACCCGGAACCTCAATCCGTGGCTGAGACTGTATGAGAAACTCCCTCCTGAGCACACATAAGAGTGGACGATCTGAAAAGTGCTGAACAGGTTGCGATCTGGCACCACGAGGTGCAGAGCCAACCTTAAGAAATGGACTACTACAAAGTGGAGTCCACAACATGAGAGTGTGGAGAAGAGCAAACCACACATCACCTACTACAGCAGTTCTCAACTTGGGGTGTCAGAGGGGTCGCCAAAGTCCCTCAGGAAACACAGTATTTTCCAGGTTGTTGTAGGTTTTTTCAGGCTATATGGACATGTTCTAGAAGCATTCTCTCCTGACGTTTTGCCTGCATCTATGGCAAGCTTCCTCAGAGGTTGTGAGAATGCTTCTAGAACATGGCCATATAACCCAAAAAACCTACAACAACCCAGTGATTCCAGCCATGAAAGCCTTCGACAATACAGTATTTTCTGTTGGTCAGGAAACCTGGGGGTCGGGATCCCGGGGGGGGGGGGGGGGGTTGCGAGGGGGTGTCAGAGGGGTCGTCAAAGACCATCAGAAAACACAGTTTTTTCTGTTGGTCATGGGGGTTCTGTGTGGGAAGTTTGGCCCAATTCTATCATTGGTGGGGTTCAAAATGCTCTTTGAAGGTAGGTGTACTATAAATCCCAGCAACCACAACTCTCAAATGTCAAGTTCTATTTTCCACAAACTCCACCAGTGTTCACATTTGGGCATATTGAGTATCCATGCGAAGTTTGGTCCAGCTCCATCACAGTGCGTCCACATTGAGTCCACAGTGCTCTCTGGATGCAGGTGAACTACAACTCCAAAACTTAAGGTCAATGCCCACCAAACCCTTTCAGTATTTTCTGTTGGTCATGGGAGTTATAACGCCAAGATTGGTTCAATTCCATCCTTGGTGGGGTTCAGAATGCTCTTTGATTGTAGGTGAACTATAAATCCCAGCAACCACAACTCCCAAATATCAAGATTCTAGTTTCCCCAAACTCCACCAGTGTTCACATTTGGGCATTTTGTGTATTCGTACCAAATTTGGTCCAGATCCATCATTGTTTGAGTCCACAGTGATCTCTGGATGTAGGGGTTCAGAATGCTCTTTGATTGTAGGTGAACTATAAATCCCAGCAACCACAACTCCCAAATGTCAAGATTCTAGTTTCCCCAAACTCCACCAGTGTTCACATTTGGGCATCTTGAGTATTCGTACCAAATTTGGTCCAGATCCATCATTGTTTGAGTCCACAGTGATCTCTGGATGTAGGGGTTCAGAATGCTCTTTGATTGTAGGTGAACTATAAATCCCAGCAACCACAACTCCCAAATGTCAAGATTCTAGTTTCCCCAAACTCCACCAGTGTTCACATTTGGGCATCTTGAGTATTCGTACCAAGTTTGGTCCAGATCTATCATTGTTTGAGTCCACAGTGATCTCTGGGTGTAGGGGTTCAGAATGCTCTTTGATTGTAGGTGAACTATAAATCCCAGCAACTACAACTCCCAAATGACAAAATCATAATTTTTTGAGTGATTTCGTTCATTGGTTCTTTTGTTTTTAAGGTACTCATTATGCACAGAGCATATTTATATGTAGAGATTGTAGCCTCAACTCGCTTCTGACACGATAAATAAATAGGGAAATGATGAAACAGTCTGCTAATAAATGACTATAAAATGCAAAATAGGAAGAAAGAGTTTGCTGAAAGCTCAAATTGAACTGTCATTAATTTCCTAAATTTTCAGGCAAAAATAGTGCAGAGTAAGTGAAGCGCAATTACTAAGTTGTTTCAAGTCAAGGGTGGGGCTGTTTTCGCTTGCTATAGCAACCAAATAAGAAAAAGGAACCACAGAGATGAAGTCTTACGGGACATTAAAGACATCTATTTAACTCATTTCCAGCTTTGCTCTGGTGATGTGTCCCTTTCCCTCAAATTACAGTCTTGCTCTCTTCTCTCTGCCTTCACAAACCAACACAATACCGGATCATGAAAAGCTTCTACCACAACGTGATGATAAAGATTCCAGATCCCTGTGAATTACACGATTTTCGTTCCTGATTTATAAATGTCATTTCCTAATTGTTTCTAGCATAATGACATGTGAGAAGTTTATCAAACTGCAAAAACTTGCAGGAGGGACATCATCCTGCAGCTCATTTTGCTATTGTTTTTCAATGAGCGTGTTGTTTTTGTGATGTGTGCTGGGGAGAACAATTAAATTTGTAATACAATGACAATGAAGTTATTCTATTCTAGTCTATTCTATGGACGTTATGGCAAACTGTCCAATTCTGGGCACCACAATTCAAGAGAGATATTGACAAGCTGGAATGTGTCCAGAAGAGGGTGACTAAAATGATCAAGGGTCTGGAGAACAAGCCCTATGAGGAGCGGCTTAAGGAGCTGGGCATGTTTAGCCTGAAGAAGAGAAGGCTGAGAGGAGATATGATAGCCATGTATAAATATGTGCGAGGAAGCCACAGGGAGGAGGAGGGAGCAAGCTTGTTTTCTGCTTCCCTGAAGACCAGGACGTGGAACAATGGCTTCAAACTACAAGAGAGGAGATTCCATCTGAACATGAGGAAGAACTTCCTTACTGTGAGAGCCGTTCAGCAGTGGAACTCTCTGCCCCGGAGTGTGGTGGAGGCTCCTTCTTTGGAGGCTTTTAAACAGAGGCTGGATGCCCATCTGTCAGGGGTGATTTGAATGCAATATTCCTGCTTCTTGGCAGAATGGGGTTGGACTGGATGGCCCATGAGGTCTCTTCCAACTCTTTGATTCTATTATTCTATTCTATTCTATGGATGTCATGGCAAACTATAGTGAGGGGGAGGTTGCTCCTTTGAGATGGCTTTGGTGCATTCCCTTTCTGTGGAATAATCCTTGACTTTCCATGGGTCAGATCCACATCCATAATTTTGCCCCCCGAAATTTATAAGTGAGGTTAATGCATACACAGGTATATACAGTTGGAGTCCCTGTGGCACAGCAGGTTAAACTGCTGAGCTGAACTTTGAATATAAATAGATAAATTATTGACATAATTGTCATGACAGTGTTTCAGAAGAAGATGGCACAACTGTCTTTAACAGATGTAGATTTTTGTACATGCATAAAGGTACAAAATGTGAAAAAAATAAGATATCCTCTGAAAATAAGTCATAATACACCCAGTGGTGCAATGGGTTAAACCAGCTTAGCTGCTAAACTTGCTGACCAAAAAGTTGGCCGTTTGAATCCGGGGAGCAGGGTGAGCTCCCACAGCCCTAGCCTCTGCCAACATAGCAGTTTGAAAGCATGCAAATGTGAGTAGATCAATAGGTACCACCTTGGCGGGAAGGTAATAGTGCTCTATGCAGTCCCGCTGGCCACATGACCTTGGAGGTGTCTCCGGACAAGGCTGGCTCTTCAGCTTAGAAATGGAGATGAGTACCACCCTCTAGAGTTGGACTCAACTAGACGTAACGTCAAGGGAAACCTTCCATCTTTACCTCTATAGGGTAGGTCCAATCCTAAATCGCCTTTCCATGCCAAAAAATAACTTTCCAGTGGACATCCCACCAGCCGAGGGCAGATATGCTTTGCTAAGAGTCACTCTCTGGAGCTTGCTATATCTGTTTCGATCATAAGACACAGGCTTCTGATTGTGAAGAAACAAATCTGATTTCCTGGCCCATGCCAGGCGTGAACATGTGATGGGGTTTATCTCTGCCGGTGGACAGATCCTACAGACTCCTACAGATGGGCTGCTACCTCAGAAGCAAGAAATGTTTTTGCTGCACCCAACTATTCCCTGTCTGCATTCTGCAAATTCCACGAAGGCAACCCTTTCTTGCATTCCTCCCTTCGGCATTCAGTGATCCTGGGCAAGAATCAGATCTGCCAAAGCAGAAGCCCCAACCTAAGAGTATAAGGAGAATACTTGTGGGATTCCTAAATGGCAGGAGTAACTTCTCAAACAGGATTCCACTTTTGCTTTTTCCCTCAAGCCAGGGATCCTCAAACTTTTTAAACAGAGGGCCAGGTCACAGTCCCCCAAACTATTGGAGGGCCGGATTATCATTTGAAAAATAAAAACTATGAATGAATTCCTATGTACACTACACATATCTTATTTGTAGTGCAAAAAACCCACTTAAAAACAATATAATAATTAAAATGAACAACAATTCTAATAAATATAAAGTTATTAGTATTTCAGTGGGAAGTGTGGGCCTGCTTTCGGCTGATGGGATAGGATTGTTGTTGTTGTTGTTGTTGTTGTTGTGTGCTTTCAAGTCGTTTCAGACTTAGGTTGACCCTGAGCAAGGACCGGGTAAATGACCTTGGAGGGCCATATCTGGCCTCTAGGCCTTAGTTTGAGGACCCCTTCCTTAAGCCATAAGGAGAGGCGGGTAATAGATATATTCGGATGTTTTGTGATTTCTGGGCAGGAAAAATATCAGGACAAAATGCTGCTAGAACACAGCCTGGAAATCACACAACACCCAAATGATTCCGGCCATGAAATCTTTTTGACAATGCAATAAATATGATCACACTAGGTAAAGGTAAAGGTTATCCCCTGACATTAAGTCCAGTCATGTCTGACTCTGGGGTGTGGTGCTCATCTCCATTTCTAAGCCGAAGAGCCGGCGTTGTCCGTAGACACCTCCAAGGTCATGTGGCCGGCATGACTGCATGGAGCACCGTTACCTTCCCGCCGGAGCGGTACCTATTGATCTACTCACATTTGCATGTTTTCGAACTGCTAGGTTGGCAGAAGCTAGGGCTGACAGCGGAAGCTCACGCCGCTCCCCGGAATCGAACCTGCGACCTTTCGATCAACAAGCTCAGTGCTTTAGCCCACTGAGCTACCGGGGGCTCCTATGGTCACACTAGAAAGCTGTATTTCTGACCATTTGCACAACAGAGATTGACCAAATAGTCACACTTTGAGGACCTGGAGGGAATATTTGCAATCAAACAGATGAATAATTAAATCTGCAAAAATCAAAACTGCTAATGTGGAGGGACAACTGTAATTTGCAATGCTTTCTGTTTAGTCCCAAACCTTCTTGCATGTCCTAATTGCCACTGCTTCAAAAATATTCCATTTTGTTCCCATGCACAGAATAAAGTACGCCTACTGCATTGGACATGATGCTCTTTTTTTCCCCAAAGAGTTAATTAAAAAAGGCTATCAAATGGGAAATTCCACTGTCTTTGCCCCGTCTCAATTTCTTGGCCACCTGTTCCCTTTGGATCGAGGCGAGGAACAACAGATTAACATACAGCAACAAATAGACAAACAACATCATTAAAAACATAAATACCAATTCTAAATACATAATTGGTTAGGAGAGCATAACATTTGTAAAAATAGCATACACATGAAAAACAATCGATTCGTAATTTGAAAAATTGACATTTAAAAACAATCTGGACGAGGTTGGTCTTTAATGCTGTTTTGAATGCATTTGGTGTATTGAGCTCAGGCATGGGCAAACTTTTGGCCCTCCAGGTGTTTTGGACTTCAACTCCCACAATTCCTAACAGCCTACCGGCTGTTAGGAATTGTGGGGAGTTGAAGTCCAAAACACCTGGAGGGCCAAAAGTTTGCCCTCACCTGAGTTCAATACACCAACACAGAGGTCCAAAAGCACCAACAGAGACCTCTCATGCCTGTAAAAAAACCCCTCTTCTGATCCACTTCTATGGACACCAACCCATTCAAGTATTCAGAGTTCAAACAATGGAACTACCTCTGAGGATGCTTGCCATAGATGCAGGTGAAACGTCAGGAGAAAATGCCTCTAGAACATGGCCATATAGCCCAAAAAACCCCACAAGAACCTAATGGAACTGCAATTCAAGAACAGCAGAAAAGTCCTTCAGCAATTGTCTAGATAACTCCAAAGATCTGCCAATCATTTTCACAAATTTCTGCCGCTCTGTCCAAGCTGTAAGACCTGCCTTATGTCATTAGTATCAATATTTTTAACTATCTCATCCAATGTACAAAAGTTCTAAGGTTTGTACCGAAACACTGGTCCTCACTAATCCCATTCTGATTCTAAGTTCTGCGTGCTTGAGACAAGGGACGGCAGAAGGAACAATAAAATCCTACGACTTTCAGCATTTCTCAAACTGGGGGATTGGGACCCCTGGGGGGGGGGGTCACGAGGGAGTGTCAGAGGGGTGGCCAAAGACCATAAGAAAACACAGTATTTTCTGTTGGTCAAGGGGGTTCTGTGTGGGAAAAAAAAAAGCAGGACAGTAAATTAAGAACAAAGCTCAGAAGACAGGTGATTTCCTGATATGAAACAATCAGGGCCAGCTAACACCTCCCAACGAAGGATCCCCCCAGGTGAATCATTGCTCAGAAGACAGGTGATTTCCTGATATGAAACAACCAGGGCCAGCTAACACCTCCCAATGAAGGATCCCCCCAGGTGAATCATTGCTCAGAAGACAGGTGATTTCCTGATATGAAACAATCAGGGCCAGCTAACACCTCCCAATGAAGGATCCCCCCAGGTGAATCATTGCTCAGAAGACAGGTGATTTCCTGATATGAAACAATCAGGGCCAGCTAACACCTCCCAATGAAGGATCCCCCCAGGTGAATCATTGCTCAGAAGACAGGTGATTTCCTGATATGAAACAATCAGGGCCAGCTAACACCTCCCAATGAAGGATCCCCCCAGGTGAATCATTGCTCAGAAGACAGGTGATTTCCTGATATGAAACAACCAGGGCCAGCTAACACCTCCCAATGAAGGATCCCCCCAGGTGAATCATTGCTCAGAAGACAGGTGATTTCCTGATATGAAACAACCAGGGCCAGCTAACACCTCCCAATGAAGGATCCCCCCAGGTGAATCATTGCTCAGAAGACAGGTGATTTCCTGATATGAAACAACCAGGGCCAGCTAACACCTCCCAATGAAGGATCCCCCCAGGTGAATCATTGCTCAGAAGACAGGTGATTTCCTGATATGAAACAATCAGGGCCAGCTAACACCTCCCAATGAAGGATCCCCCCAGATGAATCATTGCTCAGAAGACAGGTGATTTCCTGATATGAAACAATCAGGGCCAGCTAACACCTCCCAACGAAGGATCCCCCCAGGTGAATCATTGCACAGCCACGAATCAAGGAGCATGAAAGGCACTGCAGACTAATTTAACCTGAGAAGTCAACCATGATGAACCAACCTGGACACAGCATATGATTTGAGAACACAGAAATGCTGGACCACTCCCACAACCATAATGTCAGACTACACAGAGAAGCCACTGAAATCCACAAGCATGTGGACAATTTCAACAGAAAAGACAAAATCATGAAAATGAACAAAACCTGGTTATTAAAAAAAAAACCCCACTAAAATAAGGACGGTAAATAAAGAGGAACACACACACACAAAACAGGGGAATTCCTGACACGAAACAATCACGGCCAGCTAACACCTCCCAACAAATGACTCCCGCAGGCAGGAAGCAGCCAGGCTTTGAAGCTACAAGGCCAGTGCTAATCAAGGTGACCATTTACAACATTCACACCTGCCTCAAGCAGACAAGAGTTCTTTCTTCCATCCTGGACATTCCAGATATATAAACCCCTCTTGCCTAGTTTCCAACAGACCTCACAACCTCCGAGGATGACTGCCGGAGAGGCAGGCGAAACGTCAGGAGAGAATGCTACTGGAACACGGCTATACAGCCTTGAAAACTCACAGCTACCCAATAATAATGATGATGATGGTGGTAATAATTGGAAAGGGTTCATAAACTTCAGGTGCAGCCCCCCACTTATGGGTAGCCAGCCCAAAATGCCACACATTCGTAATCCAGTGTTGCCCGATATTCTGGACCACAACTCCACTTTCCACATATTCCACTTTAAATCACTTGGGTCAGAGCACTCTGGGAGCCTGTGGCCAGCGCCGTATATTTAGCAATCCTTCTGTTTGGAGGTTTTGCCTCAAGGAAATCATTACTAAATGAACATATTTGTCGATAAAGCAGGCTCTAATCCCCAGAGGTTCTTAGAACAACAACTGTGTTAGAATGCAGGATGCCACGGGATGTTTGGCTGCTCCTTACTCAAACTAATGCTTAAATATAGTTGTGGGAGTATTTTAGTATTTTTAATGCATCACTCCCTTGAGTTAAGGCTCAGGACAAACTCATAATAAATATATATATATTCTGGTGGTTTTAAAATCACGTATATGGAAACCCTATGAAATCTATGGTGTCTGCTACTCAAAATGCACACATATATATACGTACTTAGCCATCCCCTGCCATGCATTGCTGTGGCCCAGTCTGGTGATCTCGAAAATAAAGTAATGAGAAAGTGTTTGTTTCTAATATATGTAATTTCTTTGTGCTTGTGGATAAACAGTACTTCTTGTTGTTCCTTCTCTGAAAAAATTGAACATATTATTGTCCTTCTTTAGGGGTCCCTTTCAAATGTATGATACTATATCTATATCTATGGCTGGATGGCACTTTGTCAGGAGGGCTTTGTTTACGTTTTCTTGCCCCGGTGAAGGGAGTTGGACTGGATGGACTTAAGTATTTCCTGTTGGTCATGGGGATTCTGTGTGGGAAGTTTGCCCCAATTCTCTCATTGGTGGGATTCAGAATGCTCTTTGGTTGTAGGTGAACTATAAATCCCAGTAATTATAAATCCCAAATGTCAAGGTCTATTTCCCCCAAACTCCATCTGGGTTCATATTTGGGCATATGGAATATTAGTGTCAAGTTTGGTCCAGATCCATCGTTGTTTGAGTCCACAGTGCTCTCTGGATGTAGGTGAACTACAACTCCAAAACTCAAGGTCAATGCCCACCAAACCCTTCTAATGTTTTCTGTTGACCATGGGAGTCCAGTGTGCCATGTTTGGTTCAATTCCATCGTTGGTGGGGTTCAGAATGCTCTTTGATTGTAGGTGAACTATAAATCCCAGTAACTACAACTCCCAAATGTCAAGGTCTATTTCCCCCAAACTTCATCTGTGTTCATATTTAGGGATATGGAATATTTTTGCCAAGTTTGGTCCAATTCCATCACAGTTTGAGTCCCCAGTGTTCTCTGGATGTAAGTGAACTACAATTCCCAAACTCAAGGTCAATGCCCGCCAATGTGCAGACAATCCTGGTCTCTAACAAGGTGCATTTGGGACATGATGCCAGGAGTTTCCTAATCTGGAAAGGCGCACTGGAACAGCTAGGTCTTCAGGCTCTTCCTAAAGATTGCCAACATTGGGGCTTGTCTGATGTCCTTGGGAAGAGAGTTCCAGAGTCGGGGGGCCACCACAGAGAAGGCCCTGTCCCTTGTCCCCACCAAACGCGCTTGCGATGCAGGTGGGATTGTGAGCAGGGCCTCTCCAGATGCCCACCAACCCTTCTAGTGTTTCTGTTGGTCATGGGAGTCCTGTGTGCCACGTTTAGCTCAGTTCCATCATTGATGGAGCTCAGAATGTTCTTTGATTGTAGGTGAACTATAAATCCCAGCAACTACAACTCCCAAATGACAAAATCAATTTTTTGAGTGATGGTCCCTCCTTGGGTTGTTAGGTGTCTTGTGGCCAAATTTGGTAGCAATTCGTCCAGTTGTTTTTGAGTTATGTTAATCCCACAAACGAACATTACATTTTTATTTATATAGATAGACACATTAAACTCTGTTTAGCAATGAGATTCCTACTTGTCCTTTTTCAGAGTAATCCGGAAAGTTCAGAAGGAATCACATTTAGGAGTTCTACCTGACTCAAACTGGACATTAGGTTTCACACTACCTAAAAACTATTAAGAAGGGCATTCAAGGTTGCACTCCGTCCTTTAAAGAACAAGATTATCTGACGATAGTGAGACCGCAGACTGAATGGATTGCGTTCACTGAAAAATTTCACTTCCTACTTTTGCAAAACATGCCCTGTGCTCTCATTAGGGTTATCTTAGGTGAAATTCATTGTGTAAGAAAATGCCGGAATGACGCTGCAGAAGATAATGGAGGAGGGAGGAAAGAAAACCCTCTTGGCTGGAAAATTGACAGGTCTTTACAACCTTGGCTCATTATCATGGTGAAAATAATGCATCCAGTATGTAATCAAGCAAAGAGCCCTTGGCTGTTAGGAATTGTGGGAGTTGAAGTCCAAAACACCCGGAGGGTCGAAGTTTGCCCAAACCTGCTACAGAAGGCCCCTGAAAGAGCACTGTTATCTCTGATTGTTGTTCAGTTTATGAACTGCCAAACTGAGATGAGCCTTGGCTATTGATATCTGAATTTTTGTGTGTGCACGTGTGGGTGTGTGTAGGTTATTGATGCCTGAATATTTACCGTGTGTGTGTGTGTGTGTGTGTGTGTGTGTGTGTGTGAGAGAGAGAGAGAGAGAGAGAGAGAAAGTGGGTGTAGGCTACTGATGTCTGAATAGCTGTGGCTATTGATGCCTGAATATTTACCGTGTGTGTGTGTGTGTGTGTGAGTGAGTGTGTGGGTGGGTGTAGGCTACTGATGTCTGAATATTTACCCGTGTACAGAAGTTGATTATAAATTGTATGATTTTAACTGTATTTGTGTTTAGATTGGCTGCACTTTGCTGGAGCGGCCTAACTGAGAGGTGTGCGTTGCCATGGAGACGATGTAGGCTAGAGAGAGAAGTGGGAGGAGCTTAGAGGGGAGAGTTTGAAAAACGACAGTTTATGTTCAGTTAGTTAGGGTTTTGGAGTCGGAGTTAGCAGTTGAGAGAGAGAGAGTGGGAAGTAGAGAAGCAGTGTTTGTGAATAGTCAGAGGTTTCTTCAGTTTAGGAAGGCTGAAGGGGAAACCTAATTAGTTTCATTAGTTAGAGAGGACTAAGAGAAGCTTGTTTAGATCACTAGTTAGAAATGAACTAGAGATCTGGGGTTTGATCACGGAAGGATCAAACAGGAAGGCTATTCACCTCAGGAAACATTGTTTAAGAAAGTGCTTCACCACAGTAAAAGTCAATTACAAGTTGTATCATCCAGAAGTGTGAACTGTATTGCAACCAAGTTACATGTAAAGTTCTCAAAGTATTTCCAAGTTTACCAACAGCCTGCAACCATACGCTTTGTTCAAAATAAACTTATTAACTTTTGTTTGAAGACAGTGTCATCTCCATATATCTGCGTCTGGGAACCAGTTCTCATCGGCATCCCGTTGGTGGCAGTTACCTGAATTACATCTATAATTATCTACACCTTTTATAAATTAGCAAACCTTTGGAGATTTAAACAGTATTAGGTGGAATACCTTCGCAGATTGGCCAGTGTTGCTAACCACAGTAAAAGAAATCCAGTGCAGGCAGGAGAGAGTGGGATACTTTTACAAATTGGTGTCAGTGGTGTGGCAATCTATCACAAATTGGTGATATTCGGTAGCATTGGAATGCTCCCTCTTTACAACCCGTGTGTGTGTGTGTGTGAGAGAGAGAGTGGGTGGGTGTAGGCTACTGATGTCTGAATAGCCGTGGCTATTGATGTTTGAATATTTACCCGTGTATGTGTGCAGGCTATTGATGTCTGAATATTTACCTGTGTGTACGTGTGTGTGAGTGTGTGGGTGGGTGTAGGCTACTGATGTCTGAATAGCCGTGGCTATTGATGCCTAAATATTTACCCGCGTGTGTGTGTGGGTGTGGGTGTAGGCTACCAATGCCTGAATATTTACCCGTGTGTGTGTGTGTGTGTGTGTGTGTGTGTAGGCTATTGATGTCAAATATTTACCCGTGTGTGTGTGAGTGGGTAGGTGTAGGCTACTGATGTCTGAATATTTACCCGTGTGTGTGAGTGGTTGGGCGTAGGCTACTGATGTCTGAATAGCCATGGCTAATGATGTTTGTATATTTACCCGTGTGTGTGTGTGCAGGCTATTGATGTCTGAATATTTACCGTGTGTGTGTGTGTGTGTAGGCTACTTATGTCTGAATATTTACCCGTGTGTGTGTGTGTGTGTGTAGGCTATTGATGCCTGAATATTTATTCTGTGTGTGTGAGAGAGAGTGTGGGCTATTGATATCCAAATATTTACTGTGTGTGTGTGTTTAGGAGCCGTGGTGGTGCAATGGTTAGACCCTTGTGCTGCTGAACTGCTGACCTGAAGGTTGGCAGTTCAAATCCACAAGGCAGTGTGAGCTCCCATCTTACAGCTCCAGTTCCTGCCAACCTAGCAGTTTGAAAACATGCGAATATGAGTAGATATATAGGTACTGTTTTGGTGGGAAAAGGCAAGAGACGCTTCAAGCAATCTTGCTGGCCACACAACCAGGAGGTGAGAAAGCAGACTCTTTGGCTTGAAAATGGAGAAAAGCACCTTCCCAGAGCCAGAGATAAGCATGGCCTCCAGAAGCTGGAAATGAAAGGAGAAGCCTCTGCCTTTGTTTGTGTGTCTCACTGTATATGATTGTAAAGGCATTGAATGTTTGCCTATATATATTATAAATGCTGTAATCCACTCTGAGTGCTCTACGGGAGAAGAGCAGAATATAAATAAAGTGTATTAATTAATTAATTAATTTTGCTGAACGTGTAGGTTTTTTTCCTATTAAGGATTGGCTTCCTAAGCTTTAAAACTGTGGTTTGTGTTTACTGTTTTGGAAAATCAGCCTCAAGAGGAGTTTCTTCGTTAACAGATAGCCTTCGCAAAGCAATACATGTCCTTTGCCTAATAATTAACCACAGTGTCAGTTTGCAATGGAGGCCAGGCACATGGCGCAGCTTATCCTGCTGCTCAATTTTCTCCAAAGCTACGTAATAAATAGATATGACTTGTTTCTGCTCCTTGCCAATGTCCACGACAGTCAGTCTCGTTCTAATGAAATTATAAGGAATAGGAGTTGAACATATCGTCTTTTGAACATATTGTTCAGAAATCTCGCTCCCTCTCCCCTGCGGCTCCCTTCAGGTAATTGCCAAGTTTGGTCACTTTAACAAAGACAAACCCTGAACAAAACAAGAAAGACTGTTGACTCCACAAGTTCAGGTGGCTGAGCCTGAAAGATCAAAGTAACAATGAGGCATTGTAACGAAAGGGCAGAAGAAAGCTCAATATTGGGTTGCTGTGAGTTTTCCGGGCTGTATGTCCATGTCCCAGAAGCATTCTCTTCTGATGTTTCGCCTGCATCTATGGCAGGGATCCTCAGAAGTTGTGAGATCCTCACAACTTCTGAGGATGCCTGCCATGGATGTAGGCGAAACGTCAGAAGAAAATGCTACTAGAACATGGTCATCCAGCCAGATCTCACAACCTCTAAGGATGCCTGCCATAGATGCAGACGAAATGTCAGAGGAAAATGCTACTGGAACATGGTCATCCAGCCAGATCTCACAACCCCTGAGGATGCCTGCCATAGATGTAAGTGAAACATCAGAAGAAAATGCTACTGGAACATGGTCATCCAGCCAGATCTCACAACCTCTGAGCATGCCTGCCATAGATACAGGCAAAATGTTAGCAGAGAATGCTACTGGAACATGGTCGTCCAGCCAGATCTCGCAACCTCTAAGGGATGCCTGCCATAGATGCAGATGAAAAGTCAGAAGAAAATGCTACTGGAATATGGTCATCCAGCCAGATCTCACAACCTCTGAGGATGCCTGCCATGGATGTAGGTGAAACGTCAGAAGAAAATGCTGCTGGAACATGGTCATGTAGCCAGATCTCACAATCTCTGAGGATGCCTGCCATAGTTGTAGGTGAAACACCAGAAGAAAATGCTACTGGAACATGGTCATCCAGCCAGATCTCACAACCTCTGAGGGTGCCTGCCATAGATGCAGATGAAAAGTCAGAAGAAAATTTTACTAGAACATGGTCATCCAGCCAGATCTCACAACCTCTGAGCATGCCTGCCACAGATGCAGGCAAAATGTCAGGAGAGAATGCTACTGGAACATGGTCATCCAGCCAGATCTCACAACCTCTAAGGATGCCTGCCATAGATGCAGACGAAACATCAGAAGAAAATGCTGCTGGAACATGGTCATCCAGCCAGATCTCACAACCTCTGAGGATGCCTGTCATAGAAGAAAATGCTACTGGAATATGGTCATCCAGCCAGATCTCACAACTTCTGAGGATGCCTACCATAGATGTAGGTGAAACGTCAGAAGAAAATGCTGCTGGAACATGGTCATCCAGCCAGATCTCACAACCTCTGAGGATGCCTGCCATAGATGCAGGCAAAACATCAGGAGAGAATGCTGCTGGGACATGGCCAGACAGCCCGAAAAACTCATAGCAGCCCAGCGATTCCGGCCATGAAAGCTGTTGACAATACATTGAACCTCAATATTACTTTGCACAGGGCCAGGCTTTAGCACAGGCTTTAGCACTGCCAGCTGCAGTAAATCTGGCCAATCAGAAGGTTGACAGTTCGAAACCTGGGTCAGGGTGAGCTCCTGGCCTTCAGTCCAGCTCCTGCCAACCTAGCAGACTGAAAACAGCAATAGTGAGTAGATCAATAGGTACCGCTTTCAAAGAGATATTTAGGCTCCCATAAGGAAATGCCAGAAAATGGCGGCGATTCAATCATGGAGGAAGTTTACCAACTAAAGTTTTTCAGCAGGTGCTGTCACTCTGTCTTCCCTGCCGAAGAACTTTAGTGATCCGCTCATGAATGTGCTGGAAGAATGACAGACTGTGACTTTGAATACACAACACTTATTTCATTACCCATGGATACTGCAATAAGATGAAAAATCCCTTTAGCATGATCCGCAAACCAAAGTGCACACTTCTGCCTTGTTGATATGACGCTCATCCCCATCCATTCCCAAACTACACATCCATACTTATTTTCAAGACCTTCCACCCAAAATTCGGCTCCCAGCTCATTACCTGCTTGTTCTTATACTTCTTCAGGTACCTCGGGGAAACCAAACACTCAGGGTTGATGTCCGTTGTGACCTGCTCGCTGATGATCTGAGGGTCGGGGTTCAGGTGCTGCATCTTCAGGAAGGACAAGATGTTCTGGACTTCCAAGTTGTAGGAGCTGTCGGCCATGGTCTTGCCCTTGGAGGCCAGCCGGCAAGCTGCCATCCAGTGCGCATACTGCTTTTCCTGCAAATTGGAAAATATGAGTAACTCCGTGGGATTTGTTTTACTTCACCCCACGCAGGGGCAAACTTGGGCTCTCCCTCCAGGTGTTTTGGACTCCAACTCCCACAATTCCTAACAGCCTACCGGCTGTTAGGAATTGTGGGAGTTGGAGTCCAAAACACCTGGAGGGAGGGCCCAAGTTTGCCCATGCCTGCTGTATCCTATTGTCAATAATTCCATAAAACACAAAACCTGAATATATTGCAACACATGGGAGACATATAAAATGCTCACATAGCGCAAATGACTGTGAGTCTGGGCAAGCTATGTATGCAGTCACTTTAACTCCCACATATTCCATTGTGAAATTTTTATTTCTTTTCACAAAAAAAGTTAAAAGGGACAAAAATAGTACAATACCCTTACAGAACTAACAGGATCCTCTTCAATTATTAGTCAATGTTATTTCTAATGCCATAAGGAGGAGGGAGCAGGCTTCCCTTCTGCTGTCCTGGAAACTAGGCTCCAATGGAGCCATGGGTTCAAATTACAGGAAAGGAGATTCAACCTGAACATTAGGAAGAACTTCCTCACTCTAAGCAGGGGAACTCTCTGCCTCGGAGCCTGGTGGAAGCTCCTTCCTTGGAAACTTTTATTTATTTATTTATTTATTTACCTTACTTCTATACCGCTGTTCTCAGCCCGAAGGCAACTCACAGCGGTTCACAACAAATACGAACAGCAAAAATTCAGTGCTACAGTATAGAAACAGTTAACAACCTAACACATTACACAATTAATAAACAGTTACTACAATACCCATTCACTGTCGTCTCGTCATCAAAAACATGTTCCAGATTCGTCATCCATTGTTCCATTCCAGTGTTCATTAACCAATCATTGCACTAATTATTCAAACGCCTACTCAAACAGCCAGGTCTTCACCTTTTTGCGGAATACCATTAGAGATGGTGCTAGTCTAATGTCCGTAGGAAGGGCGTTCCACAGCCGAGGAGCCACCACCGAGAAGGCCCTATCTCTCGTCCCCGCCAGCCGAGCTTGAGAAGCAGGCGGGATCGAGAGCAGGGTCTCCCCGGAAGATCTCAAAGTCCTGGTGGGTTCATAGGCAGAGATGCGGTCAGATAGGTAGCTTGGGCTGGAACCGTTTAGGGCTTTAAAGGCCAACGCCAGCACTTTGAATTCAGCCCGGTAGCAGATCGGTAGCCAGTGGAGTTGGCGCAACAGGGGGGTTGTATGCTCCCTGCGCTCCGCTCCTGTTAAAATCATGGCTGCTGAGCGTTGGACTAGTTGGAGCTTCCGAGCTGTCTTCAAAGGCAGCCCCACGTAGAGAGCGTTGCAGTAGTCTAAACGGGATGTAACCAGAGCGTGGACTACCATGGCCAAGTCAGACTTTCCAAGATACGGGCGCAGCTGGCGCACAAGCTTTAGCTGTGCAAACGCTCCTCTGGTCACCGCTGAAACCTGGGGTTCCAGGCTCAGCGATGAGTCCAGGGTCACACCCAAGCTGCGAACCTGCGTCTTCAGGGGGAGTGCGGCCCCATCCAACACAGGCTGTAACCCTATGCCCTGTTCGGCCTTGCAACTGACCAGGAGTACCTCTGTCTTGTCTGGATTCAATTTCAATTTGTTCGCCCTCATCCAGACCGATGCTGGATGGCCATCTGTCAGGAGTACTTTGATTGTGCTTTTCTGGCTTGGCAGAGGGTTGGACTAGATTGCCCATGTGGTCTCTTCCAATTCTATTAAGTCTTTGATTCTATGATTTAATGAAAGCTAAGAGTGCCATGAACCAAAACAGAGCCTCCCAACTTATTTTTGCAACTGCCCTCCATTCCACTTCCTCGCTTTTGCTTCACAATAAAATGTGCACAGGTAGTTTCAGGTTTGTGAAGACCTCAGGAGAGAAATGCAGTGACCAAGTGCATGTCTCTCTGCGCCACTGAACATGTGTAGAGCCAGAATTCAATCAACTTACGTTATCACAGCGGAGCCAAATTTCATTCATGCCCTCAGCAACTGGAATCAAGAGTTTTATGTTGAACTTCTGGCCCGAGATGTTGACATCAGGAGTCACTTCACATCCTGTGATGAAAAAAAAAATACATGAGGAATTTTATCCTTCGCATAAATCTTTAGCTGTGCTGTATAGATTGCAATTGTTCCAGTATCGCTAGGAAATCTAGGACAACCCCTTACGAACCTCTGAGTACTTTAGGATCATCTGGGGAGGCCCTGCTCTCGGTCCTGCCTTCGTCACAAGCACATTTGGCGGGGACGAGGGACAGGGCCTTCTCCGTGGTGGCCCCTCAGCTATGGAACGCCCTCCCTAAGGAGATCAGATCTGCTCCCTCCCTCTTGATGTTTCGGAGGCAAGTTAAAACGTGGCTATTTGAGCAAGCGTTTACAACTAGAGAGTAGCTAATATAGGAAATCGAATGACCCGACAATGGAATTGGACAATGCTTGAGAATAACGAGACGCTGATGATGTTGTTTTTATTGCTTTTGTGATGTCTTATACTGTTTAATGTTTTTTATCTATTATGTTTTATGTATACTGATTTGTTGGAAACCGCCTTGAGTTGCAATTGGCTGAGAAAGGCAGTATACAAATACAGTAAATAGATAGATAGATAGATAGATAGATAGATAGATAGATAGGACATCCTTTCACATATTTATGCCTCCTCCTAACCTTCCCTTCTGCAGGCTAAACAGACCCAAGGCGGTTTCTTTAAGGGAGGGAGGGAGCAGATCTGATATCCCTAGGGAGGGCGTTCCATAGCCGAGGGGCCACCACAGAGAAGGCCCTGTCTCTCGTCCCTGCCAAACGTGCTTGTGACGAAGGCGGGACCGAGAGCAGGGCCTCCCCAGATGATCTTAAAGTCCTCAGTGGTTCGTAAGGGGTTGTCCTAGATTTTGCACTTCTTTAAGACACTCCTCAGAATGAGGGACTTCAAGGATGCAATGACCTCCATCTGGACACAGAGGCAGCAAATGGAATGGATTTTGGGTGGAATGGAAAAGCAGCAGTTGTGAAGAGCTACAAGGTCTAGGTAGGAAATGGACTGCCCTCCTCGTCTGTAATGTTATTTGTATGGTCAGCCACATGTTTCTGGGGGTTTACAGCAAGCATGGGCAAACTTCAGCTCTCCAAGTGTTTTGGACTTCAACTCCCAATTACTAACAGCCAACCCATGCGTACAAGAGCATATGCATACACACTTTATATGACCATAGAACTGCATTTGTTTGAACACTATTTTAGAGACTGTAGGTAAAGTTTGTCGGAAATATTAAAAATTAACTAGGTATCTTGAATTACAAAAATGTGAGTCAAACACCGAAAGGGTTAAATGGATTCAATGACTCTGCAAAAGCTGCAATTCAATATAAGTAGGTGTGCCGGTAGCTTAGCACGCCTCAGTGTTATTAGGCCTCAGTGTGAGGTAGGCCTCAGTGTGTGAGAGGCCTGGTGTGAGAAGGCTTCTATGAGAGAAGCCCCAGATTGTGTGTAAAGCTCCAGTGTGAAGGCTACTGTGTGTAAAAGGCTATGGTATGAATCTCCTGTGTAAGTCTAGTGTGAGAGGAGGCTCTGTGAGAGTGAAGCTTTTTATCTGCATGAGAAAGAAGCCCAGCGTGGAAGCAAAGAAGGAAGTATAAAGAACTTTATTTGTGTTAAAGAAACCTTGTTCTTGTAAATAGTGCAACCATATTATTTTGCTACTAGCTGTCCCCTGCCATGCATTGCTGTCCCAGTCTGTGTATATGTGTTTTGTGTGTGTATATGTGTGTATTTGTCTATAGGTGTATATATGTGGGTTTGCGCATGCGTTGTAATGTATTTTTTTTTTGTTTTTAAGTCCTTTCTGTTGTTCAGTGTTTTATGAGTGATGGGCACTTGACCTGATAGGTGTATTGTGTCTAAATTTGGTGTCAATTTGTCCAGTGGTTTTTGAGTTATGTTACTCCCACAAACGAACATTACATTGGATTGTTGTAGGTTTTTTCGGGCTATATGGCCATGGTCTAGAGGTATTCTTTCCTGACGTTTCGCCTGCATCTATGGCAAGCATCCTCAGAGGTAGCATGTTATTTGAGAACACAGAAATGCTGGACCACTCTCACAACCACCATGTCAGACTACACAGAGAAGCCATTGAAATACACAAGCATGTGGACAATTTCAACAGAAAGGAAGAAACCATGAAAATGAACAATATCTAGCTACCAGTACTAAAAAACTCTAAAATTACAACAGCACAACAACAGAGAGGAAACAAACAAGGACATCTAATCACCTCTCAACAAAAGATTGCTCCAGGCACTGTCAAGCCATTATATGCTAATCAAGGTGGTCAGTTGAAACATTCACACCTAGCTCCGGCAGACAAGAGTCCTTTGTCTCACTCTGGTCATTCCACAGATATATAAACCCTTTTTCCTAGTTCCAACAGACCTCGCTACCTCTGAGGATGCTTGCCATAGATGCAGGCAAAACGTCAGGAGAGAATGCCTCTAGACCATGGCCATATAACCTGAAAAAACCTACAACAACCCAGTGATTCCGGCCATGAAAGCCTTCGACTATACATTGAACATTACATGTTTATTTATATAAATAAAAGCCTCCTAAGGAAGAGATAACATTGGTGTGGGTATTTTTTGTTCTTTTTATCCCTTTTGGTTTACTGGTTTTGTGTCATGCTGCTGGTGGTAAGTTACTCTGCTGTGCATTTATGAGGAGGGTCTTTTGTTAATAAGCCCACTCGCCTAACAAAGTTCACTTGGATAAAGTTTATCTTTATGCTCCTAACAGCCTGATTCCAATTAAATCAACGAGACATACTTTTGCATAAATTATTCAAACCAGACAAGCACAGATATGTCGTCTCGCCAAAGCTGTTGGGATTCTAAACACATTGTGCGATTTAGTTGTTTCAGTGGGCTCGGTTTAATGGTTTCATCTGACAGAATCCCCAAGAAAAACAAAGATAATGCAACACAACTGTTCTGTTTCTCTTCCGCTTGACGCATCTTCCTGATCTAATTCAGCCTTTTCGATGGCTACCGAAATGGGAGGGGAAAGAAATCTCTCTTGTGTGGTGTGAATAAACATGGCCAAAGCTTTTGAGAGCAGACCTCTGGAGAAAGCAAGAACCGTGCCGTTAAATTGAAAGGGAACTCGATTTTCTTGGAAGCCCTTTCAGCCCTGTTTCAGCTCCTCCTGCAGAAGGAATTCTTTGCAAACCCAGTCAGCAGCAGCTCTGTTTCAAAAAGCTCCCAAAAAGGCATTCCATGCTTCCTTCCCTTCCCCGGCTCACATCCTCATGGCTAGAAGCTGAGGTCATCTGGCAGCCTCCACACTTCTGCCTCAGAGGCACGGACGGGAGGGAGGAAGAAGAAAGGGTGCGAGGAGGAGCGGCTGTCACTTCACAACCGGCAAAATGGGATATTTAAATGCTGAACAGCCTTCGAGAATGTCAGATGCAGCTTAAATTCCTTGCCGATCCTATTTTGAATACGGCAGAATAAAGAAGGGGAAACTAGAAGAGAAGGAGGTCTGTTGGAAACTAGGCAATTAAGGTTTATATATCTGTGGGGCCCTCGGTGGCACAGTGGGTTAAACCGCTGAGCTGCTAAACTTGTTGACCAAAAAGTTGCAGGTTTGAATCTGCTGTCAGCCTCAGCTTCTGTGAGTAGATCAATAGGTACCGCTCTGGCGGGAAGGTAATGGCGTTCCATGCAGTCAAGCAGGTCACATGACCTTGGAGGTGTCTACGGACAACGCCGGCTCTTTGGCTTAGAAATCGAGATAAGCACCAACCCCCAGAGTCAGACACGACTAAGTCCAGTCGTGTCAGGGGAAAACCTACCTATATCGGTGAAATATCCAGGGTGGGAGAAAGAACTCTTGTCTGTTGCACAATCAGGGTCAGCTAGCACCTCCCAACAAAGGATTCCCCCAGGCAGGAAGCAGCCAAGTTTATTTTATTTGTATTGTCGAAGGCTTTCATGGCCGGAATCACTGGGTTGTTGTAGGTTTTTTCGGGCTATATGACCATGTTCTAGAGGTATTCTCTCCTGACATTTCGCCTGCATCTATGGCAAGCATCCTCAGAGGTAGTGAGGTCTGTTGGAACTAGGAAAAAGGGTTTATACATCTGTGGAATGACCAGGGTGGGACAAAGGGCTCTTGTCTGCTGGAGCTAGGTGTGAATGTTTCAACTGACCACCTTGATTAGCATATAATGGCCTGACATTGCCTAGAGCAAACTTTTGTTGAGAGGTGATTAGATGTCCTTGTTTATTTGGCCAATGCTGCGTTTGGTGGTCCCTCTGTAGACTTGTCCACAGCTGCATGGTACACGGGAGACTCCTGCAGAAGTGAGAGGATCCCTCTTGTCCTTTGCTGAACGTAGCATTTGTTGGATTTTCTTGGTGGGTCAAGTCTACATAGGGACCACCAAACGCAGCATTGACCAGACACGGATCAAGGAACATGAAAGGCACTGCAGACTCCTTCAACCAGAGAAATCAGCCATAGCAGAGCACCTCATGAACCAACCTGGACACAGCATATTATTTGAGAACACAGAAATGCTGGACCACACCAACAACCACCATGTCAGACTACACAGAGAAGCCATTGAAATACACAAGCATGTGGACAATTTCAACAGAAAGGAGGAAACCATGATAATGAACAAAATCTGGCGACCAGTATTAAAAAACTCTAAAATTACAACAGCACAACAACAGAGAGGAAACAAACAAGGACATCTAATCACCTCTCAACAAAAGTTTGCTCTAGGCAATGTCAGGCCATTATATGCTAATCAAGGTGGTCAGCTGAAACATTCACACCTAGCTCCAGAAGACAAGACTCCTTTGTCCCACCCTGGTCATTCCACAGATATATAAACCCTTTTTCCTAGTTCCAACAGACCTCACTACCTCTGAGGATGCTTGCCATAGATGCAGGCGCAACGTCAGAAGAAAAGCCTCTAGACCATGGCTATACAGCCCGAAAAAACCTACAACAACCTAGTTTATTTTATTTATTTATTTATGACATTTATATGCTGCCCTTCTCACTCCGAAGGGGACTCAGAGTGACTTACAAATAAAAAGTAAATACAATATGTCATATTATTACCATAGGAAAATATTAATATTATATATTACATTGTACTAAAACATTATACAGTAATATTATTAGTAATATTACATTTAATATAATTATAATACCATATTATTATTATTAATAGTATATTGTATGCCATTATAATACAGTATTATAATACACACATCCCAACCAAATATACATACATAATTAAGGTGAGCATTCAAACATAAATGGGTTTTAATTTAGAGATATCTTCCCATCCAAATGCTGGCTTGACAAGAAGTTGGATCCTCTGCAGCTCCTTCTGAAGCTGCAAAGCTATTCAATGCTAATCAAGGTGGCTAATTGCAACATTCACACATGCCTCAAGCAGACAAGAGTTATTTCTCCCATCCTGGACATCATCCCACAGATATATAAACCCCATTTTCCTAGTTTCCAACAGACCCCTCAACCTCTGAAGATGCCTGCTATAGATGTGGGCGAAACGTCAGGAGAGAATGCTTCTGGAACATGGCTAGACAGTCCGGAAAACTCACCGCAACCTATGATACGTAGGTTACGGAGTTTTGTTAGTAAATTAAACCTACAAAGGAATCCAATGTATCACCAGGGATGTGGAGGGAGAGAGTATTGTTACACACATTCTCTATCACATAAAGAAATGCCATCTGCAATATCTTCTATTCCAAAAACAAGTAAATTCTTATCATCTGGCATTTGCGAAAGCTTCCCCCATGGATCTTATGCTGGACTACAGGGTGTCCTCCTGCCCATCTTATGGTAGTCAGCATGAGGGCACCTCTACCACATCACCCAAGGTCTGCAGAATGAAAACAAAGCCAAAAAGGATCAATTAACGGTGACTGCTTCCCATATAAAAGCTTACCTCTCAAGTTCATCTGGTGAGCCGGAGTGCCGTTGGATTCCTCTTTGCTCTTGTAACAGGAGATGGAGGTATCTTTGAAGGTGCACCAATACTGTTTGTAACCCTTCAGGGTCAACTTCTTCGGCCTGTGAAGAAGATTGGGAGGATTAGCTACACTCCCCTTCACTCAATATATACCGTATATAGAATCATAGAATTGGAAGAGACCTCGTCCAGTCCAACCCCATTCTGCCAAGAAGCAGGAAAACAGCATTCAAAGCACCCCTGGAAATTCAGCCTCTGTTTAAAAGCCTCCAAAGGAGCCACCCCACACTCCAGGGCAGGGAGTTCCACTGCTGAACAGCTCTCACAATTAGGAAGTTCTTTCTCATGTTCAATCTCCTTTCCTGTAGTTTGAAACCATTGTTCCTCATCCTAGTTTCCAGGACAGCAAAAACAAGCTTGCTCCCTTCTCCCTATGACATACGTGCATGTGTGTGTATCTCTCTCTCTCTCTCAATCAATAAAAATGTCATGTACATTTGTGGGATTAACATAACTCAAAAACCACTGAGCAAATTGAAACCAAATTTGGACACAAGACACCTACTGACCCTTAGGAGTGACCATCACTCAAAAATTGATTTTGTCATTTGGGAGTTGTAGTTACTGGGATTTATAGTTCACCTACAATCAAAGAGCATTCTGACCCCCACAAACGACAGAATAGATCCAAACTTCCCAGACAGAACCCCCATGACCAACAGAAAATACTTAAGGCCATCCAGTCCAATATCCTTCACCAGAGCAATTATACATAATCAAAACCCTCCTGACAAAGAGCCATCCAGCCATAGATATAGATATGATTCACACACACACAGATATAGTAGCATAGAGTTGAAAGGGACCCCTATAGAAGGACAATTATATGTTGCATGCTCCAGAATAGGCAAACCAGACAATATCCACATCAACACTGGCAAAGAAACGACAAGAAACAACAAGATTATTTACCCACAGGCATAAAGAAATTACATATATGAGAAACCAACTTAGGAGGGCCCAAGCCAGGTCACCAAACTGGGCCACAGCAACGTGTGGCAGGGGACAGCTTATACACACACACACACACACACATTCTCTTTATATGTTAATGAAAATATTATTTTTTTAATAAATAAGTAAACCAATGGCTGCAAGATCCTAGAATGAGCTCCAAAACTCTTGTTGGAGCAATAAATCAATACAGAGAAGTTTTCCTTGGAGGACAGGAAGCTTGGTGTTTACAAGAGGTGGAAGGCTTATTGTGCTTATGAGTCAACAGAATATTCATGAAGGTTTTGCAGCTTATTTTCTGTTTTAACTCTTGGACAGTGTGTACTAGGCACAGGCAAACTTCAGCCCTCTAGATGTTTTGGACTTCAACGCCCACAACTCCTAGAATCATAGAGACCATAGAGACACCATGGGCCATCCAGACCTTGAGTTTTGGTGTTGCAGTTCACTTACATCCAGAGAGCATTGCAGACTCAAAGAATGAGATCTGGACCAAACTTGGCACAAATACTCAATATGCCCAAATGTGAACACTGGTGGAGTTTGGGGAAAATAGACCTTGACATTTGGGAGTTGTTGTTGCTGGGATTTATAGTTCATCTACAATCAAATAGCATTCTCATGGCACACAATCCCCATGCCTTAGAATCATAGAATCACAGAGTTGGAAGAGACCTCATGGGCCATCCAGTCCAACCCCCTGCCAAGAAGCAGGAATATTGCATTCAAAGCATCCCTAACAGATGGCCAGCCAGCCTCTGTTTAAAAGCTTCCAAAGAAGGAGCCTCCACCATACTCTGAGGCAGAGAGTTCCACTGCTGAACAGCTCTCACATTCAGGAAGTTCTTCCTCATGTTCGGATGGAATTTCCTTTCTTGTAGTTTGAAGCCATTATTCCGTGTCCTAGTCTCCAGGGAAGCAGAAAACAAGCTTGCTCCCTCCTCCCTGTGACTTCCTCTCACATATTTATACATGGCAATCTTATCTTCTCTCAGCCTTCTCTTCTTCAGGCTAAACATGCCCAGCTCTTTAAGCTGCTCTTCATAGGGCTTGTTCTCCAGGCCCTTGATCATTTTAGTCACCCTCCTCTGGACACAACAACCTATTGAAGTTTGCCCATGCCTGATTGCATACCTTTCCCCTTAAAGGCCCTGAAAAAGAATGAGTATGCAAAGAGACCTTTGAGACTGCCTTAAAGAGAAAGAAGGTGGTGGCCTCAGTTTCCCAAATGGAATCTAATACACTCTATATTCTTCCTCATTTCATAGAGGGCTGGAAATCAGACTCCGGTTCCTGTCCTTATCTGACATCCCCTTCACACCATTCTTTTCCACTTTCAAACTGGCACGTTTCAGATGGCGTAATGCAATTGAATAGGAAAAGGAAGTGGCCGGGAACAAGCGGGAAGCCAAACCTGCCCCTCCTTCCTCTCATAATACAGTATAAGAAGAGGAGAGAAATGGTTTCCTAGAATACATGGCAAAGGGACTTTTTAGGGGGCTTTTTAGTGAATTGTCTATGGCTCTGACAACCAGGCCCAGTCTTCTAGGCCATTCCTTTGCAACAGCTGCTCTACCTTTCCTTCCTGCTGGATCTGTACTGACTCAAGAATGCCTGTCATAGCCTTAAGCTTTGGGGCCATTACTTTGCAATAGACAGTGAAGGCTGCCAAAGCATTAGTCAAAGCCCAGACACAACTGTTTCCAGTTTCCACATTTTCTGATCCAAGATAATGCTCTGTTCTTTTCTTTTTTCCTTAAATAAAAAGTCTTTTTTTAAACAAAAATATCAAAATAAATCTGAATAAGGAATAGCACATCTAGCCTAAAGCTGGTATTTTTTGGCACCTCAGAGCAGATTGTCTGGAGTCATGTTTACGATCCATCTCTGTGGCCTTGAAGCCCATGAAAGGCACTTAAGCAATATTTTCAAACTATGTAACACACTAATTTTAGGATAGACAAGGAGGCTTATCAAGGGAACAGAAATCTGGAAATATTTTTGATCCCCCAATTGACATTTGAGGAAGGAGAGGACCTGAGCTAATCTTTCATTACCTGAAGAAACATCTCAAAACAATCTTGTTAATCAAGTTCTTCTTAAACCAAGCATGGGCAAACTTGGTGTTTTGGACTTCAACTCCCACAATTCCTAACAGCCCTACAGTCTGTTAGGAATTGTGGAAGTCCAAAACACTTGGATGGACCAAGTTTGCCTGTACATGTCTTAAGCTATTTGATTGGCCATTTGTGATACGAAATCCAGCATATAGATCTTGTTTGCTGTGATAGATTGTATTTTTGTGTCAGTATAATGATGATGATGATGATGATAATAATAATAATAATAATAATAATAATAATAATATTTTATTTCTAGACTGCCCTCTCTCCCCGAAGGGACTCAAGGTAGTTTACAGACACTAAACAAAAGGCAAACATTCAATGCCTAAAATGAATACAAACACATCAAAATAATTCAAGATAATGCCCAGTAAATTTACAACAAAGAATTAAGCATTGGGGTGAAAATAATAAAAAACCAATTAAGACATAGTAAACTAAAACAGGAGTAAAAGACTACAACATATACTCTAAAAGCAACCATGATACAATTATATTAAAATGGCTTCAAAATGACTAATACCAGAATTCATTTAAGATACGAGGGGTATTTTTTAAGTAAGGTCCGTTTTTGTTGTAGACACTAGTAGTTCGCGCACATACCGCAACGAACGCATGCGTCGTGTACCGGCATGCCTCGGGAACAACTGTGCTCAGTTTCCACTCTGTAGCTAACCTGTAAAGTTCTGTTCTGTACTTTAAAAATGTTTAAGACTATCAACTCACCCTCCGCATGTGAGGTTCGCTCAGTGAGACGGTTTTTGTCAGCAAGGAACCTGCCTGCTGCAGAAATTCATTGGCAGATTTCTGAAGTGTACGGTAATACCGTTATGAGTGAAAGCAAAGTACGTAAGTGGGTACGACACTTCAAAGATGGCCGTGACAACGTCCATGATGAGGACTGCTCCGGTCGCCCTTCTTTGATTACAGTGAACTCTTGGTTATCGGAGCAGGCGGCAAGTTTTTATGAAGAGGGTATTTTAAAATTGGTTCAGAGGTATGATAAGTGTTTGAACAAACTTGGCAACTATGTCGAAAAATAGAGTGAAGTATGTACTTTCTGAAAATAAATTTACTTTTTTGAAATAAACTTCCATTGTGTACTTATGTTCAAACAGACCTTACTTAAAAAATACCCCTCGTATATCATTCTTTTTTGCCACCCATCTTCAGCATTTCCAGGTATACTTACTTGAATACTTTAATGTAGTCCGCCAGCTCTGGGATGGAAGTGATGTCTCCCTGTGGAAAAGAGGGCAGCTGTTAACATTTCATCCACCAGAATCAAGAACTGAAAGAAGCAGGGGGGTTCAAAATTTCTTTGGGAACAATTCAAGGGGGTTAATATAGTTGCAAACTTGCCCCCAAAATATGTAGCCCGTGTAAAGGAGGAGAAAACTCTTTCCAAACTGAAGCAGACTCCTTTGCCTTACAGTGTTGTTGTTGTTCATTCGTTCGGTCGTCTCCGACTCTTCGTGACCTCATGGACCAGCCCACGCCAGAGCTCCCTGTCGGCCGTCACCACCCCCAGCTCCTTCAAGGTCAGTCCAGTCACTTCAAGGATGCCATCCATCCATCTTGCCCTTGGTCGGCCCCTCTTCCTTTTACCTTCCACTTTCCCCAGCATAATTGTCTTCTCTAGGCTTTCCTGTCTCCTCATGATGTGGCCAAAGTACTTCAACTTTGTCTCTAGTCTCCTTCCCTCCAATGAGCAGTCGGTCTTTATTTCCTGGAGGATGGACTGGTTGGATCTTCTCACAGTCCAAGGCACTCTCAGCACTTTCCTCCAGCACCACAGTTCAAAAGCATCTCTCTTCCTTCGCTCAGCCTTCCCTACGGTCCAGCTCTCACATCCGTAGGTTACTACAGGGAATACCATGGCTTTTGCCTTACAGTACATACTTCCATATTTATAAGGTGACCTTCTCTTGCTTCTCTTTCATAGCAACACAAAATCAGGCCTTTCTGTGGCTGCTCCCATATTGTGGAACTTCCCTTGAAAGAAGTCTGTTTTCCTTTTGCTGATAGAGGCTTTTTCAATCAAACAAGCTTTTGGTGACAGATTGGGTGTTGAAGTCTTAATGGGGAGAATAAGATTACTGCATGACCACCTCTGCTATGTTTTAAAAGTATTTTAAAATTCAGCTGCTATTTTAATTGTCCAATTAGTTTAACTATACATTACCATTAACTCAGACATGTTTTTAGGCGAGTCTGGTGAGCCACCCTGAATCCCTGAGGAAGGTAGGGTGCAAACACACTGAATAAAGTACACAATAAATCAAATTAATGTCTGTCACAACCCCTCTAAAAAAGAGGCACTCTTAAAGGAGGCGTGTGGTCTTCCAGCTGTTCTTAGACAGCAATTCCTATTAGTCCTAGCTGACATACTCAATGTTGAGGGATGGTAGGGGTTGGTCTCCAACATCAGGAGAGTCACACTTTCCTCACGTCTATCTTAAAAAATGAATTTTGCTTGCAATGAAGGACTGCAGCCGTGTTTTGAGCTCTAACCCATTTGGCAACAAATGTTTCGTGTTCGCTTTCAGTTGCAGAGAAACCAGAAGTCCAGACCAGGAGGGTCCTGCCATGGCTAACTAATGAGGGCAACCTCTGGGACTGCAGAGCTGAATGGATGCAGATTTCAGCGCCCCTTGCATCACAGGCAGAGAAAGGAATGCCACTGAGTCACACACAGAGCTTTGCTTTGCTTAGCCAACAGATATTTTCCTTTCTCCATCTGTCCAAATATGCACACATTTCTAGCAGAGGAGTCCTCAACGTCTGCAATGAGTCTTGCCCAGGAGGGCCATAGGTTTCACTCACATCAAGAGAAATGCCAGGGTTCATTCTGTCTGAGCCCTGGCAGAAACACAAAAGCCCTGAAAAGCCTGCTCATATGTGTATAACAGGGCCTTTAGGTGGATCTCCCTATTTTTGCAGGCCTGAGAGCTGAAGGATTGGCAGATGAAGCATGATTGGCCCTCTCCCAAGCACAGTAGGTACATTGAGTGGCCATCAGTGTCCATGCCTGGTCTGGTCTCATTTCTGAGACAAGTGTGAATTCTGCCACAAATTGCTCAGCTGAGTCTTTACTTTTGTATCACTGGGATGAAATGAGAGATCCTCAATAAATTACTGCATTTCATCGCCTAATAGTCGCTACCACGTAACAGTCGCACCCCTCTGTTTTCAAGTTAAAAAATTGGCTTCTAGCATTTCTTGCATGATTGTTGCATGGTATAATGAACACAACAATTTGGGGCTTGGAATCACCCTCCTCTTCCTCCTTTACCAGATAAAAGGACAACAACAGAAATCAGCAAATCGAATACTCATTTTTTTCTTCACATAATGGTTGCATACTTTTTCTTAACTAAAATAAGCATAAAATGTAACCATTATGCAAACGGCACTTCGGGTCACTATAATAGCTTGCTAAAGGGATATGCTGCCTGCTCAGTGTTGAACATCTGCACTATAGACAGATAGTGGTATTGCATCTATTCGCTCAGTAGATAGTAAGGCAAGGAAAGAGGCCAGTAAGCTCAACACTGAATCCATTACTCTGTCAACTCTCTGGATAAGATCCTCTTTAAAATAATAAGAGGAGCCATGATGTTTGGTTGAGATCAGTCTAACATCACTAAGGACTGCACTTCCACAATGGCCTATCACCCTGAAAAGAAAAGAAAAGGTTGGGTTGTTGTAGGTTTTTTCGGGCTATATGGCCATGTTCTAAAGGCATTCTCTCCTGACGTTTCACCTGCATCTATGGCAAGCATCCTCAGAGGTAGTGAGGTCTGTTGGAACTAGGAAAAAGGGTTTATATATCTGTGGAATGACCAGGGTGGGACAAAGGACTCTTGTCTGCTGGAGCTAGGTGGGAATGTCTCAACTGACCACCTTGATTAGCATTTGATGGTCTGACAATTGTTTGGTGTGGCTTGTTGGTGCCATCAAATGCTCATCAAGGTGGCCAGTTGAAACATTCATACCTAGCTCCAACAGACAAGAGTTCTTTCTCCCATCCTGGACATTCCACAGATATATAAACCCATTTTCCTCGTTCCAACAGACCTCACTACCTCTGAGGATGCTTGCCATAGATGCAGGCGAAACGTCAGGAGAGAATGCCTTTAGAACATGGCCATATAGCCCAAAAATCCTACAACAACCCAGTGATTCCGGCCATGAAAGCCTTCGACAATACAAAAGAAAAGGTTGTTTGTCGTAACTGTGGTTCTTTGAAAGGTCACCTGTGAACACACACAAATAGCTTAGCTGCACCTGCGAAGGGCATCATTTGGAACTACCTAGCAATAGGGAGTGAGCATTTTGACAGTAACTACCTCTCTCCTTTTCTAGTAGCATCGATCCTGGTCAATCCCCCAGTTCCTTTTAGAACTGAGCTCATCCACTTGCCAGATTCACTATTGCCTAATTGATACATCCTTCCACACTGTTCACCTCACCACTTTGATAGAGGACTGTCTCTTCAGGGCAAGCCTGCATTCCCACTTTCAGGTCTTACCAGAATCGTGGAGGTCTTCCCGCCTTCAAGGGTAATCTCCAGGTCGGAAAGCGCAGCATCCACTTCATCCACTTCTTTGTCGCTGTTGTTTAAGTGATTTTCTGATGACATGATTGATAGCTTATTGATGTGGTACTGAAAGAAAGTAATTGAAAACCAGGAGGGTCACTAACAAAAGGGAAAAAAAAGACCCAAACAAATAGCATTATGAGTTGAACTACATTTACTAAAGATAGATAATGTGTATTCCAGTTCAATGGCCAAAACATCTCCCCATTTAATGTGGAATAAAAGGAAAGTAAGGGAGGTGCTTTGGAATGAAGCACGGCTTGGTGTTGGAGTGATTAAGCCTATGTTGAATTTCTTCTGAATACAAAGCCTACAAAAAGTCTGCGATAAGATTTCAGTGTTATGTGGTGCTATTTTTAGGATTTGTACAGGGTCTTTTAATGAATTTTACTGTTTTGACTTTATTTTTAAAAGCCTGTATATGCTTACTGGGGTCCAAACCCCTTTAGCTCCATCTACTAGGACCAAAGGACAAGGATGATGGGAACCTTAATTCAACAGAACCTGGAAGCCCACAGGCCTCTGAGTTATATCATAGATAAAGGTTTTCCCCTGATATTAAGTCCAGTCGGGTCCGACTCTGGGGGTTGGTGCTCATCTCCATTTCTAAGCCGAAGAGCCGGTGTTGCCCGTATATGCCTCCAAGGTCATGTGGTCGGCATAACTGCGAGCACTGTTAGCGTTATATCATAAATGACCAAATCATAGAATCATAGAATCAAAGAGTTGGAAGAGACCTCATGGGCCATCCATTCTGCCAAGAAGCAGGAATATTGCATTCAAATCACCCCTGACAGATGGCCATCCAGCCTCTGTTTAAAAGCTTCCAAAGAAGGAGCCTCCACCACACTCCGGGGCAGAGAGTTCCACTGCTGAACGGCTCTCACAGTCAGGAAGTTCTTCCTCATGTTCAGATGAAATCTCCTCTCTTGTAGTTTGAAGCCATTGTTCCGCGTCTAGTCTCCAAGGAAGCAGAAAACAAGCTTGCTCCCTCCTCCCTGTAGCTTCCTCTCACATATTTATACATGGCTATCATATCTCCTCTCAGCCTTCTCTTCTTCAGGCTAAACATGCCCAGTTCCTTAAGCCGCTCCTCATAGGGCTTGTTCTCCAGACCCTTGATCATTTGAGTCGCCCTCCTCTGGACACATTCCAGCTTGTCAATATCTCTCTTGAATTGTGGTGCCCAGAATTGGACACAATATTCCAGGTGTGGTCTAACCAGAGCAGAATAGAGCATGGGGAGCATGACTTCCCTAGATCTAGACACTAGGCTCCTATTGATGCAGGCCAAAATCCCATTGGCTTTTTTTGCCGCCACATCACATTGTTGGCTCATGTTTACCTTCCTGTCCACGAGGACTCCAAGATCTTTTTCACATGTACTGCTCTCGAGCCAGGCATTGTCCCCCATTCTGTATCTCTGCATTTCGTTTTTCCTGCTAAAGTGGAGTATCTTGCATTTGTCCCTGTTGAACTTCATTTTGCTAGTTTTGGCCCTTCATCTCTCTAATCTGTCAAGATCGTTTTGAATCCTGCTCCTGTCCTCTGGAGTATTGGCTATCTCTCCCAATTTGGTGTCATCTGCAAACTTGATGATCATGCCTTCTAACCCTTCATCTAAGTCATTAATAAAGATGTTGAACAGGACCGGGCCCAAATGACCAAATGTATTTTATATGCAGAAGATGGAGATTGTGGTACAGGTGCAGACATTTTTCTTGGTTTACATGTTTCAGAGGACATTATGGCACAACAATCCACTTCTGGTTGCTTTTTCTCATCTCAGAGAAATCATGCTAAAATGGAGAAGTGGGCCTGAATAGCTAGGCTCCTTTATATTAACATGAAAGGCTTATTTCCATGATATACGAATCCTTCTCTCAGCAGATAATGGTATTGTGATTTATGTTAGATATATTGACCAGAAAGAGCTGCAGAAGGCAATCTTCACAATGACAAATCTTCCCACATTCCTCAATTTTTCCTGATCAATAGCTCTAATTATATGAGAGGTTCTGAGTGAAAGGACAAGGAAGCAACCAACTATGTAATTATCTCTGGTAAAATATAAAAAAAAACATCCCACTGTTGCACTCCAAGGCTGGAAATCACCTTTGTACTTAATTATACAATCCAGTCCAAGGTAAAATAACAAAGTAGTTTATTGAAGAATATATATAAAAAGCAATCCGGCAAAATAGTGTAACAATTAATGTCCAAAAAACAGGAATAATCCTCAAAGGTCAGAGTTCATGAAATGGATCAAAAACTAGGAATACAAAAGCAGGATAAATCCAAACATGTGACACAGGAACAGACCTCAGGAGTTTGAGACATGAAACATGAACACAAGAAAACCTCAAACAAAAGATCTCTTGGGTTGTTGTAGGTTTTTTCAGGCTCTATGGCCATGATCCAGAGGCATTCTCTCCTGACGTTTCGCCTGCATCTATGACAAGCATCCTCAGAGTTGAAACATTCACACTTAGCTCCAGCAGACTCACTTGCCTCACCCTGGTCATTCCACAGATATATAAACCCTTTTCCTAGTTCCAACAGACCTCACTACCTCTGAGGATGCTTGCCATAGATGCAGACGAAACGTCAGGAGAGAATGTCTCTAGACCATGGCCATACAGCCTGAAAAAACCGACAACAACCCAGTGATTCCGGCCATAAAAGCCTTTGACAATACATTAAAGAGATCTCTTGAAAGACTCAAATAGGCAAGAGTTCTATACTCCAAAATCAACGCTGGCTGGACTGAGGAAATGATTGCTGGTGTCTCTAATATAGACAGAAACCCATGTCGTTTCCCTTCAAAAGCTGATAAGTGACTTGACCTTCAAACTGCCTCATGAGAAACTCTATGTCGACAGAACATCAATCTCCTATCTAACTGCTGCTCATTAGCCTGTCCACCTGGAGTTGCATCTTCCTCCCTTGCAGCTTCTTCTCCTGAGCTCATTTCTGCCTCTGACCTTGCATCTCTAGGGAACTACCTCTCTGGAATGTGGCCTCCTTTGGTCAGAGAGCTCTCATACGCAGGGCTTAAAATCTCCTGATTCTCTTGCTGGTCTGCAGGCCTAGAATCCCCTGACTGCCTAACAGGCCCAGCATCCCCAGTGAGATCAGGTACAGGCACAATCAAAGGCTGGACTACACAGTTGAATAAAAAAAATGCCTATTATACCATGAAAAGAAAAATAGTTTTCAAAATGTCTCAGAATCATCACTTTGTGACTATGAAGAAGGCATTTGAGTAAGCAAGATTTCTGCTCACTGTTCTATATCGACACCTGAAACCAGGAATGATAATAAAAAAAATTAATTGAGGAATAGCAAAGGTAGGTCGGTATGAGATCTTTAACTGCTGGGATGAAATAAGCATTGTTTAAAAATGAAGGGAGATGTTAGGGACACCGTATATCATAGAAAAACTGCGATGTATAAGTATAGTGTTTATAGGTGCACCAAGTTTGGCACTTTACACTCTGCTCTCCTTTCCCAGGAAAATAGCAGAAAGAAGAGAAAGAAAGGCATTTCTGAGAAACTCTGAGATTATCACCAGCTACTTAAGAGAACCAGAGAGTCAGATTCTTGGAGTTCACAGTGCCTGATGCACTCACAATTTGTTGAAAAGCCAACAAAAAGTAAAGATGTATACAGACTTGTATCTGAAAATGAAAGCTTTTAGCACGAGACATAGCAAGGAGTCTACTCTGTTTTAAATTACCTAAAAAGGTCCAGGCGCATTCTGCAGAAATGGGAAGCAAGCCAAGACTTGTCTGAACAAACTATTCTAGCTTCTAAGAAACTTTGAGGCAACACAAAATTCTGTTTGTCAAAGACTCCAGCAGTTTCCGGGGGCAAAAGATCTATTATGATAGTGAAACCAACAAGTTAAAAAGAGATTGGGACGCACCGCTTACCTGTAATGCTGCAAACATCATCATCTCCTCCTCTGTGCATTCTATTTCTTCCAAGAGAATAGCCCATTTGGACTGTTCATACAGCTGGTTGATTCTGATGGCATCGTACTGTCAGGACATAATCAAAGCGTTGGTACAGAATCCTGCCAAAGACCTTTTTGTAATTGAGAAATGACCCCAGACAAATTATCTTGTAAGCCTGTTGAAAGCCTCGATTTCTGCTCCCTGGGCAAACACTGTGCCAATTTTGAAATAACAGCATTTGTTCAATTGCCCAGAAGGGCCAAGCCTGTGAGATACGAAGCTTCTTGCCCACTTGGAGATATGACATCTAAGAATCTCAATAGTCGAGTCTTGAGTTTCACTACTACAATACAAAGACAACTCAAGACAAATCTCTTCGCCCAACTACTTGTTTCCCAATCTTGTGGTTACAAATCTTGTTCTCAGTTAAGCTGTGTGCATCAATGTTGAGTTGTTATGGTACTTCCCGCCCCAAAAATTACATTTTAAGTTTCTTGGAATTAAAGTATTCCAACTTTTTGTGGTGATGGTTGATTTACAGCTATTCTTTATTTACAGAATGCAAACATGAGTAGGTCCGTCCTCCCACATGACAATCTTGGGTACTTGGTTCTTGTGGGTTTTTTCAGGCTATAGGGCCATGTTCTAGAGGCATTCTCTCCTGACATTTCGCCTGCATCTATGGCAAGCATCCTCAGAGGTAGTGAGGTCTGTTGGAATTAGGACAATGGGTTTATATATCTGTGGAATGGCTGGCGTGGGGCAAAGAGCTCTTCCCTGCTGGAGCTAGGTGTGAATGTTTCAACTGACCACCTTCATTAGCATTTGAAGGCCTGGCTGAGCCTGGGAAAATCTTGGGTACTGTTTTTAAGCCACATATGTAACATTTGTTAGATGAGACCACAATGGCCATCTACTCCACTCCCTGGCATGGAGGAACACACATTCAATTCTTGTGCCAGCTTTTCTGGTTTTAAAAGTTGATATGCTCAATGTTTGAAGCACAGTGATGTGATACTGTGATGTGGGATTGCTATTATGTTATGTTGAGTCCCCCCCTAGGGGCTGAGAAGGACGGGGTAGAAATGCTGGAAATAAATAAATAAAAATATGTTGAGTTGTTGTGATATGTTAATTTTATTTTGATTTTATCTTATTGTGCTATGTTTTAATCTGTGTTTTTCGGCCTTGTCCCTTTGTTAGCCACCCTAGAATCATAGAATCAAAGAGTTGGAAGAGACCTCCTGGGCCATCCAGTCCAACCCCATTCTGCCAAGAAGCAGGAAAATTCCATTCAAAGCAGACCTAACAGATGGCCATCCAGCCTCTGTTTAAAAGTTTCCAAAGAAGGAGCCTCCACCACACTCTGGGGCAGAGAGTTCCACTGCTGAACGGCTCTCACAGTCAGGAAGTTCTTCCTAATGTTCAGATGGAATCTCCTTTCTTGTAGTTTGAAGCCATTGCTCCATTGTGTCCTAGTCTCCAGGGAAGCAGAAAACAAGCTTCCTCCCCCCTCCCTGTGACTTCCTCTCACATATTTATACATGGCTATCATATCTCCTCTCAGCCTCCTCTTCTTCAGGCTAAACATAGAATCATAGAGTTGGAAGAGACCTCATGGGCCATCCAGTCCAACGCCCTGCCAAGAAACATGCCCAGCTCTTTAAGCCTCTCCTCATAGGGCTTGTTCTCCAGACCCTTGATCATTTTAGTCACCCTCCTCTGGACACATTCCAGCTTGTCAATATCTCTCTTCAATTGTGGTGGCCAGAATTGGACACAATATTCCAGGTGTGAGTCCTTCCAGGGAGATGGAGGCAGGGTATAAAAATAAAGTTGTTGTTGTTGTTATTCAGTTAGCATTTTTATTTTAACTATGACTAGCAGCCTTTTTCAGAGTAGCGGCTGTCAGAAATCAACAAGAGGAGACTTATTTATTATACATTATATAACTTTGTGAAATCTCATCAGATTTCTTGCGGTGGGAACTGCCTGTACAAATTTCCTGGGGGATACCTTTTCTATTGCTGTATCACATACTTCATTAGCATAGGTGGGAGCGGTGAGAAGGAAGGCCTGAGTCCCCCCTCAGGGGCAAGACAGGTGGGGTATAAGTATATGAAACAAACAAACAAATAAATAAGTGGTGCCTGATCTCCCTCCTTGTGGGAGGCTTCTCTCATGTCCCCGCATGAGGAGCTGGAGCTGATAGAGGGAGCTCATCCGCCTCTCCCCGGATTCGAACCTGCAACCTGTCGGTCTTAAGTCCTGCCGGCACAGGGGTTTAACCCACTGCGCCACTGGGGGCTCCTGTCAGGAATTGTAGGGGTTGAAGTCCAAAACACCTGAAGGGCCCAAGTTTGCCCAAATCTGCTTTAAAAGGAAGTTTGTGGGCATCATTCCTACACTGCAGAGGAGGGAGGCTGGGCTAGGAGCCTTTGCAGCATCATTTCTAAGATGTTATTATCTACCGCCTTCAACGGCCTAAACACAAACCAGATGTGCCTATAAGATGTACAGCACATTCTGTTTCCAGTTCAGGTCTATGCATTATTAAGAAGTGTAATGCACTTTGGCTATTGTTGCTGAACTACTCTGATAAGAATTTGCGATACATGCAAAATACAAAGATCATATTCTATCACGCACCACTACAGATAATATATACCTTAGGATTCAAATCAAAGAAGCTGTGGTACTTGAACCGGAGAAGCAAGGCTTCGTTCTCCTTCACATCTTGCTCCATGAGGGACCTGGAAGAATCGAGCCACCTACCAACACAAAGCAGCGAGAGCTGGCTCAGCCATTGCAGAACAACATTGTTTAAAACGTCAAGCTGCTAAAATAAACTCTCAAGAAGGCCTACCCTTGGTTGATCTTGGCCTTGTCCAGAAGCGTCTGTGGCTTATACATCTTGGCTAAGATTTCTGGGGACGTGATGGGCTGGCTGACGGCAAGGATGCCTGGATTCCCTTCTGACAAAGCGCTGTCCCCGAACCACGCCGAGGTGGGAGACAAGGGGCTCCCATCGTGAGAATCGTAGGTTGGGGTCATGGTTTTGCTGTAAAGCCCTGGGCTTGAATAAATGCTCCCTAAAGAGGAGAGAAACACAGGGTTAGAATAGAAGTTTGGTTCACTGGAGACAGAATGAGGTTTTTCAAATTATGGAGTCCCACAACTCAGCATTTTTAGGGAATGGTGACCAAGACAAGGATAATAATAATAATAATAATAATAATAATAACAATACACTTTATTTATATTCCGCTCTATCTCCCCAAGGGGACTCAGAGCAGAGTACAGTATACACATATATACAGAAACAATGACATACAATACACAAACAAAGGCAAAGGTTTCCCTTTCCATCTCCGGCATCTGGAGGCAATGCTCAACTCTGGACATGGGGAGGTGCTCTTGTTCCATTTTCCCATGCCAAGGAGCCTGTTGTTGGTAGACCTTCCTGGTTGTGTTTGCCAGCATGGCTGCATGCTTTTACCTTCCTGCCGAGGCAGTACCTATTGATCTACTCACATTACATGTTTTCAAACTGCTAGGTTGGCAAGAGCTAGGGATAACAGCGGGAGCTCACCCTGACCCACAGCTTTGAACTGCTAATCTTCTGGTCAACAAGTTTTCTGCAGCTAGTGGTTTAACCCACTGTGCTACCACAGCCCCTCCAGATTTCATCTGATTCAGCAGAGAAACAGAAACATCAGATTTCTGTTTTAAACAACACATAAAGGAGACATCTGCATCTCCAAATTGCCACTGGATTGCAGAGATTTCCAGGAATGAACTCTGCACATTACGTCAGGCATGCAGAATGCAAGAATGCACAAAATATGCTCTTTTAATCCCGCACTTCAGACAAAATGTCCAAATAAACTTTATGTGTATTCCAACATCGCTTCAGATTAAATACTTGCCAAATTGGAACTTAAGGCTCAGGGCTTGCCCTTTGCGATGAATGCCTAGAGAATGCCAATGTGGGAGAAGGAGCAGGGAAAAGGTATGAAAAAAGGCTCTGCTGCAAGAAGACTTTTAGCTCCATAGAGATGAGAAAGGAAGGAAAGCAAGCAAAATAAATAAATAAAAGAAAAGAAACAGAAAAAAAAAGAAAAGAAAATCACAAAGGAAGAGAGAAAGTCCTACCCAGACAGGGCTCACCTTTGACTGGACCAATGTAAAGAACATCAGAGCCTACAGAGAGGAAAGAAAGGAAGTGAGAAGGTAAGGCCAGTAAGGAAATAGAAATAAAGAGTGAATCGGTGGGAGAAAAAAACGGGCAGAGAGACAGAGCAGCAAAGGATGAAATAAAGCAATATGGCATGTGCTTTTTGTGGCAAGTTACCTGTTTTATGTCATTTATTTAATGTACTATCCAGTTTTTATATAGCCGGCATAGGCCAACTTCGGCCCTCCCTCCGGGTGTTTTGGACTGCAACTCTCACAATTCCTAACAGTCGGTAGGTAATGCATAATAACACAAATTAGCAGAAATCTAAACATGGGGAGAGGGGCATCTGAATAAAACGTCTTGTAGAAAATGTCTGAATTAACTTGTTATAATATTGGGAGATATAAATTCAACAAACCAATACAAACAAACCATATGACATTGTTAATATAACTCTTTTTAAAAAAGAGAACAAACCTGAAATCCACCAAGAATTGCATATTATTCTCCCCAAAAGTAAGATTTTTCAAGATTTAATGAAATCTTTGGTCAATTAGTTTGCAGCATGATAAAATGATTATAAATTCAACATTCAACAAAAGCATAGGACCAAATACGACTGTAGTAGAATTTATTTTTATTTATTTTATTTTAATTTATTTAGTACACTTATATACCGCTAATATCTCAGCCTAAAACGGCGACTCATTGCGGTTTACAACATTTAAAAACAACAATATTCCAATTAAAAATATAAAACACATACATATACAATACACAGTATTGGGCCACCAATACAGAACCAATGCATCTCTTAAATTAAAATCATAATCCAATTTCGTTGTCTGTGATTGCCAGTCCTTGATCAGAGATTTCATCGCATCGGATTAGCCAAATGCTTGCTCAAACATCCATGTCTTGAGTTTTTTCCGAAATACTATCAGCGAGGAGGCTGATCTTATCTCTATAGGGAGGGCATTCCAAAGCCGCGGGGCCACCACAGAAAAGGCCCTGTCTCTCGTTCCCGCCAGCCGCACCTGTGAAGCAGGCGGGATGGAGAGAAGGGCCTCTCCCGAAGATCTTAGGGTCCTGGTGGGCTGATAGGCCGAGATACGTTCGGATAGATATGTTGGGCCAGAACCGTTTAGGGCTTTAAAGGCCAATGCCAGCACTTTGAATTGGGCCCGGTAGCTAATCGGCAGCCAGTGGAGCTGGTACAGCAGAGGAGTTGTATGCTCCCTGCGCCCTGCTCCTGTTAGTACCATGGCTGCCGCCCGTTGGACTAGTTGGAGCTTCCGAGCCGTCTTCAAAGGCAACCCCACGTAGAGAGCGTTGCAGTAATCAAGGCGGGATGTAACCAGAGCGTGGACTACCGTGGCCAAGTCAGACTTCCCAAGGTACGGTCGCAGAATGGAAGCTTCCCATCTTTATTGGTCAATTTAATAAAAGGAAACCATGATGAAAAGAAACATTGTTTTGACTGAATATTTCAATTATCTTGTACCACAGATGTCAACTTTTTCCTAAATACGATTTCATATATATATATACATAGAGAGAGAGAGAGAGAGAGAGGAATAGTCCATTTTTTCCAGTTTTGAATATAAAACCAAAATAATGTATTAACTGATTGTTATGATTTAATGCTACATGAAATATGGAGAGAAGTTTTATTCTTTTTTATTCAAAAGGGTATTTTTTTGCAATTTGACCTATTAAAAATATTTTCCCCTAAATAACTTTTTTTTGGCTAAATTTCATAATATTGAGTCAGCTCCATCATATGTGGAAGCGTGTACCTAATGCTACACAGTTCCTCCAGAATTGGCTAGAAGAGAGTTTGCCTATATCCTTGATTTTTACTGGAGTTAAGACACCAAGAATACATTTTTAAGGAACATGTTTTCTCATGTAGGAAAACACAGATTTCATTGAAAGAGTCTTACACAGCATTTTCCATTTGCCACATTTGTATGTACATAGGTATCCCATGCTTTTTGGAAGGCCTTGGAGTCTGGGCATCTTAATTCGATCCAAAGATTAAAGATTGCAACACTTCAATGAAAGTTTTCAAAGGAGTAACCAGTTACGTTGCAGCACAAAAGGGAAGAGGGAAAAGAAGAAAAATCACATTTTCAATGGACAACAACTAATTCTTAAGAGTTAAGAGAGTTATCTCACAATCTCTGGCATGCAGCCCTTTATTTCCCTACAGACAGCCTCCTAATCTTACCCATTTACAACGTAATACATAATGTAGATGGTAATGCAAGGACAAAGCCAAGCCACAAATCCAGAAGCCAACTCTGTTCCCGCAACTACTCTAGGAGGAATTTTCCAGGGGCAAATAGCATCATTCACAACATTGCAGATTTATTTACTCACTCCTCCTCCAATATGAGATACATGCCATCCTATACCAGTCATGCTCCTCTACATTAGACAAATAGGATAGCCTCTACGTAAGAGGAGTAATGGACACCAATCTGACATTAGAAACTGCAATTCCCCCAAATCAGCCACAGAATATTTCAACCTTACTGGAAACACGGTAAGGGATCTATAGATTGTGATCCTTGTGATAAGGAAATTGAATCTGCGGAATGAATTGTAGCCACAAATTCTAATCCATTAGCAGAGGATTAGACCCACACAATGGGTCCACAACATAATACATATTAATACAAGAGTCCGCCAATGGCATGTATAATTAAAAATTTGCTCAGAGAGTTTTTTGACTGACTTCTGGTGAAGATGAATTGCTTACCTATATCTACAGCTTTTCGAGTGACCATCCATGTACAAGTTTATTTCTCCATTTATAAATCGTATAGAGTAACACATCTTATTATTGCTTGCATAAGGTTTACAGAATGTTGGTGGACAGGAAAAGAGATTTAAAGATGGGCTCAAAGCCAACCTTAAAAACTTTGGCATAGACACTGAGAACTGGGAAGCCCTGGTCCTTGAGTGCTCCAGCTGGAGGCCAGCTGTGACCAGCAGTGCTGTAGAATTTGAAGAGGCATGAATGGAGGGCGAAAGAGAGAAATGTGCCAAGGGGAAGACACGTCAAGCCAACCTTGTCCAGGACTGCCTTCCACCTGGAAACTAATGCCCTCACTGCGGGAGAAGATGCAGGTCAAGAATAGGGCTCCACAGACACCTACGGACCCACCAGTACACTGATCTTGGAAGACTATCCTACTTGGACAACGAGGGATTGCCTAAATAGAGTCATTTTGCTATGTATTGAAATCCAGTTTCTCACAGGGAGTTGTGTGCAATGGCTAGCTTCCACATTAAAGCAATAACAAGTTAGCACAGCAGAAAGAATTCTGCAAAGAAACAACATCCTAGCTGGACAGATGACTCTTCCTTTTTAACATAACAAGCATAGCAATTAGAACAATGAAGATCAAAATTCAGTTCTATTGGGTCTGATGCATAACTCATCCAAAGATGACTGCACTAATTACTTCTTTCATTGGGGCTCCATAGACCTTTGGGTTCCTTCCAAGTCACCATGTGTGAAGGAGCCTCCAGTAGCACAATGGGTTAAACCTTTGTGCCAGTTGTTTGAATCCAGGGAGTGGGGTATTTTATTTATTTATTTATTTCACTCCCATATCAGCCCGCAGGCGACTCAGGGTGGTCTACATATCGGCACAATTCGATGCCATCAATACAATACAAAAGCAAAAACAATTAAGTGCATTTAGACAAAAAAGACTCCATACAGGGTCATGAAAGAAGCCTCCCACAGGATGGTAAAATATGAGAGAAGCCCCCCACAGGATGGTAAAATATGAGAGAAGCCCTCCACAGGATGGTAAAATATGAGAGAAGCCCCCCACGGGATGGTAAAATATGAGAGAAGCCCTCCACAGGATGGTAAAATATGAGAGAAGCCTCCCACAGGATGGTAAAATATGAGAGAAGCCTCCCACAGGATGGTAAAATATGAGAGAAGCCTCCCACAGGATGGTAAAATATGAGAGAAGTCTCCCACAGGATGGTAAAATATGAGAGAAGCCTCCCACAGGATGGCAAAATATTAGAGAAGCCCCCCACAGGATGGTAAAAAAAGAGAGAAGCCTCCCACAGTATGATAAAATATGAGAGAAGCCTCCTACAGGATGGTAAAATATGAGAGAAGCCTCCCACAGGATGGTAAAATATGAGAGAAGCCTCCCACAGGATGGTAAAATATGAGAGAAGCCTCCCAAAGGATGGTAAAACATCCATGCATCCCCTGGGCAACGTTCTTGCAGACGGCCAATTCTCTCACACCAGAAGCAACTTGCAGTTTCTCAAGTCGCTCAATGACATTAAAAAACAGAACAAAACAAAAACAACCATGTGTGAGGGATGCCTGATCCTAAGAGCTATGTATCTTCCTTCAAATCTAATAAAGAGAACCAAAATTGCATCCTAATTTGGAAGAGCATTATCGAAATGATCGACCAGTCTGGTAAAGCAAGTGGAGAGAACCAACCCAAACATGACTTTTCACTTCATGATATGAACGCTGTATATTTACCCCAAACTCTCTGCACAAAATCAAATCGATAAAGTCACAGCATGAGAAAAATGAACATCTGAAACAAAACATTTTCCATCTCTTGGCTGAACTTCCAGAAATAAACAGGCCGGCTGGGTCTCAGCGGAGCGTGTGGCTCCACGGCCTCAAAACCCACATTTCTTAAAATAGCGCAGAAATAGAGTCCTTAATTGCACAACTGCTTTGCGGTGAGTTTCTTACAACCTCTTGCCACCCAGGGCTGTTTGCGAGGCGTGCTCTCATTCTTAAGAGTTTTAGAATATTTGGCCTCACTATTACCATTCTGTGTTGAATTACTATAAGGTGGTAGTGGTTTGGAAGCCAGGGATCCAGACGTATTTGTTTTGCTTCCATTCGAGTCGATAGCATGCCAAATTTCAATGCATCCAGAATTAAGCCGGTGCGGAAAGCAGCCCGCTGTTTTCCTCTAACATGTTGTCCAGAGAGACCATTCCAAGACTAATACTATCGTTAAACCTTTCTTAAATAAAGAAAACTATTCTGTTTGCAGAAGAGAATCCAGGGGGCTTATTAAAAGCACAAAGCAAAAAAAATCTAGACAGCTGACTTCTTGCACATATCATTAAATGGTGCTGAAATATAATTTATATGCAGTTAACCTCTGGGTGCCCCTCGACTCCATTTGCTAATCATCCATCCGCATTCTACTTAGTCTAAAATGACTAAGAAGCTCCATTTTTACATGCAAACCTAATCAGCCCCACAAGGCAACCATTAGGAAGCCAATTATGGTCCATCGTGCTGGAGTGGACGAGGTGCCTAATCCCTGCATGGCCACGGAAACCCATTGGGTGATCTTGGGCAAGTCACACTCTCTCAGCCTCAAAGGGAGGAAAAGGCAAACTCCTCTGAATACATTTGCCAAGAAAGCCCTGTGATTCCTTTGCCTTGGGTTTGATTTGAAGACCCACAACAACAAAACGAGACAATTAAGTGGATGGTGCAAAGAAGTACTATCACTCAAGGATGGAGGAGTGGTTGAAGGAGTTGTGCATGGGTAGAAAAGACTGGGGAGTGGCATGATGCAACTCTTTAAACACCTCTAGGGTTGTTCCCTACTCCCTCAGAGGGTAAAGCTAGGTCTAATGCAGTGGTTCTCAACCTGGGGTCCCCAGATGTTTTTGGCCTTCAACTCCCAGAAATCCTAACAGCTGGTAAACTGGCTGGGATTTCTGAGAGTTGTAGTCCAAAACACCTGGGGACCCACAGGTTGAGAACCACTGGTCTAATGGCTCTCCTGAGGAATCTGTATAAGGACCAAGTAGCAACAGTAAGAACTGACCACGGAACAACAAACTGGTTCAGGATTGGGAAAGGCGTATGGCAAGGCTGCATACTCTTACCCAACCTATTCAACTTGTATTCAGAACACATCATGTGATGTGCGGGGCTTGAGGAATGCAAGGCTGGGGTGAAAATTGCTGGAAGAAACATTAACAACTTTAGATATGCAGATGACACCACTTTGATGGCCGAAAGTGAGGAGGAGCTGAGGAACCTTCTAATCAAGGTGAAAGAAGAAAGCGCAAAAGCTGGGTTGCAGTGCAACATAAAAAAAAACAACAAGATTATGGCAACAAGATTGATTGACAACTGGGAAATAGAGGGAGAAAACATGGATGCAGTGACAGACTTTGTATTTCTAGGTGCAAAGATTACTGCAGACGCAGACCGCAGACAGGAAATCAGGAGATGCTTACTTCTGGGGAGGAGAGCAAGGACCAGTCTCAATAAAATAGTGAAGAGTAGAGACATCACGCTGGCAACGAAGATCCGCATAGTTAAAGCAATGGTATATTCCCCATAGTCACCTACGGATGTGAGAGCTGGACCATAGGGAAGGCTGAGCGAAGGAAGAGAGATGCTTTTGAGCTGTGGTGTTGGAGGAAAGTGCTGAGAGTGCCTTGGACAGCGAGAAGATCCAACCAGTCCATATTTCAAGAAATAAAGCCCGACTGCTCATTGGAGAGAAGAATAGTAGAGGCCAAGATGAAGTACTTTGGCCACATCATGAGAAGAAAGGAAAGCTTAGAGAAGACAATTATGCTGGGAAAAATGGAAGGAAAAAGGAAGAGGGGCCGACCAACGGCAAGATGGGTGGATGGCATCCTTGAAGTGACTGGATTGACCTTGAAGGAGCTGGGGGTGGTGACAACCGACAGGGAGCTCTGGCGTGTGCTGGTCCATGAAGTCACGAAGAGTCCAAAACGACTGAACGAATGAACAACAACAATGGTTCCATATTATGGGAAGGTAACTTCAGCCAAACTTCAGAAAAAACTTATTGAGAGTGAGAGCAATTTGGCAACAGGATCAATGGCCCAGAGAGGTGGTGGCTTCTCCTTCACTGGAGGTCTCCCAAAAGAGGCTAAGCAGCTTTTTGCCAGGGATTCCCTAAGTCAGTGATTCCCAAACTTTGGTCTTCCAGGTGTTTTGGACTTCATCTCCCAGAATTTCCAATTGATGTCCAAGCTGGCATGAACTTCTGGACGTTGAAGCCCACATCACCTAGAGGATTGATGATCCAGAGAAGTGTTTTCCAATCTTTGTTTCTCCATAAGCTTTGGACCCTCAGCTCTGCAAATCCGACAGTCAGTCCAGTTGGGAATTGAACCCTGAAACACCTGGAGGACCAGTTTGAGAGCCACTGCTCTAGTTGTAGATCCTGCATTGAGTAGGCGTTTGGACTTGGTGGTCCTCCATGCTACTTCCCAATTGTATACATTCATGAACATCCAGCATACAACATCAATGAGAGCTTTGCAATCCCTCATTCTCTTTAAAGAGCCAAAGTTACCATGGATGATAGGATGCCAGGCTTAAGATAACTTTCTGAAAGCCCCATGCTAAGCATACCCACTATGAAAGCAATGGTCACTGGGAGCCCATTTATGGCTCAGTGTTTGTTGATCAGTGGAACAAAAAGAAAGGAGATTCCGTCTGAATATGAGGAAGAATTTCCTGACTGTGAGAGCCATTCAGCAGTGGAACTCTCTGCCCCAGAGTGTGGTGGAGGCTCCTTCTTTGGAAGCTTTTAAACAGAGGCTGGATGGCCATCTGTCAGAGGTGATTTGAATGCAATATTCCTGCTTCTTGGCAGAATGGGGTTGGACTGGATGGCCCATGAGGTCTCTTCCAACTCTAGGATTCTGTGATTCCATGATTCTATGAAAACAGAGGATTTTAGAGACTAGCTAAAATTCAATTTAGTTATCAAAAGTTAAATACGCTCCCATTTCTTCTAAATTATAATTATTATTTGATATTTCTGCAGAAATATTAATATGTCTCAAATCTCTTTATTATGCAGTGTTGGGAAAAAAGCCATTACTGTGTCCCGCTTAGACATGGAGGAGGACAACTACAAAAGGGAGCGATGGGTGGATAAACAGACGTTCTGAAAGACAGATTTGTACTGTCAGGAAAGAATAAAATTCAGCACTCAAGAAGAATTCATCATAATGAAAAGAACTTGTGCATCCGTAAGTGGTGTTTGGTGTATGAGCATATGCATACAAAACAATACAGGCAGCTTAAATCAATTTTGCACATAAATCAATACTCATTACCAGCCTGAAAAGCATTTGGCTTAGCCGACCTGCCTGCCATTTTTGTTATTTTACCATCAGAAAAGACTGACTTACATTTAACTCTCCCTTTTTATGCTGTTCTCAATCTCCTACTCTCAATAGCAATGTCAAGATAGAGAAATTATGTACTTTTTCATTCAGAGGAATAAAAAAAACCACCTTTTTCTACAACAGCTGAATTTTAAGCAGAATTCAGATTTATGCTTGTGTCAGGACAGATGCTTGATAGCCGTGGGGCCTGAAGGACAATGACAACTGGAATACAACTACCAGCAAACAAAGTGCATTGGAATGAAAGGAAGCCAGCTGCTTCAGCATTATATTTTTGCAATGCACATTAATAACAAATATAAACCAATCCACCATGCAGCCTTGAATTATACCTGCATTTATTTCGTGAGAGGGATATAGAGAAGGAGCAGTGCGTGATGACTTGTGACAAAATGAAATGTTCAGGCATGAAACCTGCCTTTGCATTCCCTGAAGGTCCAACCATGACAGAAAAGTTTTGAACATTCATGTGCAATTCTTCAAGGGTCTAAAAAGCAGATAGATACATGGAGTAAACATTTTTGGAGGGAAAAACAATGCATTCTTCTAGAACAGGCATGGGCCAACCTCATCAAGGAGGTCAAAGGCATGGGCCAACCTTGGACCTCCAACCTTGGCCCTACCTATTAGGAATTGTGGGTGTTGAAGTCCAAAACACCAGGAGGGCTGAAGTTTGTCCATGCCTCTTCTAGAACAAGGTCATAGAATCAAAGAGTTGGAAGAGACCTCCTGGGCCATCCAGTCCAACCCCCTGCCAAGAAGCAGGAATATTGCATTCAAATCACCCCTGACAGATGGCCATCCAGCCTCTGTTTAAAAGCTTCCAAAGAAGGAGCCTCCACCACGCTCCGGGGCAGAGAGTTCCACTGCTGAACGGCTCTCACAGTCAGGAAGTTCCTTATGTTCAGATGGAATCTCCTTTCTTGTAGTTTGAAGCCATTGTTCCATTGCGTCCTAGTCTCCAGGGAAGCAGAAAACAAGCTTGCTCCCTCCTCCCTATGACTTTCCCTCACCTCTTGATCCATGGCTATCATATCTCCTCTCAGCCTTCTCTTTTTCAGGCTAAACATGCCCAGCTCCTTAAGCCGCTCCTCATAGGGCTTGTTCTCCAGACCCTTGATCATTTGAGTCGCCCTCCTCTGGACACATTCCAGCTTGTCAATATCTCTCTTGAATTGTGGTGCCCAGAATTGGACACAATATTCCAGGTGTGGTCTAACCAAAGCAGAATAGAGAGGTAGCATTACTTCCCTGGACCTAGACACTATGCTCCTATTGATGCAGGTCCTTCTGTCTAGGTGTTTTTTCCATGACTGAATTCCATCATCATCACTGCTAGAGCTAATTTTTGTCAAATAATTCCTTAACTAAGAACTAAAAGTGGCCCTTACTGGAACTCAGTTGAGATAAACCTTATTGCCACTGCGCAAGCCGAACTCAAGACATGCTTATCACGAAATCCTTCCATGCACTTCACATTTCACAACAATTGTGGGGAAAGAGGCTTCTTTTTTGCCTCTCATATTCTTTGACAAAAGGGCAAAGGCGCTCTTGACAATTTATTTACAATTCTGTTTTTTTTTGTGGAGGAAAGCCAAGGGCAAGAGAAGACCGAGGGCAAAGCCTAACTGCTGGGTTACTCCCTTCTCAAAATCAGCTGATCCAATCCTTGGGGCAGAACAGCTAGAAAAAGCCACAGTAAACAGGAAAACTGAAGGAGGGAGTAGGAGGAGGGTACAGGGCGGCCCTTGGACAGAAGGATCCTTGCAAGGACCTCTAGCGATATGGAGTTGGGAAATCCTGGGCCACTGGTTATCTCTGCACTTAAAACCCTCATATTATCATCAAGGAGGTCAAAGAATTCCAGGCATGGCCAAACAATCAAACAGAACCAGAAACACACTTAGTAAACAGCATTCGGAACATTTGATTAGAACATATTAAGGCGGGGAGGACAGGCAACAAGCGCTAGAATTCTTGTGTGGTCTGCAAGGACATGGCCATTAATTTTAATTCTGTTTTTTTTTTCAGTTCCAGTAGTAGCAATTATTTTTCATCTCTTAAAAAACAGCCAAGATTCTTCCCCGTCCTCAAACTGACACATCCGCTCCCAGCTGATAAGTGTCTTCTCCATATTGTCCCTGCTTCAAAGTTATGTGCAGTGGGATCAGCCCAGAACAACAATCACGCACTTCCACAAACTGCAGGCGACTCAAATTGTACAAATAATTATCTACTGTTTCTTAACCTGTGGGTCCCAACCCCAAATGAGGTCCCCTTAGATCAATGTTAAGGTCATGGAAAATTTGGCAGCAGGAAAAGGATTCTGAACACTACCTAGACATTAAACAAATCTATTAGAAACAACCTGCATTGCTTACAGTAGACTCTACAGCACCTGTTTCCAACCTTTTGTTGATCAGAGACCACTTGACCAGAGACCACTCTCCAACATTAGTACCAAAAGGGTTACAAATCAATTTTTGGTCAACTTTAGATTTGATTTGGTTATTTGGGGTGCTGATTCAGAAAACTGAATTGGATAGTTGGGTTGTTGTAGGTTTTCCAGGCTATATGGCCATGTTCTAGAGACATTTTCTCCTGACGTTTCGCCTGCATCTATGGCAAGCATCCTCACCTCACTACCTCTGAGGATGCAGGTGAAACGTCAGGAGAAAATGCCTCTAGAACATGGCCATACAGCCCAGAAAAACCTACAAAAACCCAGGGATTCCGGCCATGAAAGCCTTCGACAATACATTGAATTGGATAGACCACATTTATTTATTTATTTACTATTCTTGTATACCACCGTATCTCAAGCCCGAGGGCGACTCACAGCGGTTTCCAGACAGTAAACAACAAGACACTAAAAACAACAGCAATCAATATATCATGACAATTAAACTATACAATTCTATTACTAGCAATTAACAACATCAATACAGTTATCACAAAAAACCCACCCCCGATCGCCTCATCATCCAAAACGTGATCCAAATTCGTCGTCCATTGTTCCGTTCCTATGTTCAAATTACCTGAATTGCACTACAGTTACTCAAACGCCTGCACAAACATCCAGGTCATCAAACATCAGCTCTAGTTTCTCATACAGAAGATACGTCATCCAGTAGTCGCCATCTGCTCGCCCAAACCATATTTCATAAGCCTCGGCACTATAAGAGTGTTTCGTGAGACCGGTCACTCTCATTGCAACGGTGTAGTAATGGTAAGGCCGCGGACCATATTTTAGTACTTGCGGACCACTGGTGGTCCATGGACCACAGGCTGGGAACCACACTGCTCTACAGAAAATGCTTCAGCTGTACTTCATAAAAAAAGAAAAAATAGCCTGTTCAGCAAGTCTTGCAAAAGGTTGATTTGTTATCAGTAAATGTTTGATTTTTATACCTATTTTATATACGCATACACTCAGGGTCATGTAAAGATTTCTTGGGCAGAAAGTTAAAGAAGCCACAATGTTCATTCCCTTTCTTTGCACAATATACATACATACGTTATTTGGATCATGTGATTTTCATATTTATATCAGGATGTTTTTAATGCTGTGCCTTCATGCTTAAATGTTCTTTATGTTTAATGGTTTTAATAATTTTAATGTATAGTTATATGTCAGTGTTTTGTTACATTTTCTGTCTACATTTATGTTGGCATTTAATTTTTGCCATTAGTATGTTGTAAAGTCCCCCTGCCCCCCAGGGGTGAGAAAGGCAGTATATAAACATAGTAAATAAATAAATGCATAAACTTCTGCGTTGTACCTAGTTGTAATTTGCCCTCTCCAGAAATGTATCCAATTGTCTGGTGATTATGTGGAAAAGTGAATAGTGGTAGTTAAAGAGCACATGCTAAGGATTATTTCTGTGTTTGATTTATTAAAATATTCCCATCCAAACCCAAGTAATGAAGGTGGAGGCATTACTTTTCATTCAACCCACCTAGATCAGAGCTTGTGCACCACTGTCTAGTTTGGGCACACTGGAAGTAATGTGATAATTTTTATGGCATTCAGGCTAATAGGTGGAGTGTTCAGGGCAGGTGCTCCATTAAAAGGCCACAGTCCCTGCCTGGAAAGGAAAAGCCCTTCCAGGATTTGAACTGATTGCAAGCTTCACCAGGAAGCTCCTAAACCACTTAGCCACACAAGCCAGAAAAAAGTATAGTTTTAAGTTTTGAGTTGGTACTCACTCACAAAATGCAAAACAAATGTCAAGAACATTTTTTGGAAATGAATCATGGGCAAATGTCTTTGGTTAGCACGGGCGGCCAAATTACTATCTTTAAATGAAATGTTTATACGAACATGAGACTGTATATGGAATACTCTGGAAAACCAGGAGGAGAGAGCGTTCCAGAGGTAAGTTGCAGAAAAAACATTTGTTATTCTCCTCTGCCAAATCTTTAATGCTTTTTACAGCAAGAATCTACGAATTGTAGTAACAGAAAGTTGAGAAGGATTGCACTAATGTCTATAGCAGGACAACTCTGTGAAACATCATGTTATACCAAAACCATGTGGCCTGTCTCAAACTAAGGAAAGCAAATTGTAATACCCGTATTCCCCTGAAAATTACACATGGCCATATTAATTTTGTTCAAAAAAATGTAGTAAAGTAAAGGTAAAGGTTTTCCCTGACATGAAGTCTAGTCGTGTCCAACTATTGGGGGTGGTGGTGCTCATCTCAATGTCTAAGCCAAAGAGCCAGCGTTGTCCACAGATGCCTCCAAGGTCATATGGCCAGCATGACTGCATGGAACATCCTTACCTTCCTGCAGGAGCAGTTTCTATTTATCTACTCACATTAGAATACTTTCAAACTGCTAGGTTGGCAGAAGCTGTGGCTAACAGTGGCAGCTTACCCCGCTCCCTAGATTCGAACTGCCGACTTTTTGGTCAGCAAGTTTAGCAGCTCAGCTGGTTTAACCCATTGCACCACTGGGTGTATTATGACTTATTTTCAGGGGATGTCTTATTTTTTCACATTTTGTACATTTATGCATGTACAAAAATCTACATCTATTAAATACAGTTATGCCATCTTCTTTTAAAACACTGTCGTGACAATTATGTCAATAATATTATCTATTTATATTCAATTATATATGAACATTATTATTTTATAATTTAATATGTTCATTGCATGTTGCAACAAATATACTACCGATAAATGCATCCGTCTGGCTGACGATCTAAAGTGGGGTTTATTTTGGGGGTAGGGCTTATATTGCAAGCATTCTGAAAAAATAATGCTAGTTCATATTTTCTGGATAGGTCTTATGTGATAGATGACCCAAACAGAACGGCATGATATGCATTAGAAGTAAATAAATAAATACAGTATTTATTTATAACCAGCTCTTCCACAATTATATAATCTGAACATCAGGAAAAACTTCCTAACTATAAGAGCTATTTGGCAGTAGATTATGCTGCTTCCTCAGAGTCCAGCTCAATCTCCCTCTCAGGTAGTTTTTGAGCAAAACAGAGGCTGGATGGCCATCTGTCAGGGGTGATTTGAATGCAATATTCCTGCTTCTTGGCAGTGGGTTGGACTAGATGGCCCATGAGGTCTCTTACAACTCTTTGATTCTATGATTCTATGACCATCTTTCGGGAGGGCTTTGAATGTGTCTTCCTTGTGATAACTTCCAACTCTATGATTCTATGACAGAAATTTACATAAAATACACTAATCTATATAAATAAAAACATAATGTTCGTTTGTGGGATTAACATAACTCAAAAACCACTGGATGAACTGACACCAAATTTGGACACAAGACACCTAACAACCCAATGTATGTCCTTCACTCAAAAAAAAATGATTTTGTCATTTGGGAGTTGTAGTTGCTGGGATTTATAGTTCACCTACAATCACAGAGCATTCTGAACCCCACCAACGATAGAATTGGGCCAAACCTCCCACACAGAACCCCCATGTGGGCCACAGCAACGCGTGACCGGGGACGGCTAGTATATAAATAAACATGTAATGTTCGTTTGTGGAATTAACATAAATCAAAAACCACTGGAAGAATTGACACCAAATTTGGACACAATACACCTATCAGGCCAACAAGTGACCATCACTCATAAAAACACTGAAAAACACAGTAGAAGAGACTTAAAAACCCTACAAAACCCATGGGGTTGCCATAAGTTGACAGGGATGAAGGCATGCATGTGCACACAAACACTATAAAAGACTGAAAACAGCAAGGGGGGGGGGAGAGAGAATATTTTAAGATCAAGCTTTCAGGAAACTATGCGCGGCCCTTATCCCACAGGTCTTTAAATATGTACATTCAGAAAACACTGGGAAATATTTGGGAAACAATAACACTTGAAACTTGCTTATGGCCGAGATCTTTTCAACTGATTTTGACAGTGAGAACTCTCTGGAAAGAAGGTTTACAACAGCAGACTCACACATTTGGTTACCCACAACAAGCATCAATAGGGAGCCAGAATGTATTAGATGGGTAGGTACATGACACCTCTTGTTGACATTTGGAAAGAGGAGACTGGCCTTTCAGAAAGGAGACAGACAGGAAAAGACGTGCTAGACATTAAACTACCAGGCATGTTTTCACAGGTAAAATGATCTGGTCAGAGAGGTCTCCAAGGAGGGTCCTTGAGACCAGATCCAATATGCCCTTTCTGCACTTCCAAGCCTTGGACGCCATCTAGTACTTCCTGCTGCTGAGATGCCATTCCTTCTCAAGCCAAGACCCCCTAAAATTAGAGGGGAAGTTTTGGCAGGACGGACGGATCCAAGCTGAGAGTTTTTCCAAGAACTCCCAACTGATTCCTTGTACTAGATATAGGCATGGCCCTAACAGCTACTGTGTTGGCAAGTGATAAAGCACAACTATTGCGCCAAAACAACGTCACAATGTGTGACACTGGTTTTCTGTAATGCATCATATCATGCACTCTGACACCATGAGATGCAGAGCCAACCTTAGGAAAGGGGACTACAAAGTGGAATCCACAACATGCAAGTGTGGAGAAGAGCAAACCACTGACCACCTGCTGCAATGCAACCTGAGCGCTGCCACATGCACAAGGGAGGACCTTCTTATAGCAACACCAGAGTCACTCCAAGTGGCCAGCTACTGGTCAAAGGGTATTTAATAGAATGCCACATTTGCAAACTTTGTGGTTTTTTTTATCTGTTTGTTTGTTTTGTTCTGTTAGACATGTAATACAATGGTTTTGTTTGTTTGAATGCAATACAACAGTTTGGTTCGCTCCTGAAATGACAGACAAACAAACAAACAAACAAACAAATAAATAAACCATATCAAATCAAATTTAACATAGCATTGATGGTATCAAGGTCTTGAGTAGCATATACTTTTGCTGCGTCTGGTACCTTTTCCAAGAAGAAGGAGGAGGAGGAGGAGGAGGAGGAGGAGGAGAAGTGGTAGTAGTAGTTTGTATTGTCGAAGACTTTCATGGCCAGAATCACTGGGTTGTTGTAGGTTTTTTCTGGCTATATGGCCATTGTCTAGAGGCATGCTCTCCTGACGTTTCGCCTGCATCTATGGCAAGCATCCTCAGAGGTAGTGAGGTCTGTTGGAACTAGGAAAAGACCTCACTACCTCTGAGGATGCTTGCCATAGATGCAGGCGAAACATCAGGAGAGAATGCCTCTAGAACAGGGGTTCTCAAACTTTTTAAACAGAGGGCCAGGTCACAGTTCCTCAAACTGTTGGAGGGCCGGATTATAATTTGAAAAAACAGGAATGAATCCCTATGCACAGTGCATATATCTTATTTTTAGTGCAAAAACACTTTAAAAGAATGCAATAATTAAAATGAAGAACAATTTTTACAAATATAAACTTACTAGTATTTCAATGAGAAGTGTGGGTCGGCTTTTGGCTGATGAGATAGGATTGTTGTTGTTGTGAGCTTTTAAGTCATTTCAGACATAGTTTGACCTGAGCGAGGGCCGGGTAAATGTCCTTGGAGGGCCGTATCCAGCCCCCGGGCCTTAGTTTGAGGACCCCTGCTCTAGAACATGGCGATAGCCTGAAAAAATCTACAACAACCCAAGAAGTTTATTTTTCTACGCCACCTCCATCTCCCCGAGGGGACTCGGGGCAGCTTACATGGGGCCAAGCCCAGGCAATATGCAATTAAAAGCAGAACAATAACAAACAAGCATCAAGCAACAACCAACTAATTCTGGAGGGGGGAGGAGGCCGATATGTGAGCTAATTAAAGGGTAAGTGGTTCAATAAGATGGATAGAAACGTATAATAGTATAGGAAATATCATGAAAGCAAAGGAATTTCACAGGATAAGAATCAATTCAGTTTAACTTACAAAATATTAATAGTAATGTAATTTAGGATGTTCTAGCGTGGCAATGGCCAGTTGTTACCTATAGTTTTGGGAAGCCCAATATTAGTGCGTCTTTTGCTGTTACGGGGATTCTTGATGGAATTCATTCCCTTCTGGTTTTAACCTGTTTCGTCATAGAGGATGGAGTGACAGCACCCCCCTGTGGCCGGAATCAGGCACAACCTCCAGACGCCAAAGGGTCAGCATAATACCTCTATTTGTTGTCTGTTCTGTTTAACAGCATTGAATGTATGCCGTGTATGTGTTCTGTGATCCACCCTGAGTCCCCTTCGGGGTGAGAAGGGAGGAATATAAATGCTGTAAATAGATATTTTGGACATGCGTGAGACAGGGTGTCCAATGAGCAAATGAGGGGAACGGCCACTTCCCAATGGCAAATGGATCACGATGACAGACTAATGTTTATGTACAAGGCAGAGGTATAGCTTGGCCTCAAAAACACAAGATTCTTCTGAAATCTCACTGTTTAACCCCATTAATTTCACAAAAAGCAAACAGATGAGACTTGGGGAAAATACATTTGCTCAAAAAACAAGAGAAGGCAGAGTAGGAGTCTTTTACCAAAAACAAAGACTCGATTTTTTCAAAGAGAAAGCTGGAGCTTCCCAGAGAAATGTGCTTTCTGTCTCCTTCACATATAAACACACACACAACACAGGCACAAGGCTGTCAAATTCTGAAGCGTCTAGACAACAGAATGGTGACTTATGGCCATCACACACACAAATAACTTCCTTTACTATTGTAGACTTCACAAGCAAACAACAGGGTGGCTATATCCCAAATAGTTCTCAAAATATCTGCAAGGCTTGGAAGTGCTCCATTTTCATGCTCAATGCCTGATATATTTTGAAGTATACACTCTAATGTCTAGTTTCGAAACCAACCACAGCAGAAACCGTATGTGTAGGCATGCAAAGAAGGCAAAGATTACAAAGCTATTTTTAATATATGGGAAAAAGTGCAATTTGCAATTAAATAAGAAAGATGAACTCAAAAGAGGGAAGTTTTCTATGAGTCATTTAAATGCTTGTAAAGACAGTTGCCCCATTATTCAGAACTGATAAAAAGCATTTTTGCACATAAAGAAGTTATCACCCACTCTTTTAAGCAAAGAAGTGATACACAGATGGGGATGGGTGGGTGAGGAATGTACACACAGATGTGTCCCCATGTTTGACACACTGAGTCTTAACCAATTCATCTAAGAGTCTTAGTAGAAGGCCAGATGACAACACGCATCAGGCTCAGTGTTCAAAGGAGCTCTTGACACAGTGCCATGGTCTTAACTGCGAAGCCGGGGGAATAGAAGCCAAATGCTATCATTACTAAATATTATACGGCTCTCGGGTGCTTGAGTAGCAATGCCATTTCCTCCACAGCCATCAAGAGATTAGGTGTGACAGGACATCATTCCTGTTAGCATCTACTCCAGTTTCACTTTTGAGATCTCTCTCCCTTCTCTCAGTGTCACTTTCGCCTTTCCCTTCCGGAACCCCACCCTCTTAGCCCATTAAAGGCATAATATGGGCTCCACCTGATCCTGGGGTGATGAGCGGCCCTTCCAGCTCCAGCGTCTCGTCTTCATACTGATCGTCCAGCTTTTTCTTTTTCTTCTTCGTTGGGTCTCTAGGCTTCCTCAAGAGGGAGAGCTCCTCTGGATGTCTGATGTCTAGGAAAGAACAAAAGCAAATTACATTTTGGGAGTAGTTACTACCAAGAATTAAAAGGAGTGGAGAGATAAACCCTTGTTGACAAAAGTTATATAAAGCAGGCATGGGCAAGCTCTGGCCCTTCAGGTGTTCTGGACTTCAACTCCCACAATTCCTAACAGCCGGTAAATGTTTATGTCAATGTTTATTGTTTTCAAAAGGCGACTGAGATCTTTTGGCACTGCACCCAGTATGCCAATGACCACTGGGACCACCTGTACTGGTTTATGACAGAATTTCTGCAGTTCAATTATGAGGTCCTAATAACAGCTGAGTTTTTCCTATTGTTATTATTATTACTACTACTACATTTATTATTTTTACTGTTTTATTATTATTACTGTTTTTATTATAATTATAATATTATATTATAATTATTAATATTAAATTTACATTTTTACTCTTATTATTTTGCTCTATTTATTATTATTATTATTATTATTATTATTATTATTATTATTATTACCATAACTTGATAGCTGATAAATATTATAGCACCGTGTAATACAGAACCCACATTGGATATGCACAAGCTTTCACAAATGCAGCGTAATAGGTAAGTATGGAACTACGGAATTTATTTATTTAGCAATTTTGTATACCGGTCTTCTCCCCTCTATCGGGGGACTCGGGCCGGTTTCCAGCAATAAAATCACAAAACAATCATTAAAAACATCATATAATATATTCAATTAAAAAGTTATAACAGCAAAATGCAATCACATAATAACAATGGTCAGTTGTCATAGTGAATTCGTTGTCCATCATTGGCTTAGATGGTGCGACTGGAAAATGAGTTTACTAAGAAGATGCTTGATTTATGTTTTTAATGGTTTTTTCCATTGTAAACTGCCTTGAGTCGATTTCGGGCTGAGAAAGGCAGGATATAATAGCATAAATAAATAAATGGGGTATATGGCAAGATAAAAAGGACTGAGGACAAGATCCTGACAAAAGGTATCCATATTAATGGGAACTATACTTGTACAGGAGTTGATTATAAATTGTATGATTTTAACTGTATTTGTGTTTAGATTGGCTGCAGTAATGCTGGAGCGGCCTAAGTCAGAGGAGTCCTCCATGTGCGTTGCCATGGAGACCGATGCAGGAGAGAGGGAAGTGGGAGGAGCTTAGAGGGGAGAGTTTGAAAAAAACGACAGTTAAAAATCAGTTAGGGTTTAGGTTTAGAGGAGTTAGGTTCAGAGGAGTGAGGAGTTTGGAGTTGGGAGAGAAGGAAAGGAAAGGTGGTGGAGTGACTTGTGAAGCAAAGCTTTGAGGCTTTGAAAAGCTGAGTTTGGCTATTGGAAGTTTCTCAGGCTAGTGCAGCCGAATGGTGAAACAGAGCTGGTATTCTTTTAGTCTAAGGAGAGGCTAAAGAATAGTTTACTTAGTATTTGATCTAGGGAGGATCAAACAAGGGAAACATCCCTGTATTGAAACTTTGTCTGAAACAAGTGCTCTACGTCAGAAAGATACTGTGTTACTTGAAAGAATGAACTGTTAAAGTTACAAGTATTATTCCAAGTGCAACAAGGAAAAGTTACGTCTTGCAACCACACGCTGTGTACTTAATAAAATTGTTAACTTTTATTTGAAGATTGCCTCAGCTCCGTCTATTCTGTGTCCAAAGTGCCATTTCTCAAAATATTACAACTTACCTCACGTGGTGGCAGAAACGCAGGGAAAAGTAACCAAACAAAACTACATTCTTCTCTCCAGTCACGCTACAGTATATACAGTGTAATTACTACTAAGTTATTACTTTCTTAATAAAGGAGGAGGTGCAATTGAACAGCCTCCCTTCCAACTTGATGGTAAATTTGGTTCCTAATCGGCAACCTCCATTGCAAATTGGCCAGTTCTTTTAAAATTGGGAACTGGGGTAAAATCTCCTGAATACTGGTTCCTTTCAAATTGGTGGCAACAGTAAATCATCCCTCCGCTCCCTTGCTTCTTTTCAATACTCTTCTCCAGTTTGAATTGGGGGCAGAGGCAGAACCACAAGGAAAATGCAGGACGACTCGGGATGAACCATTACACCATGAATGCCTTTAACCTTTATGGGTGGCGTTCCCCACCTCCTCGACTTCCCCACTCTGCTGATTCTGTTATCATATCTACCTGGTATTTGCATGCTTCCTTTGAATAGCATACAAATAGTATTAAGAAATAAGTGTGCCGTGGAAGCTGCATGCCACACTAGCTTTCTCTGCCTTCCATGCGCCACCACACTTTGTTTTTGCTTGTTTAAATTCAAATCAGAAGGGATTTGAAACAGAAATCCAGAATTCCATTGGCAGCAAAAGAGGAACGAGAAGAAGAGTTGCCTGGCTTTCTGCTTAATCTTCGTTTTTAAAGAAGTGCCAGATCCCAGCCAGAGGCACAGATTAATTTGGAATGCATCCACCTGGAACGGCTTCCCTGAGAGCTCTGTTTTAAGGCATGTCTCTCTCCTCCAGTCCTTCTCCGCATATCCATTGCTTCAGTGAGAGTGTTTCCTAAACCACTGCAGCCAGAACCCTTTTGACATATTAAATCTTTCATTCCGTGTTTGCTGTTCTGGGACGACCTCAGACTTCCATTTCATCCTCATCCTAATAGCCATTTTTACCATAATACACATAATACAAACGCAGCGCCCAAACACGAATCAAGGAACATGAAAGGCACTGCAGACTCCTTCAACCAGAGAAGTCAGCCATAGCAGAGCACCTGATGAACCAGCCTGGACACAGCATATTATTTGAGAACACAGAAATGCTGGACCACACCAACAACCACCAGGTCAGACTACACAGAGAAGCCATTGAAATCCACAAGAAGCATGTGGACAATTTCAACAGAAAGGAAGAGACCATGAAAATGAACAAAATCTGGCTACCAGTATTAAAAACTCTAAAATTACAACAGCATAACAGCAGAGATGAAACAACCAGGCATATCTCAACACCTCTCAACAAAAGGTTTTCCCAGGCTCAGGCAGGCCTTCAAATGCTAATGAAGGTGGTCAGCTGAAACATTCACACCTACCTCTAGCAGAGAAGAGCTCTTTGCCCCACCCCAGCCATTCCACAGATATATAAACCCATTGTCCTATTTCCAACAGACCTCACTACCTCTGAGGATGCTTGCCATAGATGCAGGTGAAACGTCAGGAGAAATGCCTCTAGAACATGGCCCTATAGCCCGAAAAAACCCGCAAGAACCTAGTGATTCCAGCCATGAAAGCCTTCGACAATTATTATTATTATTATTATTATTATTATTATTATTATTATTCTCTGATATGTAAAGCAGTATGCCCACCATGACTAATAACAAGAGACAGCAGTTTAATAAAAACAATAGGAAAGGGTTATGGGAGAGGCAGTGGGTGGGGTCATGCAAATTCCACACCAATGGAGTCAGAAACACTGGGATATCTGTGGTGGAGGAAACACATAAGAACTTGTCCCCGTATGAAAGTCTTCACGGGGGTGGTGGGCAGTATGGTGTTGGTGGAGGACACTTGCATGGCTCTTGGACATGTTCCGGATGCTCACTATAACCTGCAATGTCATTGGAGGGAGGGCCTTTGGTGTCTCCTGAGTGATAGGAACTATTTATTTATTTATTTATTTATTTATTATATTTGTATATCGCCCTTCTCAGCCCGCAGGCGACTCAAGGCGGTTTACAGAAGCAACAATTCAATGCCCAACAACACTATAAAAACATTAACATATAATATAAAACCATAACAAGATCAATAAGACACCATAACTATAGCTGTTTGTGGAGCAGGAGCTTGTCTGTGTAAGTGGACACTCCAGCCACAGACACACATACATATTTTCACTTTTATTATGCGTATAGAAGATTTATAGATAGAAGATAGATATTAATGAACACTATTTATCTCGCTACCCTCCTGTGAACATCAAGTAGTCACAAAAGAAAAAGAATATTCCAGCAATTAACTCCACTTCTCCTTTCTTACTCAAGGACTTGAATGGGAAATCTCCACAATTATCAAGCACTAATACCCTATATTCCAGAGGAAGGAACTGGAAAATTATCCAACAGCTGCACTGGCTACTGATTGAGTACCGGGTCACTTTCAAGGTGCTGGTACTAACCTTTAAGGCCTTATATGGTCTGGGGCTGGCGTACCTGAGGGCCCGCTTATCCCCCTACCAACCCCAGAGATTACTCCGGTCTGAAGACCAAAATTTGCTTGCAGTCCCTAACATCTAGACCTATCATTTGTCATCTACTAGGCATAGAGCCTTCTCGATCGTAGCCCCTTATTTCTGGAATGCCTTGCCGGTTGAAACTCGAACCATTCGAGACTTATTTGATTTTTGGAAAGCCTGTAAAACTTTTCTTTTCCGGCAAGCTTTTGATGGATGAACAACCCGGGCTACGTCTGTCCTTGCTACCTATTGTTATTGTTATGGTTGTTTTAAAGCTAATTGTATTGTTTTTAATCTATTTCTGTAAACCGCCCCGAGCCAAATTGGGAGTAGCGATATACAAGTTAAATAAATAAATAAACAAACCATCTCTGGGGTTTGCTTGCCTTAAAAAAACCCTATGAAATTCACACACACACAATATTGCAAACTATTGCCACACACAATATTGCCAAACACCCACAAGATTGGCAATCTATTATTATTAGTGAGCCTCACTCACTCTGGAAAGCAGACTGAAATGATATTTAGAGAAGAATTCCCATGGAATTATGACTTCTGCAGAAGTAATTAAAGTTAGTTGATTTCCTCCATCTCATGGAAAAAAATATATTTCCCATCCATTGAATTTTTATACCATTGTAGAAAAAAGAAAGAAAGAAAAGAGGATGTTTCATCGCACTGAGGATACGAGGTGAGCAAATCCTTTCTCACTTTCATTGGCAATGGAATAAACGCAGAGTACAAAGTGGTATTTTAGCAAAGGCGTGTAATTGGCAAATGTACACCCAAGGATGAAGGAAAAATCACTGCCGTGTATATATGTGCATCTCCTTGTATGGTTGTCTTGTTCCTTCAGCCTGTGGAGATGGATATAACATAACAACCATGCTGTGTTGTGGTGGCAGGAAGCGTCCATGCCATGCCCAGAAAGCCGCCTGCGCTCATCAAGACACACGAGTCACAAATATCTGTTATATGGGTAGCACCAGGAAAATAAAGGACCAGACCAGTTATTCCAAACACAGGAAAGACACACACAGTCAAAAAACTCCTAAGGATGTTCATTATTGGATTAAGCCCCTTTTCACTCCGTTCTGTCGCCGCTGGAGCTGAAATTAAATGCTTCTAAGAGAGCATGCAAGGCTTGCATCCAGCGGGAAGCCCGGGGGCCCGAGAAAGAACCTTTAAAGGAATTTTCCCTATTAAACAGGCTTTAGGAGACTTAAGCTTAAATACAACAGTCTTTATTAATGAACAAGCAGGAATGGTAAGTTTTCTAAATAGTGTATTGGCTCTTGCAGTCTTGTTTACAGGAAACAGGCACTATCTTCAAGAAACTTTGTTTAACAGAAAAAATTCCCCTTTAAAACTCCTCCCAGGCTGCTGTGAACTTAAACCTGACCGGTTTGAGTCTGCTACTGGCTGAACTGCGTCTCAGAACCGAACAGATGTACCACCAGACTTGAAATCACTTAGCTGAAGATGAAGAGCTGTTATTCCCTCTGGAGGTCCTCAGGGCTGTGAAGCTGTTCCCTGGAACCATTTGGGAATCTGTAGAGGCCTTTAATCTGTTCTTCTCCAGGAAGTCTTAAAAGACGAAGCCTTTGCACAGGAGGAACGTCTGTACGCATCCTCTGCCTTGGCTTCCCTTGTTGTGACTAACTGAAAAATGGCCCCTTCCCTACAAAAGGCAAAAAGGGGGCGGGACCAGGGATCCTAACTATAATTGGCAGGTGGCTTGCCCTATGAATGCAGCCAAAGGAAGCCACCTATCTGCAAAGTCCCTGCAACTTAGGACTATGAACAAACACTCAGTGCAAAACACAAATTTGGAGCCCCTGGAACCCCCGTTCCAGAACACACTCTTTCAAACACAGGAGCATTTGGAGGTGATTTTCTAAATGTCAAAACCTTGAGTTCTGGGGGGTCTCTTGAAGTGGTCCTTAGGCTGCATTTTGTCCATCCCTAAAGGAACCATTGTCATTGTTGGAAAGATTGATTTGTTGGCTAAGTGCTTCAATGGAGTAAGCATCAAATGACAAAGGAAATTTCCCTTCATTTCAGCAAGGCGTCACTCTCCCAAGGTAGGCACTTGGATTTTCTCCACTCGCGTAACTAATTGATGTGGAAGAATCTGCAATAGGCTGAGCCAATTTATGATGATTAGGGAGACTACAGTAATAGGTTGCAGAAACCTGGTTTCATCAACTAGGACAAATCTCACTTCCAGGGCTCTTTGCTTGATTACATACTGGGTGCATTATTCTGACCACGATAATGAGCCAAGGTTGTAAAGGCCTATCAACTTTCCAAGCCAAGAGAGCTCTTTCTTTTTTCTCTCTCTTACATTATCTTCTGCAGTGTCATACCAGCATTTTCTTACACAACTTCACCTGAGATAACTCTAATTTCACCTAAGATAACCCTAATAGGAGCACAGGGAATGTTTTGCAAAAAAAGGAGGTGAAATTTTTCCGTTGATGCAATCCACCCGTCTGCGGTCTCACTATCGTCAGATAATCTTGTTCTTTCATTGATGGAACACAACCCTGAATTCCCTTCTTAATGGATTTTAGGTAGTGTGAAACATAATGTCCAGTTTGAACCATGTAAAACTCCTAAATGTGATTTCTTCTGGGTTAATCTGAGAAAGGACAAGCAGAGATTCACGTGTATATATGTGTGCGTGAACACATTTTGACTACTGGACCTCATAAACTTCATAGGGTTTCTATAAATGTAATTGAAAAACCATCAGGAGATAGTGTTATGATGAGCTTATCTTGGACTCTAAGAGCCTTAACTCATGAGAGAGATACATTAAAAATACTAAAACATCCCCACATCTACCTCTAAGGATAAGTTTAAATAAGGAGCAGCCAAACATGAGGCATTCTGCACTCCAACACACTCATTGTTATTAGAGCCTGATTTACCAACAAGTACAAGAATCCTAGAATCCTAGAGTTGGAAGAGACCTCCTGGGCCATCCAGTCCAACCCCATTCTGCCAAGAAGCAGGAATATTGCATTCAAATCACCCCTGACAGATGGCCATCCAGCCTCTGTTTAAAAGCTTCCAAAGAAGGAGCCTCCACCACACTCCGGGGCAGAGAGTTCCACTGCTGAACGGCTCTCACAGTCAGGAAGTTCTTCCTCATGTTCAGATGGAATTTCCTCTCTTGTATTTTGAAGCCATTGTTCCGCGTCCTAGTCTCCAAGGAAGTAGAAAACAAGCTTGCTCCCTCCTCCCTGTGGCTTCCTCTCACATATTTATACATGGCTATCATATCTCCTCTCAGCCTTCTCTTCTGCAGGCTAAACATGCCCAGCTCCTTAAGCCGCTCCTCATAGGGCTGTTCTCCAGACCCTTGATCATTTTAGTCGCCCTCCTCTGGACACATTCCAGCTTGTCAATATCTCTCTTGAATTGTGGTGCCTAGAATTGGACACAATATTCCAGGTGTGGTCCAACCAAAGCTACTAATTATTTCCTTGAGCCAAAATCCCCAAACAGAAAGATTGCTAGATATATACAGCGGTGGCCATAGGCTCCCAGAGTGCTCTGAAACACATGGAATCTGTGGAAGGAGGACCTGTGGCCCAGAATATCAGGCAACACTGGATGAGGAATGTGAGGCATTTCGGACTCCAGGTTCCTAAGCCAGCACAGCCAAATGCAAAGGAATGATTTCAGTTTTAGTCTCATAATAGTCGGGAAGCCTCTGTACCCAGGGCCTACACTCTTAATATAGGAACCGCAGCCACACAGGCAAGGGCCATCCTGTTGCAGCCAAGGAGGTCTGTGCTGTTTTATGTAAACATCCGAACTCATATGGAATCTTGTAACGCACCATGTGAGGTTGACAGCAGAACAGCAAGCACATTTCTGCATTGGTTTTTAAAATGTCTCCTCTCGGAGTGATATATCTGCCTTTGTTTGTCTGTCACCCATCGTCCTGAACATGGGGCCAGTAAACTGAAGCAGAGCAGTGTGTGAAGTACATCACAGACTTCCAAGAAGAGTCACATAAGTCACCCTCTTCCATCATCCGGACTCTAGACCTAGCATGGGCAAACTTTGGCCCTCCAGGTGTTTTGGACTTCAACTCTCACAATTCCTGGCCTCAGGACTCTTCCTTTTCCCCCTCATTGCTGTTGGAAAATAAATACTCTACATATAGTTAAAGCAATGGTATTCCCCATAGTCACCTACGGATGTGAGAGCTGGACCACAGGCTGAGCGAAGGAAGAGAGATGCTTTTGAACTGTGGTGCTGGAGGAAAGTGCTGAGAGTGCCTTGGACTGCGAGAAGATCCAACCAGTCCATCCTCCAGGAAATAAAGTCCAACAGGTCATTGGCGGGAAGGATATTAGAGACAAAGTTGAAGTACATTAGCCACATCATGAGGAGACAGGAAATTCTAGAGAAGACAATTATGATGTGGAAAGTGGAAGGTAAAAGGAAGAGGGGCCAACCAAGGGCAAGATGGATGGCTGGCATCCTTGAAGTGACTGGACTGACCTTGAACGAGCTGGGGGTGGTGACGGCCGACAGGGAGCTCTGCTGTGGGCTGGTCCATGAGGTCACGAAGAGTTGGAGACGACTGAACGAATGAACAACAACAACAAGAAAATCTACACCAGGTATGGGTAGAGATAACACATATGGGGTTTGTCAAGACAAATGGTGGGTTAAGGTTGGAAATGGGCAGAGCATCTACACGGCTTGACAACTTCTGATGTGGTTTCTGATGTGGATAAATCACCACTTGCACACAAACAGCATAGATTAAGAACATAAACCCACTTATGAAGAACTACACTAAGAACCCAGCAGACAAACATTTGCATCTAGGAAGCCTACAAGACAGGATCACGTTCTACAACAACTGATTGTGGGATTCATGCTGCTTCCAGTATAAGGCATAATATGCAGTTTCTATGATTAATTGTCACTGCCAAGGTCCAAGGATTTGTCTTAAATTCTTGTGGAAGCCATCCATATAAGTGGCCACTGTTACAGCATGTCATAATGAATACCATAGTAATGTGCTCTGCATTCCCCCCCCCTCTCCACCCCCCCCTTTTTTCCCATCACCTCACTTCCTTGGAAGACTCTAATATGAAACGGAGACATTTCCCCATCTACTTTCTCTATGACATGCATATTCCACAATATCCCTGAAGCTCCTTTTGTTCAGGCGTATATTTCCATTACTATGGTTTCTCATCTAACGTATTCATGACTGTCTTATTTATAGCTTACCGCCAGTCAGTAGCCCTTACTACAAGGAAGCCAGTGTTCATTTCTAGGGCAAGAAAGGTTTCCATTTTTATTAAAGTGACAGAATGAGGCTGTCAGGAATTGGGACGGAAGCCAAACTAGGCTTCTGAAAGGAGGCCAAAATTGAGGGAGGGGGTGGTCTTTTATTGGCCTTTCAAATGTAGGCTCCTGCTAGAGTTATCAGAGGAGGTTGCGCTTATCTCTTTGAAATGAAAACATATGCTCTCATTTTCCTCAAAATAATATTTGTCCACATGTAGTCACCACCCTTATTATCATCACCTCTGTTTGCTCAGACTACTGAAAGATATTTCTTATATGAACTATATTTCAGTTGTTATACTGGAATCCCATCGCTAGTTAAACGAGCCAACCATTGTTCTAGAGGCATTCTCTCCTGACGTTTCGCCTGCATCTATGGCAAGCATCCTCAGAGGTAGTGAGGTCTGTTGGAACTAGGAAAATGGGTTTTTATATCTGTGGAATGACCAGGGTGGGACAAAGAACACTTGTCTGTTGGAGCTAGGTGTGAATGTTTCAACTGACCACCTTGATTAGCATTTGATGGCCTGGCAGTGCCTGGGGCAATCTTTTGTTGAGAGGTGATTAGATGTCCCTGATTATTTTCCCTCTGTTGTTTTGCTGTTGTAATTTTAGAGTTTTTTAATACTGGTAGCCAGATTTTGTTCATTTTAATGGTTTCCTCCTTTCTGTTGAAATTGTCCACGTGCTTGTGGATATCAATGGCTTCTCTGTGTAGTCTGACATTGTAGTTGTTAGAGTGGTTCAGCATTTTTGTGTTCTCAAATAATATGCTGTGTCCAGGTTGGTTCATCAGGTGCTCTGATATGTCTGACTTCTCTGGTTGAAGTAGTAGAGCCTGTCAGCCATCACCACCCCCAGCTCCTTCAGAGTCAAGCCAGTCACTTCAAGGATACCATCCATCCACCTTGCCCTTGGTCAGCCCCTCTTCCTTTTTCCTTCCATTTTCTCCAGCATCATTGTCTTCTCTAAGCTTTCCTGTCTTCTCATTATGTGGCCAAAGTACTTCATCTTTGGCTGTCATCTCCTTCCCTTCAAAGATTGGTGGGCTTTATTTCTTGAAGGACGGACTAGTTGGATCTTCTCGCGGTCCAAGGCACTCTCAGATTTTTCCTTCAACACGACAGTTCAAAAGCATCTATCTTCCTTCTCTCAGCCTTCCTTATGGGTCAGCTCTCACATCCATAGGTTACTACGGGGAAGACCATGGCTTTGACTATGCAGATCTTCATTGCCAGTGTGATTTCTCTACCACATTGGAGGGCCAAGCAAAATCCTAGAGAGGGTCTATAGCAAATGTATAGTAACCTTCAGTGAAAGCCTTTGTTTCAACAGAGTTCACTACTGACCATCATTCTCTGTTTCCACAGTAAATTGAAGAGGATATTGCTGAAGATAGGCGAGTTGTACTGAGTTTATTGGTTAGGAGACTGATTAGTAAGTCAGGAAAATCTCATTTTGAATCTCTCCTTTGGCACAAACTTAATCCAGAAGGTCCTTTATTTCCTTATGCTTTTCAATGTGGTTTTTCCATGCAGCTTGAGCTATTTATGCCATGCCATCTTCAGATTATACTCAGCCAACTATTGCAAGTGGTAGAATGCCATTTATAACCATACTAAGGAAAGAGGGACACTCAAAAATAACCTTTCCAAGCTCTTGCAATGCAAACAGGTTGGATCATAATGCTGGAGGATGTTCAAGCCTTGGGTTCTTCTGAGAAGAGCTCTGTGTTGCGACGGTGCTCTAATCCATGGGAATAAAGAAGCCCCAACTGGTTCATATTGCATGCTTTACTGAAGCCCTTTATAACCACTCAATAAAATGAGAGGAATCAACTCCCCCATTCCGGCTCCCACACGTATGATTCATAAAGCTTTCCAAAAAGGTTCCCAAAACATGTTTTGAATAAAGAGATGGACTTGGCATGTCTGCTGTTTAGTTTCTGTAGCTAAAGCAGAGACATTCCAGGGATTTAAAGACAACCAGATGGCAACGCATGCCCCACTTTCCAATTACTCTAGCAGCTGAATGCAAAGACATACAATACAGGTTGCATGCATGATTATGGGCTGCAGCAAAAGTAGGGTTCTGAAGATAGGTTTGCTCTTTTTAAAACCAACTGTACAAACATCTTTTGACCAGAAGGCACTTGGACCAGCGAGTGAGAGAAATACCATTTCAGCTGCAATGACTAACTCTGGGGAAGTGAACAGACTCTAAAAGGTTTGTGAGATTTAACTTCAAGAACAAAAACAGAGAAAGCGCATTCCTTCAGAAGCAAGTTTTAAATAATGCTAGCATCCTCACATCGTTCACTAACTGAAGAACTTGAATGAAAAGCTAACCCCCTCCCTTTTGTTAAAGTTTAATTTTCTTCCATGTCATTTTCATAGACTGCAATGAAGTTTACAAATCTCTCAGGAAGTGTTTTAATTTTAGGACACAACTAAAGTCGCCCCTGCAGGAATTCAATATCATGAAGTTAAGGGCATTGAGCTCCTGCAGAAGTGAAAACCCCAAAATACAACACAGCACAACACAGTGTAATACAATACACACAGGAATCTCAGAAAATATCTTTGTAGGACCTTTAGCGTGACACCACAATTCAAGAGAGATATTGACAAGCTGGAATGTGTCCAGAGGAGGGCGACTAAAATGATCAAGGGTCTGGAGAACAAGCCCTATGAGGAGCGGCTTAAGGAGCTGGGCATGTTTAGCCTGAAGAAGAGAAGGCTGAGAGGAGATATGATAGCCATGTATAAATATGTGAGAGGAAGCCACAGGGAGGAGGGAGCAAGCTTGTTTTCTGCTTCCCTGGAGACTAGGACGCAGTGGAGCAATGGCTTCAAACTACAAGAGAGGAGATTCCATCTGAACATGAGGAAGAACTTCCTGACTGTGAGAGCCGTTCAGCAGTGGAACTCTCTGCCCCGGAGTGTGGTGGAGGCCCCTTCTTTGGAAGCTTTTAAACAGGGGCTGGATGACCATCTGTCAGGGGTGATTTGAATGCAATATTGATGCTTCTTGGCAGAATGGGGTTGGACTGGATGGCCCATGAGGTCTCTTCCAACTCTTTGATTTTATGATTCTATGATTCACTAACTGAAGAACTTTTGTTAAAGTTTAATTTTCTTCCATGTCATTTTCATAGACTGCAATGAAGTTTATAAATCTCTCAGGAAGTGTTTTAATTTTAGGACACAACTAAAGTCTCCCCTGCAGGAATTCAATATCATGAAGTTAAGGGCATTGAGCTCCTGCAGAACTGAAAACCCCAAAATACAACACAGCACAACACAGTGTAATACAATACACACAGGAATCTCAGAAAATATCTTTGTAGGACCTTTAGCGTGACACCACAATTCAAGAGAGATATTGACAAGCTGAAATGTGTCCAAAGGAGGGCGACTAAAATGATCAAGGGTCTGGAGAACAAGCCCTATGAGGAGCGGCTTAAGGAGCTGGGCATGTTTAGCCTGAAGAAGAGAAGGCTGAGAGGAGACATGATAGCCATGTATAAATATGTGAGAGGAAGCCACAGGGAGGAGGGAGCAAGCTTGTTTTCTGCTTCCTTGGAGACTAGGACGCAATGGAATAATGGCTTCAAACTACAAGAGAGGAGATTCCATCTGAACATGAGGAAGAACTTCCTGACTGTGAGAGCCGTTCAGCAGTGGAACTCTCTGCCCCGGAGTGTGGTGGAGGCTCCTTCTTTGGAAGCTTTTAAACAGAGGCTGGATGGCCATCTGTCAGGGGTGATTTGAATGCAATATTCCTGCTTCTTGGCAGAATGGGGTTGGACTGGATGGTCCATGAGGTCTCTTCCAACTCTTTGATTCTATGATTCTATATTTATTTATTGATTGCATTTATATTCTGCCCTTCTTACCCCAATGGGGACTCAGGGCGGAGCACAACATATAAACGGCAAACATTCAATGCCGAAACATTAGACCATACACATACAAAAGCATTAAAATCACATATCTCGACGTTAAAATCAACTAGTTAAAACTGTCTCAACAGCCATATCAAATTTGGTTGGCATACTAAGGGTTCCTATCGCTGCCTCATTGCACAGTCCCAAAGGCTCGGTCCCACAGCCATGTTTTTATTATCCTTCTAAAGGACAAGAGGGAGGGGGCTGACCTGATGTCATTGGGAAGGGAGTTCCATAGCCGAGGGGCAATTACCGAGAAGGCCCTGTCTCTTGTCCCCACAAAATTATTATTATTATTATTATTAACTTTATTTGTACCCCGCTAGCATCTCCCGAAGGACTCGATGCGGCTTACAAAGGCCAAGGCCTCAAAACACAACGTAACAATACACAACCTAAAGCAAATTAAAACAGTAAAGCAATATTAAACAACAAGCAATAAACAATACACCAGGACACAATAAAACTGGGCCAGGCCAGTGTATGGGTACAGATTAAAAGTGCTGATGTGACAGGTGATATGTAAGGATTATAGGGTAAGTGCAGTGTGCCAGCAATCTTAATTTCTAATAAAGTGCTTCTGGGACTTGTTGTTGGAGTTTTCCTATTCTGGAAAGGCACATCGGAACAGCCAGGTCTTCAAGTTCTTTCTAAAGACTGCCAACATAGGGGCCTGTCTAAGATCTTTGGGGAGGGAGTTCCAGAGTCGGAGGGCCACCACAGAAAAGGCCCTGTCTCGTGCCCCCAACAGCCGCGCCTGCGACACAGGCGGAATCACGAGCAGGGCCTCTCCGGATGAATGAAGTGAGCGCGTGGGTTCATAAACGGAGATGCGGGTAGGATGGTCCCAAACCATTTAGGGCTTTGTAGGTAAGCACCTGCACCTTAAATTGGGCTCGGAAAATAAACGGCAGCCAGTGGAGCTGGCTGGTTCAAGATTGGGAAAGGCGTACGGCAAGGCTGCATCCTCTCACCCAACCTTTTTAACTTGTATGCAGAACACATCATGCGATGTGTGGGGCTGGATGAATGCAAAGCTGGGGTGAAAATTGCTGGAAGAAACATTAACAACCTCAGATATGCAGATGACACCACTCTGATGGCCGAAAGCAAGGAGGAGCTGAGGAGCCTTCTAATCAAGGTGAAAGAAGAAAGCGCAAAAGCCGGGTTGCAGCTAAACGTCAAAAAAACCAAGATTATGGCAACAAGAATGATTGACAACTGGAAAATAGAGGGAGAAGATGTGGAGGCCGTGACAGATTTTGTATTTCTAGGCGCAAAGATTACTGCAGATGCAGACTGTAGCCAGGAAATCAGAAGACGCTTCCTTCTTGGGAGGAGAGCAATGTCCAATCTCGATAAAATAGTCAAGAGTAGAGACATCAGACTGGCAACAAAGATCTGCCTAGTCAAAGCCATGGTATTCCCTGTAGTCACCTACGGATGTGAGAGCTGGACCTTAGGGAAGGCTGAGCGAAGGAAGATCGATGCTTTTGAGCTGTGGTGCTGGAGGAAAGTGCTGAGAGTGCCTTGGACTGCGAGAAGATCCAACCAGTCCATCCTCCAGGAAATAAAGCCCGACAGCTCACTGGAGGGAAAGATACTAGAGACAAAGTTGAAGTACTTTGGCCACATCATGAGGAGACAGGAAAGCCTAGAGAAGACAATTATGCTGGGGAAAGTGGAAGGCAAAAGGAAGAGGGGCTGACCAAGGGCAAGATGGATGGATGGCATCCTTGAAGTGACTGGACTGACCTTGAGGGAGTTGGGGGTGGTAACGGCCGATAGGGAGCTCTGGCGTGGGCTGGTCCATGAGGTCACGAAGAGTCGGAGATGACTGAACGAATGAACAGCAGTGGAGCTCCTTGAACAGGAGGGTTGACCTCTCTCTGTAAGGAGCCCCAGTTAACATCCTAGCTGCTGCCCGTTGGACCAGTTGAAATTTCTTAGCCGTTTTCAAGGGCAGCCCCATGTAGAGTGCATTACTGTAGTCCAATCTAGAGGTGACCAAGGCATGGACCACCCTGGCCAGATCAGCGTTTACGAGGTATGGTTGCAGTTGGTGCACGAGTCTCAATTGTGCAAAAGCCCTCCCGGACACCGACGATGCCTGAGCCTCAAGCGTAAGCGATGAATCCAAGAGGACTCCCAAACTGCGGACCTGTGGCTTCAGGGGAAGTGTAACCCTGTCCAACACAGGTGGCCACCCTATACCCCAATCAGGTTTGCGATCGACCAGGAGGACCTCTGTCTTGTTGGGATTGATCTTCAGCTTGTTCCTCCTCATCTTAAATTGGGCTCGGAAAATAAACGGCAGCCAGTGGAGCCTGTGATGGTGGTGGGACTAAGAGCAGGGCCTCCCCAGAAGATCTTAATCTCCACGGTGGTTCATATGGGTATATGTGTTCGGACAGGTAAATTGGGCTGGGGCCGTTTAGGGCTTTACAGGAGAAAGCCAGCACTTTGAATTGTGTCCGGTAGCAAATGGGCAGCCAGTGGAGCTGGCGTAACATGGGAGTTGTGTGCTCCCTGAACGCCGCTTCAAAGGCCATCAGGAATGATCTAGTGAAACATCCCGCCTTCTGCCCCTCTCAGAAGACACCCTCCCAGAATCCCAGAACGGCTTCCGCCCCTCCAGAGGAACTGTGGACATGATCTTCACTGCACGACAACTCCAAGAAAAATGCAGGGAACAAAACCAACCTCTGTACATGGCATTCATCGACCTTGCAAAGGCATTCGACACAGTGAATCGCAGCGCTCTCTGGACCATCCTCCAAAAAATCGGGTGCCCAAGCAAATTTGTGAACATCCTGCGGCTCCTCCACGATGACATGATGGCAACAGTCTTGGATAGCAATGGCTCCCAAAGTGACCCATTTAAGGTGGAATCGGGTGTCAAACAGGGATGTGTTATTGCCCCAACTTTATTCTCCATCTTCATCGCCATGATACTACACCTTGTTGATGGGAAGCTTCCCACCGGAGTGGAAATCATCTATCGGACAGACGGCAAGCTATTTAACCTCAGCAGACTGAAAGCCAAAACCAAGGTCACAACAACATCTGTTATAGAACTCCAGTATGCTGATGACAATGTCGTCTGTGCGCATACAGAAGAAGATCTACAAGCCACTCTCAACACCTTTGCAGAAGCATACACCAAGCTTGGCCTGTCACTGAACATCGAGAAAACCAAAGTGCTGTTCCAGCAGTCACCAGCCGCCCCCTCTCCAATGCCAGAGATACAGCTTAATGGCGTAACATTAGAAAATGTCGACCATTTCCGCTACCTTGGCAGCCACCTCTCCACCAAAGTCAACATCGACGCCGAAATACAACACCGCCTGAGCTCTGCCAGTGCAGCATTTTCCAGAATGAAGCAGAGAGTGTTTGAGGACCGGGACATCCGTAGGGAGACCAAGGTGCTTGTCTATAAAGCTATTGTCCTCCCAACCCTGCTATATGCCTGTGAGACGTGGACTGTCTACAGACGTCACATGCAGCTCCTGGAACGATTCCATCAGCGCTGCCTCCGGAAAATCCTGCAAATCTCCTGGGAAGACAAGCGGACAAACGTCAGCGTGCTAGAGGAAGCAAAGACCACCAGCATCGAAGCAATGGTCCTCCAACATCAACTCCGCTGGACAGGCCACGTTGTCCGGATGCCTGACCACCGTCTCCCAAAGCAGTTGCTCTACTCCGAACTCAAGAACGGAAAACGGAATGTTGGTGGACAGGAAAAGAGATTTAAAGATGGGCTCAAAGCCAACCTTAAAAACTCTGGCATAGACACTGAGAACTGGGAGGCCCTGGCCCTTGAGCGCTCCAGCTGGAGGTCAGCTGTGACCAGCAGTGCTGCAGAATTCGAGGAGGCACGAGTGGAGGGTGAAAGAGAGAAACGTGCCAGGAGGAAGGCGCGTCAAGCCAACCCCGACCGGGACCGCCTTCCACCTGGAAACCAATGCCCTCACTGCGGAAGAAGATGCAGAGCAAGAATAGGGCTCCACAGCCACATGCGGACCCACAAGGAAACCCATGATGGAAGACCATCTTACTCGTCCAACGAGGGATCGCCTAAGTAAGTAAGTAAGTAAGAACGCCGCTCCAGTTATTAACCTGGCTGCCTCTCGCTGGACTATTTGAAGCTTCCGAGCAGTCTTCAAAGGCAACCCCACTTAGAGGGAGTTGAGGTAATCTAACCTAGATGTGACGAGAGCATGGACCACCATGGCCAAGTATATAGAAGGTGTGGGCAAACTCTGGCCCTCCAGGTGTTTTGGACTTCAACTCCCACAATTCCTAACAGTCAACAAGCTGTTAGGACTTGTGGGAGTTGAAGTCCAAAACACCTGGAGGGCCAGAGTTTGCCCATGCCTACTCTATAGTAAGCTTCCACTGAAGTCACCATAGAATCACAATATAGGACACAGAGCGTCCTCTATGAATCCTGATCCTTCAGCTGAATTCTGCCTGATGGGAAGTAGAGTTCTTACTGCAACATCTGGGTGGACTCAATGCCTGGTATTGGAAGCAAAGGCAACTCAAGTTAGCCACAGAAGGGAAGCAATTTCCCAAGAGTTTTTGACCATAGATGTTCCCTCAGCTACCACTAGTTCTTTTCCTGGAGAGGAAAGTGAATCTCCTCCACATGGAACAGATGAAAGCAAACACAAAGCCTCTGGATTGACCAAAATGAACTCCCTCCTTCAATCATTTAATGGGGAAGCATGTTTCAGATGTTGATGCACATCACACAGCTGAGAAAATAATCTGCCTATCTGCACAATATTTTCATCACCATCTGCTAATATTTTCAAAATGAATCTTCGTCTGTTTTATTTTCACTCCAGACCTCATTTCACTGCATTGTGGTCTCTGCAGCCTTGGTTTGCCTATCTCTCATTTTCGTATCTTTGGATTTCATGTGCCGCCTGTTTTCTCAGCTGCCTTTGATCATTACTTCTGTGTGTGTATGATGCTTGGGGGTCCCATCATGATGTTTGTAATATTTTAACACCTTTTTACGGTTATTTGGCCTTGAGACATACACAAGAGCTTCTCATACTTTCATATATTTTCATACTTTCATACAGTAACTCTTCGTATACCACTCTGATATACCTCATTGCCTAATAATAATGTTGGACTAAAGGTTTGGCTTTTGTGGTCAAAACTAAGAAATAGATCAAACATCCTGTCCAGTAAGAGAAAAAGACTCATTTATGTGCCTTTAATGACTCCTTTCCAAGTCTATGCCTCACAAGCCAGGAAACAGGAGTCACTCAAGAAAAGCATCTCTTTGCAAACGACACCAAATTGGGAGGGATAGCCAATACTCCAGAGGACAGGAGCAGAATTCAAAACGATCTTGACAGATTAGAGAGATGGGCCAAAACTAACAAAATGAAGTTCAACAGGGACAAATGCAAGATACTCCACTTTGGCAGAAAAAACGAAATGCAAAGATACAGAATGGGGGACAATGCCTGGCTCGAGAGCAGTACGTGTGAAAAAGATCTTGGAGTCCTCGTGGACAACAAGTTAAACATGAGCCAACAATGTGATATGGCGGCAAAAAAAAAAGCCAATGGGATTTTGGCCTGCATCAAGAGGAGCATAGTGTCTAGATCTAGGGAAGCCATGCTCCACATGCTCTATTCTGCTTTGGTTAGACCACACCTGGAATAGTGTGTCCAATTCTGGGCACTACAATTGAAGAGAGATATTGACAAGCTGGAATGTGTCCAGAGAAGGGTGACTAAAATGATCAAGGGTCTGGAGAACAAGCCCTATGAGGAGCGGCTTAAGGAGCTGGGCATGTTTAGCCTGAAGAAGAGAAGGATGAGAGGAGACATGATAGCCATGTATAAATATGTGAAAGGAAGCCACAGGGAGGAGGGAGCAAGCTTGTTTTCTGCTTCCCTGGAGACTAGGATGCAATGGAACAATGACTTCAAACTACAAGAGAGGAGATTCCATCTGAACATGAGGAAGAACTTCCTGACTGTGAGAGCCGTTCAGCCCCGGAGTGTGGTGGAGGCTCCTTCTTTGGAAGCTTTTAAACAGAGGCTGGATGGCCATCTGTGAGGGGTGATTTGAATGCAATATTCCTGCTTCTTGGCAGGCAGTTGGACTGGATGGCCCATGAGGTCTCTTCCAACTCTTGATTCTACGATTCTATGATACTTTCCTCAGCTGTTTGGATGTAGTGCAAGTAATAACGAAGATACCCAGCATTTGGATCCGACATGATTAATTCAAATTCTTGGAATTATCTGACATTGGAGTAGGACTGATTTTACATATTTGGATCGCCAAGATTCACTGTAGCTAGAACAGGCAGAATAAACTGTCCTGGCCACCAAGTTCGCTGGTAACCCCACAATATTTCCGAGGGAGTACCATCTTCTGTTCACCTTGAGTTAATCATACGTAAAAATCCCACACTTTTCAGTACAGAGAGACGTAAATCTTTAATACACAGGGATCGTAATACAAATATTGTATTCCTTATCTTGCAAATAAACGATGGAGTCACAAGTTTCTATACATAACATACCAAACAAAGACTTTCTAATGAGCTAATCTCCAATGAGCATAGCTAGCTAAATACTGAAATGCACAACACATGCTCTTAAGGATTATACTGACACATTTTTCGCATGCCTAATAAGTGACAACACATGCAGAGGAGAAAAACAGCAGAAGAGACTTGTAAATGAACAGTATAACCCTCCAAATTATGTCAATTCCATCCATAGTTTAGATATGAAGAGTATTTGTATCCAGTACCTATTGATGAAAAAACAAAATATTACTCTATAGATGGGACACGTTCACTTTTCCTAAAGAAAACACTTTTTCTGTGTTTCCAAAAGTTTCTTTTTTAAATGAGAAGGACAAAATACCAGCTGCTGGGATTGTTACTTCCTTCTCTTCTACTAGTTCAGAAAAGTATTTCAATATTTGGGTGCCGGGAAGCCATCGCTTCCAATAACAAAACCTGCATGGCCACACAGAGAAGCTTTAGTTCACAGGAATATTTGGGGAAACCACATCAGAACAGAATCAATTCCATTAAAAATGAAATGCAACAAAGATCTGGGGATATTTCTCACTGCTGTCTGGCTCCAGTGAATCATTAACTATAAAAAAACTGTTACACATCCCCATTAAAAACAAAGAAACCTCAGACGAGACTCACAGCTCGAATTTGATAACTACTGGAAACTGACAATGCTCCACCTGAATTAAAGTTTTATGCAAGTGAATTAAAAATAAGCCAATCTTTGAGGGAAATAGGGATTTAAAACAACCACATATTCTGAATATGACCAAACACCAACAAAAGATCACAGATGAGGTTTGATTGTTTTGGTCACCTTGATTAGCAACTGGCCACCTTGATTAGCATTTGATGGCCTGGCAGTGCCTGGGGCAATCTTTTGTTGAGAGGTGATTAGATGTGCCTGATTGTTTCCCCTCTGTTGTTTTGCTGTTGTAATTTTAGAGGTTTTTTTTAATACTGGTAGCTAGATTTTGTTCATTTTCATGGTTTCCTCCTTTCTGTTGGCACTGCCAGGCCATCAAATGCTAATCAAGCTAGTCAGCTGAAATATTCACACCTAGCTCCAACAGACAACAGTCCTTTGTCCCACCATAGTCATTTCACAGATATCTAAACCCACTTTCCTAGTTCCAACAGACTTCACTACCTCTGAGGATGCTTGCCATAGATGCAGGCGAAACGTCAGGAGAAAATGCCTCTAGAACATGGCCATATAGCCTGAAAAAACCCACAACAACCCAATGATTCCAGCCATGAAAGCCTTCGACAATACAGGAACTTGTTCCTGCCACAAAGCACCTCATTCTCCTTGGCCCCTTAAATGAAGAGCAGCAATGCTGCACATGTATCAGTACTCTTGGCATGCATAATCATTTTAGGCAAACTGCTCCAGCCCCATGATTAACGTATTTATTCAAATCTAATGCTCGCCTTTTTTGGCTTAATTACCTTACTGAAATTAGGGTGTGCACTAGATTCGCGTAATACGGTAATTGTAGTGCTTCAGGGGTACCTGGAGCTCCTCTTTGAGGGCCGTCATCTTTAATTTAACTGTCATGGCTCAATGCTATGCAATCCTGGGATTTGTAGCTTGGTGAAGAATCAGCATTCTTTGGCAGAGAAAGATAAAGACCTTGGAAAATTACATGATTTCATAACATTAAGTCAAGGCAGTTAAAGTGGATTCATTCTACAGCATAAATGCATCCCAAGGGGTTTCTTTTCCATTGCTGGAAACTTTGGTGTTTGAACACTTTTGTTTTAAAAGAAGGAATCCTAAGCAGGCAGCAACCGTAATGCGCGCACTTTGGGCCGCTCCGCATGACATTTGGCAGCATTTTTTTTGTTTCAGGGTTTTGAAAATTGAGGTGCACATTTGGCTTGATGGCACATTAGTTTCGTATAAATACCATAATTTGGTTGGTCCTTTTCCAGTTCCAAAAATTAATTTTAAGCATAATGCAGGTATAAGTGTATGTAATCTTTAATAGAGCCATGGTATTCCCTGTAGTAACCTACGGATATGAGAGCGGGACCTTAGGGAAGGCTGAGCGAAGGAAGAGAGATGCTTTTGAGCTGTGGTGTTGTAGGAAAGTTCTGAGAGTGCCTTGGACTGCGAGAAGATCCAACCAGTCCATCCTCAGGAAATAAAGCCTGGCTGCTCACTGGAGGGAAGGAGACTAGAGACAAAGTGGAAGTCCTTTGGCCACATCATGAGGAGACAGCAAAGCCTAGAGAAGACAATTATGCTGGGGAAAGTGGAAGGCAAAAGGAAGAGGGGCCGACCAAGGGCAAGATGGATGGATGGCATCCTTGAAGTGACTGGACTGACCTTGAAGGAGCTGGGGGTGGTGACGGCCGACAGGGAGCTCTGGCGTGGGCTGGTCCATGAGGTCACGTAGAGTCGGAGACGACTGAACGAATGAACAACAACAGCAAATCTTTAATATGTGACAATCCCAAAAAACTGGGCAAAGGCATTAGGACCCTGGCTGTCTTTATTCTTTTCATAACTATGTTTAATATGGGATTCATGGTATTGCACAGCTGCTGCACAAAGGGATCAGCGTTTTCTTTCAGCTTCACATGTTTAAGTCCTTTCTCCAATTCAGACCCATTCAGTCTTTCTGAGGATTTAAGATGTTTTGCCCCAACATACATCATTTTACATGTGTTTATACTGAAGTCGCGTTTGACATTTACAATGCAATTCATGCTACAAGAACCTACTTTTTATTAGAACTGGGAGAAGGTTAATTTGTCCTCCATCAGTTTAACCAGCATTATACACCACAGAAGAATGTCGTTTGCATGTTTCACTCCAGATATATGCATTTGGCAGGTGTTTAAAATATACATTTGAAGCAAGGCTCAGCTTCCCTATTCTCATCAAAGCTGAAGCAGCAATTTGCAAAGGCATCTTTTTTTCCAGGGGAGGATTTGTTGCAATGCCAATGAGCTTTTGGGAAGCAGGACTAATTGGAACTATCCCAACATACTGAAGACATAAAAACAGTCAGAAAGAAGAAAAGGAGGGGAAAGAAGACTCTGCAAGCCATGAAATTGCTTCCTCTGCCAAAAATCTAATAGTCTACATGGAAAGACTATACATTTTTTAAAGAATGTTCTGCATTGGTTTGAAAACAATTCAAATACAGATGGAAAATATGCAGGTTAAGAGATTATTAGTCACCAAAGAATGGAAAAGTCTCTGCAGTTTTCAAACGCCAAAGAATCCTGTGATACCTTAAAGGTCACCTATTTATTTATTATTTAATATTTTTAGACTCTTAATGCATGGTTTCATTAGGTCTGCTATTAGTAATCTAGGGAAGTCATGCTACCCCTCTATTCCGCTTTGGTTAGACCACACCTGGAATACTGTGTCCAATTCTGGGCACCACAATTCAAGAGAGATATTGACAGGCTGGAATGTGTCCAGAGGAGGGCGACTAAAATGATCAAGAGTCTGGAGAACAAGCCCTATGAGGAGCGGCTTAAGGAGCTGGGCATGTTTAGCCTGAAGAAGAGAAGGATGAGAGGAGATATGAGAGCCATGTATAAATATGTGAGAGGAAGCCACAGGGAGGAGGGAGCAAGCTTGTTTTCTGCTTCCCTGGAGACTAGGACGCAATGGGACAATGGCTTCAAACTACAAGAGAGGAGATTCCATCTGAACACGAGGAAGAACTTCCTGACTGTGAGAGCCGTTCAGCAGTGGAACTCTCTGCCCCGGATTGTGGTGGAGGCTCCTTCTTTGGAAGCTTTGTAAACATTTTGGCCAGAAGAAACAAAAAAAAACTGTTAACCAATAAAGTAAAGAAGAAGAGGGTTGTGTTGCAATGTCATTCATCAGTTATCTTAATAATAAGAATAGTAATAATTTATTTGTTATCTGCTTCCTGACTGTGAGAGCCGTTCAGCAGTGGAACTCTCTGCCCCGGATTGTGGTGGAGGCTCCTTCTTTGGAAGCTTTTAAACAGAGGCTGGATGGCCATCTGTCAGAGGTGATTTGAATGCAATATTCCTGCTTCTTGGCAGGGGGTTGGACTAGATGGCCCATGAGGTCTCTTCCAACTCTTTGATTCTATGAACACAGGGTGGAAAATTTTCCAAAATGAAGAATTTTTCATGGATGAACAAATACAAGTCAAAATGACAAAGTAGGATGCATACCATGATAACTCAAATCTGACAATAAAACTCTAATTAATTAATTCAACTAATCAAATTATCAAAACTAACTTAGGTAACTATCCACACAGTCTTCCTACCCCTTTGAAGTGAGCAAAATTAATGAGGTAGTAATTTTGGCGCCTCTACTGCTATCTTTAAAAATGTGGAGAAACTGCATGCTACTCTGTTTTCATATTTTGAAATATTTACAAATACTTCAATAAAATATGAACAGAATAAAGCTTTGTTTATTTGAATAACGCAAGATTTAAACCAGACTTAGAACCCACCATCCAACTGTCTTTCCCATCACGTATTTCAGTTCAACTGCATTTGACTTCCAGGGAAGATTTTCAGAAATGTACATGGCAAATGAAGCTCAACAGGGAAAAATGCAAGATACTCGGGCAGAACAAATGAAATGCAAAGGTACAGAATGGGGGACGATGCCTGGCTCGACAGCAGTATGTGTGAAAAAGAGCCTGGAATCCTCATGGGGATGAAAGGGAACATGAGCCAACAATGCCATGTGGCAGCTAAAAAAGCCAATGGGATTTTGGCTTTCATAAATAGGAGTTTAGTATCTAGATCCATGGAAATCATGCTACCCCTCTATTCTGCCTTGGTCAGATCACACCTGGAACCACACTGGGTCTAATTCTGGGCACTGCAATTGACAAGCAGGAATGCGTACAGAGGAGGGCGACTCAAAGGATCAAGTGTCTGGAGAACAAACCCTATGAGGAGCAGCTTTAAGAGTTGGGCGTGTATAGCCTGATGAAGAGAAGGCTGAGAGGAGACATGATAGCCATGTAGAAAGATGTGAGAGGAAGTCATCGGGAGGAGGGAGCAAGCTTGCTTTCTGCTGCCCTGGAGACTAGGATGCAATGGAGCAATGGCTTCAAACTACAAGAGAGGAGATTCCATCTGAACATTAGCAAGAACTTCCTGACTGTGAGAGCCGTTCAGCAGTGGAACTCTCTGCCCTGGAGTGTGGTGGAGGCTCCTTCTTTGGAAGCTTTTAAGCAGAGGCTGGATGGCCATCTGTCAGGGGTGATTTGAATGCAATATTCCTGCTTCTTGGCAGGGGGTTGGACTGGATGGCCCATGAGGTCTCTTCCAACTCTTTGATTCTATGATTCTATGATTCTGGCAGTGGCTGGTCATTTGTGTAGATGTTGAACACTGATGGAGCATGCACGCATCCCTGAGGCAGGCCGTTCTTCTGTTTCCGCCATCTGCTTCTCTGGCCCTGAAACTCAACAAAAAAGCTCCTGTTTTGTAGCAGGTTTCCTATGAGGCAGGTGAGGTGGTAGTCCTTTGTGATATTATACATTTTTCTCAGGAGGAGGCGGTGGTTCACAGTATCATAGGCTGCTGACAAGTCTATGAAGACAGCTCCTGTCCAAAGGAGCTAAAAATTCCATTCAGAAGCAAGTAATCTCATTCTATTCTGAATGGCATTCTCTCTGGGAACAATGCACCTATTGTCGTATTTATAGCCATGACTAATTAAAGGTATATTTAATCCTAAATTGTGGCAAGGACATACGCAAGTGTGACCTACTATCCAAATGACATTTAAACTTTGATCTGTGAAGACTCTGGAACAAAGGCAACAAATGGATCATGACTTTTGTGTCTGCAGACGGCAGACACGAGAGAAGCGGAATTGTTTTAAGGGAAGCACCCCAAGGATTATCAGAGCAGCCAAGGCCCTTGATACGCAAGCCAAAGACAGGAAAACCAAAGTGCTACAGGAACATTCCCATTCTGGGCAAGAAACACCCAATTTAAAGCAGATCTCCTTTTATAGCTGGCTTTCTTTTTGTTGTGGCTAGATTCGATATGTGCAGGCCTGATGTGTAGGGAAAACAGACACACAACATATATTGGCAGTTACACATCAGCACAGCCATATTTAAATCAGGTCAGCTGCTATTCATTATGTGTATAGAGACAGCATTTCATCACAATGAGGATCCAAGGCATGGCAACATAATAATGTATGGGGACACCTAATATATCCACCAGTTTGTTTCTGGGTGTAATTCAAGGTGCTGGTCATAGCCTATAAAGGTGCTGGCCCAGCTTATTTGAGGGACCACATCTCCTCCAACCAGCCCACACAATCCCTGAGGTCATCAGGAGAGGCCCTCCTCTTGGTCCCACCACCATCACAAGTACGGTTGATGGTAGCGAGAGAGAGGGCTTTCTCGGTGGTGGTCCCACAGCTCTTCAACTCCCTCCCCAAAGAGGTATGTTCGGCCCCTTCGTTATTGGCCTTCCGCTCCCAGGTGGAAGACCTTTTTATGGAAGCAGGTCTTCCACGACAACACACAATAGAAGATATCTCAGCCAGACAAGACTCACATGGCCAAAGACTTGGAGATCTGAGTCATTTAGTTTAATGTTTAAAGTTCTAACTTGTCAAGACAACCTCAGTGCCCTGAGGTGCAGGAATTTTAATGATAATGATATATGTCATTATTGTTATGTTTATTTATATTTCTGTAACTTGTGGTTTATGCAATGTTTTGATTTACTGCTTATATGTTGGGCGGGTGGTATTATGGTTTCCTGTACTATGTAGTTGCCTTATTTATTTATTATTTATTTATTTGCCGCTTTGAGTCCCATTCATAGGAGAAGAGAGGGATAAAAATAAACAACAACAACAAATGGTTCATTGGAACTTATGTCACAAGTACCACCTGCCAGTAGTAAAGACAGTAGAAACTAAACACTCAAAAATCCTGTGGGACTTTTGAATCCAGACTGACAAAGTTTTGGAACACAATACGCCAGACATCACAATAGTGGAAAAGAAAAATGACAGTCACATTGAGAAAAAACAACAGGAAAAACTCAGCTGTGATCAGAACCTCAAAATCGAACTGCAAAGGCTCTGACATAAATCAGTCCAGGTGGTCCCAGTGGTCATCGACACACTGGGTGCCACGCCAAAAGATCTCAGCCGGCATTTTGAAACAATAAACATGGGCCAAAAGACCTCAGCTGGCATTTGAAAACAGTAAACATTGACAAAATCACGATCTGTCAACTGCAAAAGGCCACCTGACTTGGATCTGCACACATCATTCGAAAATACATCACACAGTCTTAGACACTTGGGAAGTGTTCGACTTGTGATTTTGTGATACGAAATCCAGCATATAGATCCTGTTTGCTGTGTGACATACTATGTTTTTGTGTCAGTAAAACAACAACAACAAAATTTAGTGTTGGTAATCCAAAATCCCTGACTGAGTGGCAGGAGGTACAGTATACATACAGTTTCACTTAAAATGAGTAATTTAAATATCTGAAAATTTGAGATTTTCTCTCCTTCCCCTTCATCCAATCAAGTGGAATCTTCAGGAAAATGGAGTAAACTTTCCTGAATTTCCCAATTTTACATTTTTCCTCTCTAGACCTCTATATTTCTTTCTTCAGCCAGGTGCTCCCCACTACAGTCCAATTTCATTGTTTATCAGCTCTGTGTTAAAAATATTTTAAAAATATCTGGCCATAGAGACAGCAGCCGCTTGTGCTAGAGCCAAAGCAGAAGCTGGACACTTTAGGAATGCTTGCATATTTTATTTCCCCCCTTTCCTCAACCTGCCATTAAAATATTCTAAATTTGAAAGACTGCACAAAAGTAACCTGTTTCAAATTATCTTTTAGGCAGTTTCATATTATCATGTCACCACGTATAAGAGGCTAGGAATTTTTCCTGTCTGCTCCCCACACTATTTTTGCATCTATCAAAATAAAGACTAATTTGTCACCTAATGTTTAGAACCATGAGCACAAATCATCTCTTTAAAGTGAATGATTTTCTGGCAGCCACCGGGGTGGAAATTTTTAGATAGGACTATAAGTGCCAGAGGACATTCTGTCCTGAATGAACCCTTCCTTTTAAAAAAAAGTGTGCAAAACAGACCTATAGACTAGATAGCAGCAACCTTTGCAGGAGATGTCCACCACAAAGGATGTTTTTTTTCAGTGTTTTCCATAATACACCAATAAAATATTATCAATTTCTTAAATTAAAGACTCCGGAAGTCTTTGGGAATGATATTCATACTACTTGACCATCAATGATATAGTTAATTTTACATTCACTGAGTAAAGTTATCAAATCTGTGTGTAAGACACCAACATACCACACTTTGTATTGTCGAAGGCTTTCATGGTCGGAATCACTGGTTTGTTGTAGGTTTTTTCGGGCTATATGGCCATGGTCTACAGGCATTCTCTCCTGACGTTTCGCCTGCATCTATGGCAAGCATCCTCAGAGGTAGTGAGGTCTGTTGGAACTAGGAAAAAGGGTTTATATATCTGTGGAATGACCAGGGTGAGACAAAGGGCTCTTGTCTGCTAGAGCTAGGTGTGAATGTTTCAACTGACCACCTTGATTAGCATATAATGGCCTGACATTGCCTAGAGCAAACTTTTGTTGAGAGGTGATTAGATGTCCTTGTTTGTTTCCTCTCTGTTGTTGTGCTCTTGTAATTTTAGAGTTTTTTAATACTGGTAGCCAGATTTTGTTCATTTTCATGGTTTCCTCCTTTCTGTTGAGCCACACTTTGCAATATAAAATTTCTTGAGGAACCCAAACATTAATTTAATCTATCATAGAATATCACTGCAATTGTCATCACCATCACACTTGTTGACATCATTGTTGTAGCTGCTGCTGTTGCATTTGGCTGCTTCAGTTTTATCTCATTTCTCTCCATTCAGGCTATGCTCATGGCAGTCCAATGGTCTTAGTGTTTGCCCATGCTTTTGAAACCAGGTTGCCAATATACTAACCAAGTGTATTGTTATCAGAATTGTAAACTGGCTCACTTCAAAAAATAGAGACTTCCTTTCCCCAAAGGAGAAAATTCTGCCCACATTTTTCGACTAAGACCTGAAAGGACTCAACATAAGGGCTCAAACCATCACATCGTATTGCTTTGCTGCTGCCATCTAAGGATTCTCATGAAGTGATTTGCACACATTTATTCCAGAAAAGAAGCCACGGTTGCGCAATGGGTTAAATCCTTGTGCCGGCTGAACTGCTGACCTGAAGGTTGGTGGTTCGAATCCACAAGATTTATTTATTTTGTATCAAAAGCATTGCATAAATAAGTATAAAACTGATAAAAAATAGAAGGAGCACAAGTGGCTAAATATCTTTTGACCAAAACTGGGCAACAGCAACAGCACTGTCTGTAGCCTCCAACAACTCTTCCTCTGTACATAAGGTAGGGCATTGCAGACAAGCATACAGATGCAGAGTTGTATGTTCTGCTCCAGTCACACAAGGTGGAGTGAGATCCCATCTGTCAGCCCCAGCTACCCATGTAGGGACATGAGAGAAGTCTCCCACAACCGTCCTCTGGGCAACTTCCTTGCAGACAGTCAGTTATCTCACACCAGAGGTGACTTGCAATATATTTTCAATCTGCTTCTGACACGATTAAAAAAAATCAGAAGGCAGCTGACCAACAACCATCTGTATGCCAGAGACCTCCCAAACAAAGGAAGCAACAGACTTTGCAGTGAATGCCTTGGATAATGCATCCCATTGCTTGAATCGCCATCTAATCAAGATACCATTATATGTTTATATAGTGTCTGGTATACATAAGAGAGCCAGTAGAGTATAATGATTTCAATGCTGACCTAGGACTCTGGAAAATCTGTGTTGAAATCCCCATTCTGCCATAGAAACCGTTCTCTGGATGCCCTTGAAAAAGTGGCATCCAGAGAACGGGGATTGGGGCGCAGCTGGCTGAGTGTCAGCTGCATTAAGATCACTCTGACCAAAAGGTCATGAGTTCGAAGCCAGCCTGGGTTGGAGTGAGCTTCCAACCAATTGTGTAGCCTGTTGTCGACCTTTGCAACCCAAAAGACAGTTGCATCTGTCAAGTAGGAAAATTAGGTACCACCTTGTGTGAGGAGGCTAAATTAACAGATTTATGAGGCCATAAAAAAAGACTCCAGCAAAGCACTCCAGCAAAAAGCATGCGGGGAATGCGGAAGTACTTCATCAGTGTCGCAGATGGACGATCAAAGCGACAGCTCCCCTGGCGGCCAGAAAAAGTTAAATAGCCTCTGTGTATGTCTGTATACGTTGTATGTCAAAATTGGCATTCGAATGTTTGCCATATAGGTTTTCATTGTAATCCGCCCTGAGTCCACTGAGGGGTGAGAAGGGCAGAATATAAATACTGTAAATAAATAAATAAATAAGTGGAACTCTCTCGACCTAAGAGAAAGGCCATGTCAAGCCCCTCAACCATTAACAAATCTTGCCATGATATAGTCCTTAGAGGTAAGAAACAACTTGAAAAGACACCAATATAAAAGCACCTTCAGCAAAACAAAATCATATAGCAGACGAAATACATTTGGGCTCTCTGACGTATCATATATCATAAGACAAACTTGTCATAATCTTAAAACAGGAGGGATTTTTCTCGATGCTGATATGATCACAGACTCTCTTGGTGTGGTCTTCCCAGGGACTACTTCTACCATCTAAAATTCCTTTCTATAAGAGATTAGAGTTGAAAAATACAACACCGCCTGAGCTCTGCGAGCGCAGCATTTTTCCAAATGAAGCAGAGAGTGTTTGAGGATCAGGACATCTGTAGGGATACCAAGGCGCTTGTTTATAGAGCTATTGTCCTCCCAAACCTGCTATATGCCTGTGAGACGTGGACTGTCTACAGATGTCACATGCAACTCCTGGAATGATTCCATCAGCGCTGCCTCCGGAAAATCCTGCAAATCTCTTGGGAAGACAGGCAGACAAATGTCAGCATGATGGAAGAAGCAAAGACCACCAGCACTGAAGCGATGGTGCTCCGCCATCAACTCCGCTGGACCGGCCACGTTTTCCGGATGCCCGACCACCGTCTCCCAAAGCAGTTGCTCTACTTCGAACTCAAGAATGGAAAACGGAATGTTGGTGGACAGGAAAAGAGATTTAAAGATGGGCTCAAAGCCAACTTTAAAAACTCTGGCATAGACACTGAAAACTGGGAAGCCCTGGCCCTTGAGCGCTCCCGCTGGAGGTCAGCTGTGACCAGCAGTGCTGCAGAATTTGAAGAGGCACGAATGGAGGGCAAAAGGGAGAAGCGTGCCAAGAGGAACGTCAAGCCAACCCCGACCGAGACTGCCTTCCACCTGGAAACCAATGCTCTCACTGCGGAAGAAGATGCAGGTCAAGAATAGGGCTCCACAGCCACATACGGACCCGCAAGAATACTGGAAGACAATCCTCCTTGGAAAACGAGGGATTGCCTAAGTAAGTTCCTCTCTACTTTCCTTATGCCAGTAGGCAGATAGAGAGAGAGAGAGAGAGAGAGAGAGAGAGAGAGAGGCAGACATATAGACAGACACACACACGCACTATAGTTATACCCCCACGCTTCTGACCCCGAAGGAGACTCAGAGCAGCTTACAAATTGGCAATAATTCATTACCACATATACAGAACATACAATAAAATAAACATATAAATTAAAATAATAAAACATCTAAACATTAAACCAATTATTAAACCACACAATCGATACACACACATTTATTTATTTATTTCTATTGCTTTTCTCGCCCCTGGGGGGACCCAACGGCCCAAGCTACCTATCTGACTGCATCTCTGCCTATGAACCCACCAGGAGTTTGAGATCTTCCGGGGAGACCCTGCTCTCGATCCCGCCTGCTTCTCAAGCTCGGCTGGCGGGGACGAGAGATAGGGCCTTCTCGGTGGTGGCCCCCCGGCTTTGGAACACCCTCCCCATAGAGGTACGATCAGCCCCTTCGCTGATGGTGTTTCGGAAAAGATTGAAGACATGGATGTTTAAACAAGCATTCGGTTAATCCGTTGTAACGAATTGTGATGACTAAGGATTGGTTATACACGGACGATGAATTTTGGATTACGATTCCAGTTATGAGATGCATAGGATTGTTATTGGTGGCCCAATAATTTGTACTGTATATGTGTTTTATGCTTTTAACTGAATATTGTTTTTTAAATGTTGTAAACCGCAATGAGTCGCCGATTTAGGCTGAGATATTAGCGGTATACAAGTGCATTAATAATAATAATAATAATAATAATAATAATAATAATAATAACGCGGTTCACAGCACAGTAAATGGCAAAATTCAATGCCTCACATAAATGTAAAATACATCACATATCTAAAATAATATATAACTATCGATGAAAACCATTAAACTATCAATTTGTTTAAGCATACCTTTCATATGTATTTTTTTTTTCAAGGTGGCTTCTTAGTGGGCTGTCTCCTGCATTTATTTATTTATTACTCTCGCATACCTTTTAAAAAACTCTATACTGTTTTAGCATAGAATTGTTCTCTTTTAAACTGTTATTGGATTTGTGTTTGTTCCTTTCATGAGCCATTTTGGCTTCTGCTTTGGAAGAATGGTCAAATATCAATAAGATTAATTAAGACTATTTATTCAACGTCACTTTCTCCCAGCTGGATTTCCGTAAAAATTAAGACCTATGCCACCATTGCTGATCAAAGAGGCAAGGCAAAGTTCTGTTAGCACAAATATTCTGAAGGTAGTAAATATTCTAGTTTTGTAAGTGTATATAGTATAAATATCTATCAAGAGTTAGAAATTCAAGTGCTAAATAGATGTCTTTTTATTGCAATGTATGAAATTTAGGTATTTTGGTTTCAAACTATGCTTGTAAAGAAGTAGCTTCTTAAAAACCCAGCAATGGAGTTCCCACAACTTGCCTGAGAAACTGACTTTATTGCCAGATTATATTTATAGTTAGAAGACAATATTAGAAAATTAGTCCCTGTGGAGACACCATTATTATCTGTCAGGCAGGTTTCCTTGTGCCAAACATTGTGTGTTGATCTGACCACGTGGACTGGCATAAAGGCATTATATAATGTAAAGGGAAACTTGACACAATTCTTCACAGATAAGACAGCTGCAATTGTGGCCATCACAAAACCCAACAATTATAAGGTACACAACTTGCGCTGGAGAATAAAATCTGTACGCCTGATTAAAACCATTCTCCCAATGTTAAGTTGGCATCTATATTATTAGTTTTTGCTGTGTGTCTTCAAGCTGTCTCTCTCTTTTTGATGACAGCCTTGAAGAAAGAATGTCATATTTTTTTACTTTTAAGCAAAGTAAAAAAGTTTGGTATCCTCCAAACACAACACAAATATTACTATCTCTGACTGGGAAAATAGGAATTGCCCACCTAGTTGTATTGATGCCGGCATCAAATTGTGCCTTTGTAAGCCGGTCTGAGCCCCCCCCCCCTCCCCCGGGGTGAGAAGGGCGGGGTAGAAGTGCCTGAAATAAATAAATAATAGAAAACAAGGCCAGACTAGAGAGAAATGGGCCAGGCATTGCCCCATATTTTCCCCTTTGCCAAGGGTGGGCAACTGTGGTAGCCTGGGGGAACTTCTTAGATAAAGTCTGAGAATATCTTGGAGGGCTTCATCTGTTCTTGCAAAAAAGAAAAACTAAATTAAAATGCCCCAAACACCTTTTGAGGGTATACGGAGGGAGCAACCTTGTTTTCTGCTTCCCTGGAGACTAGGATGCGGAACAATGGCTTCAAACTACAAGAAAGGAGATTCCACCTGAACATGAGAGAGAGAGCCGTTCAGCAGTGGAACTCTCTGCCCCGGAGTGTGGCGGAGGCTCCTTCTTTGGAAGCTTTTAAACAGAGGCTGGATGGCCATCTGTCAGGGGTGATTTGAATGCAATATTCCTGCTTCTTGGAAGGGGGTTGGACTGGATGGCCCATGAGGTCTCTTCCAACTCTTTGATTCTATGATTTTCATCATATTTTGGGATTTCAAAAAAGGCCTTTCCTGGACCTAATCTGGCCTGAGGTCCTGTGAAATGTGGTGGGAATCCACCTCCTACACCCTCTTTTGAACCATTTGGAGGCAAAATAAAATTTGTAAAAACCTTTTCAAAAATATTTTAGCACTGTGGGATTTATTTACTATACTTGTATACTGCCTTTCTGAGCCTTATCGGCAATTCAAGGCAGTCCTCCAAACATGGTAAAATGAACCATACATCCCTTACAATACATTTGGAGGAATTTGGAACCCATATATATTTGCAAATCCACAAAACCGACCCTGGAGAGGCCCCTGTGTGGTCCACAGGACGCACTTTCCCCCACTTCCGATCAGTGCCATTCAGAGAATGTTTTCCCCTGACATTAAGTACAGTCGTGTCCAACTCTGAGGGTTGGTGCTCATCTTCATTTCTAAGCTGAAGAGCCAGCATTGTCCGAAGACACCTCCAAGGTCACATGGTCAGCATGACTTCATGGAGTGCTATTGCCTTCCCACCGGAGTGGTACCTATTGATCTACTCACATTTGCATGTTTTGTAACTGCTAGATTGGTAAAAGCTGCGGCTAATAGCAAGGGTTCACGCCGCTCCCTGGATTTGAACCTGCGAGCTGTCGGTCAGCAAGTTCAGCAGCTCAGCGCTTTAACCCACTGTGCCACTGGGGACTCCTTCATTTAGAGAAAAGGTCCATCAAATCATTTCATCATGTCATCAGGAGTCACTGGTGGCGCAGTGTGTTAAACCCCTGTGCCGGCAGGACTGAAGACCGACAGGTCGCAGGTTTGAATCTGGGGAGAGGCGGATGAGCTCCCTCTATCAACTCCAGCTCCTCATGTGGGGACATGAGAGAAGCCTCCCACAAGGATGATAAAAGTATCAAATCATCCAGGCGTCCCCTGGGCAATGTCCTTGCAGATGGCCAATTCTCTCATACCAGAAGCGACTTGCAGTTTCTCAAGTTGCTCCTGACACGACAAAAAAATCATATCATCTCCTTCAGGGGTGCTAGATGCAATCCCGAATTTGTCCCATTGTAATTCCAGTCAACTTTTGCTAACAAAGCTAATGGTGTGGAAAGGAGGGAGTTACACCCGTCATTCTTCTGCTCAGCACTGTTCTAGTTGATGGGCACCAAAAGGCTCGTCCAAGAAACACTCCAAGAGTCTGCTATGGGCTATTGAACTACTGAGGAACAAGGAGTTCTCTTGCACCCAGTGATGAGAGACCTTTGTATCGCCAAGAAGAGATCTTCTTTTCCTTCTCTCCTTAAATGGAAAGATCAAAACACTTTGCTCCCTGCTGCCGCCACCCTCCATTAATAAATGAATAAAGCAACTTCTAGCCCCCAAACGTTCAAGTTCCAGAGCCTTGCTAATAAAAATGCATCAACCAGTGGCCTTTGTCTAGAGTACACTATATAATCCAGGCTTCTACAGTCTCCAGCTTTCACTGACTAACAAAGCAACCAGTGTTCTGGTGTGTGAGCCTTCTGTATTACAAGGGATATGCAGCCTAACAGCTATATTGAGGCTGCCATGCTCTACCCCTTCAAAAAACACTTGTATCAAAGAAGGCTGTAATTGCATAGGTTTACAACACACTCCTTTAGAGGAGGCTGAAGCAGTATGTTGGCAGAACTCTGCCTGTTTTGCCCCACTTAAACATTTTGTCACAGAGGATTACTGGTGCATTTCACAGTTTGGCATGAGATCATTTATCTGCTTCACATACTTTCATTAATTTATCTGTTTGCATACTTTCAAAGCTTCCAGAAATGTGCATAAACACAGATATCTAACAACATTAGATTTCACTGGTCAAAACAAGAATTATTTTCTCAGTTTACAGATATTGTTTTAATACTAGAAAATCATCTCATTTCTACAATTTTCCAACATTCTCTGCAGTGCAAAAAAGATCGAGACATAACATAATAGTTAAAAGCAGTAGCATTGTCGAAGGCTTTCATGGCCGGAATCACTAGGTTGTTGTAGGTTTTTTTGGGCTATATGGCCATGGTCTAGAGGCATTCTCTCCTGACGTTTCGCCTGCATCTATGGCAAGCATCCTCAGAGGTAGTGAGGTCTGTTGGAACAAGGAAAAAAAGGGTTTATATATCTGTGGAATGACCAGGGTGAGACAAAGGACTCTTGTCTGCTGGAGCTAGGTGTGAATGTTTCAACTGACTACCTTAATTAGCATTTGATGGCTTGGCAGTGCCTGGGGGAATCTTTTGTAGAGAGGTGATTAGATGTGCCTGATTGTTTACTCTCTGTTGTTTTGCTGTTGTAATTTTAGAGTTTTTTTAAAATATTGGTAGCCATTCATTTTCATGGTTTCCGCCTTTCTGTTGAAATTGTCCACATGCTTGTTGATTTCAATGGCTTCTCTGTGTAGCCTGACATGGTGGTTGTGAGAGTGGTCCAGCATTATTTCTGTGTTCTCAAATAAAATGCTGTGTATAGGTTGGTTCATCAGGTGCTCTGCTATGGCTGACTTCTCTGGTTGAAGGAGTCTGCAGTGCCTTTCATGTTCCTTGATGCGTGTCTGGGCAATGCTGTTGCGTTTGGTGGTCCCTATGTAGACTTGTCCACAGCTGCATGGTATACGGTAGACTCCTGCAAAGGTGAGAGGATCCCTCTTGTCCTTTGCTGAACGCAGAATTTGTTGGATTTTCATGGTGGGTCTGTAGATGGTTTCTATATTGTGTTTCCTCATCAGCTTCCCTATGCGGTCAGTGGTTCCCTTGATGTATGGCAAGAACACTAAAAGCAGTAGCCTGGGATTTCAGGAGTCCATGTTCTAGTTCTGTTTGAAACTGTGAAACCTACTGGGCGATGCTGTGCCATTTATTTTCATTTTCAGTTTTATCTACTTTGCAGGACTGTCATGAAGATAAAGAAGGGAGAACCATGCACTCTACCTGGAGTTCGTTGGCAAAGAAGCAGAACATAAACACAACTCAGCAAATAATAATCAATCAACCAGCCAACCAAGGAAGTCACTTAGGCTGACAAAGGCAGATTAGGTGGCTGCTCAAGCCAAGCAGCGGCCCTATGCCAGGTGATAAAGGCCCCTAGCTATATGCTATCTTGGTGTGTGCGCACTTGTTTCAAAGTGATAAGAATGCCTTGATGTTGATGTGTGCCTCTCCCTCCCTTTTGGCAACACTGAGATCCCAACAAGGCATGCCACTGGCAGCTGCTCTCAGCATCATGACAATGAACCCTGTGCACCCCTTGTTTTTCAATGACAACTGTCTATTCTGGTGAAGGACAGAGACACACCCTTTTCTTTATGCTATGGAAAAGCCCACAAAGGCATTCCTCTTCACCCCAAAGACAAGCAGCCCATCATCCTATTTTTACTCTGGGTTCCACAAAGCAATGCATCTCACAACTATTCAGATTCTCTGAAGTCCTGCAACAGCTGCTGCTAAGAATAAACATCCTTTCTCTCAGGACGAAAGAGGAAACTGTGGTTCAGACGGCTGTCTTGTAAATGATTATGGCCCAATAAGTTCACGAGAAGGATTTCATGGGTTTTTAAAAATGCAAACAAGGTGGTTTTGGTTATCAGATTTGTAGCAAAGGAGATTTTAGTTCAAAATGGGCTGTCCTAGGAGGGCTCTGACATACAAGGAAAAGAGTAAAGAGAGAGATGCAAAGGAGGAAAGATACAAATGTTGGCGTATTTCACCTTTGCAGTTTAGATAAATCAGCTCCAACAGCCAGCGCCTTGCTTTTGGACCAGCATCCCGAGACATGCATCCTGAGTTCTGAGGATGACCTGGGAAGGAATCCCACTGGAGCATTGCAGCACACCCAAATACCTGGGAGTCACTCTGGACCGTGTCCTGACCTACAAGAAGCACTGCCTGAACATCAAGCAAAAAGTGGGCGCTAGAAACAATATAATACGAAAGCTGACTGGCACAACCTGGGGATCACAACCAGATACAGTGAAGACATCTGCCCTTGCGCTGTGCTACTCTGCTGCTGAGTATGCATGCCCAGTGTGGAACACATCTCACCACGCTAAAACAGTGGATGTGGCTCTTAATGAGACATGCCGCATTATCACGGGGTGTCTGTGCCCTACACCACTGGAGAAATTACAGAGCTTAGCCGGTATTGCACCACCTGACATCCGCCGGGAAGTAGCAGCCAATAGTGAAAGGACCAAGGCAGAGACATCTCCAGCTCATCCCCTGTTTGGGTATCAGCCAGCACATCAACGACTTAAATCTAGAAATAGTTTTCTTAGATCTACAGAGACACTCGCTGGAACACCTCAGCAAGCGAGAGTCCAAAAGTGGCAGGCTCAAACCCAGCACCTCAATCCGTGGGTGATACCAGATGAGAAACTCCCCCCTGGGCACACAGAAGACTGAGCGACTTGGAGGGAACTAAACAGACTGCGCTCTGGCACCACGAGATGCAGAGCCAATCTTAAGAAATGGGGTTACAAAGTTGAATCCACGACATGCGAGTGTGGAGAAGAGCAAACCACAGACCACCTGCTTCAATGCAACCTGAACCCTGCTACATGCACGATGGAGGACCTTCTTGCGGCAACACCAGAGGCAATCCAAGTGGCCAGATACTGGTCAAGGGACATTTAATCAACTACCAAGTTTGCAAAATTTGTGCTTTTTTAATCTGTTTGTTTGTTTTGTTCTGTTAGAAATGTAATACAATGTTCTGGTTGCGGATGACACGATAAATAAATATCACTCAAATTCTATACCACTCAGTCCTACAATCGTAACAATAAAGAGGCGGGAGGAATTTTTTTTGCACTGCTCAGAAATACTGTCAACCTGGGAAACATTCAAGCCCATAAACGCATTACAAATTCAGCTTTAAGGGGCGGAAGTCTGGAACATCACTTAATGGCGGGGAACAAACAGAAAAACACAGAAGGAAAATATGGCACTCGAGCACCATCTCCTTGATTACTTGCCATCAGCATGATTCATTCTATAATGCTATTGTTAAAATTAGAAAGCCACTCCATTCATAAATTTCATGGTGTTCTGTTTCCCTGTTTCAGAGCAATAAAAGCAATACTCAACGGCAGACAATAGACCACAAGTCCTAGTAACTGCAACTGAAGGCTATGATTATGGTGCAAATAAAGGGTGAGACTAAGCACCAAGCACAATGAGAAAGCGATCACTTTCTGCTTTTCCAATTCCACACACTCATTTTATAAAGGGTCCCTATTCTTCTCCCACTTAAGGAAAGAGAGAGGGAGGGAGGTCCTCTCTGGTGAAGCATGTGGGAACTGGGCCAACACACTAGGAGGAGTCTTAATCCCAGTGGGAAACTATTAGCTAGTATTTCCTGCCGTTCTTTGCTAGAAAGGAGCCTGCTGAGCGAAGACAAGAGGGTTTTAAAAAACCAAGCTTTTTTGGGAAGAGGGGGAATGACATCTGGAAAAACCATCTCAAAAGTTATGCTAAGGCTCATAGCAAAGCAACTCATACATTACTATAGCATTGGCCTGGCTATAGGATGCAGGGAAATGGCAATTGCGGGGTTTTCTTCCTAACCAGTGCCTAATAGAGCTCTTTCCTCCTCCCCTGGACATTTGCCAAGGGCTGGGATCTGATGCCTCACGGACCATCACCAGACCACAAACCACCACAATGTTGTAGCAGATAAGAGGATAAAGGTGTGACATCAAAAGGACAAGCTGGAATGTGTCCAGAGGAGGGTGGCTAAAATGATCAAGTGTCTAGAGATCAAGCCCTATGAGGAGCGGCTTAAGGAGCTGGGCATGTTCAGCCTAAAGAAGAGAAGGCTGAGAAGAGATATGATAGCCATGTATAAATATTAGGCCTGTCCGTTTTAGTTCGTTAATTCGTTATTTTGTAATTTAATCATTATTTTTACCATATCCGACGCGATTTCAAAACATATTTTCAAACCCAGAAGGGTTTAAAAATATCGAAACAGCAGCCCCATTTTTTTTACGAGCTTCAGCTCGTCTCGTTAATGGGATGGAGGCTGCTGTGCTGCTGGTGCCTGGGAGCCAATCCGGCGCTCCCAAGCACCCCAGCAGTAAATGGGGCGGGCGGGGTGAAGGGGCGGCGCGAGCAACACAGCTGGGAGGAGGAGGAGGAGGAGGGAGCAGGAGCCGGAGCTGATCGGATGGCGCTCTTGCTGTGAGTTTTCAGGCTCTTTTGCCTGTGAGTTTTCAGGGCTGTATGTATGACCATGTTCCAGAAGCATTCTCTCCTGACATTTTGCCCACATCTATGGCAGGCATCCTCAGAGGTCTGTTGGAAACTAGGCAAATGGAGTTTCAGTTTATCTTAGGCCTGTTTGATCAAGAAAAAATTTGTTTCTAAAATGTTTTGTAAATATTTACGAAATTTCGTAAATAACAAAACATTTTTTTGGAAAGTTTTGTAAATATTTTAAATATCGAAACAAAAAAACACCCCAATTGCAAATCGATTTTAGAAACAAATTTTTTCTTGATCAAACAGGCCTAATAAATATGTGAGAGGAAGCCACAGGGAGGAGGGAGCAAGCTTGTTTTCTGCTTCCTTGGAGACTAGGACGCAATGGAGAAATGGCTTCAAACTACAAGAGAGGAGATTCCATCTGAACATGAGGAAGAACTTCCTGACTGTGAGAGCCGTTCAGCAGTGGAACTCTCTGCCCCGGAGTGTGGTGGAGGCTCCTTCTTTGGAAGCTTTTAAATAGGGGCTGGATGGCCATCTGTCAGGGGTGATTTGAGCGCAATGTTCCTGCTTCTTGGCAGAATGGGGTTGGACTGGATGGCCCATGAGGTCTCCTCCAACTCTTTGATTCTATGATTCTATGATTAAAATCTTGGCCCTTGCATGCTTTCAAAGAATCTAGGAATCACTGAGTTAGAAGAGACCTCATGGGCCTTCCAGTCCAACCCCATTCTGCCAAGAAGCAGGAATATTGCATTCATAGAACACCTGAAAGATGGCCATCCAGCCTCTGTTTAAAAGCTTCCAAAGAAGGAGCCTCCACCACACTCCAGGGCAGAGAGTTCCACTGCTGAACAGCTCTCACAGTCAGGAAGTTTTTCCTCATGTTCAGATGGAATCTCCTTTCTTGTAGTTTGAAGCCATTGTTCCGCATCCTAGTCTCCAGGGAAGCAGAAAACAAGCTTGCTCCCTCCTCCCTGTGACTTCCTCTCACATATTTATCCATGGTTATCATGTCGACTCTCAGCCTTCTCTTCTTCAGGCTAAACATGCCCAGCTCCTTAAGCCGCTCCTCATAGGGCTTGTTCTCTAGACCCTTGATCATTTTAGTCACCCTCCTCGGGACACATTCCAGCTTGTCAATATCTCTCTTCAATTGTGGTGCCCAGAATTTGTACTGGAGAGCCCAAGAAAATCTGCTACTTTCTCCTGGAACTGAATTATGAATTATGCCTATAACAGAGTAATAGTTCAACTTTTTTAAAATATGTATTTTCCCATAATACTTCCAGGAGTTCACTTTCCTACTTTTTAAAAACTAGGGGCCAAGACTATACAATTGGTGACATCTATTTATTCCTACTCACAGAGTAACAGCCCTTTCATTACGCATCTTTTCCCTCTAGCCATCCAAGGAATTGACACAGGAACACAAAAAGCATCAAAGAGCAGGTGAAATAGTGGCAATGACCTCCTTTCCCTTTCTCTCAAAAAAATTATTCAGATTACTTTCCCAAAATAATAATAATAATAAAGGAATCTAGTTTTCTCTGAAGAAAGTTATATTTATACCAGGAGCAAAAATCACACAACTCTTCAGGTCTCAGCCACAACCAATACAGATCAGTAGTTCCCAACCTTTTTTCGACCAGGAACCACTTTGACCAGGACCACTCTCCAACATTAGTACTAAAAGGGTTATGATTCAGTTTTTGGTCAACTTTAGATCCAGTTTGGTTTTTTGGTTAAACCCTTGTGCTGGCAGGATTGAAGACCAATAGGTCGCAGGTTCAAATCTGGGAGAGCGTGGATGAGCTCCTTCTGTCAGCTCCAGCTCCCCATGCAGGGACATGAAAAAAGCTTCCTACAAATCACAGAATCATAGAATCAAAGAGTTGAAAGAGACCTCCTGGGCCATCCAGTCCAACCCCCTGCCAAGAAGCAGGAATGTTGTATTCAAATCACCCCTGACAGATGGCCATCCAGCCTCTGTTTAAAAGCTTCCAAAGAAGGAGCCTCCACCACACTCCGAGGCAGAGAGTTCCACTGCTGAACAGCTCTCACAGTCAGGAAGTTCTTCCTCATATTCAGATGGAATCTCCTCTCTTGTAGTTTGAAGCCATTGTTCCGCGTCCTAGTCTCCAAGGAAGCAGAAAACAAGCTTGCTCCCTCCTCCCTGTGGCTTCCTCTCACATATTTATACACAAGGATGGTAACACATCAAAATATCCGGCCGTTCCCTGGGCAACGTCCTTGCAGATGGCCAATTCTCTCACACCAGAAGCGACCTGCAGTTTCTCAAGTTGCTCCTGACATGGAAAAAAAAATTGAGGTGCCGATTCAGAAAAAATCATTGGATAGACCCATATCAGCTCTAGTTTCTGATGCAGAGCATATGTTATCTAGTAATCAGCATCGGCTCACACACAGAAAACCATATTTAATAATCTAGAGCTGATGTGGTGGAAGTAATCTTTCATGGATAGCCAGCCTCTCCCACTCAACATCCATTGCCTCGACACTATAAGTGGGTTTCAAAAGACTAGTTGCTCTCATTGATGCGTGGTTTTGTGGAAACGGTGTATTATTAGTGAGGCCGCTGGTCATATTTTTGTTCTTGTGGACCACTGGTAGTCCACGGGCCACAGGTGGAGAACCACTGATATAGATAACAATGGGAAAGGCCATCCAGCTTTATTTGCTGGACCGTCGAGGCTTCCCATCCTTGAATTAAGTGTACATTACATATTTTTCATAAAGGTTTTTCCTCACAGAACAGATTTTAGCCTTGATGACATATGAAGAATAAGTGAATAAAGGAATTTTACAAAACAGGATGTAACAGGATCTGAAATCTATCCCCTCAACCTTTCACCAAGCCAGTTCTCCAAGGACACAAGAAACACCCAAGAATGATAACCTCTGAGGAACTTGCTTCTTCTCTTGCCAAATCATAACACTGCTAAGTGCATTTTCACCTAGCACCTTTCTTGCCAAAATTCTGGATGTTGCATCCCAAAATATTATCTGGATGCAAGTGTGTGAATATCTCTCACAGACACCTTGGGCTCATTTCAACATCTCCCTTGTTTGTTACGGCCTCTGTCCTCAACAGGAACAGCCTCAGAGGCAGGGCTGGAAAAGTATTTGATTTAAACAGCTGGGAAACTATTTCTGGTCCAAGCAACATCTATTTTCTACATTTGGGACTTTCTCACGTCCTTCGACAAAGCAGTGTTTCAGAAGAGTCATGAAAGCCTATCACACTGCAGGGATGGGCAAGAAAAAGGCAGGGAGCAAAGGGTTAAAATCTCCAATTATGCACAGGTGTTGGCTTTTTGGACCCTATCCCTCTCCTGTCAAATGTGTACTGGATTACTAAACAAGGCTGTTTTTATCGTCTGACTGCTGACAAACGCTATAATTCCCCTTTCTTTGACAAATCCAGGTTTTCCAACAAGTCAAGTCACATGGACATTATCCCATTCATACCCTGAAGTCTGCACTGGTTATGTCTTATCTTAAGGCATGTATCTATCTATCTATCTATCTATCTATCTATCTATCTATCTATCTATTTATAACTTTTGTATACCTGTCTTCTTACCTCCGTGGAGGGACTCAGGCTGGTTTCCAACAATAATATCACAAGCAATCGTTTAGAAACATCACATTCCATAATACACTAACACATTAAAATACCAAAAATACAATCATATAATTACAATGGCCAAGTCGACATAATAAAATCGTTGTTCATCACCATCCATCCATATAGCCACGAGTTATTGACTCACTCGTCAAATGCCAGTTTCTAGAGCCAGGTTTTCACCTGTTTTCTAAAAGTCAGAAGAGAAGGGGCAGTTCTAATCTCCAGTGGGAGGAAGTTCCAGAGCCGAGGGGCCACCACTGAGAAGGCCCTGTCCCTCGTCCCCACCAGGCGCACCTGCGAGGCTTGTGGGATCGAGAGCAGGGCCCCTCCAGACGATCTTAACAATCTTGATGGTTCATAGGGGAGAATCCGTTTGGACAGGTAAACTGGGCCGGAGTCGTTTAGGGATTTATAGGTTAACACCAGCACTTTGAATTGTGCTCGGAAGCTAACTGGCAGCCAGTGGAGCTGGCGCAACAGAGGAGTAGTATGCTCCCTGTATCCCGCTCCTGTTAGTAATCTGGCTGCCGCTCGTTGGACTAGTTGGAGCTTCCGGGCAGTCTTCAGAGGCAACCCCACGTAGAAAGCGTTGCAGTAATCTAAATTGGATGTAACCAGAGCATGGACCACCGTGGCCAAGTCAGACTTCCCAAGGTACGGGCACAGCTGGCGCACAAGTTTTAATTGTGCAAAAGCTCCCCTGACCCCTGACCACCTATTCCTTCAACAGATAAGAATCTCATTTTGCTTTTCTGATATTTTATTTTTCAAGTCATGCATGATTGAAATAATAAGACATAATATTATGGAAATGAATGCAAACACAGCAGCCTATGGAAGCCATTCTCAAATCTAACTGCTGATAAAATGAAAGGGTCAACAAAGTGAATATTTTGCATGGCAAAGGGACAAGGTGAACTTCTTTGTTGTTGCGCCGCCTTCAAATAATTTCTGAGTTATGGCAACCTTATCGTGGGATTATCTTGGCAAGATTTGTCCAGTGGGGGTTTGCCATGGCCTTCCGTGGCTTAGGGAAGGGCAGACATGGCATCAACACCAAAGAAAGCTTCTGACACCATATGCTTCACCTCCCATGAGAGGGTATTCAGAGAAGGGCCTCAGAAAAATCTATTTAAAGTTCACAATCCACCCTTCTACAATGTGTCTCATGACTATCCCAGCTCAACTGGTTGCATCTGAGTAATGGCACCATTGAGTTGCATTCACAACAGTGAAAGGGTTAGAATCCTAGAATCATAGAGCTGGAAAAGACCTTGTGGGCCATCCAGTTCAACCCCAATCCACCAAGAAGCAGGAACATTGCATTCAAAGCACCCCCAGCATATGGCCATCCAAAGTCTGCTTAAAAGCCTCCAAAGAAGGAGCCTCCACCACACTCCGAGGCAGGGAGTTTCACTGCTGAACAGCTCTCACATTAAGGAAGTTCTTCTTCATGTTCTTTTCTGTAGTTTGAAGCCATTGCTCCATTGCATCCTTGTCTCCAGGGCCTTGTCTCCTTCCTCCTCCATATGACTTCCCCTCACATATGTATACATGGCTTTCATGTTATGCTTAGGGTCATAGACTCGTAGAATCAAAGAGTTGGAAGAGACCTCATGGGCCATCCAGTCCAACCCCATTCTGCCAAGAAGCAGGAATATTGCATTCTAATCACCCCTGACATATGGCCATCCAGCCTCTGTTTAAAAGCTTCCAAAGAAGGAGCCTCCACCACACTCCGGGGCAGAGAGTTCCTCTGCTGAACGGCTCTCGCAGTCAGGAAGTTCTTCCTCATGTTCAGATGGAATCTCCTCTCTTGTAGTTTGAAGCCATTGTTCCGCGTCCTAGTCTCCAAGGAAGCAGAAAACAAGCTTGCTCCCTCCTCCCTGTGGCTTCCTCTCATACATGGCTATCATATCTCCTCTCAGCCTTCTCTTCTTCAGGCTAAACACGCCCAGCTCCTTAAGCCGCTCCTCATAGGGCTTGTTCTCCAGACCCTTGATCATTTTAGTCGCCCTCCTCTGGATACATTCCAGGTCTTCAAAACCACTTCCCTCCTTTGGCCATTCATGCACTTTTCTCAAATGAAAACTAGAAAGTTTTAAGACATTTTTATTTGGAGTGGATTTATTTAGTCCTGTTAAGTGTTAAAATCAGAAGAAACTAAAGAGCCTGAAATAAGCGTTTTAATAAAATGCAATTTTGTACTACTTGTCAGAGTTTGTGTTTGTATTACAGTATTTCAGCTTTGACAATGAACAATACTTTCAAGTGTATTGAATGGATAGTTTTGTTTTTTTTTTACATCAAGTTACACAACATACTGTTGCGTAACTTTTATTATTAAATTACTCCGGGATTTTTTTTTAGAAAGATCAAAAGTGCAAGGAAGATTTCTAATTTGGAAATATTGCTCTCAGACTTGACCAAATAATAGATGACTTCCTGCCTCTTGACAAAAATAGGTCAGCCAAAAGTAAAACATTTTTATTTCATAAAGCGAAAGATGTATCATGACAAAGATCAAGTTGCAGATTCCGGTTGCGGGCTCCAATTTAGATTTCCTTTTAGAACTGGCTTTGAATAAGGAAGCCCGTGTGATGCTGACAGCAACTATCAGAAGACCCCAAGTATAGAAATAGACAAGAAAAGGGGAGGGCTCTAATCCTATAAGATTAAATCAGGATGCTTGGCTGAAAAAATGGCAACATCCGAAATAAGGGCATGATGGAAATTTCAAATGTCATTCTATTACAGTTTTAATCTTATCTGCAACTATAGCCTCTAGAAAAGAGTTTGAAAGGTGCCTCTTTCTTTTAAAAAATGTAATCCATTTTTCTTGCTCACAGCAAAATTAATCTGTTGCGCTATTTGTTGCTTTTTGTCGACTTACAGTGACCCTATGAATTTTATAGGGTTTTCTTAGGCAAGTAGCTGCTTTGAGTCTCCGTGTGGAGAGAAAAAGTGGGGTATAAATAAACATAATAATAATAATAATAATAATACTTCAGTTTTGCTTCGAAGATCAGACAAGATCTGGTCCTTTTAGGGCAGGCACCCTCAAACTTCGGCCCTTCGACTGTCTGGGCCACCAACTCTCAGAAATAACACACTAGTTTGTTAAGTATCTTTCAAGAACACCTAATGTTGATGCCGATTGTTATTGATTTTCATACAAGACTACTGTGAACAGCTGTTTCTTACTTTGTTGGAAACTTGAGTGGGATCAACACTGGTGCAGAGAGCAACCTTGTGAGTAGAACTGGTGTAAAATCTTGCTAATGAAATGCTACAGCAGATTTCAGTTTAAATATTGTTTTGTTGTTGTTCATTCGTTCAGTTGTTTCCAACTCTTTGTGACCTCATGGACCACCCCATGCCAGAGCTCCCTGTCGGCTGTCACCATCCCCAGCTCCTTCGAGGTCAATCCAGTCACTTCATGGATGCCACCCATCCATCTTGCCCTTGGTCGGGCTGTCTTCCTTTTTCCTTCCATTTTAAACATTACATGGGCCATTCTTGGACCTTGGACCATGTGTTGATCACTCATCTTGTCCCTACAGAATTGAGGGCATCATGGAAGCAGATTCACTTACCAAATATGCCCAGAATCTGCCTCTGTGGCAGTGTGAGGACACAAAGCATAGATAGCTAGCACTGGTCAATGCTATTCACTAAAGCACAGAAGAAAGAATTGGACTTCTGGCAAGTAAAACCTTCTTGCCAGGGCACAATAAAAATAAATAAAAAGTAGAGAAGAGTAATATATTACTTCAATTAAATTGGTATCTCTTCTATTTCCAGGTTTAAAACTTTGTTAGAAAAGATATTCAGGTGTCCATTAATTAGCAGCCTGGTGTGATGTGGTAGTGGACTATTTTAAATCAGAAACAGAGCAATGTAGTGAGGGAGATAGATCTCTTTCCTACACAATAGCAATCCCAACCAAAAATGCCTCATAAACCTGTTAGTGTCAACTGTTAGTAAAAGCTGGTTCCCAACCAAGAGAAGTAAACACATCGAAGAATAAAGACAAAACAAATCACAAACCAGCAAAAAGAACAAAGGGAAGCAACATTAAAAATCAAAGCCCCTTGCTTCCTGCTTGGAAACACCCCTAATTTTACCAGGGGATCTTATATCTTTCACATCAGCACTAAGTGCGAGTACATTTCATGCCCAGCCCTGACAGTGCGGACTAATATAATCTAGTTTAAAGCAGAAAACCTGGGATCAGATCCTGGGATATGGGGCCTATCTAGAAGGGCTCAAAGTTTCCAATTATCAAAAGTCAAAGACTATCAATGCTTGGAAGCAAAAGGCAAGAATAAGTGCAGAGACATAAAGCAGTTGTACTGCTACTCCACACACATTTCCACTGGTTGCTAGTTTAATTGAAACCTATTTTTCCACATTTTTGCAACTGCTCCTTGTGACACCAGGCTGTTTAAGAAGCTGAATAATTACCCCAGAGGGAGATAGGCTAATCTTTCCTTGCTATAAGGCTGATGCTGTAAATAACTTGAAAGGTTACAGAGCAAATATCAAGAGCTACTGAATCTGGATGTTTCTCATAAGAAAAGGCTCTGCTTGGCTGCCCCGCAGGCAACGGATACTCACTGAAGGTCTTGCAGATGTCAGACACAGCTTTGAAGACTCTGTCAGAGAAGTTGACTTTCACCTTCACGTACTTCATGTTGGGAAGCTGGAGCCGGAGCAGTTTGTGCTGAGGGGTGAACTGTAGTTTCGCATCGGCCTGTATTCCATACTTATCCAAGGTCCAGTGAGTTTTAAGGAGCCAGGTTTTCTTCTTTTCCCACCACAAAGCGTGGTCAGACCAATCTTTCTTGACATCTGGGGAAGCAATGATACAAGATTAGGAACCAAGCCAAATGTGCAACAACTTCAATCCACTCCATTTTTAAAAGAAGCACCAGTTTTTAAGAAAACAACAATATTAAACTACGGGGAGTAGACTTCCATTATTACATCTCAAGGGCCGTAATTAAATATGACGTTAAAACCTATTCCAAAACATTGATGTAATAAAAAGTAGGCAAATAGCATAAGCAGTTTAAAATGCCGAGAAAAACAAAAACACTATGAACTCGTATATAATGGAAAAGAGCCAGCATCCATGACTTTTTTTGGGAGGGCATTTCAGAATCGAGATATTCCCACTTAGTAAATGCAGGGAAGGCTGAGCGAAGGAAGATAGATGCTTTTGAACTGTGGTGTTGGAGGAAAGTTCTGAGAGTGCCTTGGACTGCGAGAAGATCCAACCAGTCCATCCTCCAGGAAAGAAAGCCTGACTGCTCATTGGAGGGAAGGATACTAGAGACAAAGTTGAAGTACTTTGGCCACATCATGAGGAGACAGCAAAGCCTAGAGAAGACAATGATGCTGGGGAAAGTGGAAGGAAAAGGAAGAGGGGCCGACCAAGGGCAAGATGGATGGATGGCATCCTTGAAGTGACTGGACTGACTTTGAAGGAGCTGGGGGTAGTGACGGCTGACAGGGAGCTCTGGTGTGGGCTGGTCCATGAGGTCACGAAGAGTCGGAGACGACTGAACGAATGAACAACAACAACAAATGCAGTTCTCCCAACAAAGAACCAAAGGATGCCATGATGATTGAAAAGAGGGGAAATAAACAGTTCAGAAACACTTATAACTAAGCAGCACAAAAATACTCCCAGGGAAAAATAGAAAGAGACCAACATAAGGCTTGTTGGAAGCTTGTCTTACAGGGTCTGGTGGAAAACATCTGGAAGAGAGCTTCACAACCACTGGGTCACCCTCCCTCCCCAATTCTTATACCAGAAAGGAGCGGAACTGAATGTCTACAATTACTAAAAGAATCCTAACAGTGTGTCTTTTAGATACTGTTTATGGGTGTTAATATGGGGCCATATTAACAACGGAATGTTTCAATGGGCCCCAAAATGTTATTAAAATTCAGTGTTATGTTGGCTATGGATACGGAAGCCCACTCGGTCACTTGAGCAAATCACACTCTCTCAGCCTCAACATTAGAAAATGTTGACCATTTCCACTACCTTGGCAGCCACCTCTCCACAAAAGTCAACATTGACATTGAAATTCAACACCGCCTGAGCTCTGCGAGTGCAGCCTTTTTCCAAATGAAGCAGAGAGTGTTTGAGGACCGGGACATCCGCAGTTTATAAAGCTATTGTCCTCCCAACCCTGCTATACGCCTGTGAGACGTGGACTATCTACAGACGTCACAAGCAACTCCTGGAACAATACCATCAGTGCTGCCTCTGGAAAATCCTGCAAATCTTTTGGGAAGACAAGCCGACAAATGTCAACGTCCTGGAAGAAGCAAAGACCACCAGCATTGAAACGATGGTCCTCTGCCATCAACTCTGCTGGACCGGCCACATTGTCCGGATGCCCGACCACCGTCTCCCAAAGCAGTTGCTCTACTCAGAACGGAAAATGGAACGTTGGTGGACAGGAAAAGAGATTTAAAGATGGGCTCATAGCCAACCTTAAAAGCTCTGGCATAGACACTGAGAACTGGGAAGCCCTGGAGGTCAGCTGTGACCAGCAGTGCTGTGAAGTTTGAAGAGGCACGAATGGAGGACGAAAGAGAAACGTGCCAAGAGGAAGGTGCGTCAAGCCAACCCCGACCAGGACTGCCTTCCACCTGGAAACCAATGCCCTCACTGCGGGAAAAGACCCAGATCAAGAATTGGGCTCCAGTCACCTACGGACCCACTGACAGAACCTTGGAGGACCATCATCCTCAGACTACGAGGGATCGCCTCAGTAAGTAAGTAAGCAAGTAAGCCTCAGAGGAGGCCCAAGGCAAACCCCTCTGGACAAATTTTGCCAAGAAAACACTGTCCCAGGTTTCCCTTAGGGATGCTATAAGACCAAAATACACAAAATACTCATATACATACATATATATCCATGCTACTTCTTAAAGGACGCATGACACACACACACAATTCCTTCTTCCCTCCTTCTTCTCATTATTTATTACATTTATCAGGTATCTTTTTCAAATGTATCTTTTGTGCTTTGCCTTTAGAGCATAAATTGAGCAGAGGAAATCTCATGACTGGTCATTGTGAGTCACTCCTTGAGCCATTCTGGGTGAAGAGCGGGGTAATTTTCCCAACAGAGATAAAACTGGAGACGACTGATTTTTATAATTGTCTCCAAAGGAGTCTTAATTCGTTTACAGTGGAGCGATGGCAAGCAAAGGCAATAAGCCATAGCAGCCATAGCAGAGCACCTGATGAACCAACCTGGACACAGCATATTATTTGAGAACACAGTAGTGCTGGACCACTCTCACAACCACCATGTCAGGCTACACAGAGAAGCCATTGAAATCCACAAACATGTGGACAATTTCAACAGAAAGGAAGAAACAATGAAAATGACCAAAATCTGGCTACCAGTATTAAAAAACTCAAAAATTACAACAGCAAAACAACAGAGGGGAAACAAACAGGCACATAAAATCGCTCTCAACAAAAGATTCCCCCCAAGCGCTTCCAAGCCATTGAATGCAAATCAAGGTGATCAACTGAAACATTCACAGCTAGCCCCAGCAAACAAAAGTCCTTTGTCTCACCCTGGTCATTCCACAGATATATAAACCCATTTTTCCTACTTCCAACAGACCTCACTATCTCTGAGGATGCTTGCCATAGATGCAGGCGAAACGTCAGGAGAAAATTTGCCTCCAGAACATGGCCATATAGCCCGGAAAAACCTACAGCAACCCAAAGGCAATAATCTCTTCAGAATATTAGACAGCATTCAAAATTCAGCTCTTCAGGTGTTTTGGACTTCAACTCCCACAATTCCTAAGGACATACAGTTTGCCCATGCCTGTGTTTGACAGTGGAATAGGTTGCTTGGAACTATGGGTGATTCTCCTTCCCTGGAGAGTTTTCAGCAGAGAATGGATGGCCATCTGCCAGGAGTGCTTGGACTGAATGTTCCTACATGGCAGAGGTTTAGACTGAATGACTCTCTGGGTCTTTTCCAATTTTATGACTATGATCCGGAGCAAAGCTAAATGTATACTGCACTACCACATGAACACAGAATTTTTGGCTAGCTTAAAGAGATATTTCGCTTTTCTTACAGAAAGATGTTTCTAAACATGATGCGTGTGAATATGTTCTTGGGAAATACATGAATAGTTCTGCTGGAATCTTGGAAGCCAAAGACTGGCTATATAGAAGACCTGCAGTGCTTTGGAACATGCATTTGATTTTAGTTGATAAACAAAAATAGAATCAAGCAAATAATTATGCATGTTTCCTAGATTTGTATGTGAAGGTCACAGAAGTCACCTTAAACCTAGCACAGATTTTGGAATGTTGTCAAACAGTTTTTTTTTTTAAAAAGATATGTATTCATTAGCCAAGAAGCAGTGGCTTAAATACCCTAATTATTAGCACATGTGCCAAACTCAAGGTCTGCAGGCTGAATCTGGCAGGCCATGTCCTTTTATGTGTCCCTCCAGATGCTGGACCGCAACTCCTGTATTCCTCAACATTACATCATGAGACCTCCTGACTAAAAATGATGGGAGTTGTGATAATCTGGAAGACACAGTTTATTCTGTTGAGTCAGGACAGTAGGGTTTCAATTGATATACAAGGCTTATAGATAAGATAACTGAGGTTAAAAGTCCTTTAACCTTTCCAAACAATTAGGTTACAGCCTGTATCTGACCGGGGTAACACTCCTCCTGAAAACGCAGGTTCGCAGCTTGGGAGTGATCCTGATTCATTGCTGAGCCTGGAACCACAATTAAAACTTGTGCACTAGCTGCGCCCATACCTTGAGAAGTCTGACTTGACCACGGTGGTCCACACTCTTTTTTTTTTTTTTTTGTCGTGTCAGGAGAGACTTGAGAAACTGCAAGTCGCTTCTGGTGTGAGAGAATTGGCCGTCTGCAAGGACGTTGCCCAGGGGACATCCGGATGATTTGATGTTTTTATCATCCTTATGGGAGGCTTCTCTCATGTCCCCGCATGAGGAGCTGGAGCTGGTAGAGGGAGCTCATCCACCTCTCCCAGGATTCGAACCTGTGACCTGTCGGACTTGTCCTGCCGGCATAGGGATTTAATCCACTGCGTCACCGGGGGCTCCTTCACGCTCTTGTTACATTCTGATTAGACTACTAATTGAAGTTTCTGGGCATTCTTCAAAGGCAGCCCCACGTAGAGGGCATTGCAGTAGTCACATTACATCCCGATTAGACTACTGCAATGCCCTCTGTGTGGGGCTGCTTTTGAAGACTGCCCGGAAACTTCAATTAGTTCAATGGTCAGCAGTAAGGTTGCTCACCGGAGCGGAATATAGGGAGCATACAACTCCTCTGTTACGCCAGCTCCACTGCTTGCCAATCTGGTTTCGAGCACAATTCAAAGTGCTGGTTTTAACCTTTAAAGCTCTAAATGGTTCTGGCCCAGACTACATGTTTGAATGTATCTCCTTGTTATGAATCCTCACGAAGTTTAAGATCATCTGGAGAGGCCCTGTTCTCGATCCCACCACCGTCGATTGGTGGAGACGAGAGACAGGGCCTTCTCAACAGTGGCTCCCCGTCTGTGGAATTCCCTCCTCAGACTGGCCACCTCCCTCCTGTCCTTTAGAAGAAAACTCAAGACTTGGCTGTGGAACCTTGCATTTGACCATTGAACAGCGGCTTGTATGAAGAAGACATAAGCAATTTCGAAGTGGCAATGAATTGGCGCATTTTAACAACTGTTTATTTAATGTTTTGTTTTAATGAATTTGTTGTTTGTTCTTATCATTATGATGGCACCAAATGGTGTTTGCTGTGAGGCCGCCCTGAGTCCCCCCTCAGGGGTGAGAAGGGCGGGGTACAAGTATATGAAATAAATCAATAATAAATTTCCACAGAGCCACAAGTGCTATTGGGTTGCAGTTCCCAGTATCCCCAGTCCACATGGCAGACTATCAAAAGTGATGGGGCTGTCATTCAATAACATCTGGGAACCCAAACTGGGTACAAACTAAAGAGCACAGGCCACCAGGTAAAACAATTATAGTTGGCCCTCTGTATCCATGGACTCTCCATCCATTGATTCAATGACCCTTTGAAAACAATCATAAGACTAATGTGGCCATCAATGAAAAAGCATAAGGTAGATGTGGCCATCAAGTTTGACTCAGCAGCAGAGTATGCTGCTGAGTATGCATGCCCAGTGTGGAACACATCTCACCACACTAAAACAGTGGATATGGTTCTTAATGAGACATGCCGCATTATCACGGGGTGTATGCGCCCTACACCACTGGAGAAATTACACTGCTTAGCCGGTATTGCACCATCTGACATTCGCTGGGAAGTAGCAGCCAATAGTGAAATAACCAAGGCAGAGACATCTCCAGCTCATCGCCTGTTTTGGTATCAGCCAGCACGTCAATGACTTAAATCTAGAAATAGTTTTCTAAGATCTACAGAGACACTCGCTGGAACACCTCAGCCAATGAGAGTCCAAAAGTGGCAGGCTCAAACCCAGAACCTCAATCCATGGGAGATACCAAATGAGAGACTCCCCCCTGGGCACACAGAAGACTGGGCGACTTGAAAGGTGCTGAACAGACTGCGCTCTGGCACCACGAGATGCAGAGCCAACCTCAAGAAATGGGGCTACAAAGTGGAATCCACAACATGTGAGTGTGGAGAAGAGCAAACCACTGACCACCTGCTGCAATGCAACCTGAGCCCTGCCACATGCACAAGGGAGGACCTCCTTGCAGCAACACCAGAGGCACTCCAAGTGGCCAGGTACTGGTCAAAGGACATTTAATCAACTACCAACTCACAAATTTTGTATTTTGTCTGGGTTTTTTTTTTTTGCTTTGTTCTGTTAGAAATGTAATATAATCGACTGGTTGCACTGACACAATAAATAAAATCGAGTTTGACATCCCTGCTGTAAAGACATCAGATCTGTCTAATCTTAGAAACTAAGCAGGCTCAACTTTGGTTAGCACATATATGGGAGACCATCAAGATCTGCAGACAATGTTTCGGGATAACAAGAACATTCACCTTTGAGTATTCCTTGCAATATGAAGACACCATAAAATTCAATCAGTTGCCATAAATCGACGGATAACTTGAAGGCAGATACCCACTCATTTGTGACAGAACACTGCTTTTTTGGAGTACGAGTACTTTTATGATCAAATGTTACAGGATTTCCCTGTACTCCTTTTACCAACCAAAGGAAACCAGCAGCTGTTATGATGAAGGCTTTGCATATCACAGCAGATAAATTAAGGTCATAAGACTGGAATGCCCAGCACAGAACATTCTCAGAACTGTTTGAAAAATCCGTAATCTGAGTTGTTGGGGGGGGGGGGGGGGGGACAGGAAAATGACACATCTACAGAATCTGACATTTAAGAGAGATTTACATCTGCATCATTAAAAAACGCCTCGCCTTTAAGGAGAAAAAGAAGCAAACTTTGTTGATTTAATATGAATAGAGAGCAGAAGAAGCAATGGTTCCAAACAGCAAGGCATTCTATCATCAAATTAAACAAAACCAAATATAGAAAAGCATGCAGCTTGCAACGAAGTCTTGGCTGCTCTCAGCGAAATCCTGTCGAATGATTAAAGTGGACTCTGGTCCAAACTTTCACTACTCTGAAAAAATGTTCAGGGTGGACTTAAGAGACAGAAGAAGCCATTTGCATTATTAAACAGCTTCTTGTTGGTGACTGATTAAAGATTATAATACCCTCTGGCATTGCCACCATCATGAGAAGTTTGGGGAAAAAATCATTTTAAAAAATCAAAACAAAACCCAAGATTATGTGAGACTTCTGTCTGCAGTGGACCAAAGATATACTGTATATACTCGAGTATAAGCCTAGTTTTTCAGCCCCTTTTTTAGGCTGAAAAAGCTCCCCTCAGCTTATACTCGAGTCAAGGTTATTTATTATTTTATTCTGTAATTAGTATTATTTTTTATTTCATATATTATTTTACTTTTTTTATTATTATTACATTTACAGTATTTACCCTATTATTATTATTATTACATTTATTATAATTTATTATTATTGCATTTATTATTTTACTCTATTTTTACATGTATTATTTTGCTCTATTATTACTGTTATTATTGCATTTCCATTATTATATTATTATTATATTATTATTATTACATTTATTATTTTATTCTCATTATTGTTGGAGGGATGTGCAAGTATATTTACAATGAAGAAGGTTAAAATAATGATTTAATCAGAGTTGGGCAGTCTTATCTCAAATTACAGTTTTATGTAAATATTCAAAAACATTTCACCTCCTGGAGCCTCAATTATTGGTATTTATTTTTATTCTGAAATTTACCCGTAGCAGCTGTATTTTCCACCCTCAGCTTATACTCGAGTCAATATGTTTTCCCAGTTTTTTGTGGTAAAATTAGGTGCCTCGGCTTATATTCGAGTCGGCTTATACTTGAGTATATACGGTATCTCTGACACGCTCTCAGTTGTGACTGCCAGACTTTGTGTCCCTTCCTCTTACTTTCTCTGATCTGAATTTTCTAATTTGTTCCCTTTTAATATCCATATTATAACTGCACCATAAATCTTCCATCATTCACCAAAACAGTAACAACTGACCAACAGGTGTATGCACTACCGCTCTACAGATGTAAAGCCCTGGAAAGTTCAGCGGGGGACTTTTTCACCATTTTCCCCCCAATCCTGGGAGTAATAATTTTTTAAAATCCTTAATTTTGGAAAAACAATGAAAGAAAATGCACATTTGAACTATTTTCTCTTTTAGAAAACTACTTTAGACAAAATTCACCCATAAAAATATACAGTAAGCAGTTTTACCAAAGACTGATGAATATAGTGTAGTCCTTGCAGGCGGCCAATTCTCTCACACCAGAAGCGACTTGCAGTTTCTCAAGTTGCTCTTCACACACACACACACAAGTGTAGTCCTCCCCACATTGCTAGATTGCCCTAAGACAATCTTCTATAGCCAAGAAGAAAGCTGTGTAGCCTTCCTAATGTTGGACTGCAACCTCCAACATCCACAGCCAATGGTGCATGGTGGGATCTGCAGTTCCACAACAATGAGATGGCTTTTTTTTTTGTCGTGTCAGGAGCGACTTGAGAAACTGCAAGTCGCTTCTGGTGTGAGAGAATTGGCTGTCCGCAAGGACGTTGCCCAGGGGACACCCGGATGATTTTGATGTTTTTATCATCCTTGTGGGAGGCTTCTCTCATGTCCCCATATGAGGAGCTGGAGCTGATAGAGGGAGCTCATCCACCTCTCCTCGGATTCGAACCTGTGATCTGTCGGTCTTCAGTCCTGCCGGCACAGGGGTTTAACCCACTGCACCACCGCCGGGGGCTCCTCTAACTGATGGCTGATTCCCAGCCTCTTCCAATACTGTTAGACAATAGTAACTCCTATGTAGGCTATAAAATCCAGAGCTGATTTCAACCTGAAAATGCAAATACGCTCATAGTATGCTCACTTCCCTTTGCGGTTCTCTATTATCCCTACATTTTTCCAAAGGCTAATCCAATCCAAAGGAACAGCTCCAGGAGAATGGGGAATAACTTTCACCATGAAAGGCTGACAGATGTCTATTTTTCCCAATGTTGTTCACTTTGTTAGAACAGCATCTCTAGGACTGAATTTTCTTAAAGAACTTTAATATTTCTAGCCACCATCGTATTCCCTGTAGTTACCTACAGATGTGAGAGCTGGACCTTAGGGAAGGCTGAGCGAAGGAAGATAGATGCTTTTGAGTTGTGGTGTTGGAGGAAAGTTCTGAGAGTGCCTTGGACTGCGAGAAGATCCAACCAGTCCATCCTCCAGGAAAGAAAGCCCGACTGCTCACTGGAGGGAAGGAGACTAGAGACAAAGTTGAAGTACTTTGGCAACATCATGAGGAGACAGGAAAGCCTAGAGAAGACAATTAAGCTGGGGAAAGTGGAAGGAAAAAGGAAGAGGGGCCGACCAAGGGCAAGATGGATGGATGGCATCCTTGAAGTGACTGGACTGACCTTGAAGGAGCTGGGGGTGGTGACGGCCGACAGGGAGCTCTGGCGTGGGCTGGTCCATGAGGTCACAAAGAGTCGGAGACGACTGAACGAATGAACAACAACAATGGCAAAAACAACTTAACCTGAGCTGGTGAACCTGGTGCCAATTTTGATTTTAAATAACAATTGAAGATGTAACACTAAACTAGTTAAGGGAAGAAAGCGGGAAATGCAATTCAGCCAAAGCCCCGGTTTGTGATTTCTTAACCACCAGCTAGAAGATCAGCAGTCCTATGTCTGCACTGGGCCAATAAATGGATGCTTAAAAGCCTTTTCCTGTACCTACAAAGAGTTACAGGGTAGAAACCAGGCAAGACCTGGCAACTATTCAAAACGCTCTAGCAGCTGACAGTACCAAAAAGGAAAAAGGCTTAGCTACAAACCAGCAAAGATTATACTGTTAGCCATGGCTGCATAACTTATGCACAAGGAGAGGGAACATGGACTTCTAGAGAAACATTCCGCTCAGTCTCTTGCTAAGTGAGCGAGGTTAGTGTTCTTGATCAAAAGGCATGTTGACTCAAAGGTACAGAGTAAAGATTTCCCTCCCAGTACTCCTTTCAGGAGGGCACACGACATGATTTATAATTTCAGTGAACTCAGATAACAGATGAAGGTTTGCAAACAGAGAAACCTACCAGACTCAGGAAAAAGGTGGAACAACACATGCAACAGTAACGTTGGTAGAGTATAATCAACTAAGTAAGAGGAGATTCCATCTGAACATTAGGAAGAACTTCCTGACTGTGAGAGCCGTTCAGCAGTGGAACTCTCTGCCCCGGAGTGTGGTGGAGGCTCCTTCTTTGGAAGCTTTTAAGCAGAGGCTGGATGGCCATCTGTCAGGGGTGATTTGAATGCAATATTCCTGCTTCTTGGCAGGGGGTTGGACTGGATGGCCCATGAGGTCTCTTCCAACTCTTTGATTCTATGATTCTATGATTCTTCTAAAGGCTTAGAGAACTGATAGAGGTTAGGATGGTTAACCTCTTCAATTTTAAATACATCTTTTAAATTATAGTCAGCCCTCCACATGTGCAGGGATTAGGGGCCCAGGAATTTTATGAAAGTGAAAAAACTCAAATAAATAAATAGGTGGTTATGGAGGCAAGTCGTGGTTATGGAGGCAGGCTTTCGAAGAACGAGACAATGATCTGGATGGAAGACGGTGTATATCCGATTTTAGTATGACGACTGACCACTGTAGTTTTAAATATATGTCTGGATACTCACCAAAGGACACTTCCCCGTTAATCTCACATCTCCATGGCATTTTTAGGCCCTAAGCAATTATCAAGATGTCCTGTAAGGTAAAGTGAATATGCCTCTGTAGCAGAGCCCCCTGATTTCTAGTGACTCAGACCAAGTGATGCAAAGTGCTCCTGGAGGATTGCCACAAGGATTACTCCATATCTGTTGACAAGCACGAGATCTTCTCCCTTACATTCAGATGTGATGATTGCCAATCATGACTTTGCAAATGGCATCAATGCCAGACTCCTTTAATGCTGCCTTTGCAAGCATGTCCTCAAAAGCTCCTTCAAAGCTACAGTTCAATGAAGAATGTGACCGTGTGAAATGCTCTTCCATTTCTACAAAGTGAAGTGTCTTCAAACCAAAGCTATGCATACCTCATCTGCATAACCTTTCCCTCTAAGTCCTTACCTAATTTCCAATATCAGCAGAATCATAAAGTTGGAAGAGACCTCAAGAGCCATCCAACCCAACCCCATTCTGCCACACAGGAACACACAATCAAAGCCCTCCAAACTAACGACCATTCAGCCCCTGATTTAAAATCTTCAGAGAAGGGGTCTCCACAACATTCTGAGGCATCATATCCTACTGCCAAACAGATCTCACAGGAAGTTCTTCCTAATGTTCAGGTGAAACGTCTTCTGCAGTATGTCCATTGACCCATGTCCTAATCTCCAGAGCAGGAGAAAACAAGCTTGCCCTCTTCTCGGTGGGACATAATTTCAAATATGTAAACAAGGCTATCACAATGTATTGTCGAAGGCTTTCATGGCTGGAATCACTAGGTTCTTGTGGGTTTTTTCGGGCTATAGGGCCATGTTCTAGAGGCATTTCTCCTGACGTTTCGCCTGCATCTATGGCAAGCATCCTGTGTACAAGTCTACATAGGGACCACCAAACGCAGTGCCCAGACACGCATCAAGGAACATGAAAGGCACTGCAGACTCCTTCAACCAGAGAAGTCAGCCATAGCAGAGCACCTGAGGAACCAACCTGGACACAGCATATTATTTGAGAACACAGAAATGCTGGACCACTCCAACAACCACCATGTCAGACTACACAGAGAAGCCATTGAAATCCACAAGCATGTGGACAATTTCAACAGAAAGGAAGAGACCATGAAAATGAACAAAATCTGGCTACCAGTATTAAAAAAAACTCTAAAATTATAACAGCTAAACAACAGAGAGGAAAAAACCAGGCACAGATTAACACCTCCCAGCAACAGATTTTCCCAGGCTCAGGCAGGCCTTCAAATGCTAATGAAGGTGATCAGCTAAACATTCACACCTAACTGCAGCAGGGAAGAGCTCCTTGCCCCACCCCAGCCATTCCACAGATATATAAACCCATTTTTCCTACTTCCAACAGACCTCACAACCTCTGAGGAAGCTTGCCATAGATGCAGGCGAAACGTCAGGAAAAATGCCTCTAGAACATGGCTCTATAGCCCGAAAAAACCCACAAGAACCTAAGGCTGTCACATCTCCTCTTAGCCTTCTCTTCTCCAAGCTTAACATACCTAGCTCCCCAAACGATTCCTTCAAGGAATTTATGGTTTTCAAACTTTTGACCATTTTGGTGACCCTTCTCTGAACCCCTTCCAGCTTCTCCATCTCCTTCTTGACCTGTTTGCCCAGGCACAGGATTATTCGTTGTGAGGTCTGATCAACACAGAATAGAACTGGACCATTATTTACCTCGATCTAGGCCACTGTTTCTCAACCTTCCGAATTCTGCGACCCCTTAACACAACTCCTCATTTTGTGCTGACCCCCAACCATAAAATTATTTCCATTGCTGCTTCATAACTGCAATTTTGCTACTGTTATGAATCGTCATGCAAATATCCGATATGCAGGATGTATTTTCAACCACTGGACCATTTTTGCCACAAATATCCAATATGCCCAAATTTTAATACTGGTGGGGTTGGGAGGGGTCGATTTTGTCATTTGGGAGTTGTTGCTGGGATTTATAGTTCACCTACAATCAAAGAGCATTATGAACTCCACCAACGATGGAATTGAACCAAATGTGGCACACAGGACTCCCATGATCAACAGAAACTACTGGAAGGGTTTGGTGGGCATTGACCTTCAGCTTTGAAGTTGTAGTTCACCTACCTCCAGAGAGCACTGTGGACTCAAATAATGATGGATCTGGACCAAACTTGGCATGGATACTCAATACATCCAAATGTGAACACTGGTGGAGTTTGGGGGAAATAGACCTTGACATTTGGGAGTTGTAGTTGCTGGGATTTATAGTTCACCTAAAATCAAAGAACATTCTGAACCCTACTAACGGTAGAATTGAGCCAAACTTCCCGCACAGAACCCCCATGACCAACAGAAAGTCCTGTTTTCTGATAGTCTTTGGCGACCCCTCTGACACCCCCTTGCGACCCCCTCAAGGGTCCCGACCCCCAGGTTGAGAAACACTGATCTAGGCACTAGACTCCTATTAATGCAGCCTAGACTCATGTTGGCTTTTTAAAGCTGCTGCATCATGAAATATATTACTCATCCACATGCATACACCATAATTGTATTCGATGCTAAGGTCTTAGATTAGATGCTAAGGTCTTAGACATTAAGTCTTTAAAAACTCAGAACAAGTATTTTAAGATCCATGAGCAGAAGTCTCTGAACAGGTTTTCTGTAGTATTTTAAGTATGAGTTTTTCACTCCATAATAATAATAAAACTTCATTTGTATTCCTCCCTATCTCCCCGAGGTATCTCACTCCATACTGCCTTTACCTGCCTTAAGGCAACAAGGTTAAAGTATATTACAAGCCTATGACCCATTTGAGAATAAATACTTATCAAATTAACTCCTGTTTGCAACCATCTCTCCTTAAAAGTTTGAGGAGGAAAACCTCAACAGGCTTACCATGAACTCTCTCTGCCGTGAATAGAGGACTACAACTACCTTTCCATTGCAATCACTTCTATCTTCACTTGGTGGAATCCTATTCTCCAAGCAGAAAGATGAAACTATGCTAGGTGGCTTACAGTTCAACTGATAACAGTTTCCAGGAAAGGAGGTATTATGTATCAGAGATATCCTGTACAATTATACCTGTAAGCTAGATAACCTTTTTTTGAACAGGAATGCGATACTTGAGCTGAATTTCAGCTCTTCACACAACATAGCCAATGAGATCAGGAAGAATTCATATCTATTGCCTGGTGGAGGGTCCTATTGTAAGAAAACATTTTTGGTGGTATATTTTTGGGGAAAGACCGTGTGGTGTGATAGTTTGGGTTGAACATGTCTGGGACATAATGGTTCAAAGCCATAGAATTCTACTGAACAGGTCATACCTTCTCAGCTTTAGAGGAAGGCAATGGCAAGCTTCCTCTGAATAAATCTTGCAAGAAAAAGTGAAGACACATAACTACTATTTATATTGACAATTATTTTATTTTGCATATGTGACTAAATAGCTGTTGCCTATCAGGTACACTGAACTCTGGATGCATTAAGCTTTTTCTCTTCACCGATGATGTCATAGAATCATTGAGTTGAGAATCATTCTGGGAAGTCTTTTTGCCAAGTAGCAGGAAAATCGCATTCAAAGCATGCTCAAGGGTCTGGAGAACAAGCCCTATGAGGAGCGGCTTCAAGAGCTGGGTATGTTTAGCCTGAAGAAGAGAACACTGAGAGGAGACATGATGAGGACCATGTATAAGTATGTGAGGGGAAGTCATAAGGAGGAGGGAGCAGGCTTGTTTTCTACTGCTCTGGAGACTAGGATGCAGACCAATGGTTTCAATCTATAGGGAAGGAAATTCCACCTGAACATGAGGAAGAATTTCCTGACTGAGAGAGAGAGCTGTTCAGCAGTGGAACTCTCTGCCCCGGAGTATGGTGGAGGCTCCTTCTTTGGAGGCTTCTAATCAGAGTCTGGATGGCAATCATGTCATTGTAAGCCCTCCATACTAAACTTCATGGAAGTAACACTAGATAGATAGATACCGTATATACTCGAGTATAAACCGACCCGAATATAAGCCGAGGCACCAAATTTTACCACAAAAAACTGGGAAAAACGTACTGACTCGAGTATAAGTCGAGAGCAGAAAATGCAGCAGTTACTGGTAAATTTCAAAATAAAAATCGATACAATACAATTACATTAATTGAGGCATCAGTAGCTTAAATGTTTTGAATATTTACATAAAACTATAATTTAAGATAAGACTGTGGAACTCTGATTAAACCATTATTCTAACTTCCTTCAATGTAAACGTGCTTGCATAACCTTCCAATAAAAATAGAGTAAAATAACAAATGTAATACTACTACTACTACTACTAATAATAATAATAATAATAATAGAATAAAATAATGGAAATGTAATAACAGTAATAATAGAGTAAAATAATAAATATAATAAAAACAATAATAAAATATAATGATCAATGTAATAACAACAACAACAATACATTTATTATGTATTTCTAACAGGGTAAAATAATAAATAACGTTGACTCGAATATAAGCCAAGCGGGACTTTTTCAGCCTAAAAAAATGGCTGAAAAACTAGGCTTATACTCGAGTATATACAGTAGATAGACAGATAGAGATGTGGCTAGAGCTTTGGAAACAGTTCCCAGTTACAACAAACTAGAAAAGAAATACAGAAACTTCAGTAAAGGGATATTATATATGGATGCAGAAGTGAGTGATCTTCTTTTAGAAATCATAACACCAAGTCTGAAGAGGAAGCGGCTGATTTGGGATGGTCTAACTATAACCCTACAGTTTCCTTCCTTTGCTATAACAAGCAATAGATTTCAAATGGCTCTGGAGACAGAAATCTTCCCAGACCAATTGCCTCCCAGTCCCATTTTTTAAAGAAGCAAACTAAGTGATACTTGGAAGTTATTGCCAGCAGTCATACACTTTTTTTTCTTTTGTACTGTCAAGTGAGCATAGAAAAGTAATCAGAGAATGTTTACTGCAGAGAACTGAAAAAGATGCAGCTGCTAGCAATGTCTTCCAGCGACTATCGAGATTGACCCTCGACCTTCTTGCTACAAGGAAGGCTACAAGATTATTTGGTTCTACAGAGGCACTTAATTGGAAGTTAGAAAGATAATCAGAACTGGCCACTTGGGAAGTAAACAGAACTAAGTGCAAACGGGGCTGATAACAAGAGACAACTGATATCTGTGGGAATTCTCCCTGATAATATCCTTTGTCCTCTTTGGTTCAGTTTGAGATCACTCCTGAATAGTCTGAAATTAGATTTTCAAAACATAGACATATGGTCTGCCAAAAAAGAAAGGAAAAGGCTACATTTAGACTTTTATCAAAATACGCATACGTTTGTGTAGTAACTATTAATGATTTAAAGGGAAAAGGTTAAGAAAAGAGTGACTGTTATGATACATGTCTTACAGCAAACAAAAACAGTGTATTGTTTAGTCCAATCTCTTTGATTAATCTAAGTAAGTGGGGCAGAGAGGCAATCTTTTTAAACCCAAAGGTGTTGTACAGCTATAGCAAAGCACCTGATGAACCAACCTGGACACAGAAGTGCTGGACCACTCTCACAACCACCATGTCAGACTACACAGAGAAGCCATTGAAATCCACAAGAAGCATGTGGACAATTTCAACAGAAAGGAGGAAACCATGAAAATGAACAAAATCTGGCTACCAGTATTAAAAAAAAACTCTAAAATTACAACAGCACAACAACAGAGAGGAAACAAACAAGGACATCTAATCACCTCTCAACAAAAGTTTGCTCCAGGCACTGTCCGGCCATTATAACGCCTATAAAGCCCTAAATGGTTCTGGCTCAGTCTATCTATCTGAACGCATCTCTCCCTACGAACCCCCCAGGAACCTAAGATCGTCTGGGGAGGCCCTGTTCTCGATCCCACCTGCTTCACAGGCACATCTGGTGGGGACGAAAGACAGGGCCTTCTCTGTGGTGGCTCCCCGGCTGTGGAACTCCCTCCCCAGGGATATTAGATCAGCCTCCTCCCTCCCGACTTTCCGAAAAAGAGTAAAAACTTGGCTCTTTGATCAAGCATTCAGAACCCCGGAGTAAACAGACAAACTAGAGTTGGAAATTGACCCAGGAACGGCCAAGACAATGTAAATGGATCAAGATTTGAACAGAGGACATAGTTTCTTTTTAAATTATTATTATGCACTGTCGTTTATGTTTAATTGCACTGAATGTTTTTGCTTTATCAATGTATGTATTTTGTTTCGGCATTGAATTGTGCCAACTGTGTATACCGCCCTGAGTCGCCTTCGGGCTGAAATGGGCGGGATAGAAATAATGTAAATAAATATGCTAATCAAGGTGGTCAGTTGAAACATCCAAACCTAGCTCCAGCAGACAAGAGTCCTTTGTCTCACCCTGGTCATTCCACAGATATATAAACCTTTTTTCCTAGTTCCAACAGACCTCACTACCGCCGAGGATGCTTGCCATAGATGCAGGCGAAACGTCAGGAGAGAATGCCTCTAGACCATGGCCATATAGCCCAAAAAACCCTACAACAACCCATTGTACAGGAACATATCATTTAACTAAAAAAAATTCAAGGCAAAATACTACTCATTTCCCTCTTCACTGGTTTTTAACATAATTCTTTGATCTCACTTAAGTACTGCTTTTGTATTGCTTTCCTACCCAAGGAACACTGTTGCCAGATTTCATTTCACACAACTCCGTGAACTTTGGAGAGTACAAGGGTCACAATTTGTGCCTTTGTAACGCTATCACACTTTGACCCCAAACACCAATCTCTTGTTCTCCTGTTTATCTGTGGATGTCTTCCATCCCCACCTGAGTATCTGAAATGTTTTTTTTTTCTGTGTCAGGAGCAACTTAAGAAACTACAAGTCTCATCTGGTGTGTGAGAATTGGCAGTCTGCAAGAACATTGCCCAGGGGAAGCCCATAGTGTGGGAGGCTTCTCTCATGTCCCCACATGGGAAGCTGGAGCTGACAGACAGGAGCTCAGTCTGCTCCCTGGATTCAAACTGCCAATCTTTTCGTCAGTAGTCCTGACAGCACAAGGGTTTAATTTATTGCGCTACTGGTGGCTCTTTGAAGTGGGTGATAGTCATGAAAGCTCATGTTGAAATAAACCAGCTGGTCTTTAAAGATGCTACTGGATTTCTTCATCTTTTTCCTTTCCTTTTTATGCTGCAACAGACTGTTTTATTTGGTTTTTATCTCTTCATTGCCTCGTGGGCCCTTATGGACTGAGAGGCAATGGAGGAAATACTTTAATGTAATGAATTAGAATGGCTTTTCGAAAACAACCACTCCTATAAATATAATGTGTGTATGGGGAGGGGGGAGTCCCTGATCATAACACAGTAATAATACGGTCTAATTTCATTCTAACCACTGACCACAACCAGAAAAAAATCAAGCAAGACAAAGCCGGGGTGGACGTTTACACTGAATGAAAGATTATGTCTGGATATAGAAAACCCAGATTCAAGTTGACAGCAGCAAAGTGTGTTTTAAATATGTTTTAAATGTATTTTAAATTGATTTGAAGCAGATTTTAAATTTATTATTATCATAAGGTTTTGATATGAGTGGTTTAGCTTAATCTTTTTAAAATTATTGTAAGCTGCCTTGAGTTCTCTCTCAGCAGAAAGGCCAAATACAAAATAAATATGATATAAGTGATGTTAAACAAGTCATCAGTCTAATCTACCAGAAAAGGCTTTGAATAAACAGCTGAGATGAAAACATGCCAAGAAAGCTATTCAATAAACAGGGGTGAAAAGAAGCAAGGGAGCGGAGGGATGAATTATTGTTGCCACCAATTTGAAAGGAACCAGTATTCAGGAGATTTTACCCCAGTTCCCAATTTTAAAAAGAACTGGCCAATTTGCAATGGAGGTTGCCGATTAGGAACCAAATTTATCATCAAGTTGGAAGGGAGGCTGTTCAACTGCACCTCCTCCTTTATTAAGAAAGTAATAACTTAGTAGTAATTACACTGTATATACTCTAGCGTGACTGGAGAGAAGAATGTAGATTTATTTGGTTACTTTTCTCTGCGTTTCTGCAACCACGTGAGGTAAGTTGTAATATTGTGAGAAATGGCACTTTGGAAACAGAATAGACGGAGCTGAGGCAATCTTCAAATAAAAGTTAACAATTTTATTAAGTACACAGTGTGTGGTTGCAAGATGTAACTTCTCCTTGTTGCACTTGGAATAATACTTGTAACTTTAACAGTTCATTCTTTCAAGTAACACAGTATCTTTCTGACGTAGAGCACTTGTTTCAGACAAAGTTTCAATACAGGGATGTTTCCCTTATTTGACCCTCCCTAGATCAAATACTAATTAAACTATTCTTTAGCCTCTCCTTAGACTAAAAGAATACCAGCTAGGTTTCACCATTCGGCTGCACTAGCCTGAGAAACTTCCAATAGCCAAACCCAGCTTTTCAAAGCCTCAAAGCTTTGCTTCACAAGTCACTCCGCCACCTTTCCTTTCCTTCTCTCCCAACTCCTAACTCCTGACTCCTCTGAACCTAACTCCTGACTCCTCTGAACCTAAACCCGGATTGCTCACTCCTCTAAACCTAAACCCTAACTGATTTTTAACTGTCGTTTTTTTCAAACTCTCCCCTCTAAGCTCCTCCCACTTCCCTCTCTCCTGCATCGGTCTCCATGGCCGCTCCAGCATTACTGCAGCCAATCTAAACACAAATACAGTTAAAATCATACAATTTATAATCAACTCCTGTACAAGGGGATTTAAAAAATAATATATACATAGACAATGGACCACATGGAAATAACACTCCCAGAAGTCAAAGCAACATAAGATATACTGGATGGTACAATTCAGACATCTTACATGAAAATAAACTCTGAGGCCTATATATCTTGAAGACTAAGCATTTTTAAACAGCTGTGTCAATAGCCAAAGTAGGTAAAGGTTTTCTCATGACAATAAATCCAGTCGTGTCCGACTCTGGGGTGTCGTGCTCATCTCCATTTCTAAACCGAAGAGCCGGCGTTGTCCGTCGACACCTCCAAGGTCATGTAGCCAGCATGACTGCATGGAGCGCCGTTACCTTCCCACCGGAGCGGTACCTATTGATCAACTCACATTTCCATGTTTTCAAACTGCTAGGTTGGTAGAAGCTGGGGCTGACAGAGGAAGCTCAGGCCGCTCCCCGGATTTGAACCTGTGACCTTTTTGTCAACAAGCTCAGCAGTTTAACCCACTGTGCCACCGGGTGCTCTCAATAGCCAAGGACCAGTGGCCTAAATAACCTAAAGGTGCCAGTCTAATCTTGAAAGCTAAGCAGAGTCCCCCTGGTTAGTACTTTGGATAGGAGACTACCAATGAAGACCAAGTGGCTGCAGGTGATATTTCAAAGGAAGGAACTAGCAAAAACACCTCAATATTTCTTGCTTAAGGAAACTATGAAATTCATGGGAGTACCATAAATTGGCAGGCAAGCCAAAGACACAAAAACTCTACTGAATGAGATTCATTTTCAGGTACACGTTATAAAGGTTTCAATAATAACGTATCTCCTTCTATTGGCAGGCAAGCTGAAGACACAAAAACTCTACTGAATGCGATTCATTTTCAGGTACACGTTATAAAGGTTTCAATAATAACATATCTCCTTCTATGTCCCACCTCGGAGTTTAAGATCTTCTGGAGAGGCCCTGCTCTCAGCCCTGCCTCTATCACAAGTGAGGCTGGTAGGGACGAGGGACAGGGCCTTCTCAGTGGTGGCCCCTAGCCTGTGGAATTCACTTCATGGGGAAATTAGGTCATTAACATCTCTCCTCTCCTTCAGAAGGAAGCTGAAAACATGGATATGGGACCAGGCCTTTGGGTAATCTGGCAGACTGACAAGGTAATGACGACCAGAATCTGGAAAGGACTATGGTAATGCTGAATGGACTTATGGATTTTAGAACTCGGTGAACGTTGGCCACTAGATTGGCTTTTTAGTTGTTATTGTATTAATTGAATGTTTTAGCTATTGTGGTTATTGCTGTTATGTATTTTATCTTTGGAATTGTTGGCATCGAATTGTGCCGGTTGTAAGCCGCCCTGAGTGCCCGAAATAAATAAATAAATAAATAAATAAATAAATAAATACATAAATAAATAAAATGCTTTATTTATAACCCACTACCATCTCCCCAAAGGGGGCTCGGTGCGGCTAATATGAGGCCAAGCCCAAAATAATACAATATAATAAACACACAGTAACAAAATATATCATAACAAAATATAAAATAACAAAATCAATGATATAAAACAGCATATTAAAACCAGACACGGAGAGCAGGCCAAATGTGTGAGGTAAAATGTTTAAAAAGTTAAAACCCTGGGTGAGATAGGGATAAAAGTGCATCTGTAGGAAAGGACCCCCAACAGGGAGGAACCATGGGATTTAGCCATTTTAGGGGGGGAGGATGCTTTATTCTGAGGGCAGATGTAGACTAAGACAGCCAGATGGGTTGAATTGTCATTCTCCAAAAGCACAATCTACAGTTAAGTATGGTATGAATAGTACTGAGTTTTCAAGACCTGAGCAGACTGTGGAAGACCAGAGCTTTTGGAAGGTTAGGTTTGCGAAAAGTCAAAGCAACTGGACAGCAGGAACAAGAAGCAAACAAGACGTCAGAGTATCTTCTGCTGTTTCCACCAGTGTTCAGAGAGAACCACTGGCATGACCATCCACTTCTTTATGCTCATCTCCAAGAGGAATCCACAGCAGTTGAAGCAAATCTAATTCTGTCATCGCTTGCTCGTGCTCACAACCCATCCTCCATGATTGCCAAGTTTCAGGATTATCGTCCTACCCCCCTAACATCCAAAAGGAAAGGGCAGACTTAACCAGTGCTATTTAAAAGTGACCTTCCACAGGGGAAAAAAAATCCAAGTCACTTTAAATATTGCACAGCAAAGGCACTCTTTTTGCTCAAGGGCGAGTCAACAGGGAGATTTGTTTTGCAGCAAATCCTGCCAACTGAATGAGGCAAGTGCCAAACTTGGTGCATGTCACTTCCTGTTCGAAAAGAATGTTCACAGATATTTAGCACATAGAGTCATCCATCTTATTTAAAGACTTGTGCTTGCTATCATATAGCATTTGTTACTTTGCTTACGCATTCTGGCCATCCTGGATTTGTGTGCTTCCTCAAGAAGAAGGCATTGTCTTAAAGAGGATGTTTACATTAGACATATGTGTCTCAAACCACATGGTTTAGCCCAAGTTTAGGTGGTTATATTTTTCACTTATCCTGATGTAGCCCACTAAATATATGCATAAAGTTGCAATAAGGTTTGGGAGAACAACATTCCATGGAGTTTACATTAAGAACCAAGTTGCTCTAACACAGTGTTTCTCAACCTGGGGGTCGGGACCCCTATGGGGGTCATGAGGGGGTTTCAGAGGGGTCACCAAAGACCATCAGAAAACACATATTTTTGATGGTCTTAGGAACCCTTTTGGCAGAGAAGGCTGAAGATCTTTCCTCCTCTCCTCATCCTTTTTGGTGTTGGTGAATGACAACTCCCTGAATTAAAAAACAGTCCGTCCGTCCGTGTGTGTCCCCCCCCCCCCCCCGCAACCCCACCAGTAGTTAATGTTGGCCATGACAGTAGTGTGCCAAGTTTGCTGCAGGTCCATTTTGGGCTAGGTTCAAAGTGCTATAAATCCCAGCAACTACAACTCCCAAATGTCAAGGTCTATTTTCCCCAAACTCCACCAGTGTTTGCATTTGGGCATATTCGTGCCAAGTTTGGTCCAGATCCATCATTGTTTGAGTCCACAGTGCTCTCTGGATGTAGAAGAACTACAACTCCCAAACTCAAGATCAATGCCCAACAAACCCTTCCAGTACTTTCTTTTGGTCTTGGGAGTTCTGTGTGCCAAATTTGGTTCAGCTCCGTTGTTGGTGGAGTTCAGAATGCTCTTTGATTATAGGTTAACTATACATCCCAGCAACTACAACTCCCAAATGACAAAATGAATTACACCCCCCCCCCCCACCAACCCCACCAGTTTTCAAATTTGGGCATATTGGTTATTTGTGTCAAATGTGGTCCAGTGAATGAGAATACATCCTGCATATCAGATATTGACATTACGATTCATAACAGTAGCAAAATTACAATTACGAAGTACCAACGGAAATAATGTTCTGGTTGGGGGTCACCAACACATGAGGAACTGTATTAAGGGGTCACGGCATTAGGAAGGTTGAGAACCACTGCTCGAACACAATATCCGTAAGTAAAGAGATGGGATCCTTCCTGTTCTGGGAAGCAAAGCAGGGTTAGTCCTGGTTAATAGTTCAATGGGAAGCAGCCAAAAAAACCTGGCTCTATTTCAGAGGAAGGCACTGGCAAAACCACCTGAGATTTCTTTGCTTAAGAAACTGGTGTGAAATTCATGGGATCACCATAATAGGGACTTGAAGGCACAGCACACTGCTTTATCCAACATACCAGTTTCAAGATGTGTTAACATTATAGTCAATATATCTGGGGGCACCAAGTAGAGGAAGCCTGCTATACATTATACAGCAGTTATGGGCAAACCCAGGTCTGGGGGGTGGCCCCTTGGGCTCTTTTCTCAGGTCCTCCTCTCTCACCATCCTACCCTTTACTTCCTTCTCTTTCCTTCTGCCTTCCCTCCCTCTTTCTCCCTACCTCCTTCCTTCCATTCCACCCTTTTGTCCTTTCTTCCCTCTTTCCTCCTTCCCTCTCTCCCTCTTTTTCCTTCCTTACTTCCTTTTTTGTCTTTCCTTCCTTCTCTTTCCTCCCTCCCTCCCTCCAACCCTTCAACCTTTTCTTCCTTTCATCCTTTTCTTCTACCCTTTCTTCCTTCTCTTTTTCCTTCCTCCTTTCCTCCTGGATGAAGTTTAGCTTGAAGAAGAGAAGGTAGAGAGGGAACATGAGAACTGTTTATGAGTTTTATTTTAATTGTTTTATTGTTGTTGTTATTGCTTGTATTGATGTATTGTGGGCTCGGCCTCATGTAAGCCGCACCGAGTCCCTTGGGGAGATGGTAGCGGGGTACAAATAGTTGTTGTTGTTGTTGTTGTTATTATTGTGTTTCAAGATTTAAAAGGATATCCCATTGAAGAGGAGGGAGAAAATGATTTTCTGCTGCTCTAGAGACCAGAGCACAAGGGAGCAATGGTTTCAAATGGCAGGGAAAGAGATTCAACTGAGAAGATTAGGAAGAATTTCCTGAAAGTAAGAGCTGTTGGAGAGCGGCCTAGGCTGCCTGGGAGTGTGGTAGTCTCCTTCTCTGGAGGCTTTTCAGCAGAGGCTAAGATCTATAGAGACACTCGCTGGAACACCTCAGCAAGCGAGAGTCCAAAAGTGGCAGGCTCAAACCCAGAACCTCAACTAATGGTTGATACCAAATTAGAGACTCTCCTCTGGGCACACAGAGGACTGGGCGACTTGGAAGGCGCTGAACAGATTGCGCTCTGGCACCACAAGATGCAGAGCCAACCTTCAGAAATGGGGCCACAAAGTGGAATCCTCGACATGCGAGTGTGGAGAAGAGCAAACCACTGACCACCTGCTGCAATGCAACCTGAGCCCTGCCACATGCACAATGGAGGACCTTCTTGCAACAACACCAGAAGCACTCCAAGTGGCCAGATACTGGTCAAAGAACATTTAATCAACTACCAAACTCACAAATGTTGTATTTTGTCTGTTTTTTTGCTTTGTTCTGTTAGAAATGTAATATAATTGACTGGTTGCCCTGACACGATAAATAAAATAAGCAGAGGCTGTCTATTATGAGTGCTTTGACTGTGCCTCCCTGCATAGCAGGGGTTGGACTGGATCGCCATTGGAGATCTCTTCCAGCCCTAGGATTCCATATCAGAAGTAGGCAATATGGGGTCTCATGGATACACTTTTTCTCTCCCATCCACCATCTCATCCTGACCAAGACCAACCCTTTCGGGATCCAAACATTTCCTGTCTTTCATTCACTTTCTGCCTTGGAAAGAGTAGAGGAAGAGGAGGAAAGGGCAGTGAGGGGACTTGAAGAGAACCCCCTCCAAACCCACCCATCCACCCCACTCTGGCCAACCATAAAGCCTCCTAGTTAGAAAGTTTGCCCATGTCTAATATATAGTAACAACTGTTGGCTAACCACATTCTTGATAACATAAGTAGCTCACTGAGTAACATGCTTCTATGCATATTTACTCACAGGTAAAACCAGCTATATTCAGTGAGACTTCCTCTGAAGTGAAGAACTGATTGTTTACATTTGCAAGCCCTAGAGGCAAAACATTGTAGGGGCTTGCAAATGGCGACCTCCTATTAAACTTCACAAATGGTTTACAGAATGGAATTTGAAAAGCCTCTTGCATTTCAACAGAGAGGAAAATAAGAAAGCAGGCTCAAATTTGGTAGCAGATCTCCCTGTATATAAATATCACTAGACATGAGCTGAAATCTCAAATTAAAAAGGAGCAGGAAGGATGAGCATGGATGATGGAAGAATATTTCTAAAAGTGACAGAGAAAACAAAGTTATTATTCACTGAAAACAAATGGTCACTGAATGGGAAAACTGCAATGCCAACATTATATGCCACATTGTTTTTGTATATAATTTTCATCATAATTGTTTAAAAAGGGTTCATTACAAATGCAAGTCAATGAATGTGCAAACATTCCCCTCCATTACAGTAAAACCTCAATTGCCCTCAAACTGGTAAATCAATAATGTTGCACTTCCTTAGTGTTTTATTCATAACCTTCCAGAAGTGTTCCATTAAAGGCAGGCGGGGCGGAGAGAAGAAAGGGACCAGAAATGAATGCTCATGCCAAAGATTTCAGAAGCTTCTTCCTAAAAATATAACTTGAACAAAGTGTCTTCACATCAAAGTGTCAAAAACAAAGAGGCGCCGAAAGAATACACTTTATTCTGTTTGTAGGAATTGTGTTCAATAAATAAACATCTGATATGTTAAAGATTAAAGCACCACCAACAGCACAAAATAATTACTCATCTTATTTTTTCCGCGTCTCCCCAAAAAGGATGGAAGAAATGCAGCTCAATGACAACCATCAAAGCAGAACAGAAAAAAGCTGTTGTCACTTTTCCCATCTTGCACCCAAGTGGGATGGAGGTTTTTGAGCATTACTTTCCTCAGTTCTTGTGGGTTTTTTCGGGCTATATGGCCATGTTCTAGAGGCATTTCTCCTGACGTTTCGCCTGCATCTATGGCAGGCATCCTCAGAGGGTGAGGTCTGGAGCTGGGAAAAAAGAGGGTTTATATATCTGTGGAAAGACCAGGGTGAGACAAAAGGCTTTTGTAAGATGGGCTAGGTGTGAATCTTTTCAATGACCACCTTGATTAGCATACAATGGGCTGACTGTGCCTGGAGCAAACTCTTAATGAAAGGGGATTAGATGTCCCTGCCTGTTTTTCTCTCTGTTGTTTTAATTTTAGAATTTTTTAAAACTGGTAGCCAAATTTTGTTCATTTTCATGGTTTCTTCCTTTCTGTTGAAATTGTCCACATGTTTGTGGATTTCAATGGCTTCTCTGTGTAGCCTGACATGGTGGTTGTGAGAGTGGTCCACCACTCTCACAACCACCATGTCAGGCTACACAGAGAAGCCATTGAAATCCACAAACATGTGGACAATTTCAACAGAAAGGAAGAAACCATGAAAATGAACAAAATTTGGCTACCAGTTTTAAAAAATTCTAAAATTAAAACAACAGAGAGAAAAACAGGCAGGGACATCTAATCCCCTTTCATTAAGAGTTTGCTCCAGGCACAGTCAGCCCATTGTATGCTAATCAAGGTGGTCATTGAAAAGATTCACACCTAGCCCATCTTACAAAAGCCTTTTGTCTCACCCTGGTCTTTCCACAGATATATAAACCCTCTTTTTTCCCAGCTCCAGACCTCACCCTCTGAGGATGCCTGCCATAGATGCAGGCGAAACGTCAGGAGAAATGCCTCTAGAACATGGCCATATAGCCCGAAAAAACCCACAAGAACTGAGTGATTCCGGCCATGAAAGCCTTCGACAATACATTACTTTCCTCTCTGTAACCACTTCATCATGAAATACAAACATGCCTGCACCAGATTGTGGCATGATTGGTTTGAGCATTGAACATGGTTTGAATTCCCAGTCACTTTCTGTCAGCCTCAGGCAAAGGCAAACCCCTCCTGAACACATCTTGCCAAGAAAATCGCATGGTAGGTTGCCTTGGGCTTATCATAAGTCAGAAATGACATGTTCAAAGATGTTCAACATCTTTATTAATAACTTAGATGAAGGGTTAGAAGGCAGGATCATCAAGTTTGCAGACGACACCAAATTGGGAGGGAGGAATAGCTAATACTCCAGAGGACAGGGGCAGGATTCAAAACGATCTTGACAGATTAGAGAGATGGGCCAAAGCTAACAAAATGAAGTTCAACAGGGACAAATGCAAGATACTCCACTTGGGCAGGAAAAGCAAAATGCAAAGATACAGAATGGGGGACGCCTGGCTCGAGAGCAGTACAGGTGAAAAAAATCTTGGGAGTCCTCGTGGACAACAAGTTAAACATGAGCCAGGAATGTGATGTGGCGGCAAAAAAAGCCAATGGGATTTTGGCCTGCATCAATAGGAGCCTAGTGTCTAGATCTAGGGAACTAATGCTACCCCTCTATTCTGCTTTGGCTAGACCACACCTGGAATATTGTGTCCAATTCTGGGCACCACAATTCAATATTGACAAGCTGGAATGTGTCCAGAGGAGGGCAAATAAAATGATCAAGGGTCTGGAGAACAAGCCCTATGAGGAGTGGCTTAAGGAGCTGGGCATGTTTAGCCTGAAGAAGAGAAGGCTGAGAGGAGATATGATAGCCACGTATAAATATGTGAGAGGAAATCACAGGGAGGAGGGAGCAAGCTTGTTTTCTGCTTCCCTGGAGACTAGGACACGGAACAATGGCTTCAAATTACAAGAAAGGAGATTCCATCTGAACAAGAGGACGAACTTCCTGACCGTTCAGCAGTGGAACTCTCTGCCCCGGAGTGCGGTGGATTCTCCTTCTTTGGAAGCTTTTAAACAGAGGCTGGATGGCCATCTGTCAGGGGTGATTTGAATGCAATATTCCTGCTTCTTGGCAGAATGGGGTTGGACTGGATGGCCCATCAGGTCTCTTCCAACTCTTTTATTCTTTGATTTGATTCTATGAAGGCATACAACTACATTGGTACTACATTAAACAAGGATAAAATCAGTTGAAAGCCAGCATGGTGTAGTTTGAGTGTTGAGCTACAACCCGTTGAGACTACTGGGTAAACCTGGGCACGTCACACATTCCCATCCCCAAGAAACCCTACAATACAGTTTCCTGTGGGTTACCAAGTTGGAAACAATGTGAAGATAACAGCAAATACAATAATATCACAATTGGTTACACTGGAAACAAACTTGCTAGGATTCTGCCCAAGACACTGGAAGCAAATCACACAGGGTAACAGATCAGACACACAAATAGTGCTACAATGTGATTTTGCTCCCTATAATCATCAGATACTGAACAGGCAGCCAGTACACTGACTGTCTGACAGCTTAGCCAGCCATATACTGAGATGCTTTACCTATTTGCAGCCACACTTTTACTCACTTTTATTCCACAGATGACACTGCATAATGGAAAGAGAATTGTGTCTAGAGGCTCTGATGTCTCTGGAACCATTAATCTGTCTATTATTGAGTCTAAACTTGAAAAACCTACCCAAGTTGCTGGGAATTATGTGTTGGCGCATTTGATGACTCTTTAAAAGTTCAGTCTAAACGGTGCGGTGTCATCTGTACGCAGATGATGTCCAACTCTGTCACTCCTTCCCACCTGCTACTAAGGAGGCTGTCGAGGTCCTGAACTGGTGCCTGGCCGCTGTAATGGTCTGGATGAGGGCGAACAAACTGAAATTAAATCCAGACAAGACAGAGGTACTCCTGGTCAGTCGCAAGGCCGAACTGGGTATAGGGTTACAGCCTGTGCTGGATGGGGTCGCACTCCCCTTGAAGGCGCAGGTTCGCAGCTTGGGTGTGATCCTGGATTCATCATTGAGCCTGGATCCCCAGGTTTCAGCGGTGACCAGGGGAGCATTTGCACAGCTTAGGCTCGTGCATCAGCTGCGCCCGTACCTCGGGAAGTCTGACTTAGCCATGGTGGTACACGCTCTGGTCACATCCCGCCTTGACTACTGCAACGCTCTCTATGTGGGGCTGCCCTTGAAGACGGCCCAGAAGCTTCAGCTAGTCCAGCGCGCGGCAGCCATGTTACTAACTGGAGCGGGACGCAGGGAGCACACAACGCCCTTGTTATTCCAGCTCCACTGGCTGCCGATCTGCTACCGGGCCCAATTTAAGGTGCTGGTGTTGGCCTACAAAGCCCTAAACGGTTCCGGCCCAAAATACCTTTCGGACCGCATCTTGGCCTATGAGCCCACGAGGGCCTTGAGATCATCTGGGGAGGCCCTTCTCTCGATCCCGCCCTCCTCACAGGCACGCCTGGCGGGGACGAGAGAGAGGGCCTTCTCGGTGGTGGCCCCCCGGCTGTGGAACACTCTCCCTGTAGACATCAGACAGGCGCCCTCCCTTATGTCTTTCCGTAAAAGCCTAAAGACATGGCTATTTGAGAAGGCATTTAATTAAGTGCTACAATAATTTGGTAAAGACGACTGGAACGGAATATGGATTATGAGATTGGTTACGATTCTACTATGAGACGGAGCGGATTATTTAGTGTAACTATATAACTGTTGTATTGTGGATATGTTGTTTTTTGTTACTGCCTTTTGTAAATTGCCTTTTATATGTTGTACACTGCCGTGAGTCGCCCTAGGGCTAAGAACGGCGGTCAACAAATGCAACAAATAAATAAATAAATAAATAAATGATTCTGTGTTTACAAAAAGCACTTAGAAATGTGCTGATACTTGCAACTCCATATTCTTATAAGCAACAAGCAGGCTATGATAAGTATCCAATTTTACTTTCATTTCAAATAGAGCTACTCATACAGCCCTCCAGATAATGTTGGACTGCAAGTTTAGCACTATTCACTGATGATGATGGAAGATGGGAAGCTGGGTTGTTTTTGCAATTCAACATCTGAATTACCACATGTTTTCCTTTGCTGCATTACAACCTAAGCTTCCAAAAAATAGATGCATGCTTCTAGTAAACTGAATAAATCCGTAATACTGGGTTGTTTAGAGAACTAAATGAGAAGATGCACACAGAGGACTTCTACTCCAAACACATATTAGCATTGCAAAGCTTTTCAGAAAAATCTGGTAAACAGGATGAGCAAAAGCACAACTCTGAGGCTACGGCTTTTCAGAGAATTTACATTCACAAATGTTTGTTTTCAAAGGTCAGTTGGATGAAGTTTAATGTAATTTTCAAAAAACACAAATGTTTAACTATAGAGAAGCAGACAAAAGGGAGGGAGGAAAGCCTCTTTTAAAAATATATATGTTCATATTTTAGATTTATGTCTAGAGATTAATGTTCCTGAGAGAAATTGTATTGTTAGTTACATCAATCCTGTTTTTGTAATAAGGCATTTAATAGGAGGAAACCATGAAAATGAACAAAATCTGGCTAACAGTATTAAAAAACTCTAAAATTAGAACAGCACAACAACAGAGAGGAAACAAACAAGGACATCTAATCACCTCTCAACAAAAGATTGCTCCAGGCACTGCCAGGCAATCAAATGCTAATCAAGGGGATCAGTTGAAACATTCACACCTAGGTTCTTGTGGGTTTTTTCGGGCTATAGAGCCATGTTCTAGAGGCATTTCTCCTGACGTTTCGCCTATAGAGCCATGTTCTAGAGGCATTTCTCCTGACGTTTCCAGGCGAAACGTCAGGAGAAATGCCTCTAGAACATGGCTCTATAGCCCGAAAAAACCCACAAGAACCTAGTGATTCCAGCCATGAAAGCCTTCGACAATACATTCACACCTAGCTCCAGCAGGCAAGAGTCCTTTGTCCCACCCTGGTCATTTCACAGATATATAAACCCATTTTCCTAGTTCCAACAGACCTCACTACCTCTGAGGATGCTAGCCATAGATGCAGGCGAAACGTCAGGAGAGAATGCCTCTAGAATATGGCCATATAGCCCGAAAAAACCTACAACAACCCATTTAATATTTGCCGGGATCTGTTTATACTGTAATCTGCTCTGAGTCCCCAGTTGTTGTTGTTATTATGTAGAAGCAATGTTGTGTTTTTTCTGTTAAGAAATTGAATTAAAACCAAAACACATATACAGTTTCATAATCTGGCCTACATTCAGTGACCTGTTATAAAGTTCACTGTTTTAGTCTGGACTGTGGAGAAGATTTCAACCCAAACATGATCTAATGCAATAGGTATGTATTGCTGAAAAAGAACCAAATGAACCAAAACAGTTTAAGAGGACAAAAAAGGAATATCCCTGGGTAGATTTTTACCATTACTCTCTGGGGCAAAAGAAACAAACTGTGATCCATAACATAAACCTGTGATCTAAGGGGGTGACTGCTGAGTGTAGATCACTGTGCTCTCAGAGCTTCTACAATACGAGGGCAATGTCCAGAGTGAGTGACCTCTGCTCTCCACAATATTCCTAACGAATGAGGTTTGAAGTAATTCACAATCCTCTTCCTGACTCTTGTTACATTACAACAGGAGGGATGCCGTTTAGCAGCCCACCACCAAAACAGCTCAGGGTCAGTGGCTTACTCCAATTTGGGCTGCGGTGGCACAACAGGTTAAACTGCCAAGCTGCTGAACTTGCTAACCAGAAGGTTGGCAATTCGAATCTGCAGGACTCTGCCAGCCTAGCAGTTCAAAAACATGCAAATGTAAGTAGGTCAATAGGTACTGCCTCGGTGGGAACGTAAGTGCAGTCATGTCAGCCACATGACCTAGGAGGTGCCTACGAACAACACCAGCTCTTCGGCTTAGAAATAGAAATGAGAACCACCCCCAGAGCTGGAGATGAAAGGGGAAGCCTTTACCTTTATCTGTGTATCATTGTTTCTTGGCACTGAATGCTTGCCTTTGTGTCTATATATGCTGGAATCCACCCTGAGTCCCTCAGGGCGATAAGGCGGAATACAAATTTATTTATTTATTTACTTACTTACTTACAGTATTTATATTCCGCCCTTCTCACCCCGCAGGGGACTCAGGGCGGATTACAATGTACACAAATATGGCAAACATTCAATGCCAATTTGACATACAACATACACAGACATACGCAGAGGCTATTTAACTTTTTCTGGCTGCCAGGGGAGCTGTCGCTTTCATCGTCCATCTGCGACACTGATGAAGTACTTCTGCATTCCCCGCATGCTTCCTCGCTGGAATGCTTTTGCTGGAGTCTTTTTTATGGCCTCATAAATTAGTTAATTTAGCCTCCCCACACGAGGTGGTACCTAATTTTCCTACTTGACAGATGCAACTGTCTTTCGGGTTGCAAAGGTCGACAGCAGGCTACAAAATCGGTTGGAAGCCCACTCCAACCCAGGCTGGCTTCAAACTCATGACCTTTTGGTCAGAGTGATCTTAATGCAGCTGACTCTCAGCCAGCTGCGCCACAATCCCCAAATGAAGCATTATTATATTATTATTATTTGCAAGACACAAGTTGTGCTGTCAAAGAAGACACAGCATTTCCCCTTTCTTTAACACATATATAGCAAATATTAACTAGACTGTATAAAGGTTTGCTTTTTTTGATAGACCCTATAGTTAACTTCAACATTTACTCTCTGACACAAAGGCAAATTTAAGAAAACCTGGAGCAACCTCCATTCCTAGAAAATTCTGCAATATTTACACAGAATGTGCCACCAGTGATATAGTTAAGGGCACTGCTGCTAGCAAGAAATCACAGATTGGGACATTAAATGACAAAATTGTAAGGGCTATTAAACATAGGTAATTGCACTAGTATATTAAGGCAAAAGACAGGAACATCTGGCCCACATGTGCTTAATTTGACCTGCAAAACACCCAAAGATGCCTCAAAATACCTTTCTGTACGTCAGTGGTTCTCAGTGGTTGCCCAGGTGTCTTGGCCTACAACTCCCAGAAATCCCAGCCAGTTTACCATCTGTTAGGATTTCTGGAAGTTGAATGCCAAAACATCTGGGGATCCAAAGGTTGAGAACCACTGCTGTAGGTCCTCCTTCTATAGCAGTGGTTCTCAACCTATGGGTCCCCATGTGTTTTGGCCTACAACTTCAAACTTAGGTCCGGAGGCCGGATGCGGCCCTCAAAGGTCATTTACCCGGCCCTCGCTCAGGGTCAACCTAAGTCTGAAATGACTTGAAAGCACACAACAACAATCCTATCCCATCAGCCAAAACTAGGTCCATACTTCCCATTGAAATACTAATAAGTTTATATTTGTTAAAATTGTTCTTTATTTTAATTATTGTATTGAAGTGTTATTTGCACTACAAATAAGATACGTATGTGCATAAGAATTCATTCATATTTTTTTGGGTTTTTTCAAATTATAATCCGGCCCTCCAACAGTTTGAGGGACTGTGACCTGGCCTTCTGTTTGAAAAGTTTGAGGACCCCTGATATACAGTATATGTATATATATATATGGGGAAATTTACGTTGCTTGTAAAAAAATTAAATCTGATAACTTTAAATAAATTATTAAAACTTCAGACCTTTTTGTGACTTTTGGTTTACCCTGTATTTAGAAAAAGAGTATGGAGTGGGTGGAATCCCCTGTTATTTCTAATCAAACATTGGTGATTTCTTTCCTCCCAACCCAATGCTGAGCAATGAATGTCAGCAGAAAGTGAAGGAATGTCTAGTATTATCTCCAAACAAGAGCAACAGCAGTGAGCTTCATCTGCACCTCTTTTTTGCCAAGAAGAGAAAATGAGGCAAGCAAAAAATGCCAAGATCTAAGCATCATCAGCAAGAATGACTGTACAGACACAAGGTTTGCATGCCGTTTTGCTCTACTGTTACTTTTCCCTACATGGAGAAAGCCTAGAGGGAGGAAAACTTTGCTGCAGCACTGCTACAAAGCCTGTAGTCTCAGGCGTGTGCTTGTTCTTGTGTTATTTGAGGCACAGTCACAATCCACAGGTTTTTTTGAATTCCTGGGTGATAGCAAACTAAAGTGATGAGTGGTCAGGTTGTGGGGGTTGCCCAGCTGTGCAAAACAGAGCTCAAGGATATGACCCGTTGCCCAGTTTGGTAGAAAAGTACCAGTAAGTAGAAATGTTTTCCTTCTATCCAATGAAGATGTACTTTTGTATAACCTATTTTTCTGGTTTCATAGAATCATAGAATCAAAGAGTTGGAAGAGACCTCATGGGCCATCCAGTCCAACCCCCTGCCAAGAAGCAGGAAAATTGCATTCAAATCACCCCTGACAGATGGCCATCCAGCCTCTGTTTAAAAGCTTCCAAAGAAGGAGCCACCACCACACTCCGGGGCAGAGAGTTCCACTGCTGAACGGCTCTCACAGGAAGTTCTTCCTCATGTTCAGATGGAATCTCTTCTCTTGTAGTTTGAAGCCATTGTTCCATTGCGTCCTAGTCTCCAAGGAAGCAGTAAACAAGCTTGCTCCCTCCTCCCTGTGGCTTCCTCTCACATATTTATACATGGCTATCATATCCCCTCTCAGCCTTCTCTTCTTCAGGCTAAACATGCCCAGCTCCTTAAGCCGCTCCTCATAGGGCTTGTTCTCCAGACCCTTGATTATTTGAGTCGCCCGCCTCTGGACACATTCCAGCTTGTCAATATCTCTCTTAAATTGTGGTGCCCAGAATTGGACACAATATTCCAGGTGTGGTCTAACCAGAGCAGAATAGAGGGGTAGCATTACTTCCCTGGACCTAGACACTATGCTCCTATTGATGCAGGCCAAAATCCCATTGGCTTTTTTTGCCGCCACATCACATTGTTGGCTCATGTTTAACTTGTTGTCCACGAGGACTCCAAGATCTTTTTCACACGTACTGCTCTCGAGCCAGGCATTGTCCCCCATTCTGTCTCTTTGCATTTTGTTTTTCCTGCCAAAGTGGAGTATCTTGCATTTGTCACTGTTGAACTTCATTTTGTTAGTTTTGGCCCATCATCTCTCTAATCTGTCAAACAAATTATCAAACATATTCTAATTTATCAAACCAATTCTAAAATGAGTTTATAAGACAGTTATAATGGCTTCCAAGATATACATTTGAACTTTAAGTAAACTTTTATCCTGTGAAAGGCAATTAAACTCAGCCCCACAGAAAGTATTATCAACTGGCTTTCTCTAGCATATTCTATCCTATACTTGAGTAAATTATATACGAAAACAATCTGCATCAGTACCACTTAAAGTAATGTTTCTTACTGACTTATTCATTATGGAGGAGACAGTGGCATTTCTGCCCTTAAACTTGTTCAGCATCTAAAAACGTGAAGTGCTGAGGCCTGCAATCATCTCAAGCCATTCTTTTCATAACCTGAGCACAAAATATATTATTGAAGCTGATTCTCAACAGTCTGAAAGCCACGTCAAGGCCGAGAGTCCAGCATGGAAACACAAGCTTCCTCTTGAAGCAAGTATTTATTTATATCTGCTATCCCTTCCTTATTACATCAGTACAAAATCTCTGTACAGGAAGGATTTTTCTTTTTCCAAATGTCCCAACCCTGACCTACATGTACAGCCAGCCAACAAATGAAGCATTTATATAGCTCCAGAGGTAGGCTGGGGAGTTGGTATGGATTTTTTGTGTGAGCTAGTGTACCAGCCAACCTCAAATCTATTAAGGAAGGAAAAACGAGATTATCAACTGTATAAACATCAGCATGTTTCGCTCACACAGCAACTTTAGAATTGTAGTGCAGCATGCTTCTCAAAATGAAGAAAATATTGGTGCAAGATCACTATGCATTACATATCAAGCAGCGCTGCTCCTATGCAAAACACTTTGTATTCAGGAGGAATATGAGACTTCCATTATAGCACAATATACTCCAAGCAGGTATCATGTCTAATTATTGCATATACTTGAGTATAAGCAGAGTTTTTCAGCCCTTTTGTAGGTTGAAAAAGCTCCCCTCAGCTTATAGTCAAGTCAATGTTATTATTTTACTCTGTTATTATTATTATTATAATTATTATTTTACTCTATTTATTATTATATTTACATTTACATAATTTTACTCTATTTTACGAGCCCCCAGTGGCGCAGTGGGTTAAACCCCTGTGCTGGCAGGACTGAAGACCGACAGGTCGCAGGTTCAAATCCGGGGAGAGGCAGATGAGCTCCCTCTATCAGCTCCAGCTCCTCATGCGGGGACATGAAAGAAGCCTTCCACAAGGATGATAAAAACATCAAATCATCTGGGCGTCCCCTGGGCAACGTCCTTGCAGACGGCCAATTCTCTCACACCAGAAGCGACTTGCAGTTTCTCAAGTCGCTCCTGACACGACAAAAAAACCCCCAAAAAACTCTATTTTACTATTATATTACATTATTTTACTCTTATTATTACATTTAATTTTACTCTATTATTATATTTATTATTTTACTCTTTATCAGTATTATTACATTTATAATTTTACTCTATTGTATTATCGAAGGCTTTCATGGCCAGAATCACTGGGTTGTTGTAGGTTTTTTCGGGCTATATGGCCATGTTCTAGAGGCATTCTCTCCTAAGGAGCCCGAAAAAACCTACAACAACCCATTTTACTGTATTATTTATTTACTCTATTTGTATACCGTCCTTCTCAGCCCGCCGGTGACTCAAGGCGGTTTACAGAGGCAACAATTCAATGCCCACAACACCATAAAATACATTTAAAAACATTAAGATATAATATAAAACCATAACAAGATCAATAAAAACACAAATCATTAGCGTCTCCTAGTTAAAACATTGTATTATCACATTTATTATTTACTCTATTATTGTTATTATTACATTTATAATTTTACTCTACTATTACTGTTATTATTACATTTCCATTATTTTAGTCTACTATTATTTTTATGACATTTATTATTTTACTCTATGATTATTGGAAGGAGACGTAAACACATTTACAATGAAGAAGGTTAGAGTGGTTTAATCAGAGTTGAACAGTCCTTTCTTAAATTATAATTTTATGTAAATATTCAAAAATATTTAACCTACGGATGCCTCAATTAATGTAATTTTATCGGTATCCATTTTTATTTTGAAATTTAACAATAGCTGCTCCATTTCCCACCCTCGGCTTATACGAGTCAATATGTATTTCCAGTTTTTGTGGTAAAATTAGGTGCCTCAACTTATATTAGGGTCGGCTTATATACAGTATATACAGTATATAATAATAATAATAATAATTATTATTATTATTATTATCATCATCATCATCATCATCATCATTAGGGTCGAGTATTTATTTATTTATTTATTTATTTATTTATAGCATTTATATTCCGCCCTTCTCACCCCGCAGGGGACTCAGGGTGGATTACAGTGTACACATATATGGCAAACATTCAATGCCAATTTTAACATACAACATATACAGACATACACAGAGGCTATTTAACTTTTTCTGGCCGCCAGGGGAGCTGTCGCTTTCATTGGCCATCTGCGACACTGATTAAGTACTTCCGCATTCCCCGCATGCTTTTTTGCTGGAGTGCTTTGCTGGAGTCTTTTTTACGGCCTCATAAATTAGTTAATTTAGCCTCCCCACACTTTAAGGTGGTACCTAATTTTCCTACTTGACAGATGCAACTGTCTTTCGGGTTGCAAAGGTCGACAACAGGCTACACAATTGGTTGGAAACCCACTCCAACCCGGGCTGGCTTCGAACTCATGACCTTTTGGTCAGAGTGATCTGAATGCAGCTGCGCCACAATCCCGGTAAGATAGAAGTGGGAATTGTATAGCTCTCTAGATGTTACTGAACTACAACCCCCATCGCCTCTAGTCATAACACCGATGTCAGGGATGAGGAGAGATGCAGTCCATCAATATCTATAAGGCCACGTTTCCCACCTTCAGTTAAACCTGGGATTCTCAACCTGTGGGTCCCCAGATGTTTTGGCCTTCAACTCACAGAAATCCTAACAGCTGGTAAACTGGTTGGGATTTCTGGGAGTTGTAGGCCAAAACACCTGGGGACCCACAGGTTGAGACCCACTGACTTAAGGGGTGTCTTGCGATATCCCTTCTGTATTCTGCATTTATTAATATGGGTCTAAGATAGCTAGAATATCAACACCCTCTGTGACTTACAGTGGATAACATACAGGTGACAGCCCTTGAAATACACAGTAAGAAGTTAATAACTTCCGCAACAATTGGTCACCAAGATTTACAGGAGAGCTCAAGCAGAAAGACTGCTGAACTGGAAGGAAGTATTCCTGCAGGTGTAATCACTTTTGGGACTGCGATACAAGTCACAGCAGCATTGTTCTCAAAAAGACTTGTCTAAATGAGAGAGGCAGCCAGCACCAAGAGTGTGGGGCCCTTTCAAAATGCCAGAAGTTATGAAATACAGAACGGCTGGTTTAATTAAAACTTAGCTAGACACAACAACAAGACATTCTTGCAAAATTGTCTTAATATTCGTTGCAAGACCAGGCACAGATCTTCCATTTGGCACTTTGTCAAAGTTTGTGCAAACAGAACATTTCATGAGCCAAAACACAAAGGAACAATCATCCATAGGGCAAATTATTCTATATTTTTGGAAAATGTGTTTCAAACTTTAAAAATATGAAAGATTTTCTGATTTTTATTTATTTATTTATTTTGCAGCTACAAAAAAACTGAGTTAAACTGCTGAGCTGTTGAACTTGCTGACCGAAAGTCTGGAGGTTCACATTTGGGGAGCAGGGCAAGCTACCACTATTAGGCCCAGCTTCTGCCAACCTATAAAGCCCTGAATGGTTTGGGATCCGCCTACCTACGTGATCGCATCTCTGTATACGAACCCACACGATCCCTTCGATCTTCCGGAGAGGCCCTGCTCTTGATCCCACCAGCATTGCAGGCGCGTTTGGTGGGGACGAGGGAGAGGGCCTTTTCGGTGGTGGCCCCTCAACTCTGGAACTCACTCCCTAAAGACATCAGACAGGCCCCAACCCTGGCAGTCTTCAGGAGGAGCTTGAAGACGTGGCTCTTCCAGTGTGCCTTCCCGGAATAATGAATCCCATAGCACTTTGTCCTCCAAAGCACTTTACATTTCCCTGAGTCTGCTTGTATGCCCTCCACAAACACTAGTATCACCTTTCATTTATGGCTCAGCATTATTTCCAATTTTAACTCTACATTTGGCCTTCCCTCTGTTTTAATTATGTGTTGCTTTTTTGACAATGTTGTGTATTTTATTGTCTATGTTTTTTAATTGCTTGTATTAATGTTTTATTGCTTTTGTTGTTGTGTTTGGGCCCGGCCACATGTAAGCCGCACCGAGTCCCTTGGGGAGATGGTAGCGGGGTACAAATAAAGTTAATAAATAAATAAATAAATAAATAAATAGATCAGTATGTACCACTTGAGCAGGAAGATTATGGCGCTCCATGCAATCATGCCAGCCACATGACCTTGGAGGCATCTATGGACAATGCCAGCTCTTCTTGAGATGAGCATCAACCCCCAGAGTGGCACACAACTAGACTTAATGTCAGGGGGAAACATTCACATTTACAAATATATATATATAATGCTACCATTAGATATGAACTCTGCATGCACGGGACAAGACAACTAAAGCACCTGACATGGCTACAAAAAGATAACTAAACAATTCATAAATCATAAGATGAGCACCCCTACATGCTGGCTTCAATTTCATTTGATTTGTCACAAAAGGATAAAAAAAGGAGCTTTATATGTGAAACTTGTCCATGTAGAGTACATTATCCAAGGTATAAGGACAAGTTTATACGGTCAGTCGGTATCTGAGTACGAACTTTCACTGGACTATTATACTTTGGGCTCCACATTCAACCCTGCCCTGCAAAGAAATTCTTCTACAAGAAAAAATGATAACAAAAAGAAAACTAGACTTCTCCATTAACCGTTTTGTGCTCTAGCATTTCAACAAGCAACTTCCATTAAACTACCTAGGCAGTTTTGAACCTATATTCTGCTGTGATCTATATACATAAAAAGGAAATGTTTGTTTGTGAGATTAACATAAGTCAAAAACTACTGGATGAATTGACACCAAATTTGGACACCTCCCAGGCCAACAAGTAACCATCATTCATACAAAACACAGTGGAAGGGATTTTAAAAGCCAAAAAAGCAAAAAGATGCTACAGCGCATACACAAAAACGACTCCCCCTGGCAAACAAAATACACAATAGCATATCCACACTCTCTTTTGGACTACAGCTCGCAGCATCCCCTAGACCAGGCCCTTGAGGAGAGGAGAAGGATCCAAATGCACTGCTTCCAATATGGAAGCTTTCTTCTCCTTGGATCTTTTTGAAAGCATCCCAATCCCTGCATATTTCCAATTTCCTATTTCTGGACTGCAACTCCCAGCAATCCTCCAGACAGATAGATTAGATATAGATAAGTAGATAAATTGATCAGGAGGACTACTGGGAGTTGCAGTCCAAAAATACATAGAGAAGGAAGAAAGGAAAGAAAGAGGAAGGGAAAGAAAAGAGGGAGAAGGGAAGAGGAAGAGAAGGAAGGAAGGAGAGAGAAAAAAGGGAAAGAAGGAAGAAGAGAAAGAAAGAAGGAGGAGAAGAAGGAGGGAAGGTTGGCCACAGCAACGCGTGGCAGGTACAGCTAATTCTAAATAAAAACTTATAGAATCACAGAGTTGGAAGAGACATCGTGGGCCATACAGTCCAACTGCATTCTGCCAAGAAGAAGAAAAATCGCATTCAAAACACCCTGACAGATGGCCATCCAGCCTCTGCTTAAAAGCCTCCAAAGAAGGAGCCTCCACCACACTCCAGGGCAGAGAGTTCCACTGCTGAACAACTCACTCACACAGTTAGGAAGGTCTTCCTCATTTAGGTGGAATCTCTTTTCCTGTAGTTTGAAGCCATTGTTCCGTGTCCTAGTCTCCAGGGCAGCTCCTTTCCTAAGCCTGCTCCTTTCCTCCCTATGACTTCCCCTCACCTCTTGATCCCTGGCCCTCATCCTGTCTCCTTTCACCCTTCTCTTCTGCGGGCTAAACATGCCCAGCTCTTGAAGCCGCTCCTCATAAGGCTTGTTCTCCAGACCCTTGATCATTTGAGTCACCCTCTTTCTCTGGACAAATTCCAGCTTACAGTCAACATCTCCCTTCAATTGCGGTGCCCAGAACTGGACACTATTCCAGGTGTAGTCTGACCAAGGCAGAATAAAGGGGGAGCCATTTCCGCTCCCTTGGCAGCCACCTCTCCACAAAAGTCAACATTGACACTGAAATACAACACCGCCTGAACTCTGCGGGTGCAGCATTTTTCCGAATGAAGCAGAGAGTGTTTGAGGACCGAGACATCCGTAGGGATACCAAGGTTCTTGTTTATAAAGCTATTGTCCTCCCAACCCTGCTCTACGTTTGCGAAACGTGGACTGTCTACAGACATCACATGCAACTCCTAGAACGATTCCATCAGCGTTGCCTCCGAAACACCCTGCAAATCTCTTGGGAAGCCAAGCGGGCAAATGTCAGCGTCCTGGATGAAGCAAAGACCACCAGCATTAAAGTGATGGTCCTCCGCCATCAACTATGCTGTACCGGTCATGTTGTCTGGATGCCCGACCACCGTCTCCCAAAGCAGTTGCTCTACTCCGAACTCAAGAATGGAAAACGTAATGTTGGTGGGCAGGAAAAGAGATTTAAAGATGGGCTCAAAGCCAACCTTAAAAACTGTGGCATAGACACTGAGAACTGGGAAGCTCTGGCCCTTGAGCGCTCCAGCTGGAGGTCAGCTGTGACCCGCAGTGCTGTAGAATTTGAAGAGGCACAAATGGAGGGCGAAACAGAGAAATGTGCCAAGAGGAAGGCATGTCAAGCCAACCCCGACCGGGACTGCCTTCCACCTAGAAACCAATGCTCTCTCTGCGGGAGAACATGCAGATCAAGAATAGGGCTCCACAGTCACCTACAGACCGACCGCCAGTACACCGACCTTAGGGGACAATCCTACTTGGATGACGAGGGATCGCCTAAGTCAGTGGTTCTCAACCTTCCTAATGCCATGACCCCTTAATACACTTCCTCATGTTTTGGTGACCCCCCAAACATAAAATTACTGTCATTTTGCTGCTGTTGTGAATCGTAATGTAAATACCTGGTATGAAGGATGTACGTTCATTTACTGGACCAAATTTGGCACAAATACCCAATAAGTCCAAATTTGAATACTGGTGGGGTTGGGGGTTGATTTTATCCCGTGGGAGTTGTAGTTGCTGGGATTTATAGTTCACCTACAATCAAAGAGCATTCTGAACTCCATCAACGATGGAATTGAACCAAACTTGCCACACAGAACTCCCATGACCAACAGGAAATACTGGAAGTGTTTGGTGGCATTGACCTTGAGTTTTGGAATTGTAGTTCACCTACATCCAGAGAGCACTGTGGACTCAAACAATGATAGATCTGGACCAAACATGGCACAGATTCTCAGTATACCCAAATGAGAACACTGGTGGAGTTTGGGGGAAACAGAACTTGACATTTGGGAGTTGTTGTTGCTGGGATTTATAGTTCACCTACCATCAAAGAGCATTCTGAACCCTACCAATGATTGAATTGGGCCCAATTTCCCACACAGAACCCCCATGACCAACAGAAAATACTGTTTTCTGATGGTCTTTGGTGACCCCTCTGACACCCCCTCATGACCCCTCCAGGGGTCCCAACCCCCAGGTTGAGAAACACTAGCCTAAGTTAAGTTAAGAGGGGAGCACTTAGATTTAAGAATTTATGTGATGAAATCATTAGTTTATGAATCCAGCTGTTCATCTATATATATATAAATGCTCTGTGCATAATGAGTACCTTAAAAACAAAAGAACCAATGAACGAAATCACACCAAATTTGGCAACAAAACGTCTCACAACATAAAGAGTGACCATCACTCAAAAAATTATGATTTTGTCATTAGAGAGTTGTAGTTGCTGGGATTTATAGTTCACCTATAATCAAAGAGCATCCTGAACTCCACCAACGATGGAATTGAACCAAACTTGGCAAATAGGACCCTCCTGACCAACAGAAAATACTAGAAGGGTTTGGTGAGCATTGACTTGAGTTTGGGAGTTTTAGTTCACCTACATCCAGAGAGCACTGTGGACTCAAACAATGATGGATCTGGACCAAACTTGGCACAAATATTCCATATGCCCAAATATGAACACAGATGGAGTTTGGGGGGAAATAGACCTTGACCAACAGGAAATACTTAAGGTCATCCAGTCCAACTCCCTTCACCAGGGCAAGAAAACATAATCAAAGCCCTCCTGACAGAGAGACATCCAGCCATAGATATAGATAGATATATATAATTCACACACACAAAGTATTATAGATTTGAAAGGGACTCCTAAAGATGGACAATTATATGTTGCATGTTCCAGAGTGGGCAAACTAGACAATCTCTACGTCAACACTGTCAAAGAAACATCAAGAAATATTGTTTACCCACAAGCATCAAGACATTACATATATTAGAAACCAGCACTTTCTAATTACTTTATTTTCTATATCACCAGACTGGGCCACAGCAACGCGTGGCAGGGGACCGCTAGTGTTTTATATAAATGAGAAAGAAGCTCTGGTAACAATTAGTGAAAATAGACACACCAAATGGAAAGACAAATATCATTTCTGTCTCAATATGAACGATCAAAAAATCAACCCCTCTCTGGTTTGCTGCATCACTGTTTCAGATGACTCCCTATTATTGGCCATCCCTATGGAAACTAAACAAATCTGAGTTCAAATACAGTATTTTAAAGAGACATGATCAGTCATCCCACAAAGCAGAGAAAGTCACAGGGGGAATGATGTCAAGCTGCTAAAGGAGAAAGCCCAGGAAATTCAGCAGGCCTGGTGGGGTTAGCGGGCTGCCTGATGAGGACTGCTGTTCCCTAACAAAAAGGAACATTTAAAAATAGCTTTGAGTTCCTGAAACCATTCCCATGCACAGGGCAAATATGCAATTTACTCCCACCCACACCTCCCCTTGGCCTTCCAGCAGTCAAGAGAAGCACCAAAGCAACAACAAGGGCCACACCTTCCCCTCACGGTTGCAACTTACCAAGTTTTTCCACCAATTTCAGCATGACACCACCGATGTGGACTTCCCCGGTGACCCTCAGAGTTACATCCCTGTTCATGTCTGTGACATGGACGTTGAGCTCCCACGTCCCGTCCGCGTAGCAGCCATCTGGCATCCGAATACCGTCCAGAGCCATCGTTGCTCCTTCCTGCAAGCAAGGAGCAGAGGAAATGGCATTCATCCGCTAAGCAGAAGCTACACGCTCACAGTGCGCAAGCCCTTCCCCTTGCTTCCCAACTGAGGGAGTGAAGAAAATCACAGTGGTTTGGCTTGGGGGGGGGCAGGAAAAAGGAGCAGGCGGCAGGAAGAAGCAAAATCCAGGGAGGGCAAACAAGCTTGCTAAAATCAACTTGCAAAGAAGACACAGTAAGGCCGAGAGCTCCCAACTCAGCTCAGTTTACAAAGAACTTTGTGAGGCCGTTAATGGGGGAGGGCAGCGCCGGACTGCAAATTTCCAGCTGCCCAAGAACAACAAGTACTACGCAGGCCTGAAGGGAATGCAAGCTGAAACCTTATTTAGCCCCAGCTCGGCCTAAGATATTTTGCAAAGAGGCTACGGCTGGTGCTCCCACTTCACGTGTTCTGACAGCACCAGAATACGTTTCTCTCTCACAAACGGACACATACACCTTCCATGCTATCACTTTTCATCTGGACACTCAAGGGAGACATAACACACCTTCTATTGTGTTTATTTTTATTTATTTCGTGTCAGGGCAGCCAGTCAATTATATTACATTTCTAAGAGAACAAAGCAAACAGAGAAAATACAAAATGTGTGAGTTTGGTAGTTGATTAAATGTCCTTTGACCAGTATCTGGCCACTTGGAGTGATTCTGATGTTGCCGCAAGAAGGTCCTCCATTGTGCATGTGGCAGGGCTCAGGTTGCATTGCAGCAGGTGGTCAGTGGTTTGCTCCTCTCCGCACTCACATGTCGAGGATTCCACTTTGTAACCCCATTTCTGAAGATTGGCTCTGCATCTCGTGGTGCCAGAGCGCAGTCTGTTCAGCGCCTTCCAAGTCGCCCTGTCCTCTGTGTGCCCAGGGGGGAGTCTCTCATTTGGTGTCAGCCATGGGTTGAGGTTCTGGGTTTGAGCCTGCCACTTTTGGATTCTCACTTGCTGAGGTGTTCCAGCGAGTGTCTCTGTAGATCTTTTGTCTGGATTTAAGTCGTTGACGTGCTGGCTGATACCCAAACAGGGGATGAGCTGTAGATGTCTCTGCCTTGGTCCTTTCACTATTGGCTGCCACTTCCCGGCGGATGTCAGGTGGTGCGATACCGGCTAAGCAGTGTAATTTCTCCAGTAGTGTAGGGCACAGACACCCCGTGATAATGCGGCATGTCTCATTAAGAGCCACATCCACTGTTTTAGCGTGGTGAGATGTGTTCCACACTGGGCATGCATACTCAGCAGCGGAGTAGCACAGCGCAAGGGCAGATGTCTGGTTGTGATCCCCAGGTTGTGCCAGTCAGCTTTCGTATGATATTGTTTCTAGCACCCACTTTTTCTTGATGTTCAGGCAGTGCTTATTGTAGGTCAGCACGGTCCAGAGTGACTCCCAGGTATTTGGGTGCGCTGCAATGCTCCAGTGGGATTCCTTCCCAAGTGATCTTCAGAGCTCGGGATGCTTCTCTGTTCTTGAGATGAAAGGCACATGTCTGTGTTTTAGATGGGTTGGGGATCAGCTGGTTTTCCCTGTAATAGGGTTAATAGCTTGCAACCAGCATGCAAGCTCCTATTGTGTGACTGTGTTTCAGTCATCTGTCAATTTATGGCAGGCCCATGAATCTCGCCCCAGCTCGGCCTAAGATATTTTGCAAAGAAGCTACGGCTGGTGCTTCCACTTCACGTGTTCTTACAGCACGAGAATACATTTCTCTCTTTCTCACAAACGGACACATTCACTTTCCATGCTATCACTTTTCATCTGGACACTCAAGAGAGACATGACACACCTCCTATTGTGTGGCTGTGTTTCAGTCATCTGTCAAATAATGGCAGGGCCATGAATCTCATACGGTTTTCTAAGGCTAGGAATATTCGGTAGTGATGTAACCCGTTACTATTTAAAGCTATAGATATTGTGTATGTGTCTTCAAGTTGTCTGCCAACTTATGGTAACTCTGTGAATTCCATAGGTTTTTCTTGTTGTTGTTGTTCATTCGTTTAGTCGTCTCCGACTCTTCGTGACCTCATGGACCAGCCCACGCCAAAGCTCCCTGTCGGCCGTCACCACCCCCAGCTCCTTCAAGGTCAGTCCAGTCACTTCAAGGATGCCATCCATCCATCTTGCCCTTGGTCGGCCCCTCTTCCTTTTGCCTTCCACTTTCCCCAGCATCATCTTCTCTAGGCTTTGCTGTCTCCTCATGATGTGGCCAAAGGACTTCAACTTTGTCTCCAGTCTCCTTCCCTCCAGTGAGCAGTCGGGCTTTATTTCCTGAGAAATGGACTGGTTGGATCTCCTCGCAGTCCAAGGCACTCTCAGAACTTTCCTCCAACACCACAGCTCAAAAGCATCTATCTTCCTTTGCTCAGCCTTCCCTAAGGTCCAGCTCTCACATCCGTAGGTTTTTCTTAGGCAAGGAGTATTGAGAGGGCCTTTTACCAGGTCCTTCGCCTGAAATAAAGTCTACAATGCCTGGGATTCATAGGCAGTCTCCCTTGATGGAGCAATGGGTTAAACCCTCGTGCCGGCAGGACTGCTGACTAAAAGGTCAGCAGTTCAAATCCAGGGAGCAGGGTGAGCTCCAATCTGTCAGCTCTAGCTTGTTTACTGCTTCCATGGAGATTAGGACAAGGAACAGTGGCTTCAAACTGCAAGAAAGGAGATTCCATCTGAACAGGAGGAAGAACTTCCTGTGAGAGCCGTTCAGCAGTGGAACTCTCTGCCCCGGAGTGTGGTGGAGGCTCCTTCTTTGGAAGCTTTTAAACAGAGGCTGGATGGCCATCTGTCAGGGGTGCTTTGAAGGCAATATTACTGCTTCTTGGCAAGGAGCCCATGAGGTCTCTTCCAACTCTTTGATTCTATGATTCCCATGCAGGGACATGAGAGAAGCCTCTCACAGGATGGTAACACATCCGGGTAACGTCCTTGCAGATTGCCAATTCTCTCACAACAGAAGCAACTTGCAGTTTCTCAAGTCCCTCCTGACACAGAAAAAAATTCCAAATATAGCCAAAAGCTGACTCTATGTAGCTTCCAAGATCAGACAGGATCTGGTGCCTTTAGGGTACAATATTTGGCCCCTTTCTTTGTCTTAAGAGTTCCCCTGTTATTTTAAATGCCTAAGCTAACTGTGCAGGAGTTAAGGATCTACAATAATAATAATAATAATAATAATAATAATAATAACACTTTATTTATACCCTGCTACCATCTCCCAAGGGACTCGGTGCGGCTTACATGAGGCGAGCCCACAAAACATCAATACATGCAATAACAACCACAATACAAAGCAAAATACAAACATGAAACATTTCCAAAAGGAACATGGATAATACTACTCAACAGTTAGAGATGTGAAGCACAAGTCGAAAGAAAGAAAGGGAAAGAGAAAGAAGGGTAACACACACGTTCTTCTCCAAGATAATGATGAAAGGGGTGGCCTTCCGACAAGAGCAGCAAACAGAAAACTAGGGCTGCTGAAAACTAAACAGGGCAAACAAACTGAATCCTCAATTTCTGGTGGAACGAATGTAGAAATAGGTGAACTAAAACTGAAAAGAGAGGCCAAGGTGGAAAAAAGAAGCTCCTACAAATGTGCATGTCTGCATATACATGTCTGCACACCCTTAACAGCTTATAATAATTCTGAAGGTAAAGCTGCATTTATTTTCCAAAACATGTATTCAAGCATCAATAGTATCACGATTATTATGATAAGACTCGTGCTGATAAAACTGCAAGAGAAACTTTAAGCGAGCGCGGTTTGACAACGTGAGCGGCACATTGCTGTGCAAGGACAACACCTGACATAAAATGGAATTTGTAAACAATCAAAGTATTATTGTAATGTCTGTTCTTCAACAGACATGCATTTATATAGCTTTCCAATAATCATAATTAATATCAGCTGTTAAAAGCAGACATGGGCCAACTTGGGCCCTCCAGGTGTTTTGGACTTCAACTCCCACAATTCCTAACAGCCTACCAGCAGTTAGGAATTGTAGAAGTTAAAGTCCAAAACACCTGGAGAAAAGGCCCAAGTTGGCCCAGGCCTAATTAAAATCTTCCATATCCCCCAATATATTCCACTAACTATAGGGGGGGGGGCAAGTATGGAGCCCCATCCCCACAAACGGTTCACAGCTCAGAAAGCATAAACACACTGCGCACACTGCACCCATATTCCCTTCATACATCCTGAAGTAAAGGGGGACATAGCTTAAAGGGGGGAGGTTAAAGGTAAAGGTTGTCCCCTGACATTAAGTCCAGTCATGTCTGACTCTGGGGTGTGGTGCTCATCTCCATTTCTAAGCCGAAGAGCCAGCGTTGTCCATAGACACCTCCAAGGTCATGTGGCCGGCATGACTGCATGGAGCGTCGTTACCTTCCCGCCGGAGCAGTACCTACTCACATTTGCATGTTTTCGAACTGCTAGGTTGGCAGAAGCTAGTGCTGACAGTGGACGCTCACGCCGCTCTCCGGAATCGAACCTGCGACCTTTCGGTCAAGAAGCTCAGCAGCTCAGTGCTTTAACCCACTGCGCCACTGGGGGCACCTTAAAGGGGGGAACGGGACCCCAAAAAGCTTTCTCAGATTACAAAGAGTGAAAGCAAGGGGGGGGGGGGAGTCCCAAGATGAAGCTATATATATAATATTCCACAACTTAGGAGAGATAGTAAAGTGAAAGTAAGGGGGGGGGGCACCCTGGCCTAAAATGAGGGAGGGGGATAGTTCATTCCCATATTTATTTATTTACTTTACTTTACTTGTATACCGCAGTTTCTCAGCCCAACAGGCGACTCAACGCAGTTTACAACAAGGATAAAAATCAATCAATGATATACAATTTAAAATCATAAGAGCATAATATACAATATTGACACAACAGTAAACAACACAATGCATCTCATAACTAAAGTCGTGATCCAATTCGTCGTCGATATTCCCCCCACACAATTCCCTAATGTTTGCACATGCATCCCACCGCTTAGAAAGGGATACTCCCCTCATGCATTCTATGGCTGAAGAAAGAGAGACTCCAATCCTCACATACACATCACAGCCTGGAAGGGTGCAAAGTAAATGGGGGGGGGGGGGGTCATTTCATTCCATAGGCTAAAATGGTGGAGACCCCAAATAGGTTTACCAGCTGAGAAAGAGTGAAAGCAAAAGAGAGGGCCCTAAAAGGAATTCCCCCACAAACAATATCCCACAGCTTAGAAGGAGAGAAAATAAAAGGGAAGTGGGGAAAGTAGAGGGGAAACCCCCATATTCATCACATAGAGTTCCCAGCCTAAAATAGTCAATAGCAAAAGTATCTGCTAATAATAATAATACCCGTGTCTCTGAAGCATTTTCTAGGTCCTCCATGACTATTAGTAGTAATAATAATATTAGCTGCCTATCCAAGTCATTTTTAAGATCTTCCATCAATAATAATAATAACAACAGAATAATAATAATAATAATAATAATAATAATAATAATAGAATAATATCTGCCTAACCAATGCATTTTCTATATTCACCATTACAATAATTGATAATGATGATAATAATAAACTTAAGAAAGGGGCAGGGGCTTCCATATTGTCTTCATACATTCCATATCTTAAAAGGGGAGAAAACCCCAAATAGGTTTCCCATCTTAGAGTGAAAGCAAAAAGAGAGGGTCCTAAAATGAATTGGAGGGAGAGAAAGTAAAGGGAAATTAGTTTGGGTTGTTGTGGATTTTTTGGGCTCTATGGCCATGTCTATGGCATTCTCTTCTGACGTTTCGCCTACATCTATGGCAAGAGCTTGTGAGGAGAGGGTCCTGAAATGAATCCCCTCAGAAACAATATTCCACCGTTTAGAAAGAAAGAAAATAAAGGTAAATTAGTTTGGGTTGTTGTAGGTTTTTTGGGCTATATGGACACGTCCTAGAAGCATTCTCTCCTGACGTTTCGCCTACATCTATGGCAAGAGTGAAAGTCAAAGTAGAGGGTCCTAAAATGAACTGGAAGGAGAGAAAGTAAAGGGAAATTAGTTTGGGTTGTTGTAAGTTTTTGGGGCTATATGGCCACCTCCTAGAAGCATTCTCTTCTGACGTTTTGCCTACATCTATGGCAAGTGGTTGTGAGGAGAGGGTCCTGAAATGAATCCTCCCACAAATAATACTCCACAGTTTAGAAGGAGAGAAAATAAAGGGAAATTAGTTTGGGTTGTTGTAGGTTTTTTGGGCTATATGGCCACATTCTAGAAGCATTCTCTCCTGACGTTTCGCCTGCATCTTATGGCAAGAGGTTGTGAGGAAATTAAGTTTTCCCAGCAGAGGAAGAGTGAAAGCAAAGGAGAGGTTCCTAAAATAAATCCCCCACAAATAATATTCCACAGTTTAGAAGGAGAGAAAGTGAAGGGAAATTAGTTTGGGTTGTTGTAGGTTTTTTGGGCTATATGGCCACATTCTAGAAGCATTCTCTCCTGACATTTCGCCTATATCTATGGCAAGAGGTTGTGAGGACATTACATTTTCAAAGTAGAGGGCCCTAAAATGAATTGGAAGGAGAGAAAGTACAGGGAAATTAGCTTGGGTTGTTGTAGGTTTTTTGGGTTGTATGGCCACGTTCTAGAAGCATTCTCTCCTGACGTTTCGCCTACATCTATGGCAAGATGTTAAATCCCCCACAAATAATATTACAAAGTTTAGAAGGCGAGAAAGTAAAGGGGAATTAGTTTGGGTTGTTGTAGGTTTTTTGGGCTATATATGGCCATGCCCTAGAAGCATTCTCTCCTGACGTTTCGCCTATATCTATGGCAAGAGGTTGTGAGGAAATTAAGTTTTCCCAGCAGAGGAAGAAGAGTGAAAGCAATGGAGAGGGTCCTAAAATAAATCCCCCACAAATAACATCCCACAGTTTAGAAGGAGAAAAAGTAAAGGGAAATTAGTTTGGCCACGTTCTAGAAGCATTCTCTCCTGACATTTCGCCTACATGTATGGCAAGAGGTTGTGAGGAGAGGGTCCAGAAATGAATCCCCTCAGAAACAATATTCCACAGTTTAGAAGGAAGGAAATTAAAATAAAAGTGGGGAAAACAATGGAGGAGAAAAAAAACCTATATTCTTCACATACAATTCCCAACCTAGCAAGGTCAATAACAAACATATCCCACTCATTAAAGGGGTGGGGGAGGCTTCCATATTGTCCATATCATAAAAGGGGGGGAAGACCCCAAATAGGTTTCCCATCTTAGAGGGTCCTAAAATGAATTGGAAGGAGAGAAAGGAAAGGGAAAGCAAATAGAGAGTGAAAGCAAAAGGAGAGGGTCCCAAAATGAATTGGAAGAAGGAGAGAAAGTCAAAGGAGGAGCAAAAGGAGGAGTGTATTCCTCTCATTGAGTCCATAGCAGGCCTGGCCCAACTTGGGCCTTCCCTCCAGGGGGTTTGGACTCCAACTCCCACAATTCCTAACAGCCTATCGGCTGTTAGGAATTGTGGGAGTTGGAGTCCAAACCCCCTGGAGGGAAGGCCCAAGTTGGGCCAGGCCTGGAAGGCCTTCAACTCCACACTAGGCCTCATTCCCCTCAGACACACAAACACACAAATCTATCTCCCTCTCCCGCTGTATTACCTCTTCTCGCTTCTCCCTCCAAGCGCTGAATGGAAGGAGAAGCAGGAGAAGAAGAAGGCGGGACCCTCCTCCCTCCCTCCCTTTCTTTCTTTCCTTCTTTCCCTCCCCTTCTCCTCCTCCTTCTTCTCCTCCCCCTTTCCCTCCTCTCCGCCTGAAAGGGAGGGAGGGAGGGAACATCCGGGTCTCCGCGCCTTTCCTCAGAGGGGAGGGGGAGGAGGAGGAGGAAAGAAAGGAAGGAAGGAAGAAAGGGCGGGAAAACTTCCCTGAGGGGAACACAAGCTTGCCCAGTCTCTGCTCTTAAGATAGATGGATAGGTAGATGGATGGATGGATAGATAGATAGATAGATAGATAGATAGATAGATAGATAGATAGGTAGGTAGGTAGGTAGGTAGGTAGGTAGATAGATAGATGCATGAATAGATGGATAGGTAGGTAGGTAGGTGGGTGGGTGGGTGGGTGGATGGATGGATGGATAGATAGATGAATGGATAGATAGATAGATAGATAGATAGATAGATAGGTAGATGGATAGATAGATAGATGGATGGATGGATGGATGGATGGATAGGTAGGTAGATAGATAGATAGATGGATAGGTAGATGGATGGATAGATAGATAGATGGATGGATAGATGGATCAATCGATAGATAGATGGATGGATGGATAGGTAGATAGATGGATAGATAGATGGATGGATGGGTAGATAGATAGATAGATAGATAGATAGATAGATAGATGGATGGATGGATGGATGGATGGATAGGTAGATGGATGGATCGATAGATGGATGGATGGATAGGTAGATAGATATGTAGGTAGGTAGATAGATAGATGGATAGGTAGATAGATGGATGGATGGATGGATAGGTAGATGGATGGATCTTACTTTACTTACTTACTTAGGCGATCCCTCGTTGGACGACTAAGATGGTCTTCCATTATGGATTTCCCTGTGGGTCCGTATGTGGCTGTGGAGCCCTATTCTTGCTCTGCATCTTCTTCCGCAGTGAGGGCATTGGTTTCCAGGTGGAAGGTGGTCCCGGTCGGGGTTGGCTTGACGCGCCTTCCTCCTGGCACGTTTCTCTCTTTCGCCCTCCACTCGTGCCTCCTCAAATTCTGCAGCACTGCTGGTCACAGCTGACCTCCAGCTGGAGCGCTCAAGGGCCAGGGCTTCCCAGTTCTCAGCGTCTATGCCAGAGTTTTTAAGGTTGGGTTTGAGCCCATCTTTCAATCTCTTTTCCTGCCCAACAACATTCCATTTTCCTTTCTTGAGTTCAGAGTAGAGCAACTGCTTTGGGAGACGGTAGTCAGGCATCCGGACAACGTGGCCGGCCCAGCGGAGTTGATGTTGGAGGACCATCGCTTCAATGCTGGTGGTCTTTGCTTCTTCCAGCACGCTGACGTTTGTCCGCTTGTCTTCCCAGGAGATTTGCAGGATTTTCCGGAGGCAGCGCTGATGGAAACGTTCCAGGAGCTGCATGTGACGTCTGTAGACAGTCCACGTCTCACAGGCATAGAGCAGGGTTGGGAGGACAATAGCTTTATAGACAAGCACCTTGGTATCCCTATGGATGTCCCGGTCCTCAAACACTCTCTGCTTCATTCTGGAAAATGCTGCACTTGCAGAGCTCAGGCGGTGTTGTATTTCGGCGTCGATGTTGACTGGTGGAGAGGTGACTGCCAAGGTAGCGGAAATGGTCAACATTTTCTAATGTTACACCATTAAGCTGTATCACTGGCATTGGAGAGGGATTGGCTGGTGACTGCTGGAACAGCACTTTGGTTTTCTCAATGTTCAGCGACAGGCCGAGCTTCTCGTATGCATCTGCGAAGGTGTTTAGAGTGGCTTGTAGATCTTCTTCTGAATGCGCACAGACGACATTGTCATCAGCATACTGGAGTTCTATAACAGCTGTTGTTGTAACCTTGGTTTTGGCTTTCAGTCTGCTGAGGTTGAATAGCTTGCCATCTGTCCGATAGATTATTTCCACTCCGGTGGGAAGCTTCCCATCAACAAGGTGAAGTATCATAGCAATGAAGATGGAGAATAGAGTTGGGGCAATAACACATCCCTGTTTGACACCGGATTCCACTTTAAATGGGTCACTTTGGGAGCCATTGCTGTCCAAGACTGTTGCCATCATGTCATCATGGAGGAGCCGCAGGATGTTCACAAATTTGCTTGGGCACCCGATTTTTTGGAGGATGGTCCAGAGAGCGCTGCGATTCACTGTGTCGAATGCCTTGGCAAGGTCGATGAATGCCATGTACAGAGGTTGGTTTTGTTCTCTGCATTTTTCTTGGAGCTGTCGTGCAGTGAAGATCATATCCACGGTTCCTCTGGAGGGGCGGAAGCCATTCTGAGATTCTGGGAGGGTGTCTTCTGAGAGGGGCAGAAGGCGGTTTGCAAGGATTCTTGCGAGGATTTTCCCAGCGGAGGTTAGAAGGGAGATACCTCGATAGTTTCCACAGTCTGTTCTTTCCCCCTTTTTGAAGATAGATAGATAGGTAGATAGATGCATAGGTAGATAGAAAGATGGATAGGTAGATAGATAGATAAGATAAGATAGATAGATAGATAGATAGATAGATAAGATAGATGGATGGATAGATAGATAAGATAGATAGATAAGATGGATGGATGGATAGATAGATAAGATAGATAAGATGGATGGATGGATGGATAGATAGATAAGATAGATAGATAAGATAGATGGATGGATGGATAGATAGATAAGATAGATAGATAAGATGGATGGATGGATAGATAGATAGATAGGGTAGATAAATAGATGTAGAGATAGATAGATAGATAGATAGATATCTGTGTAGAAGGGGCCTAGAATGGAGAGATAGATAGATGCGGTAGATAGAGAGATAGATAGATAGATGTGTGGAAGATATCCATCCATCCAGATATCCATCCATCACAGATATCCATCCATCCATCTACCGTATCTCTCTCTACATCTATTTATCTATCTACCTACCTACCATATCTATCTATCCATCCATCGATCTATCTACTGTATCTATCTCTACATCTACCTACCTACCTCCCGTATCTATCTATCCATCCATCCATCCATCCATCCATCCATCTATCCTAGGCTCCTTCCACACAGATATCTATCTATCTATTGTAAGGGGCCTAGGATGGATAGATAGATGGAGAGATAGATAGATAGATAGATAGATAGATAGATAGATAGATAGATAGATGTGTGGAAAGAGCCTAGGATAGATGGATGGATAGATAGATACGGTAGGCAGGTAGATAGATAAATAGATGTCGAGATAAATAGATGGATAGATAGATATCTGTGTAGAAGGGGCCTAGAATGGAGAGATAGATAGACGCGGTAGATAGAGAGATAGATAGATAGATAGATGTGTGGAAAGAGCCTAGGATAGATGGATGGATAGATAGATCTGGTAGGCAGGTAGATAGATAAATAGATGTAGAGATAGTTAGATACGGTAGATGGATGGATGGATGGATGGATAGATAGATACGGTAGGTAGGTAGATAGATAAATAGATGTAGAGATAGATACGGTACATGGATGGATGGATAGATAGATATCTGTGTAGAAGTAGCCTAAGATAGATGGGTGGATAGATAGATACGGTAGGCAGGTAGATAGATAAATAGATGTAGAGGTAGATGGATGGGTGGATAGATAGATAGATAGATAGATAGATAGATAGATAGATAGATAGATAGATAGATATCTGTGTGGAAGGGGCCTAGGATGGATAGATAGATGAAGAGATAGATAGACGTGGTAGATATAGAGATAGTTAGATAGATAGATAGATAGATAGATAGATAGATAGATAGATAGATAGATAGATGGATGTGTGGAAAGAGCCTAGGATAGATGGATGGATAGATACGGTAGGTAGGTAGGTAGATGTAGAGATATATACAGTAGATAGATAGATGGATAGATAGATATCTGTGTGGAAGGAGCCTAGGATAGATGGATGGATGGATAGATAGATAGATAGATAGAGTAGGTAGGTAGGTAGGTAGGTAGATAAATAGATGTAGAGATAGATACAGTAGATTGATGGATAGATAGATATCTGTGTGGAAGGAGCCTAGGATAGATAGATAGATACGGTAGCTAGGTAGGTAGGTAGGTAGATAGATAGATAGATAGATAGATAGATAGATAGATAGATAGATAGATAAATAGCTGGCTGTGCAGAAGAGGCCCAGGATAGATAGATAGATGAATGAATGTGCGGAAGGGGCCTAGCATTGATTGACTGATTGATTGATGGCTTTGTGGAAGGGGCCTAGCATAGATAGAAAGATGGCTAGATAGCTGTGTGGAAGGGGCCTAGCATGGATAGATAGCACCCTCCGCTGTACAAGTAAAACCACTCAACAAGTCCTACCACTTTTATATAGGCACACACACACGCACACAACAAAGAAATAATAAGGAAACAAAGGGTCGCTGGGGAGCTTGCTTTGTCCTCCGTTTTCCTCTCGCCTCAGAAGAGTTGGTGTTTCCTTTTTAATTTATAGCTCAGCTTTTATTAGCCTGTATTATTTATTTAGGGCCATCCATCTATATGTTAAACAATCAAATCCGGTGTTCTTTCATGTGATAATAGCAGGGTTTAAATTTTAATTTATAGCCCGGTCTATATTATGATTTCTAGCATTATTGCATTTTTTAATTTGTTGCCATCAATGTATATGGCATTGTACAAGTAAAACAACCAAACGCAGTGGACTCTGCCAAAGACATACCTTCTAAATTATATGTGCGTGTATCTATTATACATATATATATATACACACACACACAGAGGAAGAAAAAAGCCAATGGGATTTTGGCCTGCATCAATAGGAGCATAGTGTCTAGATCTAGGGAAGTAATGCTACCCCCTCTATTCTGCCTTGGTTAGACCACATTATCTGGAATATTGTGTCCAGTTCTGGGCACCACAATTCAAGAGAGATATCGACAAGCTGGAATGTGTCCAGAGGAGAGCGACTAAAATGATCAAGGGTCTGGAGAACAAGCCCTATGAGGAGCGGCTTAACGAGCTGGGCATGTTTAGCCTGAAGAAGAGAAGGCTGAGAGGGGATATGATAGCCATGTATAAATATGTGAGAGGAAGCCACAGGGAGGAGGGAGCAAGCTTGTTTTCTGCTTCCTTGGAGACTAGGACGCAATGGAACAATGGCTTCAAACTACAAGAGAGGAGATTCCATCTGAACATGAGGAAGAACTTCCTGACTGTGAGAGCCGTTCAGCAGTGGAACTCTCTGCCCCGGAGTGTGGTGGAGGCTCCTTCTTTGGAAGCTTTTAAGCAGAGGCTGGATGGCCATTTGTCAGGGGTGATTTGAATGCAACATTCCTGCTTCTTGGCAGAATGGGGTTGGACTGGATGGCCCAGGAGGTCTCTTCCAACTCTTTGATTCTATGATTCTAAGAATAATAAGTGATCAAGGGGCCCATGAAGGGATTGCCTTGTCCTTCGGTTTCCTTGTGCTTTAGAATATACTAGCCATCCCCTGCCACGCATTGCTGTGGCCCAGTCTGGTGATCTGGAAAATAAAGTAATGGTTTCTAATATTTGTAATCCCTTTATGCTTGTGGGTAAACAGTATTCCTTGTTGTTTCTATGCCAATGTTGATGTGGTGATTGTCTAGTTTGCCTACTATGGAACATGCGACATATAATTGTCCTTCTTTAGGGGTCCCTTTCAAATCTATGATACTATATCTCTCTGTGTGTGAATCATATCTATCTATCTATCTATCTATCTATCTATCTATCTATCTATATCTATGGCTGGATGGCTCTTTGTCAGGAGGACTTTGATTACGTTTTCTTGCCCTGATGAAGGGAGTTGGATTGGATGGTCTTAAGTACTTTCTGATGGTCATGGGGGTTTAGTGTGGGAAGTTTGCCCCAATTCTGTCGTTCGTGGGGTTCAGAATGCTCTTTGGTGAACTGTGAATCCCAGTGACTACAACTCCCAAATGTCAAGGTCTATTTCCCCCAAACTCCATCTGTGTTCATATTTGGGCATATTGAGTGCTTGTGCCAACTTTGATCCAGATCCATCATTGTTTGAGTCCACAGTGCTCTCTGGATGTAGGTGAACTACAACTCCCAAACTCAATGTCAATACCCACCAAACCCTTCTAGTGTTGTCTGTTAGTCATGGGAATTCTGGTGCCAATTTTGGTTCAATTCCCTCGTTGGTGGAGTTCAGAATGCTCTTTGATTGTAGGTGAACTATAAATCCCAGCAACTACAACTCCCAAATGACAAATTCATACTTTTTGAGTGATGGTCACTCCTTGTGTTGTGAGACATTTTGTTGCCAAATTTGGTGTGATTTCGTTCATTGGTTCTTTTGTTTTTAAGGAACTCATTATGCACAGAGCATTTAGATATAGATGAAGTTTAAAAAATTTAATATATAGCCCAACTTTAATTATTTTATAATGTTATTTTTGTTATTATTTTTATGCTTAGTATCATCGGTGGCACAATGGGTTAAACCCTTGTGCGGGCAGGACTGAAGACCAACAGGTCACAGATTCAAATCTGGGAAGAGAGTGAATGAGCTCCCTCTGTCAGCTACAGCTCCCCACATGGGGACATGAGAGAAGCCTCCCACAAAAGTGGTAAAACATCAAAACATCCGGGCATCCCCTGGGCAAGTAAAACAACCAAAAGCAATGGTCCTACCTGGAAATTATGTGAAATTATTGATGGCGGTGTTGTTGCATGTTATACCTATCTCTCCTCGTTATGAAACATTATTTAAAATACATATGTTAAAATGTATGAATGAATGAGCAACAACACCACAATGGTTGTGTCAGAAAACCAACAACAGAATGGCACTGTGACGATTGATAGTTTATGTTGCAATCCAGAGCAGGGAACGAGGCCCTAAGATAACTACCCACCACACTTGACTGTGAAAAACAATCATTTTTTATTGAAGAAAAATGGTTACAAAATAAAGGAAAAATGCAAAGTCAAAAGCCACAGCAAAATCAGCAAACATGAATTTAAATGGACAAAGCAAAACCCAAAGCCACACTGTAAAATACTGGAACCTGTTAGCAATCCACTAACCGTACTTGATATCCTAGAAATCTTTCAAGACCATGGCCAGGGAAACCGGGAGAACTGCCAAGGTCTTCATCAATCTGAAACGATGCCTGAACTGAGAAAGTCAGCCCGGCGGAAGGCACTTAAAGCCGAAGAATTGGTCCGTGAACCGCCCCTCTGCTTTGAAGCCGTTATTTGTATTTCTTTTAATCGGGAAGACCTTCGCAAGCTGAGTGATTTGCTTCTGTCTTGCCAAATCTGGCCCCTTCTGTTCTCATTGAAGTTCCCAGGTGCAGAAGGGAGTGAAAGGTCATGGCTTCCCTCTGAAACATTCTCATGAACACTGGTACTTTCATTTTCCAAATCTACAGAAGTTCCTTCCTCACTAATTTCAGGAACATTGGCATTTTCCAAACCTACAGCAGTTTCTTCCTCACTAATTTCAGGAACATTGGCATCAAGAGGTACATTTTCATTAGCATCAGTAAATATACTTTCATTAGCATCAGGAGGAACAAACAGAGAATCAGGTTCAAGTTCAAACTCAGGCTGAACCCCAACAGTTTACATGAATGACCCAGGAGAACAGTTAACGAACCGATCTAAGTCCACGTGGCCTCAGTGTCCTCATGCACAGTTCCTCATCTCATAACAACGCTTGATTAAACCAAGGCTCCAAGTGTGGAAAGGAATGTGCAGTTGGATGAGGGTTTATTTGTCAATACGCAAGAAGCATCTTGTGACAGCTTTGCCATTTTTGCAGAACTACCTTTCGAATTCTGAATTTGAAAAAAAGGAGCACCAGATTCTGGCAGATTCAAACGACAAGTGACTTTCTTTTCTGTGGTTCAAAGCTTCCCAGCGGAAACCTGACCTGAGACTCAGCCCTGCAGGTAAACTGTCTGTTGTGAGGAAGGAGTCCTGCCAATGCTTCCCCTGCGACACAGGGAATACGGCCAGCCATTCCTGGCAATTAGCGAAGCCACAGACTCAACACAGAAGGGTCACCCAGCAGCTGCAACAATACAGAGACTGGATCACAACCAAAAGTGGAGCGGTGGAGAGCACAACAAGGACATTGCAGCAGCAAGGGTGGGACAGGATCAAGGTCTCCTCTGGGATAAATGTCCCCCAGGAGATAATCTATCCCAAAATATCCTTTCCAGCATTGATGCCCTGGGGATTTAATGCCATACATTATGCAGAACACATCATGCAATGCGCAGGGCTTGACAAATGCAAGGCTGGGGTGAACATTGCTGGAAGAAACATTACCAATCTTAGATATTCAGATGACACCACTTTGATGGCTGAATTATCACGGGGTGCCTGTGCCCTACACCACTGGAGAAATTACACTATCTAGCTGGTATTGCACCACCTGACATCCGCCGGGAAGTAGCAGCCAATAGTGAAAGGACTAAGGCAGTGACATCCCCAGCTCATCCCTTGTTTGGGTATCAGCCAGCACATCAACGACTTAAATCTAGAAACAGTTTTCTAAGATCTACAGGGACACTCGCTGGAACACCTCAGCAAGCGAGAGTCCAAAAGTGGCAGGCTCAAACCCAGAACCTCAACCAATGGCTGATACCAAATGAGAGACTCCCTCCTGGGCACACAGAGGACTGGGCGACCTGGAAAGCACTGAACAGACTGCGCTCTGGCACCACAAGATGCAGAGCCAACCTTCAGAAATGGGGCTGCAAAGTGGAATCCTCGACATGCGGATGTGGAGAAGAGCAAAACACTGACCACCTGCTGCAATGCACCCTGAGCCCCGCTACATGCACCATGGAGGACCTTCTTGCAGCAACACCAGAGGCACTCCAAGTGGCCATATACTGGTCAAAGGACATTTAACCAACTACCAAACTCACAAATTTTTTATTTTGTCTGTCTGTTTGCTTTGTTCTGTTAGAAATGTAATATAATTGACTGGTTGCCCTGACACGACAAATAAATAAGATGGCTGAATCATAGAATCATAGAGTTGGAAGAGACCTCATGGGCCTGTTGTGGCTGAGATGTTCTGTGATGATGGGATGATGGGATTCAGATTCCTGGCTCTTTTTCAGTGCCTCCTGACTCTTTTTCTGTGCCTCAGATCTCTGGGCCTGCGGCTTCCACAGACAGTGCAGAGTCAACATCAACGCAGCGGTTCCCACGTGAAAGGAATTTTAACGAAGGAGATAGCGAACAGGTGGGGAGGCATTCGCCTCCTTCCCACGCTGTTACTAAAAGTACTGAAAGCCTTGACAGTGACCTGATCCGGCAGGCTCGTCTTGATCTCCGGGTCAGGCGGAGTTCTCGCTTGGCCGGCAGACGAGAAGCCAGCTCGGTGAAAGGTCATCGCAATGATTTCATGTAATGTTTTCATGTTAGAAATTTATTATTTATTTATTGTTCTTATATCCCGCTACCATCTCCTGCAAGACTCGGCCGAGCCCAACAACATCATAAAAACAACAACAGCAAACAATAAATAACTCAAAAAAGCAAAACAATACAATAATGACACATTTTAAAAACATAAGGCAGGGCCAAATGTGAAAGTTTTAAAAGTTAAAAGCTGGGAAGTTTAAAGGGGAAAAGAGGAATGTTTTGGGAGAGGTGGACGTGCAGACAGTTCTAAATCTCTCATAAAGTGCATCGAGGACATATTGCTAGGATTCCTTATTCTGGGAAGGCACACTGGAACATCCATGTTTTCAAGCTCCTTCTAAAGACGGCCAATGTTGGGGCTTGCCTGATGTCCCTGGGGAGGGAGTTCCAGAGTTGCAGGGCCACCACAGAGAAGGCCCTGTCCCTCGTCCCCACCTGAAACAGGTGGGATCGTGAGCAGGGCCTCACCAGATGAACGAAGAGATCGTGTGGGTTTGTATACAGAAATGCAGTCACGAAGGTAGATGGGTCCCAAATCCAAATACCAAAGAAAGGTATTTAGGCTTCTTGCAAACCAAGGGAAATGTCAGTTCAACGTAGCTTATTAGCCTGAAAGCTTCATGGAATAATCTTAGCCTGGAAAGCAGTACGCTTGGAATTTCTTGCATTTGTTTCATCGCCTGTACCTGGGACTCTGGTTTGAACTTTGCCAATAGGATTGTGTCTCCTGCTTTTACCTGAAGATCTTTGGAACTATATTCTGCATTTAACTTTAATCTTTGGAACTTGGCAATGCTTATTCTTTATTTAGACTTGGATTTTTTCATCAATAAACTATATTATTATTATTATTATTATTATTATTATTATTATTATTACTATTAACTTTATTTATACCCCGCAAAATCTCCTGAAGGATTCGATGTGGCTTACAAAGGCCAACGCCGCCTACAACAACAACAACATACAAATATAACAGTAAAACTCATAAACAAATAATAAAACATCAAGCAACAACAATAAAACACTAACAACAATGACACCAGGAGGTATGTAGAGGTTTTTTGGAGGTAGGTGCAATGTGCAGACAATGCTGGTCTCTAACAAAGTGCATTTGGGACATGATGCCAGGAGTTTCCTAATCTGGAAAGGCAAACTGGAACAGCCAGGTCTTCAGGCTCTTCCTAAAGATTGCCAATGTTGGGGCTTGTATGATGTCCTTGGGGAGAGAGTTCCAGAGTGGGGGGGGGGGCACCACAGAGAAGGCCCTGTCCCTCGTCCCCACCAAACGCGCTTGCGACGCAGGTGGGATCGTGAGCAGGGCCTCTCCAGATGACTGAAGGGTACGCGTGGGTTCATATATGGAGATGCGGTCATACAGGTAGGCGGGTCCCAAACCATTTAGGGCTTTGTAGGTGAGCACCTGCACCTTGAATTGGGACCGGAAGATGAACGCCAGCCAATGGAGCTCCTTAAACAGGAGGGTTGACTTCTCTCTGTATGGAGCGCCAGTTAACAGCCTGGCCGCTGACCATTGGACCAGTTGGAATTTCCGAGCCGTTTTCAAGGGCAGCCCCATGTAGAGCACATTACAGTAGTCCAATCTAGAGGTGACCAAAGCATGGACCACCCCGGTCAGATCAGCCCCATTCTGCCAAGAAGCAGGAATACTGCATTCAAAGTACCCATCCAGCCTCTGTTTAAAAGCTTCCAAAGAAGGAGCCTCCACCACACTCCAGGGCAGAGAGTTCCACTGCTGAATGGCTCTCCCAGTCAGGAAGTTCTTCCTCATGTTCAGATGGAATAATTTCATGATTTCTACAAGGAGACATGTGGGATACTTCGCTTAGGCAGGAAAAAAAATGAAGTGCGCAGATACAGAATGAGTGAGCTCCACAACAGTGTCCCATGTGAAAGAGACCTTGGGGTCTTTGTGGACAGCAAGTTGAGCATGAGCCAACAGTCTGATGCAGCAGCTGAAAACACCAATGTGATTATTTGGGCTGCATCCAAAGGAATCCAGAGTCTAGATCACGGCAATAGCCCTGTGTCCAGTTCTGGCAGAAGAACCCGAGTCTCCCTTCCGCAGGTTTGGTGTTTGCACAGTTGATATGCCGAAAAGGCTTCTACAAAACAGCATAACTGGAATAAAGAAGATTTTAGTAGCCTTGCATGATTAACATATGACTTGCGTGTGTTTTACAGGCAGGAAATTAAATCATAACAGTTCAGCCTTGTTCCTTTAATAACTTTTCCCTGCCCAGAACATTAAAACAAGATCTTCTCTTTTGCCTCCAATTTCTCTTTGATCTTCGACCTTCTCTCTCTTTAAAGGCTTTCCAAGGTTTAAGAGTGTATAGTGTAACAAGAGGGCTGGAAAAATACTTGTATTTCCATGGGTTTATTATAGCACTAAAACAATGTATTTTTACCTTCTATGCTACCTTCTCTTTCACACAACGCAATTATAGCAGTTCAATGCCATCTTGATTATTGTGGCCTTATCCGAAAGAATCCTGGGGTTTATAGTTTTGTGAAACCAATGCCTTGACAAACTACAAATCCCAGAATTTCATAGGAAGGCGCTATGGCAGCTAATGTGTCATCACGGTGCCACTACTGTGCTGTTGAAACCTTGGTAAATTACATATTTACCAAGCCAACCTTAAAAACTCTGGCATAGACACTGAAAGCCCTGGCCCTTGAGCGCTCCAGTTGGACCCACCGCCAGGATACTGCACTTGGAGGACCATCATCCTCAGACTACGAGCATAGACACTGAGAACTGGGAAACCCTGGTCCTTGAGCGCTCCAGTTGGGGGTCAGCTGTGACCAGCAGTGCTGTAGAAGTTGAGGCACAAATGGACGGCGAAAGAGAGAAACGTGCCAAGAGAAGGTACGTCAAGCCAACCCCGAGCAGGACCGTCTTCTGTCTGGAAACCGATGCCCTCAATGTGGGAGAAGAGGCAAATCAAGAATAGGGCTCCACAGTCACCTACGGACCCACTGCCAGGACACGTTGTCCGGATACCCGACCACCGTCTCCCAAAGCAGTTACTCTACTCTGGACTCAAAAATGGAAAAAGGAATGTTGGTGGGAAGGAAAAGAGATTGAAAGATGGGCTCAAAGCCAACCTTATAAACTCGGGCATAGACACCAAGAGAGAACTCGGAAGCTCTGGCCCTTGAGCGCTCTAACTGGAAGTCAGCTGTGACCGGCAGTGCTGTAGAATTTAAAGAGGCATCATCTTCGGACTACGAGGGATCGCCTAAGGAAGTACTTCTGTGTTGACTCAACATTCAATAATGGTCTCGGTGGGTTTATATTCCACACAATTACTTGGCTTGCCAATGTTTTGCTTGATGTTCAGGCAGCCCAATGAGGCTCTTATTTCGCAAGCATGGGCAAACTTGGGCCCTCCGGGTGTTTTGGACTTCAACTCCCACCATTCCTAACAGCCGCTAAAGGTTTCCAGTCTTCTCCGTCCCGTAATCATATTTTGGCAAAGTTACCAATAACACTAGGCAACAAACTTTGAAACTTTTTTCTTCCTTGCTAAGCTGGCCGAGAGAAAAGGCAGAGCGCCACGAGGCTTGTCAACCCGGTAGCTGAGCCTAAGCAAGGCCAAGCCTGGCTGATGTAATTTATGTCGACTCCTGAACCCTTTTGCTTTGGGACCTTATTTGGCCATGCGGGCCTATCCAACCCAAGCCGCCCTTGCAAACAAATGGGAAGAGCTCACGGCTCCTTTGCCGCTCGTGACGCACGTCGCCTGGGTTTCCAGCCTTGCCTTCACATTTTAGGGTGGAATTTCCAATAAATCTGCTAACAGACAACTGCGAGCTCCAAAAAAGTGTAGAAGAATGCATTGTGTGTGCTACACGTGTGTATGTTTAAAAATCCCAGAGGATCCATCTGCATTGACTCGCTTTAACACCAAACTGAAAAAGGAAATAGAAGCGTGGCTGGAATCCTGTTGTGCATACCTTGGGACATTTTTGTGCATGGAAGCAGAATTTGCATGCGGAATCCTTCTGAAGTATGTATCCAGGTGTGCACTGTATTATTTCTCATTCATTTGCAGGGGTGGCTCGTCCATTACGCGAAGTAAGCGGTTGCAGAACACTTTTTTTTTTTGCAGGGGCGCAGAGGCGCCTCTGTAAATGCCCCTCGACCGCCACTTGAGGAGCGCCCCCTCAGCTCACAACAGCCCTAGCAGTCCGGGGGGAGCCTCAGCTTTCTTGCCTCTTCCTGTTGCAATCCAGAGCAGGGAACGAGGCCCTAAGATAACTATCCACCACACTTGGCTGTGAAAAACAATCCTTTTTTATTGAAGAAAAATGGTTACAAAATAAAGGAAAAATGCAAGTCAAAAGCCACAGCAAAATCAGCAAACATGAATTTAAATGGACAAAGCAAAACCAAAAGCCTCACTGTGAAATACTGGAACCTGTTAGCAATCCACTAACCGTACTTGATATCCTAGAAATCTTCTCAAACGATGGCCAGGGAACCGGGAGAACTGCCAAGGTCTTCATCAATTCTGAAACGATGCCTGAACTGAGACAGTCAGCTCGGCGTATTGCAATTAAAACTCAAGAATGGGTTCCGTGAACCGCCCTTCTGTTTTGAAGCCAATGTTTTTAATTCTTTAATTCGGGAGGATCGACGCAAACTGAGTGATTTACTTCTGTCTTCCCAAATTTGGCCCCTTCTGTTGTCATTACAGTTAACAGATGCAGAAAGGAGGGAAAGGTCAAGGCTTCCCTCTGAAACATTCTCATGAACACTGGTACTTTCATTTTCCAAATCTACAGAAGTTCCTTCCTCACTAATTTCAGGAACATTGGCATTTTCCAAACCTACAGCAGTTTCTTCCTCACTAATTTCAGGAGCATTGGCATCAAAAGGTACATTTCCATTAGCATCAGTAAATATACTTTCATTAGCATCAGGAGGAACAAACAGAGAATCAGGTTCAAGTTCAAACTCAGGCTGAACCCCAACACTTCCCAAACGGGCCGGGCCCTTGAGCCTCGCCTAGCCCCTCTCGTTCCTGCTCCACCCAGTCACCGGGTGCGCGAGCAAAGCCAGCACTCAATTGTTCTCCGCGTTTGACCCCTTCCCCATGACCGGCTCCCTTTCCCGATCCCCCAGTGCTCCACTCGCCTCCTCTCCTCTCCCCAATCCGCGGGTGAGCCAAGGGGCGGAGTCGCCACGCCTGGTCCGCTTCGGGTCTGGAGGTATGTCTGAAGACCCCTGGGTGCGCACCAAAAGTCGCCTCTTCTCCTGATTTTCTCTTCAACCATTGGGACCAAGGGAGAGAGAGAGAGAGAGAGAGAGCCCCTCCGGCTGGAGGTATCTCCCACCTCCGCTCCCTCCTTTGTTTTTGTGCCTAACTTCAGGAAAGGTGGGCATCTCCACCTCTCTCTCTCTCTCTCTCTCTCTCTCTCTCTCTCTCTTGGTCCCAATGGCTGAGGAGAAAGTCAGGAGAAGAGGTGACTTTTGGTGCACATGGCGGGGTCTTCAGGCACGCCTCTGGACCCAAAGCGGGCCAGGCAAGGGAGCAAATGCAGCAATTGTAGTTACTGGGATGTATAGTTCACCTACAATCAAAGAGCATTCTGATCTCCACCAATCATAGAATCATAGAATCAAAGAGTTGGAAGAGACCTCATGGGCCATCCAGTCCAACCCCCTGCCAAGAAGCAGGAATATTGCATTCAAATCACCCCTGACAAATGGCCATCCAGCCTCTGCTTAAAAGCTTCCAAAGAAGGAGCCTCCACCACACTCCGGGGCAGAGAGTTCCACTGCTGAACGGCTCTCACAGTCAGGAAGTTCTTCCTCATGTTCAGATGGAATCTCCTCTCTTGTAGTTTGAAGCCATTGTTCCATTGCGTCCTAGTCTCCAAGGAAGCAGAAAACAAGCTTGCTCCCTCCTCCCTGTGGCTTCCTCTCACATATTTATACATGGCTATCATATCTCCTCTCAGCCTTCTCTTCTTGATGGAATGATGGAATTGAACCAAATATGGCACACAGAACTCCCACGACGAACAGAAAATATATATCAGTGATTGGTTGGGGGGGGGGGCGCACGCCAAAATACTGTTTGCTTACCATTGAAAATTACCTATGGCTGCCTCTGTTCATTTGCACAATCCGCTGGTCAGTGTTGCAACGCGCAGAAGTGCACAATTGTCACCCTTTAGTCCATGTTTTACTTCGAGTGAGTCAATTCTTATGGGAAAGCCAAACAGATTTTGTAGTTAGGGAAATTAAAAGCACATTCTTATTGTATTATACAGAGACCCCAGTGGTGTAGTGGGTTAAACCCCTGTGCCGGCAGGACTGAAGACTGACAGGTCAGGTCGCAGGTTCGAATCCAGGGGGAGGCGGATGAGCTCCCTCTATCAGCTCCAGCTCCTCATGCGGGGACATGAGAGAAGCCTCCCACAAGGATGATAAAATATCAAAAATCATCCAGGCATCCCCTGGGCAATGTCCTTGCAGATGGCCAATTCTCTCACAACAGGATGCTCCTGACACGACAAAAAATAAATAAATTGTATTATAGAAGGTTTCATGGCCGGAATTCTGGGCACCACAATTCAAGAGAGATATTGACAAGCTGGAATGTGTCCAGAGGAGGGCGACTAAAATGATCAAGGGTCTGGAGAACAAGTCCTATGAGGAGCGGCTTAAGGAGCTGGGCATGTTTAGCCTGAAGAAGAGAAGGCTGAGAGGAGATATGATAACCATGTATACATATGTGAAAGGAAGCCACAGGGAGGAGGGAGCAAGCTTGTTTACTGCTTCAATGGAGATTAGGACAAGGAACAATGGCTTCAAACTACAAGAGAGGAGATTCCATCTGAACATGAGGAAGAACTTCCTGAGTGTGAGAGCCGTTCAGCAGTGGAACTCTCTGCCCCGGAGTGTGGTGGAGGCTCCTTCTTTGGAAGCTTTTAAACAGAGGCTGGATGGCCATCTGTCAGGGGTGCTTTGAATGCAATATTCCTGCTTCTTGGCAGAATGGGGTTGGACTGGATGGCCCATGAGGTCTCTTCCAACTCTTTGATTCTATGATTCTATGAAACTCAAGGCAAGTGATTCTCAAACCTTGCTTCTCCAGATGTTATGAACCTCGCCTCCCAATTCTTCAGAAATCTGGGATGTGTAGTTTGCAGGGGAAGTTGATAATGGTGTGATCACGGATCCGGTCGGCTGTGGGCTCATTGTGACTCCAAAGTTTTTCCCATTCGTCCTCCTACAGAAATGTTCTCCATGAGATTGTGCATTATGCCTCCACTTGTGGATTTTCGCCCGAGCAAAAAGGCCCTTTCTTCGCAATGTGACCAACCCGTTATAAATCTAAATAAGTGAATTAGGAGGGAGACAAAGGCACATTGTGTGACTGGCACTTTCCTTTGTGAAAAGCCTGTTTCAGAAGCCAAGGGCAGGGAGCCCAAAATATGCGCAGCTTTCCTCCTTCCCACTGAAACGAACCACAGTTGGAGAAAGTTCCTTTTCTTGACAGAATCCCACAGAAGGCAGAGGAGGAAACAAGGACATTTTGGGGTTCCCATTTCAATGCTGGTGGAGTTCAGAATGCTCTTTGATTGTAGGTAAACTATAAATCCCAGCAATGACAACTCCCATATGTCAAGGTCTATTTTCCCCAAACCCCACCACTGTTCACATTTGGGCATATTGAGTATTCGTGCAAAGTTTGGTCCAGATCTATCATTGTTTGAGTCTACAGCTCTCTGGATGTAGGTGAACTACAACTCCAAAACTCAAGGTCAGTTCCCACCAAACCCTTTTCTGTTGGTCATGGGAATTCTGTGTGTCGAGACTGATTCAATTTCAATGCTGGTGGAGTTCAGAATGCTCTTTGATTGTAGGTGAACTATAAATCCCAGCAATGACAACTCCCAAATGTCAAAGTCTGTTTCCTCCAATCCCCACCAGTGTTCACATTTGGGCATATTCGCACCAAGTCTGGTCCAGATCCATCATTGTTTGAGTCCACAGCTCTCTGGATGTAGGTGAACTACAACTCCAAAACTCAAGGCCAATGTCCATCAAATCCTTCCAGTATTTTCTGTTGGACATGGGAGTTCTGTGTTCCAAGTTTGGTTCAATTCTATCGTTGATGGAGTCCAGAATGCTCTTTAATTTTAAGTGAACTATAAATCCCAGCAACGACAACTCCCAAATATCAAGGTCTGTTTTCTCCAAACCCCACCAGTGTTCACATTTGGGCATATTCGTGCCAAGTTTGGTCCAGATCCATCATTGTTTGAGTCCACAGCTCTCTGGATGTAGGTGAACTACAACTCCAAAACTCAAGGTCAATTTCCACCAAACCCTTTTTTGTTGGTCATGGGAGTTCTGTGTATCAAGACTGATTCAATTTCAATGCTGGTGGAGCTCATAATGCTCTTTGATTGTAGGTGAACTATAAATCCCAGCAGCTACAACTCTCAAATGTCATAGAATCCTAGAGTTGGAAGAGACCTCATGGGCGATCCAGTCCAACCCCATTCTGCCAAGAAGCAGGAATATTCATTCAAAGCACCCCCGATAGATGGCCATCCAGCCTCTGTTTAAAAGCCTCCAAAGAAGGAGCCTCCACCATACTCCAGGGCAGAGAGTTCCACTGCTGAACGGCTCTCACAGTCAGGAAGTTCTTCCTCATGTTCAGATGGAATCTCCTTTCTTGTAGTTTGAAGCCACTGACTGTAAGTTGACTATAAATCCCAGCAACTACAACTCCCGAATGACAAAATCACTCCCTCCCAACCCCACCAGGATTCAAATTTGGGCATATCAGGTATTTGTGCCAAATTTGGTCCAGTGAATGAAAATCCATCCTGTATGTCAGATATTTACATGACAATTCATGACAGTAGCAAAATCACAGTTATGAAGTAGCAACGAAAATAATGTTGTGGTTGGGGGTCACCACAAATGAGGACCTGTATTAAGGGGTCGTGGCATGAGGAAGGTTGAGAAACACTGATCTACTTTAAATGTACTCATGCTCATAAACTTTCCAGTATTGTTGTTAAACTAGAAACGATAGTCCCCGAAAAGCAACTTTTCTGAGTCTTGAGATGAATATTGTGGAATATTGTGTCCAATTCTGGGCACCACAATTCAAGAGAGATATTGACAAGCTGGAATGTGTCCAGAGGAGGGCGACTAAAATGATCAAGGGTCTGGAGAACAAGCCCTATGAGGAGCGGCTTAAGGAGCTGGGCATGTTTAGCCTGAAGAAGAGAAGGCTGAGAGGTGAAAGCCATTCATCAGTGGAACTCTCTCCCCCGGAGTGTGGTGGAGGCTCCTTCTTTGGAAGCTTTGAAACAGAGGCTGGATGGCCATCTGTCGGGGGTGATTTGAATGCAATATTCCTGCTTCTTGGCAGAATGGGGTTGGACTGGATGGCCCAGGAGGTCTCTTCCAACTCTTTGATTCTATGATTCTATGAATCAGTGAGATTCAAATGTGCGTTCACCTTGATGGGATCAGGCCGACTTTGGGAAGCCTTGCACACTGAATCACCTGCTTTCTTTTTTCCTGAATGAGAAAGCAAAGGAACGTGCCGCTTTTGACCTGCCGTGGCCCAGGACTTTGGCACCAACGGAGAAGCAACACAAACAACGATTCTGTTCAAGGAGGTGGCTTGAAAAGGAACAAGAGCCTTGCGGTTAGACCACAGACCTCAGAAGCAGGAAACGCGGCTTCGTCTGTCAGTACCTAGCTTCGCCACAGATTTCGGAAGGTTTTTGTGAGGTCATTGAGCACAATGCGTTCAGGACAAAGAGGCGGCGCTCTTGCCCTGAGATTCCTTCAACCCAGTCTGAAGGCTGGAGAAGAGGGTCCAGATCACCAAGTTTGCAGACGACACCAAATTGGGGGGATAGCCAATACTCCAGAGGACAGGAGGAGAATTCAAAACGATCTTGACAGATTAGAGAGATGATGGACCAAAACTAACAAAATGAAGTTCAACGGGGACAAATGCAAGACACTCCACTTAGGCAGAAAAAAGGAAATGCAAAGAGACAAAATTGGGGACGAGGCCTGGCTCGAGAGCAGGACGTGTGAAAAAGATCTTGGAGTTCTTGTGAGGAGGAAGGTGAACATGAGCCAACAATGTCATGCAGCAGCTAAAAAAGCCAATGGGATTTTGGCCTGCATCAATCGGAGTCTAGTGCATGGATCCAGGGAAGTCATGCTCCCCATGCTCTATTCTGCCTTGGTTAGACCACATCTGGAATACTGTGTCCAATTCTGGGCACCACAATTGAAGGGAGATGTTGACTCTAAGCTGGAATGTGTCCAGAGGAGGGCGACTCAAATGATCCAGGGTCTGGAGAACAAGCCCTATGAGGAGCGGCTTAAAGAGTTGGGCATGTTTAGCCTGCAGAAGAGAAGGCTGAGAGGAGACATGATAGCAATGTATAAAGATGTGAGAGGAAGCTACAGGGAGGAGGGAGCAAGCTTGTTTTCTGCTTCCTTGGAGACTAGGATGCAATGGAACAATGGCTTCAAACTACAAGAGAGGAGATTCCATCTGAACATGAGGAAGGACTTCCTGACTGTGAGAGCTGTTCAGCAGTGGAACTCTCTGCCCTAGAGTGTGGTGGAGGCTCCTTCTTTGGAGGCTTTGAAACAGAGGCTGGATGGCCATCTGTCAGGGGTGATTTGAATGCAATATTCCTGCTTCTTGGCAGAATGGGGTTGGACTGGATGGCCCAGGAGGTCTCTTCCAACTCTTTGATTCTATGATTCTATGTCAAACAGCAAGCTTTTTGAGACTGAAGACACCCAAACCTCTTCTTTCCTTATCATCTTGTAGTAATGTAAATCTAATGCTCAGCCTCATGTCTTGCCAAATAAAGGTGGCCAGGTATATATCTTGTCGAAGGCTTGCATGGCTGGAATCACTGGGTTGCTGTGAATTTTCCAGGCTGTCTGGCCATGTTCCAGAAGCATTCTCTCCTGATGTTTTTCACACATATTGCTTTCAAGCCAGGCATCCCCTATTCTGTATCCGAAGCCTTGCAGATTCAAAGGCTCTCTCTCTCTCTCTCTCTCTATATATATATATGGAGCCCCCAGTGGCGCAGTGGGTTAAAGCACTGAACTGCTGAGCTTGTTAGTCGAAAGGTCACAGATTCGATTCCGGGGAGCGGCGTGAGCTTCCGCTGTCAGCCCTAGCTTCTGCCAACCTAGCAGTTCGAAAACATGCAAATGTGAGTAGATCAATAGGTACCGCTCCGGCGGGAAAGTAACGGCGCTCCATGCAGTCATGCTGGCCACATGACCTTGGAGGTGTCTACGGACAACGCTGGCTCTTCGGCTTAGAAATGGAGATGAGCACCACACCCCAGAGTCAGACATGACTGGACTTAATGTCAGGGGATTACCTTTACCTATATATATATATATATATATATATATATATATATATATCACCCACAACTCTAAGATACACCCCATTTTTAGAGAAGCAGAGACACAGAGTATGCTCTCTTTCTTTAGGAAAGAAAAAGTTTGGCAAGGACGAGAACACCAGGAGAGTGTTATTTCCTGTTATTTTAATTGTGCTGTACTTTGAAAGTAGTTGTCCTACTCCAGAAACTTACTTTTTGTGGCTGCCACAAACTATGTCGAATTGGTTGACACTCTATGAGATTGAAAAATGTGGTGCAGGATGTCCCTCCCACAAAAAGAAAGTTCTTGCAGTTTAATAAACTTTTCCCATATCTTTACGACAGAACCAATTAGGAAATGGCATTTATAACCCAGGAATGAAAATTGTGTAACATAGTGGAATATATTGTGCAAATGTTGTGGCAATTGGATCATGACTCAAGTTGCAGCATTCACATAATTGGGGCAAGGAGGATATTGGCTGCATGGAGCGCATACGTTTCGAGGGAGATATAACAGAAGCTGACTTTCCCAGGAGCAGGGAACGCATGACGCCACTTCCCTTCCCTAACACTCCTTATCTTCTGTCTGAATTTGCCACAAAGCATGCGCTGAGCTGTGAACTGCGACAACAACGATGTGGGCTTTTCGAAAGGCCCGCTTTCTGCCAAGGAGGCTCGTAAACCGCAAGGAGGAACGCTTTCCACATCAGCAGCAAGGAGTGGCAGCCCAGGGACCATATGGAAGCCATTCTTGCGCTGGGCAGAGCAAAACAATGCACAGAGGGCCCTGGAATTCCACACGCCTCAATGACGGATGGCCAAGGAAGGAGCAGACTCCCTCCTTTCCTCCAGGCCGGAGAGAAGAGTAGCATTCATGGAAAAGCAGTAAAATAAACAGCCAGATTAGAAGGGAGCGTCAGCAGAAGCGAGGCATCACCCTGCCACTGGGAACACACACCACATCTCCCATTTCAGGAGCTAAGCAGGACCTGGAGGGGTTAGTGCTTAGATGGGAAGCCCATACACATCTCCAATAAGACTTTGAGACTGAAAGAACACGAGAGAATGGCACATTGAAGAGGAATAAGCTTGTTTTCTGCTGCTCCCAAGATGAGGACACAATGGAGCAATGCGTCCAAATTGCAGAATAAATTCCAACCAATGGAATTTATGATAAAAAGTCTGGAGAACAAGCCCTATGAGGAGCGGCTAAAAGAGCTGGGCATGTTTAGCCTGAAGAAGAGAAGGCTGAGAGGGGATATGATAGTCATGTATAAATATGTGAGAGGAAGCCACAGAGAGGAGGGAGCAAGCTTGTTTTCTGCTTCCCTGGAGACTAGGACGCAATGGAACAATGGCTTCAAACTACAAGAGAGGAGATTCCATCTGAACATGAGGAAGAACTTCCTGACTGTGAGAGCCGTTCAGCAGTGGAACTCTCTGCCCCGGAGTGTGGTGGAGACTCCTTCTTTGGAAGCTTTGAAACAGAGGCTGGATGGCCATCTGTCAGGGGTGATTTGAATGCAATATTCCTGCTTCTTGGCAGAATGGGGTTGGACTGGATGGCCCATGAGGTCTCTTCCAACTCTTTGATTCTATGATTCTATTCTATGATTCTAATGTATCATCGAAGGCTTTCATGGCTGGAATCACTGGGTTGTTGTAAGTTTTTTGGGCTGTATGGACATGTTCCAGAAGCATTCAGGACCTGCCTAGCTTTGTGACCGCATCCTCCCCTATGAGCCCACACGGACCTTAAGAATCCTAGAGTAGGAAGAGACCTCATGGGCCATTCAGTCCGACCCCATTCTGCCAAGAAGCAGGAATATTCCATTCAAAGCATCCCTGACAGATGACCATCCAGCCTCTGTTTAAAAGGTTCCAGAGAATGAGCCTCCACCACACTCTAGGACAGAGAGTTCCACTGCTGAACGGCTCTCACAGTCAGGAAGTTCTTACTCGTGTTCAGGTGGAATCTCCTTTCTTGTAGTTTGAAGCCATTGTTCCTCGTCCTAGTTTCCAGGGCAGCAGAAAACAAGCTTGCTCCCTCCTCCCTGTGGCTTCCTCTCACATATTTATACATGGCTATCATATCTCCTCTCAGCCTTCTCTTCTTCAGGCTAAACATGCCAAGCTCCTTAAGCCGCTCCTCATAGGGCTTGTTCTCCAGACCCTTGATCATCTAGCTTCACCAAAATAGATCTCAGCATTCCACAGTATTGAGTCACAGCAGCTAAAGACCTGCAAAACCGTAATTCCCAAGATTCCAGACTATTAAACCATGACAGTCAAAGTAGTGTCATTGTGCAGATGTACCCTAAGGTAAGAGGGAAAAAAAAACCCTCTTCTGAAGATCTTAAAACAAGCAAGCAGCCTTAAAAATGCTCAATCCAACTAGAAGATTAGTGTGATTCTCTTTCCTAGAATGTTCTATCCAAAGGCTTGCAAGGGCTCCTCAGCCTGACGTGAGATTCCCTTCCCTTTCGAAGTTGATGAATATCACTTGGAAGCACATGAGACAGTTGGGAAAACATTCCATAACGGAGAAGCCAAAGAAATTTTGATGCTTAATTGCAAAGAATAATTGACCCCCACTGACATTATGGGCTGAATTACAGTCAGCATGTGAGTATTATTATCAACGTTTTGTCCTTCTCCTTTCCCCATATGTTTTCTGTTCTCCCTGAACAAAAGGAAAAGGAAGCCCAATATTTATTTGTCACCCTGGGACCTGAACTGGGACAAAGGCAAGGCATGTTGTTGTTCATTCGTTCATTCATCTCTGACTCTTTGTGACCTCATGGACCAGCCCACGCCAGAGCTCCCTGTCGGCCGTTACCACCCCCGGCTCCCTCAAGGTCAGTCCAGTCACTTCAAGGATGCCATCCATCCATCTTGCCCTTGGTCGGCCCCTCTTCCTTTTGCCTTCCACTTTCCCCAGCATCATTGTCTTCTCTAGGCTTTCCTGTCTCCTCATGATGTGACCAAAGTACTTCAACTTTGTCTCTAGTATCTTTCCCTCCAGTGAGCAGTCGGGCTTTATTTCCTGGAGGATGGACTGGTTGGATCTTCTCGCAGTCCAAGGCACTCTCAGCACTTTCCTCCAACACCACAGCTCAAAAGCATCTCTCTTCCTTCGCTCAGCCTTCCCTAAGGTCCAGCTCTCACATCCGTAGGTGACTACAGGGAAAACCATGGCTTTGACTAGGCAATGGATCTTGGTTGCCAGTCTGATGTCTCTACTCTTCACTATTTTATCAAGACTGGACATTGCTCTCCTCCCAAGAAGGAAGCGTCTTCTGATTTCCTGGCCACAGTCTGCATCTGCAGTAATCTTTGCACCTAGAAATACAAAGTCTGTCATGGCCTCTACGGTTTCTCCCTCTATCTCCCAGTTGTCAATCATTCTTGTTGCCATAATCTTGGTTTTTTTTATGTTGAACTGCAACCCAGCTTTTGCGCTTTCTTCTTTCACCTTGATTAGAAGGCTCCTCAGCTCCTCCTCACTTTCGGCCATCAAAATGGTATCATCTGCATATCTAAGGTTGTTGATGTTTCTTCCAGCAATTTTCACCCCAGCCTTGCATTCCTCAAGCCCTGCACATCGCATGATGTGTTCTGCATACAAGTTAAAAAGGTTGGGTGAGAGGATGCAGCCTTGCCGTACGCCTTTCCCAATCTTGAACCAGTCTGTTGTTCCGTGGTCAGTTCTGACTGTTGCTCCTTGGTCCTTGTACAGATTCCTCAGGAGAGAGGGAAGGGGGCTTGGGATGCCCATCCCACCAAGGACTTGCCACAATTTATGATGATCCATACAGTCAAAGGCTTTAGAATAGTCAAGAAGCAGAAGTAGATGTTTTTCTGAAACTCCCTGCCTTTCTCCATTATCCAGCATCCAGATATTGGCAATCTGGTCTCTCGTTCCTCTGCCTTTTCTAAACCCAGCTTGAACATCTGGCAACTCTCGCTCCATGCATTGCTGGAATCTTCCTTGAAGGATCTTGAGCATTACCTTACTGGCATGATGAGAAATAAGGGCCACTGTACGGAAGTTGGAGCAGTCTTTCGCATTTCCCTTTTTTGGTATGGGGATATAAGTGGATTTTTTCCAGTCTGATGGCCATTCTTGTGTTTTCCATATTTGCTGGCATATGGCATGCATCACCTTGACAGCATCATCTTTTAAGATTTTAAACAGTTCAGCTGGGATCCCATCATCTCCTGCTGCCTTGTTGATCCTTTGCTGGAGACTGTTGCTACTTGGTCCTTATACAGATTCCTCAGAGAGAGACAAGGTGGCTTGGTATGCCCATCCCACCAAGAACTTGCTCTTATACCTAAACAAAAAAGACACTCAGATATTCCATCTTTGCAAATGGTGAAGTCAGTCCCATGCCTGCAATGCACCCCTTTGAATTGTTTAACTAACCAGAACAAACCCACAAAGTTCAACACAACTTTAGATCAAGGATCACATGCCAGAAAATGATTTACAGGAGAGCCATAGTTTTTGGAAGCAAATATTTACCAGGGAGGGAAAGTGGAGGGAAATTGCTTAACCAGAGAATGCTGGAACACAAAAGATGCAGAAATACATCTTGACCAGATAATGTATTTTAAAGGTGAATCAGAAGGGTTGTTTTTTTTGGGAGGGGGTGATAAGCAGGAAGAGAAAGCGCCGTTCCCTTAGTTAATTAAAAACCCAGGAGCTCCTAAGACAATGCACTGAACGTTCCTCTGGCCCAAACCCGGGTTGGAGCGAGGCCTCGTGACTCACTGCCTTCTATTAAAGGGCAGAGATAAAACAGGCGGCTTTCCTGGCCATATAAATACAAAAGCGGATCAGAGGAAAGCATCGAAGCAGCCCTGGTCGGTCCTCTAGCTGAGGATGACATGCTGCTCAGCAGAAGGATTTGGAGGCAGGTCAAAATGGAGCCAGGAGAGGCATACTCGCTCACATAAAAATCTGGTATATGGCACTCCCTGCTATTTGGACCTTACCCTAAAGAAAGAACTTCCAAAACAAGGCTATCAAAATAGGGAGAAGCCACCATCCTTCAAGGCACATAATTATTACAGTCAAGACTTTATTACAGTCAATGACTTAGATGAAGGGTTAGAAGGCAGGATCATCAAGTTTGCAGACGACACCAAATTGGGAGGGAGAGCCAATACTCCAGAGGACAGGAGCAGGATTCAAAACAATCTTGACAGATTAGAGAGATGAATGGCCAAAACTAACAAAATGAAGTTCAACAGTGACAAATGCAAGATACTCCACTTTGGCAGGAAAAACGAAATGCAAAGAGACAGAATGGGGGACGATGCCTGGCTCGAGAGCAGTACGTGTGAAAAAGATCTTGGAGTCCTCGTGGAAAACAAGTTAAACATGAGCCAACAATGTGATGTGGCGGCAAAAAAAGCCAATGGGATTTTGGCCTGCATCAATAGGAACATAGTGTCTAGATCTAGGGAAGTAATGCTCCCCATGCTCTATTCTGCTCTGGTTAGACCACACCTGGAATATTGTGTCCAGTTCTGGGCACCACAATTCAAGAGAGATATTGACAACCAGGAATGTGTCCAGAGGAGGGCGACTAAAATGATCAAGGGTCTGGAGAACAAGCCCTATGAGGAGCGGCTTAAGGAGCTGGGCATGTTTAGCCTGAAGAAGAGAAGGCTGAGAGGGGATATGATAGCCATGTATAAATATGTGAGAGGAAGCCACAGGGAGGAGGGAGCAAGCTTGTTTTCTGCTTCCCTGGAGACTAGGACGCGGAACAATGGCTTCAAACTACAAGAAAGGAGATTCCATCTGAACATGAGGAAGAACTTCCTGACTGTGAGAGCCGTTCAGCAGTGGAACTCTCTGCCCCGGAGTGTGGTGGAGGCTCCTTCTTTGGAAGCTTTTAAGCAGAGGCTGGATGGCCATCTGTCAGGGGTGAATTGAATGCAACATTCCTGCTTCTTGGCAGGGGGTTGGACTGGATGGCCTATGAGGTCTCTTCCAACTCTTTGATTCTATGATTCTATGTTTCATAAACTGGGAGGCAAAAACCCATGAAACAGCGAGTCCACAAAACACGAACCTGTTGGAGCTCAGGCCGGACCAAGGCTAGTGCAAATGCAAAATATGAGGGGACTGGGAATTAAATACAGTGCTATAATAGGTTAACAGCAATAGCAGGTACGGGTCTGTGGCTGCTCATTTCCAGGGCCTATTGGAGGGATGACCGGGGTAATAGGTAGGAAGAATAAGACCATATTCAACAATGTTTGGGGCTGGGCTCAAACTGGTCATTCTCAAAGGCTTGTTGAGACCACCAGGTCTTCAAGCTCTTACAAAAGGAGGGGAGGGATGCAGCACTGCTGGACACAGCTGACCTCCAGCTGGAGCGCTCAAGGGCCAGAGCTTCCCAGTTCTCAGTGTCTATGCCAGAGTTTTTAAGGTTGGCTTTGAGCCCATCTTTCAATCTCTTTTCCTGTCCACCAACATTCCTTTTTCCGTTCTTAAGTTCGGAGTAGAGCAACTGCTTTGGGAGACGGTGGTCAGGCATCCGGACAACGTGGCCGGTCCAGCGGAGTTGATGGTGGAGGACCGTCGCTTCAATGCTGGTGGTCTTTGCTTCTTCCAGCACGCTGACATTTCTCCGCTTGTCTTCCCAAGAGATTTGCAGGATTTTCCGGAGGCAGCGCTGAGGGAATCATTCTAGGAGTTGCATGTGACGTCTGTAGATAGTCCACGTTTTGCAGGCGTATAGCAGTGTTTATTTATTTATTTATTTATTTACTTCATTTGTATACCGCTCTCTCTCAGCCCATAGGAGACTCAGAGCGGTTTACAGCCCAGTCAGTATACAAAGTGCACAACATTAGCATTTAAAACAGTAACCAAGGCAACTACATCAATATAACAATACATCAATAGTGTTGGGAGGACTATAGCTTTGTAAACAAGCATCTTGGTTTCCCTACGGATATCCCGGTCCTCAAACACTCTCTGCTTCATTTGGAAAAATGCTGCACTCGCAGAGCTCAGGCGGTGTTGTATTTCAATGTCAAAGTTGACTTTTGTGGAGAGGTGGCTGCCAAGGGAGCGGAAATGGTCAACATTTTCTAATGTTACACCATTAAGCTGTATTTCTGCCATTGGAGAGGGACTGGTTGGTGACTGCTGGAAGAGCACACTGGTTTTCTCGATGTTCAATTACAGGCCAAGCTTCTCGTATGCTTCTGTGATCGTGTTTAGAGTGGCTTATTTATTTATTTATTTATTTATTTATTTGACTTGTATACCACTACTCCTAATTTGGCTCGGAGCGGTTTACAGCAGTAGATTAAAACAATACAATTAACTTTAAAATACAATAAAACAAGAACAGACATAGTCCCGAGTTATTCACCCATCGAAAGCTTGTCGGAAGAGAACGGTTTTACAGGCTTTCCGAAAAGCTTGTAGGTCTTCTTCTGAATGTGCATAGATGACGTTGTCATCAGCATACTGGAGTTCTATAACAGATGTTGTTGTAACCTTGGTTTTGGCTTTCAGTCTGCTGAGGTTAAATAGCTTGCCATCTGTCCACTCCGGTGGAAAGCTTCCCACCAACAAGATGAAGTACTATAGAGATGAAGATGGAGAATAAAGTTGGGGAAATAACACATCCCTGGAGAGTAAGGCCTGGCACTGAAAACTGATGCCAGAGTCGACCTTTGGGAACAACAAAGCCATAGAAGGGTTAGAAGGCAGGATCATCAAGTTTGCAGACGACACCAAATTGGGAGAGAGAGGCAAGACTCCAGAGGACAGGAGCAGGATTCAAAACGATCTTGACAGATTAGAGAGATGAAAGGACAAAACTAACAAAATGAAGTTCAACAGGGACAAATGCAAGATACTCCACTTTGGCAGGAAAAACGAAATGCAAAGAGACAGAATGTGGGACGAGGCCTGGCTCGAGAGCAGTACGTGTGAAAAAGATCTTGGAGTCCTCATGGACAACAAGTTAAACATGAGCCAACAATGTGATGTGGCGGCAAAAAAAGCCAATGGGATTTTGGCCTGCATCAATAGGAGCATAGTGTCTAGATCTAAGGAAGTCATGCTCCCCATGCTCTATTCTGCTTTGGTTAGACCACACCTGGAATATTGTGTCCAATTCTGGGCACCACAATTCAAGAGAGATATTGACAAGCTGGAATGTGTCCAGAGGAGGGCGACTAAAATGATAAAAGGTCTGGAGAACAAGCCCTATGAGGAGCAGCTTAAGGAGCTGGGCATGTTTAGCCTGAAGAAGAGAAGGCTGAGAGGAGATATGATAGCCATGTATAAATATGTGGGAGGAAGCCACAGGGAGGAGGAGGGAGAAAGCTTGTTTTCTGCTTCCCTGGAGACGAGGACGCAATGGAACAATGGCTTCAAACTACAAGAGAGGAGAGTCCATCTGAACACGAGGAAGAACTTCCTGACTGTGAGGGCCGTTCAGCAGTGGAACTCTCTGCCCCTGAGTGTGGTGGAGGCTCCTTCTTTGGAAGCTTTTAAACAGAGGCTGGATGGCCATCTGTCAGGGGTGATTTGAATGCAATATTCCTGCTTCTTGGCAGAATGGGGTTGGACTGGATGGCCCATCAGGGCTCTTCCAACTCTTTGATTCTATGATTCTTTAGCGAACATACACCTCTTCAACTTGGGTCTTCCCCAGTTCTCCCATCCATCTTGCCAATCAATCTTGCAAAATACATTCAAGTGCTGCTATTGCATTTTTGAAAAAAAAAATTCCACAGTGCAATAGTTTTGCTCTCCATCCCATCCCACAAAAAAGCGCTCTTCTGAAGGGCAGAGTTCAGAGATAAACAGAGATCACGAATGGATTTCAATGGAGTCTGTTTTCTAAGTCCATTTCATGACTCGGGATAGAAAAGCGAGATGCCTGCTTGCATTCCAGAGAGATGAAAAACAAAGCAGCAGCATTTAACATTCCAGCACATAATAAGGAAGAATTAGCTCTCCAAGCAGCCCTTTTTGGGTCAGATATCCAGCTTCGGGACAGTGCTGCCATTACTCACTACATGTCCAAAATGCATCTGATAATCGATACAACTTAAACCTTAAAACCATCTCTGAGGATGCCTGCCGTAGATGTGGGTGAAACGTCAGGAGAGAATGCTGCTGGAACGTGGCCATACAGCCCAGTATTTTTCTAGTTGCATTGAGTCCTAAACTTTTTTTTCGTGCAAGTTGTTTCTGGCATGAGAGAATTGGCTACCTGCAAGGGTGTTGCCCAGGGGATGCCAGGATGCTTTGCCATTCTGTGGGGGGCTTCTCTCATGTCCCTGAATGGGAAGCTGGGGCTGACAGGCTGGAGCTCACCCTACTCCCCAGGTTTGAACCGCTGACCTTTTGGTCACAGCCCCTGCCGGCACAAGGGTTTAACCCATTGCACCACCGAGGGTTCAGTGTTGCTCATTTCTGCATTCAATTTGGGCCGGGCTTTAGCACAGCTGGAAAATCACCAGCAATGATAAGATCTACCAACTTTTTTTTCTTTTTCTTTTTAATCTGTGTGTTTGTTTTGCTCTGGTAGAATTGTAATACAATGGTATGGTTGCTGATGACACGATAAATAAAATAAAACCAACTGAAAGGTTGCCAGTTCAAAACCCCAGGTTGGTGTGAGCTCCCGACTGCCAGCCCAGCTCACTGTTGACCTAAGCAGCTTGAGCTGTAAGTAGGGAAACTAGATACCGCTAAAACAAGTGAGGGAAGTATTTTACGATACCATAAGGAGAAAAGATCAGAAAATGCCCAGTGAACAAAAGAAAGGAAGAAGTTCTGATGACTCTATGTCATAGAGGATGGAGTGACAGCACCCTCCCCCCCCCCCCCCCCCCGCATAGCTGAATTTGAGCACAACCTCCAAGGTGCCAAAAAGCTGGATGTTGACACAACATACCTCCTTTCTGTTCTGTCTGTCTCTGTATTGTTTATTCAATAACGGCATTGAATGTTTGCCCTGTATGCAATCTTCCCTGAGTCCCCTTGGGGAGATAGGGCGGAATATAAATACAGTGTTATTATTATTACTAGCCGTCCCCTGCCACGCGTTGCTGTGGCCCACTCTGGTGGTCATGGAGGTTCTGTGTGGGAGGTTTGACCCAATTCTATTGTTGGCGGGCTTCAGAATGCTCTGTGATTGTAGGTGAACTACAAATCCCAGCAACTACAACTCCCAAATGTCAAGATTCTATTTTCCCCAAACTCCACCAGTGTTCACATTTGGGCATATTGAGTACTCATGTAGAGTTTGGTCCAGAGCCATCACTGTTTGAGTCCACAGTGATCTCTGGATGTAGGTGAACTACAACTCCAAAACCAAAGGACACTGCCCACTGAACCCTTCCAGTATTTTCTGTTGGTCATGGGAAAACTGTGTGCCAAGTTTGGTTCAATTCCATCGTTGGTGGGGTTCAGAATGCTGTTTGATTGTAGGTGAACTACAAATCCCAGCAACTACAACTCCCAAATGTCAAGATTCTATTTCCCCCAAACTCCATCAGTGTTCACATTTGGGCAAATTGAGTACTCATGTAGAGTTTGGTCCAGAGCCATCACTGTTTTGAGTCCACAGTGATCTCTGGATGTAGGTGAACTACAACTCCAAAACCAAAGGACACTGCCCACTGAACCCTTCCAGTATTTTCTGTTGGTCATGGGAGAACTGTGTGCCAAGTTTGGTTCAATTCCATCGTTGGTGGGGTTCAGAATGCTGTTTGATTGTAGGTGAACTATAAATCCCAGCAACTACAACTCCCAAATGACAAAATCCAATTTTTTTGAGTGAAGGACATTGTGATGATGTGTAAATTTTATTCCTTTGGTTATGTGTAATTTAAACAGTAGTTTAGGGATGGTAAGTATGGAGGATTATGTTTTGTTGGAGAGGGTGGCTTGGCGTTAGCTGAGTTGCCATAGCAACAGGGGCGGAGCCAATTGCCTCGTCAGGAGGCAGCTGTTTTAAAAAGTCAGTCAGTACGCCAGTGAGCTACTGAGAGGACTGAGTCTCTGGGTGGAGATTCAGGGAATGTGTCTGTAGCCGGTGTGCTATAGGAAAGACTGAATCTCAGGGTGGGGATTCAGGGAATCAATTGGTGACCAAAGTAGTTGCAGAGAAGGACCCGGTAGTGGGAGAGCTACAGGGGGTTGTTGATTCTAAATTAAGAATCAAGGTTTGGCTGGGTTTAAGCCTGCTGTGCCTGCTGTGAAACATTTTGAAGTCTGTGCCTGAGATTACTCATGAAACCTTTCCAATGTAACCATCAAGATTTGTGCCTCTTGAGAAGAAACAGTTAAACATGTTAAACTCCTGTTAAAATAAACTTGTTACTGTTCTCCTCAAGCCTTGCCTGATACAGTTTCTCCTAAGTTGAACAGCCTGTAATAGTAAAGTCAAGCCAGGAAAGTAAACGCTACGCTATCAAATAAATAAAGCCTTCTGTAATTAACAGTCCCTTTATAAAATAGCTCCAAGGTTGATATTGATCGTTGCCTGGCTTCCCTCATAGATTAGGTGGCAGTGGGTGTTTTACCACTCGCACCTTCACATTTGGTGGCATTCGGTGGCATTAAAACGGTCTTCTTTACAGACATACATTGCTAGGTGTGTGCTGTCCACATTTGGTATCAATTCGTCCAGTGGTTTTTGAGTTCTGTTAATCCCACAAACGAACATTACATTTTATTTATATAGAATAGATGGATGACTGAGGAAGTATAGATTCCAGAAGCAGAGAGTGTTTGAGGACCGGGACATCCGTAGGGATACCAAGGTGCTTGTTTATAAAGCTATTGTCCTCCCAACCCTGCTATATGCCTGTGAGACGTGGACTGTCTACAGACGTCACATGCAGCTCCTGGAACGTTTCCATCAGCGCTGCCTCCGGAAAATCCTGCAAATCTCCTGGGAAGACAAGCGGACAAACGTCAGTGTGCTGGAAGAAGCAAAGACCACCAGCATTGAAGCGATGGTCCTCCAACATCAACTCTGCTGGGCCGGCCACGTTGTCCGGATGCCTGACCACCGTCTCCCAAAGCAGTTGCTCTACTCCGAACTTAAGAACGGAAAACGGAACGTTGGTGGACAGGAAAAGAGATTTAAAGATGGGCTCAAAGCCAACCTTAAAAACTCTGGCATAGACACTGAGAACTGGGAAGCCCTGGCCCTTGAGCACTCCAGCTGGAGGTCAGCTGTGACCAGCAGTGCTGCAGAATTTGAGGAGGCACGAGTGGAGGGTGAAAGAGTGAAACGTGCCAGGAGGAAGGTGCGTCAAGCCAACCCCGACCGGGACCACCTTCCACCTGGAAACCAATGCCCTCACTGCGGAAGAAGATGCAGAGCAAGAATAGGGCTCCACAGCCACATACGGACCCACAAGGAAATCCATAATGGAAGACCATCTTACTCGTCCAACGAGGAATCGCCTAAGTAAGTAATAGATTCCAGACTCAGTTTCTGTCCCCACTGAAAATTAATTCCAATGCAGCTATTTTACACTTCACGAAGAAAACTCCAGGTCTCCCAGGGAACACAGCCTTGGAAGAAAAATACATACAACAACAAAGGTTATTTGTGTGAGTCCACAAAGGTTTATTTTTAATGAAAAAATACTGAAAAGTGTGCCACAGTGTCCATAGCTCCTTTTGGAATAGTACAAAGATATGTCGTCTGAGGAATAAAGCTGTTTTTAACACTGTAGAAAAGAAATGTGGTTCTTTAACGTACGTCTTCTCGACCCCAAACGGGAGAAAAACAGAACAAAACAAAAAACAACGGAGGAGAGAGGAACCGTAGAAAAAAGGACACGGACTGGAGTAAAACAAAGCGACAGTGAGTCGGAGGTAAAAAATAAATTATAATTACAGTATCTCAAAGTATTTGCTTCATGCCTGCTTTCCAGTTTTAGTATCTGGTGGAGTGTTGTGGTGTTAGCACACGCTTTGTTTGAGCCTGCTGCCTTCCTGAGAGGAGTAATCCCAATGGACTCAGGAGGAGCAGACTTTGGTCAGAAAGGTGAGACCCATTTTGCCGTCTAGGTCATCATGGAACATGGCTGTTTTAGGAGTGTGGGGATTTTTCTTAGAACGAAAACAAATTCCGTTCAGGAGGACTAACCTCTGCGCTTGGACAAAAAAATTAACTCGGTTAAACAATAGTTGTGGTTAATTTGTAACAGTGCCAACCCTACCGTGGATGCCGAAACAACTGCCTCTGGTCTGTTCGTCCGCCGCCGACCGAGCGGGAACCGAGAGCCGTTCTTTCAAGAAGGCCTCAACTGGCAGAGGACTGGAAACGCGCCTCGAAGAGCAAACAATCTCAGAAGGAAGAGATCCAGACATGCATTTAAACCTGAAACCACCGTGCCTCGGAAACAGACCGCTCCGTGCCTGCCGCTGGCCAAGTGTCATCCTCCCCCCTCGCCTCCCCCTCCCCTCCCTCCCCCCCACCCCCCAAGCTAAAATCAAACAGAGTCTAAGTGGGGCTTGATGCCGTCCTCCTCTTGCTCCTGCTTGTACATGAAGGTGAGGAGGAAGAGGGCAATGTCCATAGAAGACCAGTAAGCGGTGTGCGAGGTGACGGCAGACCAGTACCGGCTCTCCACCAGGCCTTCCCTGAGCTCAAAGTCAATCCTGTGCTCTAGCTCCACTGCGGAGGGAAGAGAGAAGGACAGGTCAGCATCCAAGGCTTTGCAAATGAACAATACCATTCCCAGCGAGGAAACCCGTGGCCAGCATTATAATGTTATTTATTTACAGTATTTGTATACCGCTTTTCTCACCCCGAGGGGGACTCAAAGCGGTTTACACATAAGCAATGGCAAAAATTCAATGCCAGTACAAACAATTACAATTATTGTCGAAGGCTTTCATGGCTGGAATCACTAGGTTCTTGTGGGTTTTTTTGGGCTGTATGGCCATGTTCTAGAGGCATTTTCTCCTGACGTTTCGCCTGCATCTATGGCAAGCATCTTCACTACCTCTGAGGATGCTTGCCATAGATGCAGGTGAAACATCAGGAGAAAATGCCTCTAGAACATGGCCATACAGCCCAAAAAACCCCACAAGAACCTAATTACAATTATACACTACAGTTAGACATAAATTAAATTTAAAAATATATCCATGAGCAATAAAACAATAATTAAAACAATAAAACAGTCTCGTCTATCGGATTGCCGTTCCAGTCATTGTCTTTCCGAAATGCTGCATACATTTACTTCTACTGCCCAAAGGCAGTAGGTCCCAAAACCATGATTTTATTTCTTTTCTAAAAGCCAGGAGGGAGTGGATCTTACCCCCCCCTCCATAGGCGGGGGGGCCACAGCCGAGAAGGCCCTGTCTCTCGTCCCCGCCAGGCGCATCTGTGATGTTGACGGGAGCGAGAGCAGGGCCTCCCCGGATGATCTTAGATTACGAGGTGGGACATAGGGGTGGATGCGTTCGGACAAGTAAGCTGGGCCAGAACCATATAGAGATTTATAGGTCAAAACCAGCACTTTGAATTGGGCTCAGAGATGGACCGGCAGCCAGTGGAGCTGGTGTAGCGGGGGGTGGTATGTTTTATTTTTATACCTGTCCACCATCTCCCCTATTTATTTATTTACAGTATTTATATTCCGTCCTTCTCACCCCGCAGGGGACTCAGGGCGGATTACAGGGAACATATACATGGCAAACATTCAATGCCATAGACACACAATACATATAGGCAGACACACAGAGGCTATTTAACATTCCAGCTTTTTTTCATGAGGGTATTCTGGCCACCAGAGGAGCTGTTGCTATACCGTCCATTGGTGACACTGATGAAGTACTTCCTCATTCTTTGCATGCTTACTGGAGATTTTTATGGCCTCGTAAATTAGCCTCCCCGCATAAGCGGTATCTAAATTTCCTACTTGACAGATGCAACTGTCTTTTGGGCTGCAAAGGTCGACAGCAAGCTACACAAATTGGTCGGAAGCTCACTCCGACCCGGGCTTGCTTCGAACTCATGACCTTTTAGTCAGTAGTGATCTTAATGCAGCTGACTTAATGTATCATTGGTGAAGTTCAGAATCCTCTTTGATAGTTGGTGAACTATAAATCCCAGCAACCGCAACTCCCAAATAACAAAATCAATCCCAACCTCACCAGTATTCAAATTTGGCCATACAGGATATTTGTGCCAAATTTGGTCCAGTGAACAAAAATACAACAGTAGCAAAATTACAGTTATGAAGTAGCAACGAAAATAATGTTATGGTTGGGGGTCACCACAACTTGAGAACCTGTATTAAGGGGTTGTGGAATTAGGAAGGTTGAGAAACACTACTCTACCACATTCCTTTTTTTATCAAGCAGTCAAGGGCAAACGTTGGACCTTCAGCTGTTTTGGACATAATCTCCCCCATTCCTAATAGTCTACTGGCTGGAGGGAGGGCCTAAGTTTGTGGTCATTTGGAGACTATGGAAAAATTAGCAAGTCATAAAAACAAGAGTTACTAAATCTTGGCAAGAGAATGGCTAAATGAACTGCAACTAAAGCCTACCATTCCACTATAATTCCTCTCTTTTACAGGCATTTTGGAAGCCAACTGGGTTTGCCTGAGGATATGTGGATTTTTTTTGAAGCTGCTTTGTGTCACTACTATGGGAGAAAGACAGCATACACATGCAACAAATAGGTAAACAAATAAATTTCTTAGTGCAGTGGTTCTCAACCTGTGGGTCCCCAGGTGTTTTGGGGCTACAGCTCCCAGAAATCCCAGCCAGTTTACCAGCTGTTAGGATTTTTGGGAGTTGAAGGCCAAAACATCTGGGGACCCACAGGTTGAGAACTACTGTCTTAGAGGTACATTTTTTTTTTATCCTCAGGGCCTTCCACACATCTCAGAAAGATGCTCTCGCTCCCTCCCCTCCCAGCTGCTCCAAATCAGGCCTTCCCTTTCCCAGTTGATTAATAAAGTTGGGATTCCTAAAACAAGCTCCTGTTTTCTTAAGAGTCAAATAATTGCAATTGGGTAAAGTCCAGCAAACATATGGACCTCAGGCCTCCTCTACTACCCAAATGACGCATTTTACCCTCAGAAGACCATCACTGTTGTTCAGAAAAGAGGGTTTCATGGCTGGAAAAACATTTAAATGGTTGTGAGGGCAGCAAATGGAGTCAAAAGGGACCTCAATGGCCATTTAGTCCAACCCCTGGCCAGTCCAGTAATGTATATGGGCATGTTTAGCATGAAGAAAAGAAGGCTGAGAGGAGATATAGAATCATAGAATCAAAGAGTTGGAAGAGACCTCATGGGCCATCCAGTCCAATCTCCTGCCAAGAAGCAGGAATATTGCATTCAAGTCATCCCTGACAGATGGCCATCCAGCCTCTGTTTAAAAGCTTCCAAAGAAGGAGCCTCCACCACACTCCGGGGCAGAGAGTTCCACTGCTGAACGGCTCTCACAGTCAGGAAGTTCTTCCTAATGTTCAGATGGAATCTCCTCTCTTGTAGTTTGAAGCCATTGTTCCACGTCCTAGTCTCCAAGGAAGCAGAAAACAAGCTTGCTCCCTCCTCCCTGTGGCTTCCTCTCACATATTTATACATGGCTATCATATCTCCTCTCAGCCTTCTCTTCTTCAGGTTAAACATGCCCAGCTCCTTAAGCCGCTCCTCATAGGGCTTGTTCTCCAGACCCTTGATCATTTTAGCCGCCCTCCTCTGGACACATTCCAGCTTGTCAATATCTCTCTTGAATTGTGGTGCCCAGAATTGGACACAATATTCCAGATGTGGTCTAACCAAAACAGAATAGAGCATGGGGAGCATGACTTTCCTAGATCTAGACACTATGCTCCTATTGATGCAGGCCAAAATCCCATTGGCTTTTTTTGCTGCCACATCACATTGTTGGCTCATGTTTAACTTGTTGTCCATGAGGACTCCAAGATCTTTGGAGTCCTCATGGACAACACGTACTGCTCTCGAGCCAGGCATCCCCCATTCTACATTATACATGATAGCCATGTATAAATATGTGAGAGGAAGCCACAGGGAGGAGGGAGCAAGCTTGTTTTCTGCTTCCCTGGAGACTAGGACGTGATGGAACAATGGCTTCAAACTACATTTGAACATGAGGAAGAACTTCCTGACATGAGGAAGAACTTCCTGACTGTGAGAGCCGTTCAGCAGTGGAACTCTCTGCCCCAGAGTGTGGTGGAGGCTCCTTCTTTGGAAGCTTTTAAACAGAGGCTGGATGGCCATCTGTCAGGGGTGATTTGAATGCAATATTCCTGCTTCTTGGCAGAATGGGGTTGGACTGGATGGCCCATGAGGTCTCTTCCAACTCTTGGATTCTATGATTCTATAGTTGAAGTATTTCTGAGAAGTGAGCATCCAAACTCTGTTGAAAGACTTAAACTGTCCTTCTTTCAGAGTGAAAGGTAAAGCCAAGACTGGCAACGTGGAGGTTGCCAGACCAAACAGCTTGCTTACATGTTGGGTCCAGGAAGCCGGAGCTGCTATGGGGGAAGGTCTGCGTCCCGATCGTTGTTTGGTTCACGGTGGACTTCTTCTCCTCTACTTCGGTCCCTTCTTTGCCTGGTTCCAGTCCCTGCGCAGTGGGAGCAGTGGCGCGCCCAAATCTCGAGAAGAGCATCCCTCCGAGACCTTTGCCAATGCTGGCAGCACCTGCATTTGGGAAGCACCACACAAGAGGAATTGCAGTTCTGCAAGCGGAAACAGCTCATAGAACCTCCACATGAGGATCCATGCACAACTGGAGCTAAAAATAAGAACTCCAATTGCCTTTGTAGTTTCTTGATGGTCCTGCCAGACTGTTTTTCTGCACCTCTAATAGGCATTATTCTTTTCCAGAAAAAAGCACCCACATTTTTGCTGTACCCAAAACCCCCCCCAAAACAATGAATTTTTTATAAAAGGGTGGTGCAGAGCCCTGAGCGCAAGGCAGGTGAAAAATGGCCCTTGGACCTTCCTGGTTGACCTTATTTTTATTATTGGTTGTACCTTGGGAAGGCAGACTTGGCCACGGTGGTGCACGCTCTCATTACATCTAGGATAGACTACTGCAACGCACTCTACGTGGGGTTGCCTTTGAAGACTGCTCGTAAGCTTCAAATAGTCCAACAAGAGGCAGCCAGGTTAATAACTGGGGCGGCGTACAGGGAGCATACAACTCCCATGTTGTGCCAGCTCGAGTGGCTGCCAGTTTGCTACCAGGCACAATTCAAAGTGCTGGCTTTGGCCTATAAAGCCCTAAATGGCCCTGGCCCAAATTTATTTTATTTATTATTTATTTCGAGCTTTTGTAACCCAGTCTTCTCGACCTCCGAAGAGGGACTCAGGCCGTCTAACAGCAGAGGGTTAAAATGCAATAAGATAAACCACAGTAAACATCATAATACAATAGTACATAAATACATTAAAATACAGTTATACAATTTACAAAAGGTCAGTTCGTCAGAATAAATCATAAATTCATCGCCATCCGCCTGTGTGGTCTGCAGTTATTGACTCAGTCATCATTCTGCAAATGCAGTATTTCAAAGTCATGTTTTTACCAGCTTTCTAAAAGTCAGGAGGGAAGGGGCAGATCTAATCTCCATCGGGAGGGAGTTCCAGAGCTGAGGGGCCACCAACGAGAAGGCCCTGTCCCTTGTTCCCACCAATCGCGATTGCGAAGGAGGTGGGACCGAGAGCAGGGCCCCTCCAAAAGATCCAAATTACCTGTCCAAACACATCTCCCCCTATGAACCATTGTGGAGATTAAGATCCTCCAGGGAGGCCTTTCTTTCCGTCCTGCCATTGTCACAGGCACGATTGGTGGGGACGAGAGACAGGGCCTTCTTGGTGATTGCTCCCCAGCTATGGAACTCCCTTCCTGATGAAATCAGGTTGGCACCCTCCCTCCTGTCCTTTAGAAGGATGGTAAAAACTTGGCTGTGGGACCAAGCTTTCAGGACAGGGCAATAAAGTGGCAATAGGAAAGATGACCAGGCCAATGATTTTACGTGGATGACTAGGACAGTTTTAAATGGTGTATATGCTGTGCTCCGCCCTGAGTCCCCCTTCGGAGTGAGAAGGGTGAAATATAAATGTTTAAAATAAATAAATAATAAATAAATATTTTGTCGAAGGTTTTCATGGCCAGAACCACTGGGTTGTTGTAGTAGGTTTTTTTCGGGCTATATGGCCATGGTCTAGAGGCATTCTCTCCTGACATTTCGCCTGAATCTATGGCAAGCATCCTCAGAGGTAAGTGACCTCTGAGGATGCTTGCCATAGATGCAGGCGAAACGTCAGGAGAGAATGCCTCTAGACCATGGCCATATAGCCCGAAAAAACCTACAACAACCCAAATAAATCTTTGATGCTGGCTGCATTTTCTTGCTTTGAATATTAACTCCAATGGCTGTGTGGATATTCTCCCATCTCTCCCCCATCCATTCCAGTACTAACAGCATTACTAAGCAACCTGAGTAAACTACCTCTTGTGATGTTGACAAGCTGGAATGTGTCCAGAGGAGGGCAACTAAAATGATCAAGGGTCTGGAGAACAAGCCCTATGAGGAGCGGCTTAGGGAACTGGGCATGTTTAGCCTGAAGAAGAGAAGGCTGAGAGGAGATATGATAGCCATGTATAAATATGTGAGAGGAAGCCACAGGGAGGAGGGAGCAAGCTTGTTTTCTGCTTCCTTGGAGACTAGGACGCAATGGGACAATGGCTTCAAACTACAAGAGAGGAGATTCCATCTGAACATTAGGAAGAACTTCCTGACTGTGAGAGCCGTTCAGCAGTGGAACTCTCTGCCCCGGAGTGTGGTGGAGGCTCCTTCTTTGGAAGCTTTTAAACAGAGGCTGGATGGCCATTTGTCAGGGGTGATTTGAATGCAATATTCCTGCTTCTTGGCAGAATGGGGTTGGACTGGATGGCCCATGAGGTCTCTTCCAACTCTTTGATTCTATGATTCTATGTATAGATATCTAAAAATGGCAAGAAACCTTCACTTTTAACAAATCTAAAAACTCAAATGTAAGAAGGAACTTGGCCTTTTTTCTGACTCTGCTGCCCTCCTGTGGATGGAGCTGGAGCCACAAAATATAGCTGGAATGCTTTCAAACTACCTGCACTGGGGGGTCATTTCTGACTTTCTCCTCTCATTATATTTCCAGGTATTCAACATTAAAATGAAAACACTGAATATATCCCTATTAAAAGCTTTGGGTCTGAATCTTGTTGCTTCTTAAAGTGTATGTGTACAAGGTTTTCATTGTTTTAGTCTTTTCTGAGGTTTTGTTTACTTAACACCCTTTCATCCCACTGTAAATTACGCCACTGTGTTTTTAAATCTGGAATTGTTTTAAACTGTTTGATGTTGTTTCAGTAGAATGCCACCCTGAGAACCCACATTGAGCTGGCAGGTTGTACCACCAGAGGTTGAATGTTCATGTGGTCAGCAGGTGACCTGTGCCTGTGCTTTCTCAAGCGGTCATCTGTGAACCCACACACAGCGGGTAGTCTGTGCCTTTGCAACCATTTTTGGCAGAAGCCTTTCCAATTCCCAAATGCATTGTGGAAACACAGTAAGAATAAACAAGGACGAGACACTGGGGAGGGTGTGTGAGTTTACAGATGGCGACTAACAGGTGAACAACCTCTTTGTTCTGAGACTTTCACTTGTTATTGTTGTGTGCCTTGAAGTTGTTTCTGACTTATCCTGACCCCATCATGGGGCTTCACTGGCAAGAAGGAGCCCCCGGTGGCGCAGTGGGTTAAACCCCTGTGCTGGCAGGACTGAGGACTGACAGGTCACAGGTTCGAATCCGCAGAGAGGCAGATGAGCTCCCTCTATCAGCTCCAGCTCCTCATGCGGGGACATGAGAGAAGCCTCCCACAAGGATGATAAAACATCAAATCATCCAGGTGTCCCCCCTGGGCAATGTCCTTGCAGACGGCCAATTCTCCCACACCAGAAGCAACTTGCAGTTTCTCAAGTTGTTCCTGACATGACAAAAAAAAAAAAAAAAAAAAAAAAGCTAGCAAGAACTGCTCACAGGTGGTTTGCCTTTGGCTTCCTCTGAGGATGAGAGAGTACAATGAAAACACTCCTGACAGAAGAAGACACCAGATGTGATAGACTAGAAGTATTTACTCGAGTCTAATGTGCCATTGAATCTAATGCGCACCTCAATTTTCAAAACACTGAAACGAAAAAAAGTATTTGCTACCAAATGTAATGCACTCTTTGTAATTTGGCTATTAAAACTGCTTTCTGCTTTAAAATCCTTCTTTAAAAACATCTGTGTTGGAACACCAAAGCTTTCTGCAATGGAAAAGCAACCTTGGAATGCATCTATGCTGTAGAATGAATGCACTTTAACTGCCTTAGTTCAATGCCATGGAATCATGGGGACGGTAGTTTTGCAAGACCTTGAGCCTTTCCCGCCAAAGAGCGTGGATGCCTCACCAAACTACAATCCCAGGATTACATAGCTGTGAGCCCAGGCCATTAAATTGGAGATGACATTCCTCAAACTGAAGCTCCAGCTGCTCCTGGAGCAGCTTTCCCTATTGCTTTGGCTCAGAACTAAGATGTCCACATTACCCAAATCTAATGCTCACCTTAATTTTTGCAAGATAATTTAGCCAAAAAAGGTGAGCGTTAGATTCTAGTAAATACAGTACATATATTTTCAGAGCATGAGGACATGCATACATAACTGGAGAGCTCAACTAGTAAGAGAGATAAGATAGCTACATATAAACACAAGCTGTCAAGGTTTCAAATATAGTTACCCATTATACTTGCTTTGCCTATGTTTGTAATGGACTCCCCATAGTGCCGCCGTGCCATGACAGGGGACGTCGTGGGGCTGGGTAACGTCGGGAGAGCTTCACTCTCCGGGGCTGAGGTAGAATCTTTTGCCGGGTTGAGGAGACTTGGCTTCATGTGTTCGTAAGGTAGAGGGTTCGTGGTGTTGTACCAGTGGATCTGGACAGGAGAAATGTTGCTATAATGCTTCAGAATTAAAGGTTCTAGTCTATAGGCCTGCAAGTAAAAAAACCAGAAAGATGTCTTAGATGATAAGGCAAAAAATAATTTATTTCATGTTACCCCATTCTTTCTTGCTAGACAGATACTTACACTCTCCTTTTGAAGTTAGGAAACAGCTAATCACCTCCCAACAAAAGATTCCCCCAGCCAAACCTTGAAACTGCTAGGCTATTAAATGCTAATCAAGCTGGCCAATTGTAACATTCACAACTACCTCAAACTGACAAGGTCTCTTTCTCCCTCCCCGGACATTCCATTGTCATCACTACTGTGATTGCGTTTATTGGAATGTTTATTTTATTTTACTTTTTAAAATGTCATCTTGATAATATTGTTGTTGTCTGTTGTATATGCTTTGATTTTATTGCTGTATTATGTTGTACGGGCTTGGCCCCATGTAAGCTACTCCGAGTCCCCATCGGGGAGATGGTGGCGGGGTAGAAATAAAGATTATTATTATTATTATTATTATTATTATTATTATTATTATTATTATTATTATTATTATATAAACCCCATTTTCCTAGTTTCCAACAGACCTCACAACCGTTCTTGTGGGTTTTTTCGGGCTATATGGCCATGTTCTAGAGGCATTTCTCCTGACGTTTTGCCTGCATCTATGGCAAGCATCCTCAGAGGTGAGGTCCAGAGGTGAGGACCTCACCTCTGAGGATGCTTGCCATAGATGCAGGCGAAACGTCAGGAGAAATGCCTCTAGAACATGGCCATATAGCCTGAAAAAACCCACAAGAACTGAGTGATTCCAGCCATGAAAGCCTTCGACAATACATAGACCTCACAACCTCTGAGGATGCCTGCCATAGATGCAGGCGAAACGTCAGGAGAGAATGCTTCTGTAGCATGGACATACAGCCCAGAAAACTCACGACAACTTATTTCCTATACTAATAGTTCAGGTTTTCAGCGTGACATAGAATAACAACAATAATAATAACAATAACAACACTTTATTTATACCCCGCTACCATCTCCCCAGGGGACTCGGTGTGGCTTACATGAGGCTGAGCCCAAAATACAACAATACAAGCAATAACAACAACAATACAAGCAATTAAAAACAACAAAACAATAAAGCAATAACATAAGCATTATCAATAGGACAGCACACTTTAAAATCTATGGGTAGGCCAAATGTAGTTAAAATTAAAAATAATGCTGGACATGGACGAAAAAGTGATGGTGGAAACATACAAACAGACCTAAAACAATATAAAGTGCTTTGGAGGACAACGTACTATGGGATCATTATTTTGGGAAGGCACACTGGAACAACCACATCTTCAAGCTCCTCCTAAAGACTGCCAGAGTTGGGGCACGCCTGATGTCCTTAGGAAGTGAGTTCCAGAGTCGAGGGGCCACCACCGAAGTAGGCCCTCTCTCTCGTCCCCACCAATCGCGCTTGCGATGCAGGTAGGAGCGAGAGCAGTGCCTCTCCAGATGATCAAAGAGATCATGTGGGTTCATATACAGAGATGTGGTCACGAAGGTAGGCGGGTCCCAAACCGTTCAGGGCTTTGTAGGTGAGAACCTGCACCTTGAATTGGGTCCGGAAAATGAATGGCAGCCAGTGGAGCTCCTTAAACAGGAGGGTTGACCGCTCCCTGTAAGGAGCCCCGGTTAACAACCTGGCTGCTGCCCGTTGGATCATCTGGAATTTCCGAGCCGTTTTCAAGGGCAGCCCCACATAGAGTGCATTACAGTAATCCAGTCTAGAGGTGACTAAGGCATGGACCACCCTGGTCAGATCCACCTTCATGAGGTACGGGTGACATATTCAACAGAGACAAGGAATCGTAGTGGTCGGATGATCCTTGCTTCCCAAATTATTGTTGTAGTCATTGGTGTACTAAAAATGAGGATGGACCAAGGAAATGTTTCTAGACAGACCTATATTTGGCATTTTAAAAATCACTACCTAATATTCGGAAAAATCCAAAGAAACTTTGCTACAGAATTTTCCTAATCATAAGAGCTAATGACACTGCATTTACTATCTTTGAAGTTTTATGAAACATAATTTTCCACCAAACACCTAACAGCCTTTGGAAAACATCAGAACTATTCAGTATTTGCCACATTCTGCAACCAATTTCCACACAGCTGGAAAAGGGCAGGGCAAGGAATCAGAAGAAGGTCTTGGAAGAAAAACTAAGGCGTGAAGAAACACACCGCCATTTCTAGAGCAGACAGACTACTTTCACTCTTGCTGACATCTGCCTTGCGCTATGCTACTCTGCTGCTGAGTATGCATGCCCAGTGTGGAACACATCTCACCACACTAAAACAGTAAATGTGGCTCTTAGTGAGACATGCCGCATTATCACAGGGTGTCTGCGCCCTACACCACTGGAGAAATTATACTGCTTAGCTGGTATTGTACAACCTGACATCCGCCGGGAAGTAGCAGCCAATAGTGAAAGGACCAAGGCAGAGACATCACTCCAGCTCATCCCCTGTTTGGGTATCAGCCAGCACGTCAACGACTTAAATCTAGAAGTAGTTTTGTAAGATCTAGAGAGACACTCGCTGGAACACCTCAGCAAGCGAGAGTCCAAAAGTGGCAGGCTCAAACTCAGAACCTCAATCCATGGCTGATACCAAATGAGAGACTCCCCCCTGGGCACACAGAAGATTGGACGACTTGGAAGGCGCTGAACAGACTGCGCTCTGGCACAAGATGCAGAGCCAACCTCAAGAAATGGGGCTACAAAGTGGAATCCACGACATGCGAGTGTGGAGAAGAGCAAACCACTGACCACCTGCTGCGATGCAACCTGAGCCCTGCCACATGCACAAGGGAGGACCTTCTTGCAGCAACACCAGAAGCACTCCAAGTGGCCAGATACTGGTCAAAGGACATTTAATCAACTACCAAACTTGCAAATTTTGTGTTTTGTCTGTCTGTCTGTTTGTTTTGTTCTGTTAGAAATGTAATATAATTGACTGGTTGCCCTGACACGACAAATAAATACCCTTTCTATTCCTGAGCAAAGGAGACACATAATTTTGTCACTTTGCAGCTGGCTGTGTTAACTGGGTGGTACCATGCAATAGAACCAAAAATGCACACATTCACAAAGATCATGGACAAGCAAACTAACAAAAATAGAAATGCACAGCACTCCTGCTACAATTTTGAAAATCCCAAAGGCAGCCTCCCACCTGGAACAGGATGGGAAGGCCAAATGTTGACCCTCACGTCCCACTCACTGTCAATCACAGGAAGGAATGGGCTGTGAACTCTCCTACATATAGGTCTCTCTTCCTCCCAACAGGAGGCAGCTCTGCCACATGATGTGACATGCTCGCACACCCCTGTGTCCACACAGGCGGTCTGGGTGACCTCCTCAGGCATATGGTCATTAACCATCTTCCGTAATCTGTTATTTAGCAAAACTCTCAAGCAAGGCCAGGACTTCAGATCTGAGTGCACATGAGGTGGAAAATCTAACCACAAGGTGCCCCACCTGCAAGAAAGGGCTCAAGCTACTATGACATTCTGGCATGAGATACATGGACCATATTCCACAACCTGTTATCTAGCAATAATCCCAAGCACGGCCAGATCTGAGTGCCAATGCAAGCAGTGGTTCAATCCACTGTGACATTCCCCCTTGGAATCCTGGCCAAAATGAAAGGAGGTGGGTTCTGCAATGATCCCAGGCATGGACTTCAACTCCCTGCTGGTTGTTAGGAATTGTGAGAGCTGAAGTCCAAAACACCTGAAGGGCCAAAGTTTGCCCATGCCCGAGCAATCCCTTTATTTCTCTATGAAGGGAGATGTTGTTGTTCATTCGTTCAGTCGTTTCTGACTGTTCGTGACCTCATGGACCAGCCCATGCCAGAGCTCCCTGTCAACCGTCACCACCCCCAGCTCCTTCAAGGTCAACCCAGTCACTTCAAGGATCCCATCCATCCATCTTGCCCTTGGTTGGCCCCTCTTCCTTTTTCCTTCCTTTTCCTCCAGCATCATTGTCTTCTCTAAGCTTTTCTTTCTTCTCATGATGTGGGCAATGTACTTCACCTTGGCCTCTACTATCCATCCCTCCAATGAGCAGTCGGGCTTTATTTCCTGAAGTATGGACAGGTTGATCTTCTGGTGGTCCAAGGCAGTCTGAGAACTTTCCTCCAACACCACGGTTCAAAAGCATCTCTCTTCCTTCACTCAGTCTTCCTTATAGTCCAGCTCTCACATCCGTAGGTGACTATGGGGAATACCATTGCTTTAACTATGCGGATCTTCCTTGCCAGTGTGATGTCTCTATTCTTTACTATTTTATCAAGGTTAGTCATTGCTCTCCTCCCAAGAAGTAAGCGTCTCCTGATTTCCTGGCTGCAGTCTGCACCTGCAGTAATCTTTGCACCTAGAAATACAAAGTCTGTCACGGCCTCCACGTTTTCTCCCTCTATTTGCCAGTTATCAATCATTCTTGTTGCCATAATCTTGTTTTTTTATGTTTAGCTGCAACCCAGCTTTTGCAGTTTCTTCTTTCACCTTGGTAAGAAGGCTCCTCAGCTCCTCCTCGCTTTGAGCCATCAAAGTGGTATCATCTGCATATCGAAGGTTGTTAATGTTTCTTCCAGCAATTTTTTATGAAGGGAAATAGTTTGTAATAATAAATAATAATACACTTTATTTATATTCTGCTTTATCTTCCTGGAGGGACTCAGAGTGGATTACAATATACATATGAAACACACATTCAATACCTTTTACACACAGTGAACAACGACATACAACACAGACAAAGGTAAAGGCCTTCCCCCTTTTTCCATCTCTGGCATCTGGAATATTCAATTCCGGCCATGGGGAGGTACTCTTGTTCAATTTTTCCATGCTGTTGTCCATATTTATTTATTTATTTCACAGTTTTCTATACCGAGCTTCTCAACCTCATTGAGGGACTCATCCCGGTTTCCAGCCATAAAAAACATATACACTCATTAAAATATCATATATCACAATTACAAAAACAACTTTAAAAACACTATATATAAAACTACAGTGGTCAGTCGTCCTATTAAGATGGATCTACATCAACTTCCATCCAGGGTCCTCATTCATCGAAGGCCTGACTCCACAGCCACGTCTTCACCCATAGACATCTCTGACTGTGGGGCCAACATGTCTGCATATCTATATGGGGCACCCTTTTACTTTCCCACCAATTAGGCCTTCCCAATTTACCTATTGATCTATTTGCATTGCATGCTTTTGAACTATGAGGTTGGCAGAAGCCAGGGCTGACAGTTGGGAGCTTACTCCCACTCGCGGCTTCGAACTGCCAACCTTCCATCAGATTTCCTGCAGATAGCAGTTTAACCTACTGTGCTACATCGGTCAAAGCAATCCCTTTGCTCCTCTGCAGCTTGTACAGAGAGAAGAACACCTGGATGGATGGGACTCGTCTGCCTACAACTCCGTTGCTGCCGATTTTGCCCCAAGGTAAGGCCAGTACTATGAGGGGAAGGTTGGTTACTTCACTAACACTTACCACTGGGTCTGTTGGATGAAAAATGTTTAGCAACCGGTTACAAATAGTTCTGGGAAGAATGTGATCTTGACTTCCGCTGTTCCCCGGGCGGATGCCGCGCAAGGCCAAAAACACTGCTAAGGGAGATCCCATGCAGAAAAAGTTTTCAACCTAAGGAGACATTTAGTTTGATATTAATACACAGTGAAAATACAGGAATATCAACATGAATGTAAATCCAAGGCATAAGAAACCTGAACACAAGGCAGGTTTAAACCAAACATTGGTTCCTCTGAAGACACAATCTGAGCACACAATCTCAGTTGCCCTCATATATAGTCAAAAACCCATGCCTTTTCCCTTGAGAAGACTCAGGAGGAACCCTCTTGTCAATTAATCTATGAGAGCGGCGCCTCTCCCCAGCCAGATGTCTTTGTTGTCAAATCTGACTCCTTCTATCGAAAGAGGCATCCCCAATTAAAAAATTCTTTGGGTTGTTGTAGGTTTTTTCAGGCTGTATGGACATGGTCTAGAGGCATTCTCTCCTGACGTTTCACCTGCATCTATGGCAAGCACCCTCAGAGGTAGTGAGGTCTGTTGGAACTAGGGAAAAGGGTTTATATATCTGTGGAATGACCAAGGGGGGCAAAGAACTCTTGTCTGCTGGAGCTAGGTGTGAATGTTTCAACTGACCACCTTGATTAGCATATAATGACTTGAGAGTGCCTAGAGCAAACCTTTCATGGTTTCCTCCAGCATTTTATTTGAGAACACAGAAATGCTGGACCACTCTCACAACCACCATGTCAGACTACACAGAGAAGCCACTGAAATACACAAGCATGTGGACAAGTTCAACAGGAGGAAACCATGAAAATGAACAAAATCTGGCTAAAAGTATTAAAAAACTCTAAAATTACAACAACAGAGAGGAAACTAAGAAGGACATCTAATCACCTCTCAACAAAAGTTTGCTCTAGGCACTGTCAAGCCATTATATGCTAATCAAGGTGGTCAGTTGAAACATTCACACCTAGCTCCAGCAGACAAGAGTTCTTTGTCCCACCCTGGTCATTCCACAGATATATAAACCCTTTGTCCTAGTTCCAACAGACCTCACTACCTCTGAGGGTGCTTGCCATAGATGCAGGCGAAACGTCAGGAGAGAATGCCTCTAAACCATGGCCATACAACCCAAAAAAACCTATAACAACCCAGTTATTCCGGCCATGAAAGCCTTCGACAAAACATTCTTTTCACATTCCGACCTTGACTCCCTTGGGAAACCGAACACAAGACTGTCAGCCTCTTTCTCTGTCTGTACTGGCACATCTATTGCAGACTTGACCATCTCAGAATCCTCAGCTTCATCATGACTAACAACACTCTCTTGCCCAAAATCCCCATTTCCAGACCCCTGTGGGCCCCAGGATCTTGGGCATTAGGCACTGAAACCTCAGACAATGGAACAAGTGCAGGCTGAACCACTACAGCTGCATACATTGGCTATAAGAAGATGGCACTCACTAGAAAAAATAATGCATGGTATGGTAGAAGCAGTAGGAAAAGGAGGAAGACCAACCCTGAGAAGGTCTAAACTGGATGAGATTTGTGTAACTGAGGTGAAGGTAGAGCCTGGAAAAGAACTGAAATCTCATTCGCTCCTAAACTCAGCTATGAGCCAGAAAGGGCATTTCTATCATACCTTAAATTTTAAGGCAGGCGTCTTAGCTATGGTGGAGGTCTTCAGTCCATGCAATCTCTCTTCTATTTCCTTCAATCTAAAAAAATAAAATTAAAAAGTACACATGCATGACAAATATCCCACTGGTTGTTTAAGAGCTCTTTATATACGTTAGTGTAATATTCAAAAACAACTACAAGGGGTATTTTTTAAGTAAGGTCTGTTTTGTTGTAGACACTAGTAGTTCCCGCGCATACCGCAACGAGCGTGTGTGTCATGTACCGGCATGGCTCGGGAACAACTGTGCTCAGTTTCCACTCTGTAGCTAACCTGTACGGTTCTGTTCTGTGCTTTAAAAATGTTTAAGACTATCAACTCACCCTCCGCATGTGAGGTTCGCTCAGTGATACGGTTTTTGTCAGCAAGGAACCTGCCTGCTGCAGAAATTCATCGACAGATTTGTGAAGTGTACGGTGAGACTGTTATGAGTGAAAGCAAAGTGCGTAAGTGGGTACGACAATTCAAAGATGGCCGTGACAACGTCCATGATGAGGACCGCTCCGGTCGCCCTTCTTTGATTACAGTGAACTCTTGGTTATCGGAGCAGGCGGCAAGTTTTTATGGAGAGGGTATTTTAAAATTGGTTCAGAGGTATGATAAGTGTTTGAACAAACTTGGCAACTATGTCGAAAAATAGAGTGAAGTATGTACTTTCAGAAAATAAATTTACTTTTTTTGAAATAAACTTTCATTGTATACTTATGTTCCAACGAACCTTACTTAAAAATACCCCTTGTATTATTATTATTACAGCAATACCACCACATTTGAAGTGTTAGGTGCACAGGATCCTAGTAAAAGTGGTGAAATTGTGAATATGAATACAAATAGCTGGTTTTCTAATCTGAGGCATTTCTAGGTCCTCCACAGGCATGTAGCCGCGGGGGGGGGGGGGGGGCTGTAGGTGCTTCAGCCCCCCCCCCCCCCCAAATTCTCATGGTGGTCCGCGAAAAGGCCTTACTGGTACATTATTTAAACTGTTTTGTTTATTAATATCATGATCTGATCACCATTCTCAATATATCCCATATGTATGGGGATATTGGGGTAACGATACAAAAGGTTTGCTAGAGTAGACCCTCTTTCACCCAGACTCAGCACCCCCCCCCCCCCCCCGAATCAAACTCAGACCTGGTCCTCCAGTTTGATTCTATGGCCACTTTCCAGTGGAATCACGCTACAGGACCTTGAAATGTGCTACAGGGAGAGTGTCCAAACTAACTGAATCTGTATAAGGTTTGGTAAGTTTTGTACATGGTTTCGCTTCTACCAATCTCACAAGCTCATCTTGTGGGCACAAGGGAGAGAGACTTCTCTCCTGTGGCCCCCCAACTTTGGAACTCTTTACCTGGGGAGATCAGGAAAGCCCCTTCACGGGAAACATTTAAAAAGAACCTCAAAACCTGGCTTTTTCGCTGCGCCTTTGGCGAGTAGGTGATGCACAGCATGATATTTTACACCCCCTCAACGTTTTCGGCTATGGAGTTCGTGCCCTTCAAATAGGATGTTCTGTCCCACAACTCTGTGTGTTTTATGAGTTCCATTTAAACGTCCTGCTCCTATTTTATCTCATCATAGTCTGTTAATTGTCTTTTATTCAGAATATGTGGCCCGCCCATTGTCATCTCTATCGTGATTGTGTCTATTGGAATTTTTATTTTATTTTATTATTACTATTATTTTATTATTATTATTTTAATGTCATTTTGATAATGTTGTTGTTGTCTGTTGTATATGCTTTGATATTATTGCTGTATTATGTATTATGTATTTCATTTATTTATTTATTTCGGGCACTTCTACCCCGCCCTTCTCAACCCCCAGAGGGGGGGACTCAGGGCGGCTTACAACCGGCACAATTTGATGCCAACAATTCAACAGATAAAATACATAACAGCAATAGCCACAATAGTTAAAAACAATCAATTAATACAGTAACAACTAAAAAGCCACTCTAGTGGCCAAACGTTCACCAAGTTCTAAAATCTGTAAGTCCATTCAGCATTACCATAGTCCTTTCCAAATTCTGGTCATCATTACCTTGTCAGTCTGCCAGATTACCCAAAGGCCTGGTTCCATATCCATGTTTTCAGCTTCCTTTTTAAGGAGAGGAGGGATGTTGATGACCTAATTTCCCCGGGGAAATTCCACAGGTGAGGGGCCACCACTGAGAAGGCCCTGTCCCTCATCCCTACCAGCCTCACTTGTGATAGAGGCGGGGCCGAGAGCAGAGCCTCCCCAGAAGATCTTAAACTCCGACGTGGGACATAGAAGGAGATACGTTCGAACAGGTACGCTGGGCCAGAGCCGTATAGGATTTTATAGGTCAAAACCAGCACTTTGAATTGTGCTCGGAACTGGATCGGCAGCCAGTGGAGCTGACATAACAGAGGGGTGGTATGTTCCCTGTATGACGCTCCGGTGATTAACCTAGCTGCTGCCCGTTGGACTAACTGAAGTATCTGAACAGTTTTCAAAGGCAACCCCACGTAGAGCGCGTTGCTGGTAGTCTGGGCTTGGCCCCATGTAAGCCGCTCCGAGTCCCCATTGGGGAGATGATGGCGGGGTAGGAATAAAGATGATGATGATGATTATTATTATTATTATGTAACTGCACAGTGGCTATGGATAGGAAGGTGCTCCAAAGGGTCACCACTTCTGTACAGAGAATCATGGGTTGTCCTCTCCCCTCTTCAGAAGAACTGTATAGGTCCCATAGCCTAAAGAAAACTCAGAGCATTTTTAAGGATCCATCTCACCCAGCACTTTCTCTTTTTTTGAATTACCACCATCTGGTAGATGGTACAGGGTGACAAAGGCAAGAACACACAGACTGAGAGACAGCTTTTATCCCAGAGCTGTAACTATATTGAACTCCATGGCTTTGCATTGATGTCACATTGGGAGGTGATGTGGAGGGGTGGGAATGTGAAGAGATGGGTATTGTTTTGCGATGTGTGCTAGGGAAAGCATTTAATTTCGTTGTACAATGCACAATGACAATAAAGTTATTCTATTCTAATGAGAGGAAGTCTTGAAAAAAACTCAATACAATTAAAACAACACAGTTCTTGAAAGTCCTTGAAAAAAGAATAAAGTATTTGCCTGCTGACAGAAGCAATGAGGAGGCCATTCTAGGTTTCATAGCTCAGGGCAGGCATGGGCAGACTTTGGCCCTTCAGGTGTTTTGGACTTCAGCTTCTACAATTTCTGACAGCCTATGGCTGGTAGGAGATGTAGGAGTTGAAATCCAATACACCTGGAGAGCTGAAGGTTGCCCATGCCTGGTGTATGCAGAAAACTGGGAAAGATGAACTGCTGCAGGAGTTAATCTGCTCTCAAAGGAAATCCCCAGCCCATCCCCTGAAATTGTAAAGGACAACACAGGTACATAAGCTCAAGCTTGAACTTCAGGAAAAAAAATGCTCCAGAAAGTTCTGATTTCGTATATATGTTTACACACACTACATTAAAAAAACAACAACCCTTTTACCGTTGTTTGGTTAAGTAGAACTCTTCTAGCAAATGCTGCTCCTCGTAGCTCATCCACGTATCCTCAAGGTCATCGTATTCCTTCTCAAGCAACTGTTCATAGAGTCTGACCGGATTCCACCCTGTCATAATGTCGTAGGTGATGACACACCCCAAGGAATGTGACACGATGGACACTTTTCCTCCCTTTTCCGTGAACTCTGGATTCCGAGAACAAAAAAGGCTGTACAAACGGTTCAGCTCCTGTTGAAGCCCTTTTACAAGCTGTTCAAAAAAAAGATGGAGGGAATTGGAGAGAGGGTTGAGAGAAAGCACATTTCTGATTTATTTATCATGTCAGGAGCGAACCAAAGAGTTGCATTGTATTTAAAACAAACAAACAAACAAACAAAACACCCCCACAAAGTTTGCAAACTTGGCATTCTATTAAATGTCCTTTGACCAGAAGCTGGCCACTTGGAGTGCCTCTGTTGTTGCTTTAAGAAGGTCCTCCATTGTGCATGTGGCAGGGCTCAGGTTGTGTTGTAGTAACCTGTCTGTGGTTTGCTCTTCTCCACACTTGCATGTCATGGAGCACATTTCTGATATTTTGCATATTGTTGAGGAGCTTGAGAACGCTTTGAAATGTGCTCGGTAGCGAACTGGCAGCCAGCAGAGCTGACATAACATGGGTATAGAGCAAGGGTCCTCAAACTAAGGCCCGGGGGCCAGATGCAGCCCTCCAAGGTCATTTACCCTGCCCTCGCTCAGGGGCAACCTAAGTCTGAAACGACTCGAAAGCAAACAACAACAACAATCCTATCTCAAAAGCAGGCCCACACTTCTCATTGAAATACTGATAAGTTTATATTTGTTAAAATTGTTCTTCATTTTAAATATTGTATTGTTTTAAGTGTCTTTTGCACTACAAATAAGATATGTGCAGTGTGAATAGGAATTCATGTTTTTTTTCAAATTATAATCCGACCCTCCAACAGTTTGAGAGACTGTGACCTGGCCCTAGAATCATAGAATCAAAGAGTTGGAAGAGACCTCCTGGGCCATCCAGTCCAACCCCATTCTGCCAAGAAGCAGGAATGTTGCATTCAAAGCACCCCTGACAGATGGCCATCCAGCCTGTTTAAAAGCTTCCAAAGAAGGAGCCTCCACCACACTCCGGGGCAGAGAGTTCCACTGCTGAATGGCTGTCACAGTCAGGAAGTTCTTCCTCATGTTCAGATGGAATCTCCTCTCTTGAAGTTTGAAGCCATTGTTCCCTTGCGTCCAGGGATGCAGAAAACAAGCTTGCTCCCTCCTCCCTGTGGCTTCTCTCTCACATATATATCATATCTCCTCTCAGCCTTCTCTTCTTCAGGCTAAACATGCCCAGCTCCTTAAGCCGCTCCTCATAGGGCTTGTTCTCCAGATCCTTGATCATTTTAGTCGTCCTCCTCTGGACACATTCCAGCTTGTCAATATCTCTCTTGAATTTTGGTGTCCAGAATTGGACACAATATTCCAGGTGTGGTCTAACCAAAGCGGAATAGAGGGGTAGCATTACTTCCCTAGATCTAGGCACTATGCTCCCTCTGTTTAAAAAGTTTGAGGACCCCTGGTATAGAGCATAGGTAGGATGACTTTCCTGGATCTAGACTCCTATTTATGCAGGCCAAAATCCCATTGACCTTTTTAGCTGCTGCATGACATTGTTGGCTCATGTTTAACTTGTTGTCCACGAGGACTCCAAGATCGTTATCACATGTACTGCTACTGAACTAGGCATCTCCTATTTTGAAGCTTTGCATTTCATTTTTTTCTGCCTAAGTGGAGGATCTTGCATTTGTTTTACTTGTACGATGTCATGTACACTGGTGATGCTTTATACATAAATAATGATGTTGATAATAATAATCTGGCACAGAAATAAAAGAGGCAGCATACTGCATCGCCCAGCGGGTGGCAGCAGGAGTAGCTCAGAGCCGCAGACTCATTGTCCGCTGTGCATTTCTTTGCTGCAACCAACAATTGCTTCTCAGTTGGGGGAAAATAAAACACTGCGATCTCATGATCTACAAAGTGCTCCTTGGCCCACTTTCTTGACCCCTGCGTTGGCTCCATTAAGCAACGTTTTAAAATACTCCTGCGTCAGCAGAATAGCAGTTGTGACTGCTGTCCTGAAACCTCTGGGAAGTTTGCATAATGTAAATGGAGTTTCTTAGGATGCCTCAAGTCACGTGAGGCTGTTGGATTGTGAAAGCTAGATATGCTTTACTCTAATTACTTCTTGAAACTGCCTCTTGTGGTTCTGAATCCCAGGGTCTATCTATATTTTATTTTATTTTTTATTATTTTTTATTTTATATATTATTTATATTTATATTATTATTTATATATCATTTATTTTTATTTTATAAATAAAAAAAATAAAACCTCGCAATCGAAAGTGTATACAGGACCAACTAGGTTTTGCTTTTTTCCTACGCAAGAGAACTGAAGACCAATCCCTGTTTTGAGATTTAGAAACATCACTATGTTTAAATAAGGACACCCAGCCTGGCCATACTTGAAAGCACACCCTTAAAGACTCATACATACCTCGTCTCTGTAGAGGGGGCTTGTGTAATACATTATGTCCATTGCACTGCTGTTAAGCATATCTCTTAAGCCACGGACTTTATCTGGAGTAATAGAGTCAACAGTATCTAAGGTAAAGACAGGAGACACAAGTGTTTGACTGAGGTGTGATAAAACTTTAGAACGTGCTTAAAACCAACAGTTCAAGATAGCATGAGTACACATTCTTAGGAACAAACCACTCTGGGACCAAAGAAATCTCACAAGTGCTGAGATAAAAAGTCAAGCAAGTTATTTACTCCCCCCACCTCCAAGTGGTTTTTAAATTACCATCCAGGAAAACTCCAGTTATTTGCTCAGGAAGAAGGTCAGCAACAAAAGACCATCTATTCTAGAAGGCAGGCAGACAACCTGATCACTGGGTTGTTGTAGGTTTTTTCGGGCTATATAGCCATGGTCTAGAGGCATTCTCTCCTGACGTTTCACCTGCATCTATGGCAAGCATCCTCAGAGGTAGTGAGGATGCTTGCCATAGATGCAGGCGAAACGTCAGGAGAGAATGCCTCTAGACCATGGCCATATAACCCGAAAAAACCTACAACATGAAAACATTCGACAATACATTGAACCTGCCCACTATTCCCAATCTTTCTCTCCTATTTTTAATCTCAGTTAGGTGTTGTGTGCTTATTAGTTATTTAGTTATTTATTTATATCCTGTTTTTCTCCCACAGGTAGGACTCAAAGCAGCAAACAAATGGTGAAAAACAAAAACTACATGATACAAAAACACAACATCATCCCGCAACCCAAACATATAAACAATAAACCAACACACTGCATAAACACATTACCAAAACCATATAAAATAAGTATTAAAATAACAACATTTATCATTATCATTGAAAATCCCAGGGCCTCAGGCTACTGAGGTTGCCCTAAAAACATTGTACTAGAAAGTCTTGAAGCTCCAAATTTTTGGCTGTGTGAGCCTCGCCTGACCAAAATAGCCTGATTATTGTGGGTTGTTGGGCAAGGCCTGCATAACGATCCAGCCCGATGTACTACCAAATTATAACGAATCGCACCGCTGCTCCTTCAAATTATAATGATCCGTGGGGAAAAATAGGGAACTCTATTCGATAATAAAAGTCCCAATGCTGCTTTACTAAAATTATAATGACCACACAGCAGCCTACCAAATTATGACACCACTCCAGATTAGCTCATCAAAATTATAGAGGGAGAATAGTTGTTGGACCAACTGTCTATTTAACAGTTAGGAACTGGGAACCACTGGAACTGAGACTTTAAAAATGATGATTCTTTAAAAGGTTTCCGCTGCCACCATATTACTAAAGAACAGGCTGAGGTACTATTGAGAGGTTGTTTAGTAACTCTCTGTGTTACTCCAGTTTCCTTAGAGGCTGGTAAAAAGCTGACTTGAATAACACTTTTACCACTCACACTGAGGCTAATGTAAGTTGATAAAAATAACAAGAACTTTATTTGAACAGATTTGGATATTTCAGGTACAAATGCTTGATGGTTTCAGTAAAAATCTGGCATACAAAGCTTGTGGTTACGTTTGAGATCTTAAAAACTTCCAGGTTACAAGTCTTAAAGTTTCCACACAGAAAATTACTTCAGGAAATGAATCTCTGAAAGTAACTCCCACAAAAATCTCCCTTAGGAATCTAGCCAAAACCGGAACTAGCCTTCCTTAAGGATGTTGTGGCTTCGCCAGGCCCACTCTCTTAGGCCTAAGCTAGCCTGCCAAGCTAAGGGATTCATCACAGCCTGCTTCCATAAAAAGGTTTCAACCTGGGAGTGACAGGCAAATAAAGACGGGACCGAACACACCTCTTTGGGGAGGGCGTTCCAGAGCTGTGGGGCCACCACTGAGAAGGCCCCCTCTCTCTCGTTCCCATCCACCGTACTTGTGACAGTGGTGGGACCGAGAGAAGGGCCTCTTCTGATGATCTCAGGGCTTGTGATAGGAGGAGAAGCGGTCCCCCAAGTTTAGTGCAATGGATAGCACTAAAAGACCCCATGCTAACTGAGAGAAGAACCCAGAAAATGACCAGGAAGCCTTTAGTAATACACAGAGGCCCCCTGGCAGGTGAGATGGAAAAGTCAACTTGAAAGAAGGAAGTCTATAAGCTACCGTCAGATATATGATGAAGATCACTATTTTCCAAATAGAAGCATCGTTGATCTGGTAGCTCAAATAAATGTCTTCAACCAAAAAAGTACCTCCATCAAGTGCAAGTTTGGATCTCCATTCAACTGGAAGGAACTCAACGTGCGTTGCATGGTTGGAAAAATATTTATCTTCTATTTTCCTTGCAGTATCTCGCATCCTAGAAAATTGGGGATAACAGCATACATTTGAATAAATTATCTCTTTGCTGAATTGTTCAAGCATGCTCAGTACATTAAGAGTAGGTTGCTGTGAGTTTTCTGGGTTGTATGGCCATGTTCCAAAAGCATTCTCTCCTGATGTTTTGCCCACATCTATGGCAGGCATCCTCAGAGGTTGAGGGGTCTGTTGGAAACTATGCAAGTGAGGTTTATAGATCTGTGGAATGTTCACAGATCTATAAACCCTTGTCTACTTGAGGCAGGTGTGAATGTTGCAAATGGCCACCTTAATTAGCCTTTAATGGCCTTGCAGCTTCAAAATCCTGTTGGTTGCTGTGTTCTTAAACACTATGCTGTGTCCAGGTTGGTTCATTGGGTGCTCTGCTATGGCTGACTTCTCCGGCTGAATTAGTCTGCAGTGCCTTTTATGTTCCTTGATCCGTGTTTGGGCAATGCTGCTGCGTTTGGTGGTCCCTATGTAGCTGCATGGACTACGTCAGGAGAGAATGCTTCTGGAACATGGTCATACAACCCGGAAAACACACAGCAACCCAGTGATTTCGGCCATGAAAGCCTCCCACAACAGATTTAAGAGTGCGTTCTGATTATTGAGACCATTTTAGAAGTAAAGACACTACAAAGAACAGTTTTTTCCCCAATCTTGTTGTTCTGTGCCTTCAAGTGCTTTCTGATCTATGGCAACTAGAAGGCGATCTTATAACATTTTTTTTCATTGCATGATTTGCTCAGAAGAAGTTTACTATTGCCTTCCTCTGAGGCTGGGTCTGTATGGCTTGGTCAAGGTCACCTAGTAGGTTTCATGGCCAAGTGGAAATCTCAATCCTGATTTCCAGAACTGTAGTCCTACACTCAAACGACTAACTATGCTAACGCTCTTGGGTCTTCCACATTCTTCCTTCTTTACTGCATCATGCTTCTTTGGTACCAGTGACCATTGTTTCCATGACTAGTTTGTTACAAGCAGGTGTGGCCTATGACACAGTCATGAGGAAAGCCAATATGCATTGTACACAAGGCCACTGAATATATGTAGATTCTGCAACTCTTTCTAATCAGGAAGGACACAGGGTAGAGGGCACAATGTCTTCAAGGAATTTTATTTAGGCCACTGCATTCCAGACGAAGAGCCAGCACAGTATAGCAGTTTGAAGGTTGGACTGGACTTCAGGAGAAAGGATTCTGAATCCCTGTTTGGCCACAGTCACCCACTTGAGGAATTCATACCCTTTAAGCATTAGAGGACATCTCACCACGTTGAAACAGTAGATGTGGCTCTTAATGAGACATGCCACATTATCACAGGATGTCTACGCCCCACACCACTACAGAAATTATACTGTTTATCAATAATGCGCCATCAGACATCCGTTGAGAAGTAGAAGCCAATAATGAAAGGACCAAGGCAGTAATATCTCCAGCCCATTCCTGTTCAGATATCAGCCAGCATGCCAATGCCTTAAATCAAGAAATAGCTTTCTAAGACCTACAGAGATAATTGCAGGAACACCTCAGCAAGCGAGAGTCCAAAAGTGGCAGGTGAAAACCCAGAGCCTCAATCCATGGCTGATACTGAATGAGACTCCCTCCTGGGCACACAAAAGACTCTGCAATTTGGAAGGAGATGAACAGAATGTCCAAACCTTAAGAAATGGGGCCACAAAACGAAATCAACAACATGTGAGTGTGGAGAAGAGCAAACCACAGACCACCTATTACAATGCAGCCTGAGCCCAGCCACATGCACAATGGAGGACCTTTTCACTGTGACACCAGAGGCATTCCAAGTGGCCAGCTATTGGTCAAAGGACATTTAGTATCACGCCAAGTTTGTAAGCTTTGTTTGTGTTTTTGAATCAATTGCAACTGTACCCTCAATTCGCTTCTGACATGATAAATAAACAGCATTAGAGGAAGATAATGGCAAACTTCCTTGGAACAAATCTTATAAAGAAAACACAGGATAGAGTTGTAATAAGTTTGAGGGACAGAGAGCTTCATCTATGCTGATGATCGTGCCATTACCGCTCAAGCAGGGAACTTTGAGATGGTTGAACAGAAGCTCTCTGAACTCTAGGTGCTCTTACCGCCTACTACAGGGAAAACCAGCTGATCCCTAATACATCTAAAACACAGACATGTGCTTTCCACCTTAAGAACAGAGAAGCATCCCGAGCTCTGAGGATTACCTGGGAAAGAAACCCACTGGAGCATTGCAGCGCACCCAAATACCTGGGAGTCACTCTGGACCGTGCCCTGACCTACAAGAAGCACTGCCTGAACATCAAGCAAAAAGTGAGCGCTAGAAACAATATCATGCGAAAGCTGACTGGCACAACCTGGGGATCACAACCAGACACAGTGAAGACATCTGCCCTTGTGCTTTGCTACTCCGCTGCTGAGTATGCATGCCCAGTGTAGAGGACATTTCACCATGCTAAAATAGTGGATGTGGCTCTTAATGAGACATGCCGCATTATTATGGGGTCTCCTACTCCACTGGAGAAATTACACTGTCTAGCCGGTATTGCACCACCTGACATCCGCCGGGAAGTAGCAGCCAATAGTGAAAGGGCCAAGGCAGTGACATCTCCGGCCCACCCTAGTTCAGATATCAGCCAGCACGCCAACGCCTTATATCAAGAAATAGCTTTCTAAGATCTACAGAGACACTCGCTGGAACACCTCAGCAAGCAAGAGTCCAAAAGTGGCAGGCTCAAACCCAGAACCTCAATCAATGGCTGATACCAAATGAGAGACTCCCCCCCCTGGGCACACAGAAAACTGGATGACTTGGAAGGCGCTGAACAGACTGCACTCTGGCACCACGAGATGCAGAGCCAACCTCAAGAAATGGGGCTACAAGGCGGAAACCACGACTTGCGAGTGTGGAGAAGAGCAAACTACAGACCCTATGTTGTATTAAAAATGTAATACAACTGTCTGGTTGCTCCTGATACGATAAATAAATAGTTTGAGTTAGCTTGAATACATATAACAACAATCCCAAACAGAATTTCCAAAGGCACAAAAATGTGAGACTGCCAGGATTAAAAGACCGCATCTAAAGGAGTCTCTTTTGTGGACTGTGTCTATATACCATGTCTCTGGGGAAATTCTTTGACTGCAATGAGAGGAGGTCCCTCCAGTCAGGAATTCTAAAGACATTCATTGCTGAAGGTTTAAATTTTATCCCCATTTCACAGCTTCTGCCCAAGCCCCACAGATAAGTTAAAACCAGAGCTTTCATTCTCAGCCTAGACAGAGTACTGCATAATTGCAGGCTTAAGTGTTCCACCGTTAAGGACAAGATGTCTTTGTCAATCATGCTCTTGAATTAGTGATCTTAACTGTGTGGAGTCATGAAGTGAGTCTCTTGTTTAGCTGCTTCAGATTGCCAAGTCCTTAAATAAATGTCAAGAGAGATTTCAGCCAATGAACTATAGAACTCCTAAACCTGTCAGAAACAGAAGGTTGTCATGTGATGATGATGATGTGGCAATCATGCGGAAAGGCCGCATTTAGGATATGGGCATGGCTATGCTAAAAATTAAAGAGTCAGGATCTTCTGGGTAAAATCAAGTTGGATTTTCAAAACCAAGGAGGTTGCACTTCCTTAAAACTCCCTTAGGATAGAACAACATAATCAAAAACACATTTTTAAAAATGCGAAATTATTTTTGTGCACTATGAGTATGAATGGGGTTTTCAAGACCAGAAAGTTACATCATAAAGTGACTCATAATTAGGTGAAGCCTTTTCTTTTTCAATGGGCCTTTAGGAGTTGCCTGTTTGCAAGGAGAATCTGTCGCATTGTTTGTATTTTGTGAAACGAAGAACTTACATGGCAGTGTTTTTGATAATCCTTCCTTGGTCCATTTTTTGTCCGATGCCATGCACAACAAACACAATGTGAGTCGTTGGCGATGGCTTGTCCTCTAGCGTGGCTTCTTCAACGTAGCCTCTATGAAGCCTTGTTCCACTGCTTGAAGCTGTAAAAAAGCAATATGCATGGCTTAATTCAGGCTCAAAAGGCCTCTCTCCCTTTATTTTCTGTGCTAAGGAGTCTCTTCCACAAGTCACCAGGCAGAGATGCTTTTGAACATTCCCTTTCACACACACATTCACTCTTACAGACCTCTTATTAGAAAAGGGTGATTTATTTGAATGGCTAACTCAGTAAAACTGGTCATTTACATCTTCATGCAGATTAAACTAAACCTATCTATCTATCTATCTATCTATAAATGCTCTGTGCATAATGAGTACCTTAAAATCAAAAGAACCAATGAATGAAATCACACCAAATTTGGCAGCAAAACGTCTCACAAGACAAAGAGTGACCATCACTCAAAAAATTATGATTTAGTCATTTGGGAGTTGTAGTTTCTGGGATTTACAGTTCACCTACAATCAAAGAGCATTCTGAACTCCACCAACGATGGAATTGAACCAAACTTGGCACACAGAACTCCCATGACCAACAGAAAATACTGAAAGTATTTGGTGGGCATGGGCCTTGATTTTGGGAGTTGTAGTTCACCTACATCCAGAGAGCACTGTGGACCAAACTTGGCACAAGCACTCAATACGCCCAAATACGAACACAGATGGAGTTTGGGGGAAATAGACCTTGACATTTGGAAGTTGTAGTCACTGGGATTCACAGTTCACTTACAATCAAAGAGCATTCTGAACCCCATGAAGGACAGAATCGGGGCAAACTTCACACACAGAACCCCCATGACCAAAAGAAAATACTTAAGGCTATCCAATCTAACTCCCTTCATCAGGGCAAGAAAATGTAATCAAAGCCCTCCTAACAAAGAGCCATCCAGCCATAGAGATATAGTATCATAGATATAGATATAGTATCATAGATTTCAAAGTGACCCTTAAAGAAGGACAATGATATCTTGCATGTTCCAGAGTAGGCAAACCAGACTCTCTCCACATCAACACTGACAAAGAAACAGCAAGAAATACTGTTTACCCACAAGCAGAAAGAAATTACATATATTAGAAACCAACACTTTCTCATTACTTTATTTTCCAGATCAACAGACTGGGCCACAGCAACGTGTGGCAGGGGACAGCTGGTTTCTAATAAGTTCCAACTATTCTTTTGGTCTGTTGTTTGCTCCTATGAGGAATTGTACATTACTTGCCCGCAGCCATACATATTTCTGACAAATATCTCTGTCTCTGAGGCTGGGTAGTTGGAAGTCAATTACAGACTTCCAGATCAACACAATGAGCAATCAAAGAGAGGAGCAAAGAGGCTGTGTGTCTGGCCAAATTACTCATTTATGACTAAGGGGTATCTACATTGGAAAATTAGACCAGCGGGTTGTTGTAAGTTTTTCAGGCTGTATGGCCATGTTCCAGAAGCATTCTCTCCTAGCGTTTCGCCTGCATCTATGGTAGCCATCCTCAGAGGTTGTGACAACCTCTGAGGATGTCTACATAGATGTAGGCGAAACGCCAGGAGAGAATGCTTCTGGAACATGGCAATACAGTCTGAAAAACTTACAACAACCCAGTGATTCTGGCCATGAAAGCTCTCAACAATACATAGTTTGAGACCACTTTGATTATCATGGCTCAGTTCTATGGAATTGTAGGAGTGATAGTTTGGCAAGGCACCAGCACTCTTTGGCAGGGATGGTTAAAGATCTTCACAAACTACATCTCCCATGAGTCTATATAGCCCTTGAGCTAGGGCAGTTAAATTGGTGTCATTCTGCATTAATTCTACAGTGTAGATGCACACTTCATTTACTAAAGTGAGATATAATTATCCAAACCAGACCAGACCATAGGTGTGTCTTTATAGTGTCATGTGCTATTGAAGTGAACTATTAAATAATAATAATAATAATAATAATAATAATAATAATGTTGTTGTTGTTGTTTATTTATTCAGTCGCTTCTGACTCTTCATAACCTCCTGGACCAGTCCATGCCAGAGCTCCCTGTCACCCGTGGCTACCCCCAGCACCTTCAAGATCAAGCCAGACCCTTCAAGGATACCATCCATCCACCTTGCCCTTGGTCAGCCCCTCTTCCTTTTTCCTTCCCTTTTCCTCAACAAGTTTCCTGTCTTCTCATTATGTGCCCAAAGTACTTCATCTTTGCCTCTAATATCTTTCCCTCCAGTGAGCAGTCGGGCTTTATTTCCTGGAGGATGGACTGGTTTGATCTTATTATTTTATCTTCTTGTGGTCCAAGGCACTCTCCGAATTTTCCTCCAAAACCACAGTTCATAACAACAACAACAACAACAACAACAACAAGAATAACAACAACTACTACTACTACTACTACTTTATTCTTATAGCCCGTCACCATCTCCCCGAAGGGACTTAGGGTGGCTTACAAGACATAAAAGTAAAACAATTCATTAAAGCAAAAACAAAATTAAATTAAGAGCAAAGTAAAATATAACAATCCAAATAAAACCATAACAATATTTTGTCCTCCTGGGCTACACTGGAAGAAGAACTGTCTGGGCCGCACATAAAATACACTAACACTTCATGAAGCATTCCATATTTTTGTATTTTATCTGTGTATATTTGTTATATGTATTTTAATAGTGTTTTGTTTTAACATGCTGAACCCTATCTTGAGCCACAAGGAGAAGCATAGAATCAAAGAGTTGGAAGAGACCTCATGGGCCATCCAGTCCAACCCCCTGCCAAGAAGCAGGAATATTGCATTCAAATCACCCCTGACAGATGGCCATCCAGCCTCTGTTTAAAAGCTTCCAAAGAAGGAGTCTCCACCACACTCTGGGGCAGAGAGTTCCACGGCTGAACGGCTCTCACAGTCAGGAAGCAGGTAACAAATAAATTATTACTATTCTTATTATTAAGATAGCTGATGAATGACATTGCAACAGAACCCTCTTCTTCTTTACTTTATTGGTTAACAGTTTTTTTTTGTTTTTCTGGCCAAAATGTTTCCAAATACAATGTGAACTGTGGATAATACTCCGATATTTGTAGACATTAGAATGCTCTAATTAGTTCATTCTGTTCCATTGTAATCTACAAAGTTCACGCTTGAGAACTGTGTAATCGAGTTACAAAATAAAATGCATATAAATAAATAAAATCTTACAATGTTATAAGAAAGTTTACCATTTTTTTGTTGCAGCATTCATAGCTGTCCTGGGTCACATGTGTTCCACAGGCTGTGAGTTGGACAAAACTACACTAAACAAAAGCATACGAGTCTACACTGACTATACAATGCACTGCATTATATGGCAGTGTAGATGGGCCCTCTGTCTTTTTCACACCACCTCAGGAATGGTTTAAAGACAGCCAAGAAACAGCATGCCAGAGTTCGTATTAGAGGTTAGAACTAGCAAGCAGCAGTCACTTTTCTTTCAAAGCTTTTCTCGCTTGTTGTTTTTAACATTCTTTTCCTGTCTTCCTAACAAGGTTGATCCTCAGGGTGGCTTATAAATAGGTTTTATATAATTCAAAAGTATGCTTTCAAAACAGATGATAACACTGCAGTCTAAAAAAACTAAAATATATGTAACAGCACCGGTAAATAACACTTACAAGAAAAAGAAAGTCCTGATTTGATTCAAGACAGCTTCAAGAGAACAGGACAATATTAGCCTGGTGCCAACTTTCACACAGTTCACATAATAATAATATTTTATTTATATTCACATAATAATAATACTTTATTTATTTATATTCCACTCTATCTCCCCAGGGGAAACAGAATGGATTACAACATACACAGATAGGCATACATTAAACACCTTTACTACAGTGGAATAACAGTTTTTTTCCAAGTAAGGAGTGACTTGAGAAACTGAAAATCCCTTCTGGTGTGAGAGAATTGGCTGCCTGCAAAGACGTTGCCCATGGGGCACCTGGATGTTTTACCATCCTGTGGGAGGTTTCTCTCATGTCACCACATGGGAAGCTGGAGCTTACAGAAGGGAGCTCACCCCGCTCCCCAGATTCGAACCACCAACCTTTTGGTTAGCAGTCCTGCCAGCACAAGGGTTTGACCCAGTGGTTCTCAACCTGTGGGTCTCCAAGTGTTTTGGCCTACAACTCCCAGAAATTTGAGCAGTTTACCAGCTGTTAGGATTTCTGGGAGTTCAAGGCCAAAACATCTGGGGAGCTAAAGGTTGGGAACCACTGGTTTGACCCACTGCGCCACCGGGGCCTCCATGGAATAACAATGACACACAAATACACAGAACAAATACACAGCACTTCCCCTTTTGTCTCCGGCTTCATAATCCACTTAACTACAAAAATTGTGTAAAAACAGAGCAGTTATTGTCCATTTTTTGGGTGGGGAACCAACTCCTATTTTAACAGCTTTCATATAGTGTATAAAATTTATTATTATTATTATTATTTATTTATTTAGACAATTTCTACCCCGCCCTTCTCATCCCCGAGGGGGGACTCAGGGCGGCTAACACAGGCAACTATTCAATGCCAACAGCATCAAAACAACAATATAAAACAGCAATATAAAATCCATTACATAACAATTAAACGGTGATATTAATTAAAATTACATAACCACATAGAACAGATCACATAATCACAGGTCATAAAGCCATTTCCAATTTTCAAACAATCCTATTGTCCGAATTCAGTGCCGAAAGTGCTGCTGTGCCCACTAACCAAAGACCTGGCTCCAAAACCACGCCTTTAGTTTTTTCCTAAAAGTAAGGAGGGAGGACGCCGATCTAATCTCGCTGGGGAGCGAATTCCACAAGCGGGGGGTCACCACTGAGAAGGCCCTGTCCCTCATCCCCACCAGACGCATTTGAGACGCTGGTGGGACCGAGAGCAGGGCCTCCCCAGTAGATCTTAAATTACAAGGTGGAACGTAGAGAGAGATACGTTTGGATAAGTAAGCTGGGTCGGAGCCATAAAAACACCTGTTACAAGTTCTAAATTCTCTATAGACTAGTATTTCCTACACAGAATAAAAACTGGGGGTGGGGGGTGGGGGGGGGGGGTGGGGATGAGAATGTTTTGTCAAATGCACAAAAATGTAAATAGTCTTACCTTTGGAAAAACCCAGCTTCTGTGTGACAGTCCTTGCAATTTTAGAAGTTGTTGCATCACTGTAGAGATACACTTCATCCACACTGTGCCAGTCGACATGGTTGCGACTCAGCTTCAAACTATGAATGGCTGCAGCAAAAAAAAAATACTGTCTTTAGTTAAAGGAAGGTGACACAGGACCTCTCACAAAGCCAGGAAGATTAAGAAGCCAGGAAGGGAAAAGACACAAAAGCAAGCATGTGGCTGTGTGTATTCTATGTATCTGCATGCTGCCTGCAAGTGTAATTTGAAAGATCCTAGCTTAAAGGACACTGAGTGGGTGTCTAAGGTCCCTTACAAGTCTGGTAATGTTGATCCATCTTTGATATTGAATGACTGATTTGACTGATAAAATCTCAGAAACCGGAAAGGTGAGACAAACTTCCTTGTTCGGCTTGATTTTCTCATGTTGCACTTCACCCTTTCAACACAATCCTACATCATCATTGTTAAAATCGACAGTTAAGTTTATGTAGTTAATGATATGTCAACACTGTTCTCTCTCTTTTTGTCCAGTTATTACATGGACAGAACTAGAAAGAGCTTGCAGAATACGCAGCAAAAGAGGCAGACTATGTATTTTAAACAGGCAAATGTCTACATTCAGCAGGGGTGTGCATTTAATAATTTAGAACCAGGGAGGATCTATTCAGATATTTCCCTTCTTTTCCTTCCCAAGTAAATGTCTGGAGGAAGCATTACTGTACAGAATCAGGAAATCTCTTTTGACGCACATGGCTGACTGCATTTCTAAAAAATCTGGTACCTTCATCAAGGTGCTTGAAATATTTATAGCCTAGTGCAGTAATTCCATAGCAGAACAGAGTGAAACAAGATGACTCATCTGTGTAGCAGACAGGAAAGGCTTATGTGGAAGGGTTCTGGAGCAAAAGCAGAGAAGACGGAGCATGGAAAGGCAGCCTTGTGTGAACAAGTCTCAGAACATGCTGATAAAGGTCTAACACTTAGACCGTGTTTAATGGAGTGCTGAACTAGATGTTACAGATATTTACACACAAACAACTCTCTGCTGGCTCATTCCTCTTTTTCAGGAAAAGGTTTTGGAGGGAGGTAAATGTGGAGTTAAGAAATGGAGAAACTTCTTTCCTGCCTGCTGCTTCTCCATTCCAAACCTGCATTTGCATTTCTAGATTTCTAAATGAATGCTTGTCTTGTGCTGCTAGGACTTTTTGTTTATTATGTGGCCAAGTGCTGGAAATGGTATGAATGATAAGGATTTGTAACCACATCACAGTCAAGCAAAGGACAAGTGTATTAGTACTAAGCAACTAGTCTGAGCATTATGTATGTGTTATCCAGCAAGGAGGTAAATAAGCCCACCAAGTGGAGACATAATGGCTGTAGCAAAGTAGAAATGACTGGCTATCCAACCAAGTGTGCAGCAGAAGAACTGCAAAACTTATATGTGTGGTGCAGAGAGACTATGAGGAAGAAATTGGAGATTCCATCTGAACATTAGGAAGAACTTCCTGACTGTGAGAGCCATTCAGCAGTGGAACTCTCCGCCACAGAGTGTGGTAGAGGCTCCTTCTTTGGAAGCTTTTAAACAGAGGCTGGATGGCCATCTGTCAGGGGTGCTTTGAATGCTTTTTTCTGTTTCTTGGCAGGGGGTTGGACTGGATGGCCCATGAGGTCTCTTCCAACTCTATGATTCTATGATTGCAGGTATCTGCCTTTTGACAGGTTAATCACAAGGGGGCTTCTTAATGGATAAATCAGGGACATGCCAGGCAATTCAAGACAAATGCAGGGCTGCCACAAGAATAAACATGCCCAAGCAGTGGCAACAATGCACAAAATTCTATCTCATTAGATTGCCAATTGATAAAGGATAGAAAGGTCTTGACATCTACTTTGAGAGATTTTTTTAAAAATCACTACACAATTTCTAGCTATTCTACTCCTTGTTTCTTTCACACAAAGAGGGTGCAACTATTTATATTCATGAACTAAACAACAAAACAAAACAAATGAAATAAACTTTGCAAAGTCTATTAGTAAGGCAAGACCAACAACCAATACCCATCCCTCTCTGTCCCTTCAGTGTCTTTATCCTTCACCACACTATTAATCAACTACCAAACTCACAATTTTTGTATTTTGTCTCTTTTTTTTTTTGCTTTGTTCTGTTAGAAATGTAATATAATCGACTGGTTGCACTGACACGATAAATAAAAATAAATAAATACCACACTATTATCTTTTTAAAAGTCCATTAATGTATTCTTTTTAAAATATAGTCCTAAAAGGAAGTTGACATCAGGCAGAGAGAGCGGATATAAATAGTTTCAAAAAATAAAATTGTCTCATACTATGCACACAAGGCATTTGATAGCTCATTTCATTACTCTATGTAAAAAAAAAAAAGTGAAATAAGGGGTTGAGACACAACAATGTGACAAAGCAATTTGAGCAAAATAATCTGACCAAGTTTCTAAAAGCAGTCCTGCATTCCCAAGAGAATGGGATCATTTCATTTCTAACATATAAGACATATAGGGAGTGTTTTAGATTCCTAATGGATTGTTAGTACACGTTTATTAGAGCATTGTCAACCTATGATTTCCTCTATGGCAATGCACTGATGATTTCATGGCGCTCCACAATGCTTTTGTCCTCCTTTCCCAACTTTGGAAGAGAAGAGTTGTAAGCATCATGCAGAGGGAAGCAGTGTACTTATCTACAACACTACACCAAAGATGCTAGCTACAATGGAAAGCTTCCTACAGAAGAAGAGAAGAAGACAAATCTGCAAGTACTGTACCTTCGGACCGTTTGCGTTTAAGCCCTGCAGCCTCTGCATTCTCTTTATATCCTCTCCATTTGAACAGAGAATGGAGGGAGAAGGGAGGGAGATGGTAGATAACTAAAAGCAAAAACACTGAGCTTCAAAGTGAAATTTTGAAAAGGGGCATCAACAGAATTTGCATAACACTAGTTAAAATAAAGGATGAATATAGAAAGTAATAGAAAAAAAACACAGCAAATAAATTTTAGTGAGACAAATGGCATTGGCTTTGTGGGAAAGTCAATTGTTAGTAGTTTCATTGACAATACGATTCCATGAAATGCTTAATGGTGAAAATAAGATTAAATGCAAAGCACAGAAAAATAACAGGCATGCAACAGGAAGAGAAACAGACTTATCTGGTACCTCTTAGTTTGCAGAGACTTAAGCACACAACTGTACTGGAAATATAGTAATGTGCAGCTCTAAAACATGGCCTCGAAATGCCCGGTAACCTAAGAGGTATTGCTAATTTCCCCTTCCATCCCACTCTCTGGCCAAGAGAAAAGGCCACTGGTGACTGGATCAGCAGACGTTGCCTGCTGTTCAGACCCTCACAAAAGAAAGAAAGAAACACCCCAGCATGCATTGTCTATAACAAGCCTTCCATTCCTGAACAGCACTGGAGTTTCCCTGTAAAGGCAACTGCAAGTCCACTGTGAAGTTTCCAATACTCATTGTATAGCTTCCAAGCCATTCAATGAGGAGACTGAAGAAAAAAAAAGTGACACCCCTTGAAATCACTGTCTGCGGTTTGATGGACTTACCTTACCCTTACAGGCAGATGCCAGTGCTGTTCAGTGTGGAAAGGGACATCACAAGGTGAATGAATGCTGTGGTATCTCACAAGTGGGAAGTTAGGGATCAAGAGGAAGCTGCGGTGCCCCACCTAAGAAACAGGAGAACAATAAGCACCACCAAGGTCAGTCGGGAGTCAAGCCTATTTGAGACTTAAAGATGGAACCATTACAAACAAAACACCCTAGAACAGCCACATGATCATTCAGAGAGAGAGAGAGAAACATGGTGGCACATTCCCTGTCTCCAGACATACAACACATAACACTAGCATTTGGGAAAACCAATATATTTTGTTTTACTAGGTTCTTGTGGGTTTTTTCGGGCTATAGGGCCATGTTCTAGAGGCATTTCTCCTGACGTTTCGCCTGCATCTATGGCAAGCATCCTCAGAGGTAGTGAGGATGCTTGCCATAGATGCAGGCGAAACGTCAGGAGAAATGCCTCTAGAACATGGCCCTATAGCCCGAAAAAACCCACAAGAACCTAGTGATTCCAGCCATGAAAGCCTTCAACAATACATATTTTGTTTTGTGTGTCATGTTCTGAACTCTGCTGTCTTCAAAGAGCATAAAGCTGCAGGAAAGGCAGAAGAGGAGGGGAGCAAAAATAAATAGCCCTCTAACCTAATGATGGAAGAGGGAGAAGAGTGACAGGTTTTCCATGCACACGTGGGTGACCCTCTTAAGATACAACATTCAGCGGGTCTTCACAGATTCATCCTTCTTCAATTGTGCCTTGCAAACAATATTCCAATTGTTCACTGGGCAACTGCATGCTTTGCAACTCTCATTGCAAACTTGACCTTGGTTACTGGGAAAAATAAGTATGATTGTCCTGAAACAGAAGGGCATCGGAGCTACTTGTTTGCAGAGGAAGCTATACCTTAAAACTGCTTTAGTTATTACTCTGAGCTCTTTCAAAACAAGGCATAGCCAGGCAGGTAAATCACGCAGACACATATGGAATCTCCTATGGGCAGGTCAATTCTGACTTTTTCACAATACAGCAGTTCATCTTTAGATTTGAGGTAGACAAAGTAGGGACCGTGTGATTGGCCATTTCTGCCTGCCTGCCAGATCACAGCTATGTAGAAATTTCCAGGGGTGGAAAAAAGAATTACCTACTCCGCAAAACTTAGGAAAGGGGATTCCAGAGCTCTCTTGGAAGTTGCTCACCCTGTTTTAGTTCCAACTATAACAGGCTATTAGATCACTGCTGAATAATAAGCCAATCTTCATATTCCCAATATTTTCCTCTGTAAAAGGGTAAAAATATATTATATTGCAATATTTCCCCTCGGCTCTTATTTCTAGGTTTACCATACTTCTGGGGCAGAGAAAAAGCCAGAACATCACCTTTTCCTCATAAACTCTAGTTTGGTCTGAGATTACCCAAAACCTTTGAGAAAATTCTGCTGTAGCAATCAACAGATGAAATCCAAAGTTATACAAGTGGAAATATGTTTTCCTTTTACCTTCCTACATGCCATCAGAGCAGTTTCTGTGAGTAGATACAGACAGGTGCACAGGAGAAGGAAATTGCCCCCTCCTCATTACACCAACAGTTGCAGTGAGATCAGTAGGAAGACGTCCTTAGCCAGTACCCAAGGGAATTTCCCCCCATCATTTAACCCAAGGGTTAACATAACTATGTAGGAAATTCTTATCAAAGAAGGGATTGTTCTGCATTTCTGGCACTGAAACTTCAGACCTGATGATATTGTCGTAAACTCCCACTGTTCAAGGTAACACAGGAAACTCAAAGAGGATATAGAGAATCTGCAAACAGGGTGGGGTGAATGGTGCCAGACTGAACAAAGGAGCAGATGTCTTTTAAGCAGTAAGCTAGCATGATATGATGCTTTGAATGTTGGACTATGCCTCTGGAGACCAGGGTTCACTTCTCCTCTTAGCCATGGAAACCCACTGAGTAAGCTTAGGCAAGTCATGCACTATCATCTCCAGGAAACCCTGTGATAAGGTTGTAAGTCAGAAATGGCTATAAGTCAGAAATGATATGAAGCCACACAACAACATTTTCCAAGGCAGCTTTCCACTTCAAAGAATACAGTTAGCCCTTGGTATCCGCTGAAATTTGGTCCCAGGACCCCTCGTAGGTACCCAAACCCAAGGATGTTCAAATTCCATTATATATAATGACATAGTAAGCTGTACACAGCAAAATCAAGGTCTGCTTTTTTGAATCCCCCCACAGCCCTGAATATTTTCAAGCCGTGATTGGTTGAATATGTGGTTACTTAAACCATGGACCAACTGTATGTGTTATATGCCCATGCAAAGCAGTGTAAGGCATTTCAGGTTTCCTTTATTTACAGCCATTTTTGGCACATTTGATAGTCAGGGTCTGAGAAAAATCCTACTGTGCATCCTGAGTGGGAACCTCTGGCACCTATCTAGGGAACTTTATGTGGGAGAGAGCAGGAGACAGTAAGTAGAGGTATAAAATGCGATTGTAAATGTTGTTGTATTTTTTTGTTCCTTGGATTTTATGTGAACTTTTAATATCTTCATTGTACAAACCCTTGACCTTTTGCTAAGTAGGTGGTGTGGCTTTGTAAATAATTTGTATTGCTGGTAAGAGACTGGGCACAGTTTTTAACTGATTTATGGTTTTCAATACTAGATTGGTATTTTAAAATATATTTTATTGGTGTTCTTAAAATACATCAATACTTTCAATACTCTTATATTCGATTCTCAATTCATTGCATCAACTATATATGTATATATATCTTGCATACTTTTTTTTGTTCACCTCTGCCCCCCCCCCCCTTCCGAGCCACTTCAATTTACATTCTCTTTCCAAAATATAATTTCTTCTTGTGGAAGTAATTTCCCATCTTCTTCTTTTAAGCCGTTCTCAATAAATTTTCCCCAAACTTCATCAAAGTAGTTTTCCTTCCATACCCCTTTCCTGACTGTTAACCTACATGTCAATTTATCGTTTATTTCTAGTTTCCATAGCTCTTTATACCATTTTTAATTGGTATATTTATTTTACCTTTCCAGTTCCTTGCTATCAGTAATCTTGCTGCAGTTAACATGTTGTCTATTGCATCTTTCTCTGTTTTTTACAATTTCTTAACGTTATATAGTGACAACAATGCAATGCTTGCACTTTTTCCTATCTTCATATCCATTATAGCTTCTATTTCAATACTAGATTGTTTATTGTAACATAGCTTTATGATGATAGGAGATCTGTTCACTTGTTTTTACTGTATGCATGCTGTTCTGAGAAGATTTTGGTCCTTAAAGTGGCACAGAAGTATTTAAAATGAATAGTTTTGGCACCGATGTTATATAATGTTACCAATCTAAATTGAAAACCATTTTTAGAGCATGAAAAGGGAAATGCCTTATTTTAATCTTCCACTAAAAAGAGTTGATTTGGGATTTATACCATCTACAATCCCGAGAAGTCAGTAGAGTCAAGATTAATTTTCAAAATGTAACAAAACTTATAATATTCTTTTAAGTCATGATGACCTAAAGAACATCACTACTGAATCTCTCATACTGCAACCAGATTTCTGTATTGGATAAGTCTCTAGAACTAAGAATGTCCAAAGGGGTCGACATGAAACCTATTCAGATATAGCTGTGTTGGCCATGCAGAAAAATACAACAAAATACACAATTCACAAAAAAGCTATTACCTTTCTTGGCCAAGCAAAATGGACAAAGCATATCATGCAAGCTTTTGAAGCTCAGTGGCTTCTTAATCAGGCAAAAGATGTTAAAAGCCATAAAAAAGAAAAGTCATCTGGTACCTTGAGAAAAGTCATCTGGTACCTCTTAGTTTGCAGAGACTTAAGCACACAACTGTACTGGAAATATAGTAAGGCGCAGCTCTAAAACATGGCCTCAATATGCCCGATAACCTAAGAGGTATTGTATTGTCGAAGGCTTTCGTGGCCGGAATCACTGGGTTGTTGTAGGTCCATATAGCCTGGAAAATCTACAACAACCCACTAAGAGGTATTGCTAATTTCCCCTTCCATCCCACACTCTGGCCAGGAGAAAAGGCCACTGGTAACTGGATCAGCAGACAAACGAAAAATCTATATTTTGTGCCATATATTGTTTCCATTATAGCCCAGTTCTTCCAGGGGGATCTCAATGTAGGTGAAAGCCAGTCTCCTTTTTTGGCCAAGTGGACACCAAGGAAAAAGGGCAATAAAAAACAGGCAATAAAATTTCAACTCCATCATCAACAGAAAACTAATTTTCCTTGAGATCCAAGCTGCTCCCCCCCCACCCCAAGTTTAGCATATTTTTTTTGGCAGAGAGCGCTGAATCACTGAATCCTCAAGAAATCCAGGAACATCTGAGGAAATATCTAGGTACTGTATAGATAAAAATCTGCTAATTGTAGTCCAAATTAAAGCATTTTGCCTTTGTGGGAGGTTAAAACACTGAAGAATTAAGTCCCGCTGTCGTGGTTTCTTAAAACTAGTCAATTTATGACATAATATATATATGAAGTTCTATCAAAAAATTAAGAACATGTTCTTTTCAATCGGATTTCACATAGAAACTTCTACATATACTTACAGAGACTTAGCAGAATCTTAGCTATATACTGTGTGGGGGCAGAAAGGATGGGCACACTTAGCAGTTTTTTTTAATGCCATATTCTAATTTTTTTTCTTTGCAAATATACAATGACACATGAGTGATGGTTTGCTAGCTTATGTTTATGTTGCTGTCTTGAAATATTGGGATGACTCTAGAATAGTGGTTCTCAACCTGGGGTCCCCAGATGTTTTTGGCCTACAACTCCCAGAAATCTCAGCCAGTTTATCAGCTGTTAGGATTTCTGGGAGTTGTAGGCCAAAAACATCTGGGGACCCCAGGTTGAGAACCACTGCGCCTAGAAACTTCTATTTCAAATCCCATGTAGGGCAACCTTTTTTTTTTTTAAATTCTAAAGAAGCGTTTAGATAATTCACCTGCTGCTGGGGACAGGGTCTGTTAAGGAGGACATTTTAAATTGTGTTTTCAATTCTAATATTTGATCTTGCTTTCTCCTCTTTTATTTAGTTTTATGAGCTGTCACATTCCACATTTGGGAGAAAGGTGAGCTATAAGCCTGATGAGCAATAAAAAAGAATATTGATGTGTAAATCACATTTAAGTGCAAATAATAAGCACAAATAATAGGATTATTTGTATTTCATGCATCTTTGGACCACTGTGCTGTGGGTGGACTGCCAGGAATGCATTTATGCCATGGCTCCAGATTCCTACAGCAGCTTTTCAGGAACAATTCCAAGACACAGTACTGAACAAACTGGGCTCTATCTTTTGTTAACAATGCTGCTCATACAACGTAGTGGGGTTGGGGAGAGGGCAATGGATTTCTATTGTGCAATCTGCCTCCAGCATATAAAAATCAATGCATAGTTAAGAGATTCCTTTCTGGAAATGGATGAGGTTGCTCTGCTACTAATAAGATAGAAAGGATGAGGAATGGCCCTCCTCCCGTCAGACCAGAATTCTTTCTATTTGGAAACAACAACATTGTTTGAACCTAGTCACAGCATAAATATCTTAATAGCCTTCTATAAAGTCATCCATAAATAATCTTCCACAGAGTTCTGTGCCTTTAATGATTCGCTTAAGCATCTTGTGCCACCCAGTCCTGTAAACTGATGGCATTTTCTTTGTTTTAAACCTACTATCCATTATTTCTCCTGTCTGACAGCATGTTGTCCCATTTTGCAAGAGAAAACAATTTCTCCATTTACTCTCCCCTCACTGCTGGTAATCTTATCATTATGTACACACAGTCTCCAAGTTAGGAACAAGAGAGGTTCTGTAGAACTGAATATGTTTGTAAGTCAGAACAGGTACATTTTAAGTGTAACTCCAGTTGTGTGTGTGTGTGATAAATGTGCTTTGGATAGCACAGGGAAGAGTTAACACCCATGTGGTGTTTGTTTTGCTGTCTGTGCCCCTGTTAAGAGATTGCACCTTACCTTCTGTGCCTATGATAACTGGATTTTGAAAAAATTGGCTTGTTGTGGAAACAAGGACTGGTGATAAAGCTTCGGTGGAGACTCCTTTTTCCCATGATATTAACTTTTCCAGGAGTTAATTTCCCTTCCCAGGGATAGATTTCACTCACTTCCTGTTGTCCCACCCCTGTTTGTAACTATCAGTTTACAAACTTGGGGACTTACACACCTGTTTGTCACTTGGGGACTGCTGTTATTCTCTTTTCTGAACAATCTAGGTATGTATTTTCAGAATTTTGTGCAGGAACTGAAACTAGGTAACAGCAGCTCCCCAAAATCCTATATGCTACAGAAGAAACCTGGGTGCTTGAAAAAGGAGAAGGGAAAGGAGGTGGTGGAGATGACAAGCTTTATGGAAAACAACCCAGGTCATTTTGGATAATGGACCCTCAGCTGGTACCAGAAAATTCAGAGAGGAACTCTCTAGTAACACGGTATACTGAATACCCAGAGAAATTGTGTGATACTGAAATATATCACTTTTTTAGAAAACCAAATGTAAGTGCTCTCATTCTGCAATAATAGGAAGCAGGTAGATTTACAAAAGCTTGCTAGAGAAATCCATACAGAGATCAATAAGCTGTACTGATGACTAATGTATTTTACAACAAAGAGGGAAAGAGATTGTCTACAATGAGTAGAACATAGATCAGAGAAGGATGGAAGGCATTGGACAGATGCCAGAGCGCAGCGTTAGCCAAAGGAAGAGGCTGGTTTCTTTTGCAGCTTCCACTTCTGCCTCAAATGCCTTCTGTTAGAGAGTCCATATTAAATGATAAAAATGTGAGCCATGGTCAGAAATAGACTCCAAGGCAAATTATTAGGAAGACTAAAGCGCGGGTGAAATGGAATGTTAACAAAACCTGTGTAGGCTTTGTGGGACTTTTTAAAAAGCTGGCAAAATCAGCCTTTAAAAAGAAAATCTGGAAGCTGACCCAGTTTTGAGGTAAAAAGAATAGTATTTCAAGTATTTGAATATAAAGATTTCATGCTGGCTGCCTCAGCTACAGAAAGGAAAGACAGTACAAGCATTCAAAAGTAGAAAAAAATATCTCTTTCTGAGGATTATTTTGTGTTTTTCAGATATGGTGTTTATAGTATTTTTTTTTTTGTTTTTCACAAAATGATAGAAGGATATGTAGAAATAAAACAGCATACACCACTTAACACACACACATTGCAAAATAAATACATGAAATAAATAAAAGTGGTTATTTTTGTCTGGCCTCTAAAGGTCTGGCTTTCAAAATCTGAGTGTAAAGAGGTAAAAATGACCCTGTGAGTTTAAGCTATTAAAACCACAGGTGAAAATTCAACCTTATTTTAAACAACATTTCCAACAGCTTCCTCAGCCGGAGCCAATGAACTTTAAATATAACATTTTGAATTTTGAGGCCACACACATAATTTTGATTCTCATTTTAAACAGCTTTTAGGAAAAAAAATGTGTATTCACCACAAACATTCAAATCTGGGCAATGATTTTCCTATAAACTTCATAGAATCACAGACAATAAAAGCCAGAAAAGGATGATAAATATATCATATAAATATAGCACACCTTCTAAAATTATTTTATACTAGAGGTGTACCAAATTATCTGGACCTTAAAACCAGGAAATATACTACCAAAAAACTCTGAGACTATGCATCAGAAAAATGCCAATATATGAACTGATGTTCCAAATTGTTTTATGGCTCTGCATGGGTATAAATAGCTTAGGAGTAATGCAATGAAACAGCAAAAATTGAAAACTCAATAATAATCGGAGTAGGTGAATTCTCAAAAGCAAGAGACAATTACTTTTCACAGCATCCACAACCATGGCATTTTCAGAAAAGATTTATAAACAATTGCAAATGAATGTAGACAACCTGCACCTGAAAAATACTGATTTACTTAATTGCCAATTCTTTCAAAGCTCTCATAGCATACACTTTTATTGCTTCCGCAGACAGCACAGGGACAAGAGAAAAGAACTCAGAAATATAAACAAAGGATCACACTAGATCAGGCCAAAAGCCTAGGATTAAGTTCCCACAGTGATCAATTCATACTGAAAGTCTACAACAGAGCAAAAAGGACTCTCTTAATCATGCAACTAGTACTGAGTGGCATATCCAGTCCAAGAGCTGGAATAACTACAAGCCACAATATGGAAACTTCCAAGATTATGTTACAAAGCACAGATTAATGTGATTTAAACAGAGGACTAATATGTTAAGCTGCTGTTGTGTGAATCTAAGATGGGCAGGATGCATATGCAAGTATTGGAACCTGACTAAAGTACAAATATAAATGACTAAATACAGAAATAAATTTAGCAGGCTGCTGCTCCTTCACTCTTAGGCCGGACAAACTTTGAGAACTACCAAGCATGGTTTCCCTGTCGTATCTGGGCTCCAATCAAAATTTACCTGCCTCTCAATATTCAGAAGGGGGAAAAGGAGTGGAGTTCCTAGAAAGGGTCGATTAGATGAACAACATAAAATGAGAAAACAACCCTAGAGGTCACCTAGAATCTCCAGTTAAGACCACTCAAATGAATCACCAATAAGCTACAATTAATTTTTGAAAAAAATATAGCCCTCTCAAAAATAAATATAGCTTTATAATACTATGAAATTAACTTAAAAAGAAAAATAAGACAGCTGTACTAAACCAATTGTAGTTTGTTCTGATAAATTCTATCATCATACCCTGAACACGCTGGTAGGGTTAAGGAAAGATCTGTGCTAAGATCTTTGAGAACAGATCTAACTAGTAGCAGGCATGCCAAATAATCAACCCTAATAACACTACATGGCTATATACTTATTTTATTTATTCATTTATATGCCGTCCTTCTCACCCCAAAGAGGACTCAGAGCGGCTTACAAGATATATATAATATATACACATATAATACATTATATTATTAGCATAGTATAATATCAGTATTATATATTACTATATTGTACTATACCATTATATTGTAATATTATTAGTAATATTACATCTAATATAAAACATATAATTATAATAACATTATTATTATTATTATTATTATTATTATTAGTAGTAGTAGTAGTAGTAGTAGTATATTGTATTACATTATAATATAAATTATATTGACTTCATATTGAAATACAGTAATTAAAATCAACACTTAACTTCCACACTTAAGTGGGTACAAAATGTTGGTGATACCTGCATATTATAGCCAACTTTTCCCCAATGCTATTCCCATGCACTATGGTACTTCTACAAGATAGAATAGACAGTTAAGCTGAATTTTCAGGTTAACAAACTCAATGCTGGGGTAAAACTGGGTTTTCTGGAAGGAAAAGCCAGATAAATAAATAAACAACTGACTGAGGACAAAATCTGGCCAAAGTGTTTCAACTGCATGAATTCAAATCAATACTTCCTTCCCAAAATCTATGTTGCAGCATAGAATTTCCAAGATGTGAATTTCCATTCACACTCTTACACAAGTATCTTAACAGGAGAAGATAACTTTTGTAGCATCATTGCCCCATGTATCCGTATGCAGTCTTGGCTCTGGCTTTCCTTTGGGAGCTGCTAAAACTTGAACACGGTTCACGTGTAGGACTGCACTCTCAAGAAGACTTGCTAGAATAAAAGACCCATTGGGAACAATCTAGCTTCCCAATAAATGTTTTGGAACTATGAAGACAAACTCCAAAGACAATATTCCAAAAGAACAAACTATGTAAATTTTAACTAAGAAAAATAGTGGCAAATCTTATTTTTCCTCTTTTTCCAAAAGATTATTGTGGCATTGCTGGTGTCATCCAATATCAGATGGTTCATGAAATTCAAGACTGTAAAGACACATATACACTGTTTTACCACTTAAGAATTCATCTAGTCGAATACCACAGTGGTACACGCTTTGGTCACATCCCGCCTCGACTACTGCAACGCTCTCTACGTGGGGCTGCCCTTGAAGACGGCCCGGAAGCTCCAGCTAGTCCAGCGCGCGGCAGCCATGTTGTTAACAGGAGCAGGGCGTAGGGAGCATACAACGCCCCTGCTGTCCCAGCTCCACTGGCTGCCGATTTGCTACCGGGCCCAATTTAAGGTGCTGGTGTTATCCTACAAAGCCCTAAACGGTTCCGGCCCAAAATACCTTGCAGACCGCATCTCGGCCTACGAGCCCACGAGGACCTTGAGATCATCTGGGGAGGCCCTTCTCTCGGTCCCGCCTGCCTCACAGGCACGTCTGGCGGGGACGAGAGAGCGGGCCTTCTCGGTGGTGGCCCCCCGGCTGTGGAACGCCCTCCCTGCTGAAGTTAGACAGGCGCCCTCCCTTATGGCCTTTCGTAAGAGCCTGAAAACATGGCTTTTCGAGCTGGCCTTCAACTGAGTGCTATATCATTGGATATGATGACCGGAATGGACCACGACTATGAGACTGATTATGACCCCATGATATGACGAAGCGGATTTTTAGTATAAGTATATGTTATGTAGAGGTAGAATGTTGTGTACTGTCCTGATTATTGTAAACTGTCTTTTCTATGTTGTTGTTCACCGCCACGAGTCGCCCTAGGGCTGAGAGCGGCGGTTAATAAGTGCAAGTAATAAATAAATAAATAAATAAATAAATAAAACTAAATCTAACTATGGAGATAATCTTCAGCCACTAGGCTGACTGTCCTGCCTGAAGTCATGTCCTGCACTGGATCTAGATTTCACTATGCTTGGATGGTATGATCCAATTTCCTTGCTTTTGGCCTGCATCAATAGGAGCATAGTGTCTAGATCTAGGGAATTAATGCTACCCCTCTATTCTGCTTTGGTTAGACCACACCTGGAATATTGTGTCCAATTCTGGGCACCACAATTGAAGAGAGATATTGACAAGCTGGAATGTATCCAGAGGAGGGCGACTCAAATGATCAAGGGTCAGGAGAACAAGCCCTATGAAGAGCGGCTTAAGGAGCTGGGCATGTTTAGCCTGAGGAAAAGAAGGCTGAGAGGAGACATGATAGCCATGTATAAATATGTGAGAGGAAGTCACAGGGAGGAGGGAGAAAGCTTGTTTTCTGCTTCCCTGGAGACTAGGACGCGAAACAATGGCTTCAAACTACAAGAAAGGAGATTCCATCTGAACATGAGGAAGAACTTCTTGACTGTGAGAGCCGTTCAGCAGTGGAACTCTCTGCCCCGGAGCGTGGTGGAGGCTCCTTCTTTGGAAGCTTTTAAACAGAAGCTGGATGGCCATCTGTCAGGGGTGATTTGAATGCAATATTCCTGCTTCTTGGCAGAATGGAGTTGGACTGGATGGCCCATGAGGTCTCTTCCAACTCTTTGATTCTATGATTCTATTGCACAAAATAAATTACTCAATTATAGTGATTTTCAAAGGGTTTAACACAATCTTCTGGAGCTGGGCATTTGAATTGTCAAGAGAGATCTGATCAACCAAATTGTTAAATAATGGCTCTGTACCTTTTAATAATGGATTTGTTCTTAGAAGAACAAAAAAAAAGATACCTTCATCACCCACACCGGCTGATAACAAATGCAGATGACCCAAACAACATAGCTAATTCAACACATTTGATTGCATGAGAACTGAAATGCATTATTTCAACCTGAATATTTCTGTCACTGTGAACAGCTGCAATTATAGCAAGTGGCTGGTGGAATCAGCTTTGGCTTCCTGCCAGGCTTGTTCTTGGCTACTGAGGGACTAAAGGTGAAAAATCTTCACGTCTGTCCTTGCTAACCTATGACATCATCTTGACATCTATAAAAAGCTGAGCTGCTAGCAGCACAATATCACTCTTGGCTCCATGGAATATTTGGTTGTAATTAAATTTCAAGCAATCAACAGTTTACTAAACTACCTCCCGACCCAAACCTGTGAACTGAATATAAACAAGTATAAGCCGACCCAAATATAAGCCGAGGCACCTAATTTTACCACAAAAAACTGGGAAAATGTATTGACTTGAGTATAAGCCGAGGGTGGGAAATGCAGCAGCTACTAGTAAATTTCAAAATAAAAATAGATACCAATAAAATTATATTAATTTAGGCATTAGTAGGTTAAATGTTTTTGAATATTTACATAAAACTGTAATTCAAGATATGACTGTCCAATTCTGATTAAACCACTATTCTAACCTTCTTCAATGTAAATATGCTTACAGGTCCTCTAATAATAATAAATAGAGTAAAATAATAATGATAATAATAATAATAGAGTATAATAATAAATGTAACAATAATAAATAGAATAAAATAATTTAATAACAACAACAATAATAAAATAATAAATGTAACAACAACAACCACAACAACAAAGTAAAATCATAAATAACACTGACTCGAGTATAAGCTGGGGGAGACTTTTTCAGCCTAAAAAAGAACTGAAAAACTAGGCTTATACTTGAGTATATACAGTAATTCAAACCTGAAGGACGGCTATGACAAGACTCATGATGCACATATTTTAAAATAGCGCTTCATTCTACAACAAAGCATTTCAAAGGAAACAATGTAAGTGCAAAAATACTATTAATCTAGAATGGACCCAAATTGAACAGAAAAAAATGATTTGTAATCTCTCCTCATCAAAACTCAAGAGCTTTTAAAAAGGCATTTTGAAGGATTTTCAAAAAGTACATATTTTTTGTGGAAAAATCCACAAAATAATACGGTTATGTGTTTATGTATGTGTGAAAATGAAATAACCTGTGAAAGGGATATTCAGATTTTTTTGAGCAAGCACATTTACTGTAGCTCTGGCCATAGCACAGATGCAAAGCACGTGTTTTGTGTACAAAAGCTTCCAGGTTCAATCCCTGCCATCTCCAGTGAGAGAAAGTAAAGACTTCTGTCTAAAATTCTGGAAAATTACTGTCAACCAGTAGAGTCAATAAAGACCTAAATGGAGCGTCTGTCTGACAAAGAAAAAGGCAGACTCTCGTGTTCCTAAAAAAAACCAAGAGACTAAAGAAAGTGATGGCTACTCATGCAGAAAACACCAATCATGCATACAAATATTAGGAGTGTGATAAGAAGGGGAGACACATGCAACAAGGTCTCTTTGTGCAACAATAGCTTACCCTCTTTTCCGTCTAAAGGTTTTGAGACGTCCATGTCAAAATTCTCTTGCATCTGCTGTCCCTTGAAACAACTCAGATGTTCCTGTTCTATCAGATTGCTTTCCTCTTCTTCCAAGGGCTGCCAAGTGCCATCAATAAACCACTGCCCACGCATCACAGGAATCTTTTCAGATTCTAAAAAGAAAAAAAGAATGCAATGATTTTAGATCTAGCACAGTAGTTAGTGAAATTATAAAATAATGGTTTTGGGCAACATGTGCTATATGTGTGAGACAACTGAACTTCAGTAGGTCTGGCTGCCATGCCATAGATCACTGTTTCTCAACCTGGGGGTCGGGACCCCTGTGGGGGTTGCGAGGGGGTGTCAGAGGGGTTGCCAAAGACCATCAGAAAACAGTATTTTCTGTTGGTCATGGGGGTTCTGTGTGGAAAGTTTGGTACAATTCTATCATTGGTGGGGTTCAGAATGCTATTTCATTGTGAGTGAACTATAAATCCCATCAACTACAACTCCCAAATGACAAGGTCTATTTTCTCCAAACTCTACCAGTGTTCACATTTGGGCATATTGACTATTTGTGCCAAGTTTGATCCAGATCCATCATTGCTTGAGTCCACAGTCTGGATATAGGTGAACTACAACTCCAAAAACTCAAGGTCAATGTCTACCAGACCTTCCCAATATTTTCTCTTGGTCATGGGAATTCTGTGTGCCATGTTTGATTCAATTCCATCATTGATGGAGTTCAGAAGGTTCTTTGATTTAAGGTGAACTATAAATCCCAGCAACTCCAGCATTACCAAATGACAAAATCAATCACCCCCAACCCCACCAGTATTCAAATTTTGGGCGTATCGAATATTTGTGCCAAATTTGGTCCAGTGACTGAAAATACATCCTGCATATCAGATATTTACATTACAATTCATAACAGTAGCAAGATTATAGTTATGAAGTAGCAATGAAAATAACATTATGGTTGGGGGTCACCACAACATGAGGACCTGTACTAAGGGGTCACGGCATTAGGAAGGTTGAGAACCACTGCCATAGATTGTTTGCATAGTGATGGCTGGCTCTGCATTTCTAAAGTATCTGATTCCATTTAGAAGTTGCCCAGAAAAACAGAACTGGCTACCTTGTAGGCCAGGTAATTTGGTTAAATTTCAAGAACAGATCACTTCCGTCTATTTTTTACAGTCAGTAACTTCTTTAAAATGTAAACAATTTGTGGGGTTTTTAATGTCTGTAAAAATAGCAAAAACTTAAAAAAAACAGCTCTATATTGAACAAATGCGCAGACACAGTTTATCCACATGTCTTCCAAATCCAGTTCTACTAAAGCAGGCCTCAAATACAGCTATCACCATAACACTTCTGCACACATCCTCAACTAAGATTAGGAATTCTATTGTGAAGTGATAGACAAGACCTTGGTTATGCACTTTTAAAATGTAACTTATGCATTAATGGCCTTGGTTATGCACTTTTAAAATGTAACTTATGCATTAAAATAATGGTATAGTGCAATATAGTAATATATACTGATATTGTACTATGCTAATAATATAATATATTGTATGAAAATATATATTGTAAGCCGCTCTGAGTCTCCTTCGGGGTGAGAAGAGCGGCATATAAGTGCCGTAAATAAATAAATAAATAAATAAATTAACTTCATGGTTGAAATTACATCTTGCAATTTTTAAACCTTGGAATATACTTATAAAACATAGTGATTCCTTCTGTCACTAGTACAACCTGCATAGGTCACATTTTCCAGTTTTATACACATCAAAATATATTGTTTTCCTAATTTCAAGAAGTAATCATTATACATTTATACTGATGCCGTTTTATTTATTGTTTTGTTTTGTTTGTTTATCATGGCATTTTGCCACTTTCCGCCTGGAAACCGCCCTTGAAAAATAATAAAGACTGAGGATGAAAAACCTTAGTACTCTTCCTGTCTATTGCATACATAATATACTAAATTTCAATTTCGAAATGTAAAAAGATATATTATTAACTTCTCCTTTCCACCAACCTTATGGTTCCTTATCAGCAAATCCTTTAATAGTAACTAATTAGGGAAACACACACAGACTCACACACTTGCCAACTCTGCTTTAGGGAAGCTATTATGGGACGTTTAGAAAGAACCTTGCTACATTTTTGTAAAAGCACCTTAATTAAGAGATAAAATTCCATTTACTTCATTTGTAGCTGAGTTTGCTCTGTTATCCTGAAGGGAAGTCTCCACTTACAAGGATTGACTGTGCCAGTAACAAGAATTTATACCAAACCCAGAAGAGAAAAACCTTCATGTTTCACCTAGAAAATAATTTCTCTTTCATACTTCCCTTCTTGCATGGAAGTACATAAAAGATCATAATGTGACATAGAAGACAAAAAATATTCTGAAATGGAACAAGAGTAGCCAGTATTAGAAATACTTGTCAAAGCAAAGGGAGAGCTGCATTTATCATATCCACAGATGGGCAACCAAGCAAGAAAAGCACAAAACCTATCAAATTTGAAATCCCAGGATTAAATAGGACATCTGGATGTGGGAGGCACACATCACATATTAATTTCCAACTTGACCTGCACACGTTTGGAGAAAGGGTGTCAAACGCAATACCAGCCAGTACTTATGGACCTCTGGTACTCATTTTTTGAATTTTTTCAGTACATCTCTCACTAAATACAAAAATAAAATCATACTGTAAGTTACATGGATCGGACCACAGGTTAGGTTACAGCTGCAATATTGCAATATGATGTTGCTATGTGCCCTAAATAGACTGTGACTGCTTAAGGCAGTGATTCTCAATCTGTGGGTCCCCAGGTGTTTTGTCCTACAACTCCCAGAAATCCCAGTTAGTTTACCAGCTATTAGGATTTCTGGGAGCTGAAGGCCAAAACATCTGGGAACCCACAGGTTGAGAACCACTGGCTTAAGGGTTGCTTGGGTAGAGATCTTCAGAGGAGGATTCCACCGGCTAAGACATGTCCAAAGTCAATCTTCTTTTGCACATTTTATACCTTCCATCATATATTACTATCTCACCTAACTCCCATTTTTTTCCCTTTCAACAAAACAATTCCATTCCATTGATTTCATCTCAGCACATGAGGTGACATTTGTGGTGGCAAAATAAATGTCACCACAAAACAACATGAACAGCAGGAAGTACGTTCTAGTCTGGAGAAATGTCACAATTCCCTCATTCTCTCAAACTGCCCATTATTTCCTCTCCATTAGCTTGTTCCTTTAATAATTCATTCAAGGCCAATACTTCTTTGATGCACTAATTGCCATCAACAGAAGGAGTTTTTATGTTGAATCCTTTACCAGAGAAAAAAATTAATTTGTTGTTTAGTGTGCCTTCCAGTCATTTCCAACTTATGGCAACCCTAAGGAGAACCTATCATTAGGTTTTCTTGGCAGGATTGTTTCAGAGAGGGTTTGTGTTTGAATTCCTCTGAGGCTGAGTGACTTGCTCAAAGTCACCCAAAGGGATTTCTATGGCTAAGCAGGGATTCAAACCTTGGTCTTCATAGTCCAACTCTCAAACAACTACACTGACGCACGTCGCACGCATTTACTTTATCCAAACATACATGGTCAAGAGCACATGGCCATGAACCTGGAGAGGTGGAGTAACAAGAAGTAGTAGCTGAAACATATAATTATTGCTTCGTACACAGTGACTGTCCAACTATAGAATCATAGAATCAAAGAGTTGGAAGAGACCTCATGGGCCATCCAGTCCAACCCCCTGCCAAGAAGCAGGAACACTGCACTCAAATCACCCTGACAGATGGCCATCCAGCCCCTGTTTAAAAGCTTCCAAAAAAGGAGCCTCCCCCACACTCCGGGGCAGAGAGTTCCACTGCTGAACGGCTCTCACAGTCAGGAAGTTCTTCCTCATGTTCAGATGGATGGGTTGTTACTCCACCTCTCCAGGTTCCTGGCCGTGTGCTCTTGACCATGTATGTTTTGATAAAGTAAATGTGTGCGACGTGCGTCAGTGTGGTTGTCTGAGAGCTAGACTATGAAGACCAAGGTTTGAATCCCTGCTCAGCCATAGAAATCCCTTTGGGTGACTTTGAGCAAGTCACTCAGCCTGAGTCAGGCATTAGAGGTGTTCTCAGAAAAGTCCTCAACAGACCTAGATGAGGTGACTAATTCATGCAAACTCAAACCAAAAGTTTTTTTTTTTTAAAAAGAGCTATGTTCATAGAGAACAATTTGTACTAGGCAGCAAGAAAGCATGTGGAACCAATCTCAAAGTAAGACCTTGCAAATGCACTGAAGGAAAAGGAAGCTATGCAACCCTAACAAATGGCATCATGATATACAATCTTTGGGATCTATGCCTTCAGGATACCATACAAATGTACTTTGGAGTGGGTGTGTGGGAGCATTGTGTAGATTATTTTACCTGGTTATAGGAATATGCAAGTGGGAAGAGAAAAATCTTCCACTAGGCAAAAAAGGCTGTGAGGAAATAAGATTCCAGGTGCTTTGTTGTGGCCTTACCACAGAGTATCAAAGGGCAAAGAGCCAGCTGTGATTTCAGTCCAGTAAACTGACACGACCACACGAGGTAAGCAGGTCACTACAACTTCATTACTGATGGGATGCTTTCTGTCAACACCCTTAATCTTCTCAAGATCACATGCTCGCCTTCCTTCTTGGTACAATTCCACTTTTGATGCTGGCATCTGGGAATTTCTACTTCCAGCCTCAGAAATCCCTCAGTTAGCAGCATATGTGCCCATTTCAAACATCTGCCACATGCATTTAATGAGAAGGCAAAAGTCACTAAGGAATGGGGGGTAAGAAGGAAGGAGAAGGGAGAAGACAGGAAAGGTTGAAATTGGTGACTTCCTTCTTCAGATAAGCATGGCTTTATCTCCACGCCTACTCACTACAGCAGCAAGATTTTAAATAATTTGTCTTATCCCTTCCTTTCTCCATGTACCCATGCCATCCAAATACCCAAGGCATCAACTATCCTGTTGCTAAAAGGATATCCTGTGTTCCACATTCTCAACTATCTAGATCCGAATTATAAGTGGGAGTGGAAGCAAGGGGACTGCCAAGGCTATATGTGCTCTGTCTCAAAAAAATTAAATTTAGAATATCTGGAAACTCTCTTCACTTATGCTTCATGTATTTGGCTTCCAAGATCCAAGTTTTCCAAACAGATTTTCCCAAAACAATAGGGGAAAGTATGGCAATTGAATACAAGGGAAGAGCACCAAGAGTACCAACATGTGTAGAAATAAAGAACTGTATAAGGCACAAAAATGTATCCCTAGGAACTTGGGAATGCTCTTTTGGCTTCTGTGTGGTAGAGTATTATATGCCATATTCTCAGTTGCAATCAAGTTTAGAAACCAGATGCCTACCTCCACCCCAGCTCATTTTGGATGCAGAACTTTGCACACACCATAAAGAACACACCTCTACTTTTGGAACACACACATTACACATCTTCCTTCACTGTATTTATTTAATAAAGGCCAATCTAGAAATGGAAATTATGAAGCTAGTGAATTCCTATGGAAATGGCAGGTGCACAAAAGGCATTGGTGGGTTATCAGAGATGAAAGGGAAAAGAGTCCCATGGCTCTTTTCAAACATAGTAAGACTCTGACTACCACTTTATACATAAACAGGATAGATGGCTGAATGACTGAATATGGCCATGTTATATCTATTTGCTTCCACCCCCAATAAAGGAAGAACCACCCCCTAAAAAAAACAAACCGTTAAGTAAAAACCACAGTGATTTGGAAACAGCAAAACTTGTTTCTGCTGGGCAATGGACTCCTATATAAAAAATAGGCTAACTATTGGCTTCGAAGATTATGCAGAAGCCTCCTCTGCAAGCAAAAAGAACCCTCCTCTGCCACCTGATCTCAGAGATCTGCCAACAGAACTGCCTGCTACCAAAAATGCTCTTATAGATAAGATCTTCTGGCTGAAGAGGCAAAGAAAGAATGGTCAAGGTACAGGTAAGAGAAGCCAGGCGTAAACCAGATCTAAAGCTCCTTGGGTGCAGGGACACTACTAGAATGAGTGAGACCAGAAGGAAGATATTCTTAAGTAACTTCCTATATTCCAAGGCAGGGAGGGGTCTGGATTCAGCACAGCCTTCTATGGTACAGTACACCTTTCCTCCTGTCATGATGATTGATGACACTAACTTGTCTTTTCACAAACCTTAAACATGTTGCAAACCAAATATGACTGCACGTGCAAATACTAGAATATTCTATCTTAAATGTTATGAGGCTGAGGAGTAACTCCATTTCAGCAGCATATTAACCTAGCATGGTGCTCACACTGCCCTGATCTTAGTTGACCGACAAGATTCTGCATTGCCTATCATGGCTTGAATTCAAATAAAAGGTCATCTAATTCACTTTAATGCCCCCATCTACACTGACTATTTAATGTATTTTCAAACCAGTATTGAAGGAAATGAATACACCGTGCAAATGATTATCTAGGTCAGTGGTTCTCAACCTGGGGTCCCCAGATGTTTTTGGCCTTCAACTCCCAGAAATCCTAACAGCTGGTCAACTGGCTGGGATTTCTGGGAGTTGTAGGCCAAAAACATCTGGGACCCCAGGTTGAGAACCACTCATCTAGGGAATCCTGGCACTAGTTTGAGGCCCAGATGGTGATTACATAAACCACAGAGCACTGATACATATTAAGGGCTTCCTTTTGCGTGTTTTTACAGGAATTTGTTGTCTGGCCACTGTTGTTTGAAAGTAGCTTCAAATGGCATTAAATGGTCATTGTAGATGGAGCCTAAATTATTTATTTATTTATTTATTTGATGCACTTATTAACCGCCATTCTCAGCCCTTACGGGCGACTCATGGCGGTGTACAGTACACATAAAAGACAGTTACAAAGGCCAGTATCAACAACATATAACAATACAACAAATACAGACTACACAAAAATCCGCTTCATCTCTTAGTAGAATCATAGCCAGTCTCATCTTCCTTGTACCATTCCAGTTCTCATTACTGTAATGTTGTTGCTTAGCACTTAATTAAATGCCCTCTCGAACAGCCAGGTCTTAAGGCTTTTTCGAAAGGACATGAGGGAGGGCGCCTGTCTGATGTGTGCCGGGAGAGTGTTCCACAGCCGGGGGGCCACCACCGAGAAGGCCCTCTCCCTCGTCCCCGCCAGCCGTGCCTGTGATGCAGGCGGGATCGAGAGAAGGGCCTCCCCAGACGATCTCAAGGTCCTCGTGGGCTCGTAGGCCAAGATGCGGTCAGAAAGGTATTTTGGGCCGGAACCGTTTAGGGCTTTGTAGGCCAAAACCAGCACCTTGAATTGGGTCTGGTAGCAAATCGGCAGCCAGTGGAGCTGGGACAACAAGGGCATTGTGTGCTCCCTGCCACCCGCTCCAGTTAGTAACATGGCTGCCGCGCGCTGGACCAGCTGAAGCTTCCGGGCCGTCTTCAAGGGCCATAGCAGGCAATGGTAATAAGAAAGTGATAAGGAAAGCACAATCAACTCTTTAAAACTACAGGATGGAAGTAATAAAGGAGGGAAAACAAATAAGAGACCAAGCACATCTGGTTCTGTACATACAGAACAGAACTTTGTCTCTCTCTGCTACCACTCCCTTTTTCCTTGCAAAAATAGAACTGCGGGTGTTGGAAAACTGAGCAAGACTTCCTTGTGTAATATCTAGCTAAGAGTTTGTATAGGTGCCTAATGATGAATGTTTGAGGAACAAGGAACTAGGTTACAGGAAAATGGGGCTGCCTTACTTGAAAATGAGCAAGCAAAGAACTTTGCCACACCTGTATGACCCTACATATGTGCTACTGAAGTGTAGGAGCATGTGTCTCTCAATGTATAAACAACAACAACAGAGTAAAAAAAAAACTTATGAAAAGTATGTAATGTATAGTTGACCCTCATGTATGCATGGATTCTGTATCCACGGCTTGAAATGGGCCTTAAAGTTCCAATAAGCAATGCTTATTTTGCCATTTTATATAAGGGACACCATTTTATCACCCGTTGTACATGATGGGACTTCTCCAGCAGATGTTGAGGACCCACTGGATGAGAAAAGAGTAAAAGGAACATTAATATTCCACACCTGGAATATTGTGTCCAATTCTGGGCACCACAATTCAAGAGAGATCTTGACAAGCTGGAATGTGTCCAGAGGAGGGCGACTCAAATGATCAAGGGTCTGGAGAACAAGCCTTATGAGGAGCGGCTTAAGGAGCTGGGCATGTTTAGCCTGAAGAAGAGAAGGTTGAGAGGAGATATATAAATATGTGAGAGGAAGCCACAGGGAGGAGGAGGGAGCAAGCTTGTTTTCTGCTTCCCTGGAGACTAGGACGCAATGGAACAATGGCTTCAAACTACAAGAGAGGAGATTCCATCTGAACATGAGGAAGAACTTCCTGACTGTGAGAGCCATTCAGCAGTGGAACTCTCTGCCCCGGAGTGTGGTGGAGGCTCATTCTTTGGAAGCTTTTAAACAGAGGCTGGATGGCCATCTGTCAGAGGTGATTTGAATGCAATATTCCTGCTTCTTGGCAGAATGGGGTTGCACTGGATGGCCCATGAGGTCTCTTCCAACTCTTTGATTCTATGATTCTAATGAGGAAAATTCATATCATATTGGAAAGACTTCTATGCATGTTTGTAAAAGTTGTACAATGAAGAAAAATGACAGGTGGAAAATCAACTCATTTGAAATGTGTTGCTAGAAAATTCTGTGGATCTCATGAACTGTTAAAAAGACAAATGAATGGGCTTACAGCAAACAAAGAATGGACTTTCACTAGAAATCGAGATGATGAAACTGAGGCTGTTGTGTTTCGAACATATACTAAATATGATGTTAACCCAAATGAAAAGTGGTAGAAAAAGAGGTGAGCAACATTACAGGTAGATTGACTCAGTCTTTGATAGGATTTTAAGTGCTCTAAACTACAAATCCATGATTTTTTTTAGAATGGTACCCTAATCATAGCACTATTTTTATCTACTGTGAAAGCACCCATGGTTCTTTCCATGGCCATATAGCCCGAAAAAACCTACAACGACACAGTGATTCCGGCCGTGAAAGCCTTCGACAATACACCCATGGTTCCATCCTATGAAATCCAGGATATGCAGTCTAGCGAGTTGGAATTTTCTGCCAGATTTCTCAAGCTACAAATCCAAAAATCCACAGGATGCAGCCATGAGAGTTACAGTAGGATCAAAGGGCTATAATTGTATAGTGTAAAAGGAACACAAGTCTATTTTGGCTTCTTCCAACTCTTTGTGTCAGCTCTTTAATTTGTGCAGTTTCTCAACTGATGAAAAAGTCTGGTGACTCAGAAAAATTACACAACCATTTTGAAGTTGATGTTGTTATGTTGTATAAATAAGGTAAAGGTAGTCCCCTGACATTAAGCCCAGTCATGTCTGACTCTGGGGTGTGGTGCTCATCTCCATTTCTAAGCCGAAGAGCCAGCGTTGTCCGTAGACACCTCCAAGGTCATGTGGCCGGCATGACTGCATGGAGCGCTGTTACCTTCCCGCCGGAGTGGTACCTATTGATCTACTCACATTTGCATGTTTTCGAACTGCTAGGTTGGCAGAAGCTAGGGCTGACAGCGGAAGCTCACGCCGCTCCCCGGAATCGAACCTGCAACCTTTCGATCAACAAACTCAGCAGCTCAGTGCTTTAACCCACTGTGCCACCGGGAGCTCCTGTATAAATAAAGCTATTGCATTTTAGATGGTACCCTCCCCCCCAATATTATAAATTTTGGGTTGTATTTGGGGCGAGGGAGAGAATTGTTTCCTTTCCAGAATTTATTACACACAGGAAGACCTGGCTTCAGATGGATATTCAGCCAAATTGTCCTAGACCTTTTGACTGGGTGGGAAGTCAGACCCCCTTCCCAAGAATGTAATGTGACTTACTGCCAAGAATATCAATGATTCCTTTCTCTCCAAACGCAGAAAGCTAGAACTTTTAGCAAGTGGGGAAAGGTGTGTTTTTGGACTGCCACTCCCTGCCAGCATTCTGGGAGTGGCAGTCCAAAAAGAACATTCCTCCTGCCCAGAAAGATTGCCAACAAATATCAGGGACTGTAGGCGATGTTTCAAAACAAGGAATTGGCAAAATCACCTCTGAGTTTACTTTGCCTAAGGAACTCACAATCCGAAAAGAACATTCCACAAGCTCATCTACACAGGCTGGGGGATTCTGGAAGCGACAGCTCAAGAATAAACCCCCCCCCCCCAAGTCCAGTTAAACTGGCTGGGGGGATTCTAGGAGGGGAAGCCCCAAAAGAACATGCTTCCCACAAACAAAGAAAACTGACAAAAAATACTACCCCGGCAATCCTGAGATCTGCAGTCTAGCAATTTGGAACTTTTTGACAGATTTCTCAAGCTACATATCCTAGAATTCCACAGGATGCAGCCATGAGAGTTACAATAGGATCAAAATAATAATAATAACAATAATAATAATAAACTTTATTTGTACCCCGCTACCATCTCCCCAAGGGACTCGGTGCGGCTTACATTAGGCCAAGCCCGAAGTACATCAAACAAACATCAATAACACAACATTAATAAACAATCAATAAAATACAAATCATATAAATCCAATAACAAAAACAACAATCAATAATGACATATTAAAAATGGCTGGACCAGATGTAATAGATTAAATTTGAGAATATGCTGACGTGAACAGGTAAAATGTAACTGGGATAGGATTTTCCAGAGAAAAACGAGGGAACGCAATCCATCCTAAGTCAGTATTAAAGTGCATTTTGAGGGCATATTGCTGAGAGTTCTCCTTATTCTGGGAAGGCACACTGGAGCAACCACGTTTTCAAGCTCCTCCTAAAGACTGCCAATGTTGGGGCATGTCTAATGTCCCTGGGAAGTGAATTCCAGAGTCGAGGGTCCACCACCCAGAAGGCCCTCTTGTATAGGCTATAATTGTACAGTGTAAAAGGAACTCAAGTCTATTTTGGCTTCTTCTACCTCTTTGTCTCAGGTCTGTATTTTGTGCAGTTTTCTTGCTTGATGAAGAAGCATGGTGATTCAAAAAAGAAAGGGAAGTATCAGACGTGTGATCAAATACAAAAAACAGCATCGTGATCTTGTTTGCTGTGTAGTATTGTTGTGTAAATAATAATATGTTGTTGTTATTATTATTATGTATTCCTCGACTTACATTTCCAGTAGACTTTTGACAAAGTCCCCGTGACATTTTCACAAAGAAACTACAATAATAGTAATAATAATAATAATAATAATAATAATGTTATTATTATTATTATTATTATTATTATTATTATTATTATTATTATGTATTCCTGGGCTTACATTTCCAGTATAATAATAATAATAATAATAATAATAATTATTATTATTATTATTAAACTTTATTTGTACCCCGCTAGCATCTCCCGAAGGATTCGATGCGGCTTACACAGGCCGAAGCCTCAACACACAACACAACAATACAATCTAAGCAAATCAAACAATTAAAAACAGAATAAAGCAAAATAAACAACAAGCGCAATACACTAAACACAATAAAACTGGGCCGGGCCAGAGCAATGGGTACAAGGTTAAAAGTGCTGATGTGACAGGAGGTGTATAAAGGGCTTCCAGGGCAAGTGTGATGTGCAGCAATCATTGGTTCTGATAAAGTGCTTATGGGACTTGGTGGTGGAGATTTCCTAATCTGGGAAGGCGCATCGGAAAAGCCAGGTTTTTAAGTTCTTTCTGAAGATAGCCAATGAAGGGGCCTGTCTAAGGTTTTTGGGGAGGGTGTTCCAGAGTTGGGGGGCCACTATGGAAAAGGCGCTGTCCCGCGTCCCCACCAAGCGTGCCTGCGATGCTGGTGGGATCACGAGCAGGGCCTCTCCAGATGACCGAAGAGAACGCGTGGGTTTGTAGACGGAGATGTGGTCACACATTTATTTTTATTTATTATTATTATTATTATTATTATTATTATTATATTTCCAGTAGACTTTTGACAAGTCCCCATGACATTTTCACAAAGAAACTACAATAATAATAATAATAATAATAATAATAATAACCCAAAGACCTTAGACAGGCCCCTACATTGGCTGTCTTCAGAAAGAACTTGAAGACCTGGCTTTTCCGATGCGCCTTCCCTGATTAGGAAATCTCCACTACCAAGTCCCATAAGCACTTTACTAGAACCAATGATTGTTGCACATCGCACATCGCACTTGCCTTGGAAGCCCTATATACACCTCCTGTCACACCAGCACTTTTAATCTTGTACCCATTGCTCTGGCCCGGCCCAGTTTTATTGTGTTTAGTGTATTGTGCCTGTTGTTTATTTTGCTTTATTCTGTTTTTAATTGTTTGATTTGCTTAGATTGTATTGTTGTGTTGTGTGTTGAGGCCTCGGCCTGTGTAAACCGCATCGAATCCTTCGGGAGATGCTAGCGGGGTACAAATAAAGTTTAATAAATAATAATAATAATAATAATAATAATTATATGTTAATCAAGGTGGTCAGTTGAAACATTCGCACCTAGCTCCAGCAGGCAAAAGTCCTTTTCCCACCCTGGTCATTCCACAGATATATAAACCCTTTTTCCTAGTTCCAACAGGCCTCACTACCTCTGAGGATGCTTGCCATCGATGCAGGCGAAACGTCAGGAGAAATGCCTCTAGAACATGGCCATATAGCCCGAAAAAACCTACAAGAACCTAGTAAACTACATAATCATCATCATTATTTGACAAGATTCCCAATTACAGTTTCACAAAGAAACTATGTTGTTGTTGTTATTATCATCATTATGTATTCCTGGACTTACATTTCCAATAGACTTTTGACAAGTCCCCATGACATTTTCACAAGGAAACTACAATAATGATAATAATAATAATGTATTCCCAAGCTACCTATCTGACCGCATCTCTGCCTATGAACCCACGAGTAGTTTGAGATCTTCCGGGGAGACCCTGCTCTCGATCCCGCCTGCTTCTCAAGCTCGGCTGGCGGGGACGAGAGATAGGGCCTTCTCGGTGGTGGCTCCTCGGCTGCGGAACGCCCTTCCTACGGACATTAGACTAGCACCATCTCTAATGGTATTCCGCAAAAAGGTGAAGACCTGGATGTTTGTGCAGGCGTTTGAGTAATTTAGTGCAATCTGGTAATGGAACATAGGAATGGAACAATGGACGACGAACCTGGACTACGCTTGGATGATGAGAAGATTGGGTACGGTTGTTTTTTGTAATAATTGTGCATTGTAATTGCTTATTGGTAATTTATGGATAATGTGTTAAGTCAATTGTTATATGTTGTATGGAACCACTGCTGTTTCTACTGTTTTTACTGTTTGTGAACCGCTGTGAGTCGCCTTCGGGCTTGAGATACAGCGGTATAGAAGCAAAGTAAATTAATAAATAAATAAATAATAATAATGTTGTTATTATTATTATTATTATGTATTCCTGGGCTTACATTTCCAGTAGACTTCTGACAAGTCCCCATGACATTTTCACAAAGAAACTACAGTAATAATAATAATAATAATAATAATAATGTTGGTGTTGTTGTTATTATTATTACTGTAGTTTCTTTGTGAAAATGTTGTGGGGACTTGTCAGAAGTCTACTGGAAATGTAAGTCCAGAAATACATAATAATAATAATAATAATAATAATAATAATAATAATAATAAATACATAATAATAATAATAATAATAATAATGTTTTGTTGTTGTTGTTATTATTATTATTATTATTATTATGTATTTCTGGACTTGCATTTCCAGTAGACTTTTGACAAAGTCCTCATGACATTTTCACAAAGGAACTACAATAATAATGATAATAACAATGTATTTTCCTGGTGGTGTCTGTCTTCTTGGACTTACGGTTCCAGTAGACGGGGTAGCACTCTGCGTTGGCGACGTCCACCTCGTAGAGCCCTCCTCGGACGCAGACGGGCTCGGGGGCCTCCCCTCCTGCTCCTTCTTTCTCCGTGTCTGCTCCTCCTTCTCCTTCTGCTTCCCCTTCTCCTTCTTCCCTCCCTTCGTGGGCCTCTCCTTGGGCTCTCCCTTCCCGGAGGAGGATGCCCCGGTGGGCGCGCTCGATGCGGAGCGAGTCATACCCGATGAAGGGCTTCCAGCTCTTGCGCTCCTCGCGGTAGAACCAGCGCACCTCCTCGGGGCCCAGCTCGCGGACCACCTCGTAGCAGCACCGGCCCGGGCCTAGCGACGACGAGGAGCCCGCCGAGGAAGTCGTGCCGCGGGCCCGCTTGCGAGGCTCCGCCGAGGAGGAGAAACCTCCACCGCCGCCACTCTCTGCGCTCTCGCTGCTGGCCAGGCCTCCCCCATCGGCCTCGTCGTCCTCGCCGTCCTCCTCGTCGTCGTCCTCCTCGTCGTCCTCCAAGTCGTCTTCGGGGAAGAGATGGTGGTGAGGGCCTCCCCCGCCGCCGCCGTCCATGAGGAGGAGGTGGCGGCTCCGGCGGCGAGGCCGGCCCTGAGGGGAAGACGAGTGCCGGTGCGGAGGGGCCCGGCGCCGGGAGAGGAGCAGCGGGGGAGGCGGCAAGGGAGGCGGGAGGGGCAAGTGCAGCCTCAGGCCCGGTTGAGGCCTAGTCGCCGCCGCCGCCTCTTTCTCCTCCAAGCCGGCCTCCTCCGGGCCCTCCATGCCGCCACTGAGTCAGGAGGGAAGGAGGAGCAGGCCGACGCGCCACTCCGAAGCCGGCCGGCTCGGCCTCCCCGGCGGATGGAGCCGGAGGCGGAGGAAAGCGGGCTTCTGAGGGAATGGACTTCAGCTCCCAGGAGCCTTCCCCATTGGCCACAGCGGCCGAGGCTTCTGGGAGTTGGAGTCCGAAAGAGGAGGAGTGAGGCCCGCCCTTTGTGACGTTTCCCAAGCTCTTCTCTTAGGCAGGCCCGCCCTGGTGGCGTCTGAGGGGTTGGACTTCAGCTCCCAAGAGCCCTCCTCATTGGCCACAACGGCCGAGGCTTCTGGGAGTTGAAGTCCGAAAGAGGATAAGTAGGTAGTTTGGAGGCAGGCCCGCCCTTGTGGCTTCTGAGGGGTGGGACTTCAGCTCCCAGGAGCCCTTCTCATTGGACACAACGGCTGAGGCTTCTGGGAGTTGAAGTCCGAAAGAGGCTGAGTGAGGCCCGCCCTTTGTGACGTTTCCCAAGCTCTTCTCTTAGGCAGGCCCGCCCTGGTGGCTTCTGAGGGGTTGGACTTCAGCTCCCAGGAGCCCTCCTCATTGGACAAAGCGGTCGAGGCTTCTGGGAGTTGAAGTCCGAAAGAGGCGGAGTAAGGCCCCCCCTTTGTGACGTTTCCCAAGCTATTCTCTTAGGCAGGCCCGCCCTGGTGGCTTCTGAGGGGTTGGACTTCAGCTCCCAGGAGCCTTACCCATTGGACAAAGCGGCCGAGGCTTCTGGGAGTTGAAGTCCGAAAGAGGCTGAGTGAGGCACGCCCTTTGTGACGTTTCCCAAGCTCTGCTCTTGTAGGTAGTTTGGAGGCATGCCCGCCCAGGTTGGACTTCAGCTCCCAGGAGCCCTCCTCATTGGCCACAGCGGCCGAGGCTTCTGGGAGTTGAAGTCCGTAAGAGGCATACACTTTGTGACGTTTCTAAAGCTCTTCTCTTAGGCAGGCCCGCCCTGGTGGATTCTGAGGGGTTGGACTTCAGCTCCCAAGAGCCCTCCTCATTGGCCACAACGGCCGAGGCTTCTGGGAGTTGAAGTCCGAAAGAGGATGAGTGAGGCCCGCCCTTTGTGACGTTTCCCAAGCTCTGGCCTAGGTGGTTTGGAGGCAGGCCCGCCCTGGTTGGACTTCAGCTCCCAGGAGCCCTCCCCATTGGCCACAACGGCAGAGGCTTCTGGGAGTTGAAGTCTGAAAGAGGCGGAGTGAGGCCCGCCCTTTGTGACGTTCCCCAAGCTCTTCTCCTAGGCAGGCCCGCCCTGGTGGATTCTGAGGGGTTGGACTTCAGCTCCCAGGAGCCTTCCCCATTGGCGTTTCCCAAGCTCTGATCGTCCACGGGGCTTGGACTTCACTTCCCAGAAGGCTTGCTCATTGGCCAAAGTGACTGATGCTTCTGGGAGTTGAAGTCCGAAAGAGGAGTGAGGCCCGCCCTTTGTGACGTTTCCAAAGCTCTTCTCTTAGGCAGGCCCGCCCTGGTAGCTTCTCAGGGGTTGGACTTCAGCTCCCAGGAGCCCTCCTCATTGGCCAAAGTGGCCAAGGCCTCTGGGAGTTGAAGTCCGAAAGAGGATGAGTGAGGCTCGCCCTTTGTGACGTTTCCCAGGCTCTGGCCTTCCACATGGTTTGGAGGCAGGCCCGCCCTGGTGACTTCTGTGGGGTTGGACTTCAGCTCCCAGGAACCCTCTTCATTGGCCACAACGGCCGAGGCTTTTGGGAGTTGAATTCGGAGTGAGGCATATCCTTTGTGACGTTTCCAAAGCTCTTCTCTTAGGCAGGCCCGCCCTTGTGGCTTCTGAGGGGTTGGACTTCAGCTCCCAAGAGCCCTCCTCATTGGCCACAACGGCCGAGGCTTCTGGGAGTTGAAGTCTGAAAGAGGTGGAGTGAGGCCCGCCCTTTGTGACGTTTTTCAGGCTCTGGCCTAGGTGGTTTGGAGGGAGACCCGCCCTGGTGGCTTCTGAGGGGTGGAACTTCAGCTCCCAGGAGCCCTTCCCATTGGACAAAGAGTCCGAGGCTTCTGGGAGTTGAAGTCCGAAAGACGAGTGAGGCACGCCCCTTGTGACGTTTCTCAGGCTCTGGCCTTCCACATGGTTTGGAGGCAGGCCCGCCCTGGTGGCTTCTGAGGGGTTGGACTTCAGCTCCCAGGAGCCCTCCTCATTGGTCAAAGACGCCGAGGCTTCTGGGAGTTGAAGTCCGAAACAGACTGAGTAAGGCACGCCCTTTGTGACGTTTCCCAAGCTCTGCTCTTGTAGGTAGTTTGGAGGCAGGCCCGCCCTGGTGGCTTCTGTGGGGTTGGACTTCAGCTCCCAAGAGCCCTCCTCATTGGTCAAAGCGGCCGAGGCTTCTGGGAGTTGAAGTCGGAGTGAGGCATACCCTTTTGTGACGTTTCAAAGGCTCTTCTCTTGGAGGCAGGCCCGCCCTGGTGGATTCTGAGGGGTTGGACTTCAGCTCCCAGGAGCCTTCCCCATTGGACAAAGCAGCCGAGGCTTCTGGGAGTTGAAGTCTGAAAGAGGATGAGTGAGGCCCGCCCTTTGTGACGTTTCCAACCTCTGAGCTAGGTAGTTTGGACTTCATTTCCCAGAAGACCTGCTCATTGGCCAAGGCGGCTGAGGCTTCTGGGAGTTGAAGTCCAAAAGTGTCTGACAGGCTAGAGTCGCCATTGTGACTCTGTTCGTCCAGAGAATTTGGACTTCAGTTCCCAGAAGGCCTGCTCATTGGCCAAAATGATGGAGGCTTCTGGGAGTTGTAGTCTGGAAGAACCTGACGGGTTGGAGTCTGAGTGAGGCCCGCCCCTTGTGACTTTTCCCAAGCACTGCTCATCCAGGGAATTTGGACTTCAGTTCCCAGAAGGCCTGCTCATTAGCCAAATTGGCTGAGGATTCTGGGAGTTGAAGTCCAAAACCTCTTAGAGTGCCTGAGATTGAATGCACTTTGCCACCACTTTAAACTCCCATGGCTCTAATGCCATGGAATCCTGGGAGTTGTAGTTTAATGAGGCCCCCAGCCCTCTTTGGCAGAGAAGGCTCAAGACCTTGCAAAACTACAACTCCCTTGCAAAACACCTTTACCTTGATGCCACAGGACATTATATTTTTGCTGAAGCAATTTAACAAGGCTGTTCTCCTTATATACCAGTGTTTCTCTACCTTCCTAATGCCATGACCCCATAATACAGTTCCTCATTTGTGGTGACCCCCAACCATAACATTGTTTTCGTTGCTACTTCATAATTGTGATTTTCCAACTGTTCTGAATTGTCATGTGAATGATACACAGGATGTATTTTCATTCACTGTGATGAGGAGGTATTGGGAAAATATAGATATTTATTGATTGATCTATGCATAAAATCATATGTACCTTCCAAGCACTGAAATGTATAGGAAAATCTAGTTCCCTTTGTGTAGCAAGAATGCTAACAGCAAGCAAGCTGCTTGTCTCCAAAAGGGGCTGAAGAGGAAGGGGGGTATGCATTCCAGAAGAGAGATAAGACACAGGCTGGTACGAGAAAGCCCCCTCTAAGTAAGAAGCCTCTTGACAAGTCAGAGGGCCCCTTTGATGGATGAATGTAAGCACAAGCAAGAAGGAGGGGGACATTCCATGCTTGCTTTTCAGCAAGACACACAGACATGCTTTTTGCATGTTGGAGGTTGGAACCTGATATTCTTATGATGCTTAGATGACGTAGGGATGATGATGATTGTATGAAGATGTATGTACTAGTATGTTCTTTGTCTGCTTGATTCTGAAATCTATAAAAGGGCAGTCCGCACCTTGATCGGGGCTCTGGGTTTTGCTTCTGGGACACTAGTCCCACCAGAGTCTCCAGCTGGAAATAAAGTCGTTCTTTTCTATCTCCAGAAAGGATGTCTCTTGGTAATTATCTCTCCTTTCCTCAAAACCTGTTTCCCTGCCATTTCAACTGGACCAAATTTGGCACAAATACGCAATAAGTCCAAATTTGAATACTGGTGGGGTTGGAGGGAGGGGATTGATTTTGTCATTTGGGAGTTGTAGTTTCTGGGATGTATAGTTCACCTACAATCAAAGGACATTATGAACTCCACCAATGATGGAATTGAACCAAACTTGGCCACACAGAACTCCCATGACCAACAGAAAATACTGGAAGGATTTGGTGGGCATTGACCTTGCGTTTGGGAGTTGTAGTTCACCTTCATCCACAGAGCACTGTGGACTCAAACAATGATGGATCTGGACAAAACTTGGCACAATGCTTAATATGCCCAAATGTGAACACTGGTGGAGTTTGGGGAAAATAGACCTTGGCATTTCGGATTTGTAATTGCTGGGATTTATAGTTCACCTGCAAGGAAGACTCCAGCAATACATGGAGCGAGAGTTGCCAGATGTTTAGAAAAGGCAGAGGAACGAGAGACCAGATTGCCAATATCCGCTGGATAATGGAGAAAGGCAGGGAGTTTCAGAAAAACATCTACTTCGGCTTCACTGACTATTCTAAAGCCTTTGACTGTGTGGATCATAATAAATTGTGGCAAGTTCTTGGTGGGATGGGCATCCCAAGCCACCTTCCCTCTCTCCTGAGGAATCTGTACAAGGACCAAGGAGCCACAGTCAGAACTGACCACGGAACAGGAGACTGGTTCAAGATTGGGAAAGGCGTATGGCAAGGCTGCATCCTCTCACCCAACCTATTCAACTTGTATGCAGAACACATCATGCGAGGATGTGCAGGGCTTGACGAATGCAAAGCTGGGGTGAAAATTGCTGGAAGAAACATTAACAACCTCAGATATGCAGATGACACCACTCTGATGGCCGAAAGCGAGGGGGAGCTGAGGAGCCTTCTAATCAAGGTGAAAGAAGAAAGCGCAAAAGCCGGGTTGCAGCTAAACGTCAAAAAAACCAAGATTATGGCAACAAGAATGTTTGACAACTGGGAAATAGAGGGAGAAAACGTGGAGACTTTGTATTTCTAGGTGCAAAGATGACAGCAGACGCAGACTGTGGCCAGGAAATCAGAAGACGCTTCCTTCTTGGGAGGAGAGCAATGTCCAGTCTCGATAAAATAGTGAAGAGCAGAGACATCAGACTGGCAACAAAGATCCATTGCCTAGTCAAAGCCATGGTCTTCCCTGTAGTCACCTACGGATGTGAGATCTGGACCTTCGGGAAGGCTGAGCGAAGGAAGAGAGATGCTTTTGAGCTGTGGTGTTGGAGGAAAGTGCTGAGAGTGCCTTGGACTGCGAGAAGATCCAACCAGTCCATCCTCCAGGGAATAAAGCCCGGCTGCTCATTGGAGGGAAGGAGACTAGAGACAAAGCTGAAGTCCTTTGGCCACATCATGAGGAGACAGCAAAGCCTAGAGAAGACTATGATGCTGGGAAAGGTGGAAGGAAAAAGGAAGAGGGGCCGACCAAGGGCAAGATGGATGGATGGCATCCTTGAAGTGACTGGACTGACCTTGAAGGAGCTGGGGGTGGTGACGGCCGACAGGGAGCTCTGGCGTGGACTGGTCCATGAGGTCACGAAGAGTCGGAGACGACTGAACGAATGAACAACAACAATCAAAGGACATTATGAACTCCACCAATGATGGAACTGAACCAATCTTGGCGTTAGAACTCCCCTGACAAACAGAAAATACTGGAAGGATTTGGTGGGCATTGACCTTTTGTTTGGGAGTTGTAGTTCACCTCCATCCACAGAGCACTGTGGACTCAAACAATGATGGATCTGGACCAAACTTGGCACAAATGCTTAATATGCCCAAATGTGAACACTGGTGTAGTTTAGGGAAAATAGACCTTGGCATTTCGGATTTGTAATTGCTGGGATTTATAGCTCACCTACAATCAAAGAGCGTTCTGAACCCCACCAACGATAGAATTGGGCCAAACTTCCCACACAGAACCCCCATGACCAACGGAAAATACTGTGTTTTCTGATGGTCTTTGGTGACCCCTCTGACAACCCCTTGCGACCATCCCCAAGGGGTCCCGATCCCCAGGTTGAGAAACATATACATTTACTAGCTAAACCTGACAATGCTTTGCTGTGGCTCAGTCTGATATGAAATGAATGAGGGGTAACTTCTTAGAATCATAGAATCAAAGAGTTGGAAGAGACCTTCTGGGCCATCTAGTCTAACCCCATTCTGCCAAGAAGCAGGAATATTGCATTCAAATCACCCCTGACAGATGGCCATACAGCCTCTGTTTAAAAGCTTCCAAAGAAGGAGCCTCCACCACACCCCGGGGCAGAGAGTTCCACTGCTGAACGGCTCTCACAGTCAGGAAGTTCTTCTTCATGTTCAGATGGAATCTCCTCTCTTGTAGTTTGAAGCCATTGTTCCATTGCGTCCTAGTCTCTAAGGAAGCAGTAAACAAGCTTGCTCCCTCCTCCTCCCTGTGGCTTCCTCTCACATATTTATACATGGCTATCATATCTCCTCTCAGCCTTCTCTTTTTCAGGCTAAACATGCCCAGCTACTTAAGCCGCTCCTCATAGGGCTTGTTCTCCAGACCCTTGATCATTTTAGTCGCCCTCCTCTGGACACATTCCAGCTTGTCAATATCTCTCTTGAATTGTGGTGCCCAGAACTGGACATTGTTATGTTTCAAATCATAATAATAATAATTCCTCACATCACCACAAAATATACACCATAACACACATTGAAACACACCATCACAAAATACAAAATATCTTGAAATACATGCTACAAGGATTAAAATACTATAATAATAATAATAATAATAATAATAATAAATGTATTATATTCTTACCAAGAGAATTTTCCGTCAGACTCAGATGAATGTCTCCGATGTGCGATTGCCATCTACTGGAAACAGGCGAAAGTAAGCAGACGGAGGAATTTAGTTTGGCCACAAGCCAAGGAGCAGGAGGCAAACTACGAGGCATGAAGATTAAATTACTTTCACATCGGATGACACAATTTGGGAAGGGTTATTCGGAGAGGCATTTATGGAAAATAAGATCATTATTAAGGACAATTGTGAATGGCATTGGGTGGACTGGTGGGAATTGTTTAATTTCCCGTATGATAGTAGTCTGCCCAAGAAAACGCATACTGTATAACCCTTGTATCAGCAAAGATTGTATTCCTAGACGTTGTGTGCATTAGCAGAATCATGGATAATAGCCAATCCTATTGAAACGAAGGACTTTGGCCCAAGAACATAGACAAAACCTAGAGAGGGTGAATGTTGTTGGATGTGGATAAATGAAATTGTGGATACTGATCCCACATCGTCATTGGCGATCCCTCATGGCCCATGAGTCAAATTGCCTTCCGAGCGTATGGCCTTGGTGGTGGGTCCATAGGTGACTGTAGAGATCGATTCTGGATTTTATTTATTTATCTATTTACTGTATTTGTATACCACCTTTCTCAGCCAATTGGCAACTCAAGGCGGTTTCCAACAAATCAGTATGTTGTTCATTTGTTCAGTTGTCTCCGACTCTTCGTGACCTCATGGACCAGCCCACGCCAGAGCTCCCTGTCGGCCGTCACCACCCCCAGCTCCTTCAAGGTCAGTCCAGTCACTTCAAGGATGCCATCCATCCACCTTGCCCTTGGTCGGCCCCTCTTCCTTTTGCCTTCCCCTTTCCCCAGCATCATTGTCTTCCAAATCAGTATACATAAAACATGATAAAAAACATTGAGCAGTATAAGACATCATAAAAACAATAAAAGCGACATCATCAGCATCTCATTATTCTTAAGCATTGTCCAATTCCATTGTCAGGTCATTCGATTTCCCGTATTAGCTACTCTGTATTTGTAAACGCTTGCTCGAATAGCCACGTTTTAACTTGCCTCCGATACGTCAAGAGGGAGGGAGCAGATCTGATCTCCCTAGGAGGGCATTCCATAGCTGAGGGGCCACTACTGAGAAGGCCCTGTCTCTCGTCCCCGCCAAACGTGCTTGCGATGAAGGCGGGACCGAAAGCAGGGCCTCCCCAGATGATCTTAAAGTCCTCAGTGGTTCATAAGGGAGATATGTTCAGACAGGTAAGTTGGGCCAGAACCATTTAGAGCTTTATAGGCCAAAGCCAGGACTTTGAATTGGGCCCAGTAGCAAACTGGCAGCCAGTGGAGCTGGCGCAACAAGGGGGTTGTATGCTCCCTGAGCGCTGCTCCTGTAAACAACCTGGCTGCCATTTGTTGGACTAGTTGAAGCTTTCGGACCATCTTCAAAGGCAACCCCACGTAGAGTAGTAGTTTATACGGAATGTAACTAGAGTGTGGACTACCATGGCCAAGTCAGACTTCCCAAGGTACGGGCGCAGCTGGCGCACAAGTTTTAACTGTGCAAATGCTCCCCTGGCCACAGCCGAGACCTGAGGTTCCAGGCTCAGCGATGAGTCCAGGATCACTCCCAAGCTGCGAACCTGTGTCTTCAGGGGGAGTGTGACCCCGTCCAACACAGGCTGTAACCCTATGCCCTGTTCGGCCTTGCAACTTACCAGGAGGACCTCTGTCTTGTCTGGATTCAATTTCAATTTGTTCACCCTCATCCAGACTGTCACAGGGGCCAAGCACCGGTTCAGGACCTGGACAGCCCCCTTAGTAACGGGTTGGAAGGAGTGACAGAGTTGGACATCATCTGCGTACAGATGACACCGCACCCCGAAACTCTGGATGATCTCCCCCAGCGGCTTCATGTATATGCTGAACAACATGGGAAACAGTATTGTAAGATGAATGGATGGCATCCTTGAAGTGACTGGATTGACCTTGAAGGAGCTGGGGGTGGCCACGGCCAACAGGGAGCAACAGAACAACAAAAAAACCTGTGATTAAGTGCTGTCTGGAAGCGCCCTCAATCAGCGAGAGTATGTGTGTAGAGGTAGCCTGATCTCTGTTGCCTGGAGGGCTCAGTTTGGGAAGTGTTAACTAGCTCTTGATTGTTTGCTGTCTGGAGTTCTCCTGTTTGTGAGAGATATTGCTCATTTTCGTGGTTTATTTTCTTATTCCACCCAGGAGAGGGCAGGAGAGGTCCAAAAGTACAGACTCAATATGGTAATAGCAAGAAAGGGCATTCTGGGCCCATAAAGGAATGCAAGAAAATGGGTGGGAGGGGAGCATTTTCTGAATCAAAGGCAATTCGGGTTCCTTAGTGCTCTGTCTTCTGACACAGGTGGGCTAGCTCTTTGGAAGTGAAATTGCTATTTCTTGTGGCTCTGATGGCAGTGAGTCTGCTCCAGGTTTTTAGCCCAAATGGCAAAGGAGTTACACAAGATGCTCCCTAAAAACAGGTTCATTGACTTGCATAATTCTCCTTGAAATTAAGGTGGATTTACTCCCACAATTGATATTGGAGCCCACAGGTATGAAGGCAGACTTCACAGGTATTTATTTATAACAGGTCTGGGTTGTTGTAGGTTTTTCCGGGCTGTATGGCCATGTTCTAGAGGCATTCTCTCCTGACGTTTCACCTGCATCTATGGCAAGCATCCTCAGAGGTAGTGAGGTCTGTTGGAGTTCAGCCTGTGATTGTGTTTCAAGATCAAGGTGCTTCGGATGTGGGGAATGGTGTTAATGAGGTTCCAGATGGCAATGGTTTGGTCAATGATATTGATGCAGAGAATGACAGAGAATGACACCTGTTCAAAGTGTAGTTTCCCACGAGAATGTTCCTACAGGGTATAGAGATGATGGTTTATTCTCTGAATTGCTCCCAGAGCGTTCCCAGGATTTGGGGCTTGAAAACAACTCAGCACCTGCAGAAACTAATGAGCATATAGACAGGAAGGTGGAAATTAGCCAAAACAGACAGCTTGACCAAGGCCTTCGGCGTTCTGCCAGGCTTCAACAGATAAAGATGAGAGGCATTCAGGGAAAATGAAACCAATTTCTGAGTGCTTGGAATAGCTTAACGAGAGGATATAAAGTTCCAAGCATGGGAAATATAGTCAGATGAAGCATCGTTTCAGATTCCTGCTAAGTTCTTGCTCTTGTCTCATGGAAGCCTTGCTTAGAAGATTCATGTTTAAGGATTTCTTGTTTTATGGTTTTACTCTTTGTCTCTTGTGATTACGTACTCATGTGTCGTCTGAGCTCTTGATGAACCGACCTGGAATCCACAAGCACATGGACAATGTCATATAGCATCATGGAATCATAGAATTGGAAGAGACCTTGTGGGCCATTCAGTCCAACCCCATTCTGCCAAGAAGCAGGAAAATTGCATTCAAAGCACCCCTGACAGATGGCCATCCAGCCTCTGCTTCAAAGCCTCCAAAGAAGGAGCCTCCACCACACTCCAGGGCAGAGAGTTCCACTGCTGAACAGCTCTCACAGTCAGGAAGTTCTTCCTCATGTTTAGGTGGAATCTCCTTTCCTGTAGTTTGAAGTCATTGCTCCGTATCCTAGTCTCCAGGGCAGCAGAAAACAAGCATGCTCTCTCTTTCCTATGACTTCCCCTCACATATTTATACATGGCTATCATGTCTCCTCTCAGCCTTCTCTTCTTCAGGCTAAACATGCCCAGCTCCTTAGGCCACTCCTCATACGGCTTATTCTCCAGACCCTTGATCATTTTAGTCACCCTCCTCTGGACACATTCCAGCTTGTCAATATCTCTCTTGAATTGTGGTACCCAGAATTGGACACAATATTCCATACAGCCTGAAAAACTCACAGCAACCCAGAGTTCCAATTACAGGCTTAATCAATGAACTCAGCAAGGGAAAATGAGGGGAACCTTGCCTCAGGCAAAAGCAAACTGCTGCAGCAGCCTCTCCCCACTTGTGCCTCTTTCTTCATTAATGACTACTTGAATCTAGACTAAACTCAGATGTCTAGATTTTCATCTATGAAATGTTAATATCATTTCTATAATGGAGCCATTGATTCACATTGCTGGAAAGAGGTATCCCACCTAAACATTAGGAAGAACTTCCTGATGGTGAAAGATGTTCAAATATGGAACATGTTGCGTTGAAGTCCAGTGGTCTCCTTTTCTGGAAATCTGGATGGCCATCTGGCCCAAGTTACCTATCCGATCGCATCTCCACCTACGAACACAATAGGACTTTGAGATCTTCTGGGGAGGCCCTGCTCTCGATCCCGCCTGCAACACAGGCACGGCTGGCGGGGACGAGAGACAGGGCCTTCTCGGTGGTGGCGCCTCGGCTGTGGAATGCCCTTCCCATGGACATTAGATTGGCTCCCTCATTGATGGTATTCCGGAGAAAAGTGAAAACCTGGTTATTTGAACAGGCGTTTGAATACGCAGTGCAATGAATTCAGAAAATGGAACTACGGATGACGAGTTTGGATCATGATTCTAGTTATGAGACGCCACTTGAATGTTTACTACTGTTTAATTGTTTAGTCTGCTTCTGTGTTAATTGTTTTTAAATACCTTGTTGATGCTGCATTGAATTTTTGCTTTGATTACTTTGCTTTGTTTTGCTTTGCTTGATTGTTGTTAACCGCTATGAGTCGCCTAAGGGCTGAGAATAGCGGTATACAAATGAAGTAAATAAATAATAAATAAATAAATCTGTCAGGAGTGCTCTAATTGTGTTTTCCTGCCTGGCAGAATCGGGATGGACTGGATGCCCTTTAGGGTCCCTTCCGGCTCTATGATTTTATGACAGCAGCAAGATAGGTCGCCGTTGGGTTGATATGAGCGGGGTAGAAATAATGCAAATAAATAAATAAATAAATAGGCAGCCCATTTGATAATATGTAGGAAGGATTTGTCTTGCCTTTGCCAAAGAGAGTTTTTTGCTCGGATTCCATGGTGATATTCCTCCTCCTCGTCCCTCCTCCCTTCCGAAAGATCCAGAATAGAGCATATGTGGGTGAAGGAACATTTTGCCGTGGCCCACACAATGATCCCAGCGCTTGTCGGTAAATGGCACGTGGGTGATTCTCACAAAGCCTCTCTTAGCGTCATGCCAGAGAATATCCCCTCCTTTCCTCCAAATTAATGTAGAGCATGGCTATTATCCTCCACCAAAATATGGGTTGGCTTCATTATTCCTTGAAGAACCTTCACTTCTCCTTAGCTATCCGAGATGAACAAATTAAGGTCCTGGGTTCAATCCATGGCAATTACTTTTTAATGTAAAGATTTCAGGCAGTGGCTGATGGAGAAATCCTTTGCCTTGTTCATGAAGCATTATTGAGGGCCACAGCAATGTGTGGCAGGGGATGGCTAATATATATATATATATTGTCGAAGGCTTTCATGGCTGGAATCACTAGGTTCTTGTGGATTTTTTCGGGCTATAGGGCCATGTTCTAGAGGCATTTCTCCTGACGTTTCGCCTGCATCTATGCAGGCGAAACGTCAGGAGAAATGCCTCTAGAACATGACCCTATAGCCCAAAAAACCCCACAAGAACCTAATATATATAAGGCTTGGTTGATCGTGTTCATTAGTTTCTAAACTCGTTATGAATTCGTATTTAATTTAGCTTCGATCCAATATTGAGCCATGCAGGAATAGTGTGAGGAGTAATTAAGAATCAAAACAATTTCCCCATTTTTTGTAATTATTTTCGAAAAATAATTACGAAAGTTATTAATTTTTTTTAACAAGTTTTACAAGTTTTTAAGCTGCTGGGCCAGGAAGATGTTTAGCTGGGTTAAGACAAGCCATTTTAAAGGGTTTTAAAGACTGGATTCCTGTAAGTGCTGACTCCATTCTGACTTCGGATTGTTTTTGGATGGACATCTCATTCTGACTTGGGACAGTTTTTTGAGAACGCTTTTCCTTGCTTCCACCTTGTTCACTTGTGTTTTCTAGCATTGTGATTTGAAAGCAGTTTGCTTGAACGTTCTGTTGTCCCAGATTATTTCTGTTGGGGTTCAGCCTGAGTTTGAACCTGATTCTCTGTTTGTACCTCCTGATGCTAATGAAAATATATTTACTGATGCTAATGAAAATGTACTTCCTGATGTCAATGCTCCTGAAATTAGCGAGGAAGAAACTTCTGTAGATTTGGAAAATGAAAGTACCAGTGTTCATGAGAATGTCTCAGAGGGAAGCCATGACCTTTCACTCCCTTCTGGGAACCTTAATGAGAACAGATGGGGCCAGATCTGGCAAGACAGGAGTAAATCACTCAGCTTGCGAAGGTCTTCCAGATTAAAAGAAAAACAAACAACGGCTTCAAAGCAGGGAGGCGTTTCACGAAACCAATTCCTCGGCTTTAAGTGCCTTCCGCCGGGCTGATTTTCTCAGTTCAGGCATCGTTTTAGATTGATGAAGATCTTGGCAGTTCTCCCAGTTTCCCTGGCCATCGTCTTGAAAGATTTCTAGGACACCAAGTACGGTTAGTGGATTGCTAACAGGTTCCAGTATTTTACAGTGTGGCTTTGGGTTTTGATCTTGTTCATAGACATTCATGTTTGCTGATTTTGCTGTGGCTTTTGACTTTGCATTTTTCCTTTATTTTGTAACCATTTTTCTTCAATAAAAACCATTGTTTTTTCACAGTCAAGTGTGGTGGATAGTTATCTTAGGGCCTCGTTTCCTGCTTTGGATTGCAACAATTTCCCAGGATAATTCAGATTATTTGCTAAATTATGTTTTTTGCACAGCAGTTTGCTACAGACTTTAAGTTCTTGATAGATACACTGAATTTAGTGCTTCTAGCTATTTTTGTTGTTATAATAACAATATAATAATATAATATAATATTCAATAATATAATATAATATATATAATATAATACATTATAATATAATATAATAATATACAATTATAATAATATAATATAATATACAATAATATAATATAATAATATAATATAATATAATATAATATAATATAATATAATATAATATAATATAATATAATATAATATAGTTGTTGTTAGTTTTATCACACCACCAGTCAACAACAGAGGGAGAGGGAAGCTTCAGAAGTTCCCCCGTCCCGTTTGGAGGTTTTTTTCACGTATTGCGCAATCGCGTCCACCATTAACGAATCGATTCGTGTATTTACAAAATTTCGTAAACATCGAAAGTTTGAAATCTGAAATTTTGGAAATCCTCTCAGATTCGAAATGCGGGCACCCCCTAGATATGAAACGAGTTTAGAACCAATTTTTTTCTTGATCAACCAAGCCTATATATATATATCAGTGTTTCTCAACCTGGGGGTCGGGACCCCCATGGGGGTCGCGAGGGGGTGTCAGAGGGGTCGCCAAAGACCATCAGAAAACATAGTATTTTCTGTTGGTCATGGGGGTTCTGTGTGGAAAGTTTGGTCCAATTCTATCAGTGGGGTTCAGAATGCTATTTTATTGTGGGTGAACTATAAATCCCAACAATTACAACTCCCAAATGGCAAGGTCTATTTTCTCCAAACTCTACCAGTGTTCACATTTGGGCATATTGAGTATTTGTGCCAACTTTGATCCAGATCCATAATTGCTTGAGTCCACAGTGATCTCTGGATGGAGGTGAACTACAACTTCAGAAAGGTCAATGTCCACCAGACCTTCCCAGTATTTTCTCTTGGTCATGGGAATTCTGTGTGCCCAGTTTGATTCAGTTCCATCATTGGTGGAGTTCAGAAGGCTCTTTGATTTTAGGTGAACTATAAATCCCAGCAACTCTAGCATTACCAAATGACCAAATCAATCACCCCCAACCTCACCAGTATTCAAATTTGGGAGTATTGGGTATTTGTGACAAATTTGGTCCAGCAACTGAAAATACATCCTGCATATCAGATATTTAGATTACCATTCATAGCAAAATTACAGTTGTGAAGTAGCAACGAAAATAATATTATGGTTGGGGGTCACCACAACATGAGGACCTGTACTAAGGGGTCACGGCATTAGGAAGGTTGAGAAACCACCGATATATATATATATATGCCTTTTTCACGCACTTGCTTCTACTTAACGTTTTGATAAGAATTCTATGCAAAATTGTTTTAATTCTTTGTTTGGGGTGGAAGTCAGAATCCCTCCAGCATTATATAGTTAAACAGCTGAGCTTGGTTTAGTATCTGACTCCATTTATGAACCTTAAGGATGTTCAGGACCATCTTCCCAACCATCCCTAAAATCATTGGACGCCAAGGGGTTACACAACTAACCTTCCCAGTTGGAGCAGATTTCTGTTTCTTCTTTACCACACATTAATAATCCTCTATGAGTGTGTATGTGTGACTCACTTACATTGTGGGCAGGAATGAGTGACTGTGCTGCTTTGCCTGGGGCTTTCCAGCAGAAAGGTGGGCAGCCACCCAACCGGCCTCCATTGCTCTGGCTCAGAAAGGAAGAGGTCCGTGGGATGGCAGACGTAAGCGGAAGGAAAGCTAGGAGATCCAGATGCCGTCAAATGCATTGCAGGAAACGTATGAGGTTGCAGAAGGTCTGAGCGAGTCTCACACAACAGATCATGGCTTTGGAAGGGCCTTTCAAGGCCCATCTAGTTAAGAAAAACCCAGAAATGTGTCTTTTAGGATTCTTTCCAAAGAAATTTGCCAATATGGCTTTGTTGCTGCGGGATTAACAATAGAAAAATCTTGGAAGGGGGAAAAGAGTTTCTTATAAAGGACTGGAGAGAAAAACTATTCGAATCTTTCCAAATGGCCAAGATAACTAATAATTTTGAGGACGAAACAATGAAGAATTTGCTAAAAAATAGACCCTGGCATTTGGCTATTTGGAAAGGAAGACAAATGTACACTTCTAAAGCAGTCTCAAGGATATAAAACAGATATAAGGGTAGGCTTTTAATAGGTATTAAATTCATATCGAGTAGTGTTGGAAGTCATAGGTGGTGGATTCACGGGTGTGGGGAAAGAGGATAAGAGTATATATATATTTATGGATTTAATTTGAATTGTTTTCATATTAATTATGTTTAATACTGTTTTAATATATGTATGTTTTAAATTGCATTGTAATGCTTTAGGTCCATTATTTTTTCTTTGTCTTTTCCCTCCTTGGAGAAGATAATGATGCTTTTTCAAATTGTTTTAAATGTAGATTTATCCAATTTAGTACCCTATCTGGATTCTTGACAGTCAAAATCATATCATCTGCAAATAAGCTGATTTTGATTTTGTTGTCCTCACCCATTCCATGTATCTCCTTCTCTTTCCTTATCACAGAGGCTAATAATTCCATAACTAATATAAATAGTATCTGGGAACCCTGCTTTACTCCTTACTTAATACTAAAAAGTTCAGTACTCAAATTGTTAATTTTGACTTTAGTCCTGTTTTCTGAGTATATTTGTTCTATTATTTGTTGGAAACCCTCTCCAAAACCATATTTCTTTATCAGGGATTTCACTGTCCAGCATTGTAGTGCTTTTAATGTTAGTCGCTTTGACTCTCCTTATGGAGTGACAAACCAGACGTAAATAATAATAATAATAATAATAATAATAATACAGTTTCTGTTAGTCACTGAACTATTAGTATTTGTTTTTTTATTTTTGCTTGCTATTCTTTCAATATATATATATATATATATATATATATAAACAAAGGGCTGCATTTTTAAAATTTGTAATGTTGCTATATAGTAGTAATCTAGCATTAAAGAAATTTCCAAGATTTCCTTGTGAGTTGAATTCAATTGCTCCTAAAGGTTTGTAATTATAACACCCAGCTCTTGAAACCCCTCCTCAGAAGGACTTGCAGTGTCCAGACCTTTGACCATTTTGGCCACCCTTTTCTGGACACTTTCGAGCCTTTGATGACCAGTTTAAATAGGAAACATCAGTGCAAAGCAAAAGCTTGGCAGTTCTTTGCTTCATATTCAAAGGGCAGTATTGATTATGGGAGCATCCAGGAGTGAGCATATTATACCTATATTAAAATCGCTCCTCTGGCTGCCAATAAGTTTCCAAGCAAAATACAAAATGTACTTCTTTTTCTCCATATAATCACATTCTCTGTATAATCAACCTCATGCACTCAATTCCTCTGGGGATGTTTATTTTGATGAGCCAATGTCCACTGTTATGTCCAATGGGCACTTTCTTCAGCCGCCCACAAATTGTGGAATGATCTGCTTGAGATGCTATTTAAATCAGCTCTCTTGCAATAAGCCCACCTAGATTAAAATTGCAGTTTCAAAAGTATTTATTGGTGGATTTTAATATGTGCACTTGACCCTCCATTTTCACAGTGGTTAAGGGCACAGGATCCCCCTGAAAAAAGAAGAAGAAATTGCTGTATTTAATTGCTGAGATAACACATCTCTAGAATTTTCTAAGTCTTCCAGTATAACCCTATGGTTTGTTTCTGCTGGAGGTGTTTCCCCATCTTTGATCTTCAGGAAGAGGCAGGAGAATAACAACCACCACCACCACAACATAGCATCCTCACCTATGCTATGACTTAATTGTTTTGCAATTTATAATTTCTGCTGGAAGGTGATCATAGAATTGCATTGGAGTCATAAGGCTGAACAGGGCATAGGGTTACAGCCTGTGTTGGATGGGGTGACACTCCCCCTGAAGATGCAGGTTCGCAGCTTGGGAGTGATCCTGGACTCATCACTGAGTCTGGAACCCCAGGTTTTGGCGGTGGCCAGGGGAGCATTTGCACAGTTAAAATTTGTGTGTCAGCTGCTCCTGTAACTTGAGAAGTCTGACTTGGCCGCGGTAGTCCATGCTCTGGTTACATCCTGTATAGACTACTGCAACGTGCTCTATGTGGGGTTGCCTTTGAAGACTGTTCGGAAGCTTCAAACGGTCCAGCAGTTGGCAGCCAGGCTACTAACAGGAGCAGCGCTCAGGGAGCATACGACTCCACTGTTGCGCCAGCTCCACTGACTCCCAATTTGCTACTGGGCACAATTCAAAGTGCTGGCTTTAGCCTATAAAGCCCTAAATGGTTCTGGCCCAACTTACTTATCCGAATGTGTCTCCCCTTACGAACCTACCAGGAATTTAAGATCATCTGGGGAGGACCTGCTCTTGATCACGCCTGTCTCACATGCTTGCTTGGCGAGGACGAGGGACAGGGCCTTCTCAGTGGTGGCCCCTCGACTCTGTAACTCCCTTCCTGGGGATATTAGATCAGCCCCCTCCCTCCTGACCTTTAGGAAAAGAGTAAAAACCTGGCTCTTCGATCAAGCTTTTGGAACCTCATTGTAACCAGATAATAATAATAATAATAAACTTTATTTGTACCCCGCTCCATCTCCCCAATGGGGACTTGATGCGGCTTACATGAGGCCAAGCCCAAAACAACATTTACATGAAATAAAACAAAACCGAAAATGCAAATAATAAACAATAATAACTCAGTATTGCGAACGAATATGGAATGGCTTAACAATGCAAATGGGCATGGATTTAAACCCGGAAGTCATTGATTTTTATAGTTTTAAATTGTTTTTATATGCATTTTATTATGTGATTTAACCTGTTTAAACGATGTATTTATTTGTGTTTGTCATCTAATTGCCGCCCTGAGTTGCCTTCGGGCTGAAAAGGTGGGATAAAAGTGTGGTAAATTAATAAATAAATACATATATTTATTTTTTCTTATACCCCACTACCATCTCCCGCAGGACTCGGTGCGGCTTACAAGAGGCCAAGCCCAATAACATCATGAAAACAACAACAGCAAAACAATAAATAACTCATAAAAAGCAAAACAATACAATAATAACACAACACATTTTAAAACATGAGGCGGGCCACATTTTCAAGCTCCTTCTAAAGATTGCCAATGTTGGGGCCTGACTGATGTCTTTGGGGAGGGAGTTCCAGAGCCGTGGGGCCACCACCGAGAAGGCCCTGTCCCTCGTTCCCACCAAACGCACCTGTGAAGCAGGTGGGATCATGAGCAGGGTCTCACCAGATGAACGAAGAGATTGTGTGGGTTCGTATACAGAAATGCGGTCATGAAGGTAGATGCGTCCTAAAATAAATAGAATTGTTCACATGTTGTTGTTCATTCGTTCAGTCGTTTTCGACTCTTTATGACTTCATGGACCAGCTCACGCCAGAGCTCCCTGTCGGCCGTCACCTCCCCCAGCTCCTTCAGAGTCAAGCCAGTCACTTCAAGGATGCCATCCATCCATCTTGCCCTTGGTCGGCCCCTCTTCCTTTTTCCTTCCATTTTCCCGAACATAATTGTCTTCTCTAAGCTTTCCTGTCTCTATTGAATTCAGTCTCCAGCCTGATTTGTGTCAATCCTCATCACACTGGGGAACATCGAGATCCCTAGAAATAACATTTTAAATCAAATCCATGAATAATGAAGTCTACAAAAGTCAAAACAGCGTATGTGGAGGGATGACTATACTGGCTTTATATGCTGTTTTAACTGAACTTATTGTTCCCTGCTTTGATCTGCAGTGAGAGGCAGGTAAGTCGTCATCATCATCACCATCATCATCATCATCATCATCTTGCTTAGTGGGCTTCTGCTGTGCCCTCCTGGAGGCAAGCCAGGCACACGGTATTTAGAAGTTAATTTCCCTCCTTGGCTGCTTTTAGCAGTTTATAATTAAATAAGGCCGCCAGTTGCTTAGGAACACTGAGTGAGTTATTCCCATAGCTTCTGGTTGCTGGGCATTATCATTGCAACTGTGGCTTGGAGGTGGGAGGGAGGGCTTGAATGATGAATGGAGATGCAGGGGGTCCAACATGGAATCCCCAAATCCCTTTTCAAGCCTCTCCCTTCCATCCATGTCTGAGTCAGATCTTGGTGCCCTTTGTAGCAGAGCTGGCAAGCTGTTTCCATAGGAGAGGAGTCCTGGATTTGGTCCTGTTTTTCATCTGAATGTCAATGGAGTTATCTGTAGCAAGGCTGATTCAGTTTTGGAAATGGAATATATCACCTATGGGTTCATCTACACCAGGCATGGGCCAAAGTTTGCCCATGCCTGATCTATACTGTAGAAATGATGCACTTTCAGCTCACATCTAAAACACAGACATGTGCTTTTTACCTTAAGAACAGACAAGCATCCCGAGCTCTGAGGATCCATGTTCAACATTTACACAAATGACCAGCCATTGGAGTGTGGAGAAGACCAGTGAAAGGACCAAGGCAGTGACATCTCCAGCCCATCCTCTGTTTGGGTATCAGCCAGAGGAGGGCGACTAAAATGATCAAAGGTCTGGAGAACAAGCCCTATGAGGAGCGGCTTAAGGAGCTGGGCATGTTTAGCCTGAAGAAGAGAAGGCTGAGAGGAGATATGATAGCCATGTATAAATATGTGAGAGGAAGCCACAGGGAGGAGGAGGGAGCAAGCTTGTTTTCTGCTTCCTTGGAGACTAGGACGCAATGGAACAATGGCTTCAAACTACAAGAGAGGAGATTCCATCTGAACACGAGGAAGAACTTCCTGACTGTGAGAGCCGTTCAGCAGTGGAACTCTCTGCCCCAGAGTGTGGTGGAGGCTTCTTCTTTGGAAGCTTTTAAACAGAGGCTGGATGGCCATCTGTCAGGGGTGATTTGAATGCAATATTCCTGCTTCTTGACAGAATGAGGTTGGACTGGATGGCCCATGAGGTCTCTTCCAACTCTTTGATTCTATGATTCTATGCCAGAAGGGACAGAGAGTTTCATCTATGCTGATGATCGTGCCATCACTGCTCAAGCAGGGAGCTTTGAAATGGTTGAACAGAAGCTCTCCGAAGCTCTAGGTGCTCTTACTCCCTATTACAGGGAAAACCAGCTGATCCCCAACCCATCTAAAACACAGACATGTGCCTTTCACTTTAAGAACAGACAAGCACCCTGAGCTCTGAGGATGACCTGGGAAGGAATCCCACTGGAGCATTGCAGCGCACCCAAATACCTGGGAGTCATTCTGGACTGTGCTCTGACCTACAAGAAGCACTGCCTGAATATCAAGCAAAAAGTGGGTGCAAGAAACAATATCATACGAAAGCTGACTGGCACAACCTGAGGATCACAACCAGACACAGTGAAGACATCTGCACTTGCGCTATGCTACTCGGCTGCTGAGTATGCATGCCCAGTGTGGAACACATCTCACCACACTAAAACAGTGGATGTGGCTCTTAATGAGACATGCCGCATTATCACAGGGTTTCTGTGCCCTACACCACTGGAGAAATTACACTGTTTAGGCGGTATTGCACCACCTGACATTTGCCAGGAAGTAGCAACCAATAGTGAAAGGACCAAGGCAGTGACATCTCCAGCTCATCCCTTGTTTGGGTATCAGCCAGCACATCAACGACTTAAATCAAGACATAGTTTTCTAAGATCTACAGAGACACTCGCTGGAACACCTCAGCAAGCGAGAGTCCAAAAGTGGCAGGCTCAAACCCAGAACCTCAGCCAATGGCTGATACCAGATGAGAGACTCCCTCCTGGGCACACAGAGGACTGGGCGACTTGGAAGGCGCTGAACAGACTGCGCTCTGGCACCACGAGATGCAGAGCCAACCTTAAGAAATGGGGCCACAAAGTGGAATCCACGACATGCGAGTGCGGAGAGGAGCAAACCACTGTCCACCTGCTGCAATGCAACCTGAGCCCTGCCACATGCACAATGGAGGACATCCTTGCGGCAACACCAGAGGCACTCCAAGTGGCCACATACTGGTCAAAGGACATTTAATCAACTGCCAAGTTTGCAAACTTTGTGTTTTGTTTGTTTGTTTGTTTGCAACACAACTGTTTGGTTTGCTCCTGACATGATAAATAAACCAGTGAATTTGTGAGAAATTAATGCACTGAGCAGGGCTGTGTAAAAATCAGCAATATCTCACCAACGGGAAGAGAGTGAGGATGGGACCCAAATGTTTTTGCGCAAAACCATAATTTTACCCACCGGGAGTCCAAAAGAAACACGCAATAATAGTGGTGCTAGCTCTATAATTTAGCCTATTTCCTCACAGCACTCAAAGTGTCCTGAGAGCCTGTCTCTTTTCTCTACTTAAGGATAGAAGATGTGCATCATTTCGAGTAAAAAGGCCAAATTTTGGGAAGAATCTATACACAGAGTGACGTGTTAGTGGGCCTCCCACACATATCAGCTGTAGTAAGGATGCATTACAGCCTGACACTGACGTTGGCTTAATTTGGCCACCAAGAGTTTTGTGTTTTGTACCCTGAGTTCGAATCCAGACAACTTCAGCATTACTTAGGTCAGTGGTTCTCAACCTTTCTAACGCCCTGACCCCTTAACACAGTTCCTCTTGTTGTGGTGACCCCCAACCAGCAAATTATTTTCATGACAACTTCACAATTGTAATTTTGCTACTGTTATGTAGCATAATGTAAATATCTGAAATGCATGATGTATTTTCATTCACTGGACCAAATTTGGCAAAAATACCCGATACACCCAAATTTGAACACTGGTGGTGTTGGGTGGGGGGTTGATTTTGTCATTTGGGAGTTATAGTTGCTGGGATTTATAGTTCACCTACAATCAAAGAGCATTCTGAACTCCACCAAGGATGGAATTGAACTAAACTTGACACAGAATTCCCATTACCAACAGAAAATACTGGAAGGGTGTGATGGGCACTGAAAGAAGCCCATCCTGGAAAGAAGTGACGAGTGGAGTGCCGCAGGGTTCCCTCCTGGGCCCGGTCCTGTTCAACATCTTTATTAATGACTGAGATGAAGGGCTAGAAGGCAGGATCATCAAGTTTGCAGACGACACCACATTGGGAGGGATAGCCAAGACTCCAGAAGACAGGAGCAGAATTCAAAACGATCTTGACAGATTAGAGAGATGAGGGGCCAAAACTAACAAAATGAAGTTCAACAGTGACAAATGCAAGATACTCCACTTTGGCAGGAAAAATGAAATGCAAAGACACAGAATGGGGGACAATGCCTGGCTCGAGAGCAGGATGTGTGAGAAAGATCTTGGAGTCCTTGTGGACAACAAGTTAAACATGAGCCAACAATGTGATGTGGCGGCAAAAAAAGCCAATGGGAGCCTAGTGTCTAGATCTAGAGAAGTCATGCTCCCCATGCTCTATTCTGCTTTGGTTAGACCACTTTACCTGGAATATTGTGTCCAATTCTGGGCACCACAATTCAAGAGAGATATTGACAAGCTGGAATGTGTCCAGAGGAGGGCGACTCAAATGATCAAGGGTCTGGAGAACAAGCCCTATGAGGAGCGGCTAAAGGAGCTGGGCATGTTTAGCCTGAAGAAGAGAAGGCTGAGAGGAGATATGATAGCCATGTATAAATGTGTGAGAGAAAGCCACAGGGAGGAGGAGGGAGCAAGCTTGTTTTCTGCTTCCTTGGAGACTAGGACGCAGAACAATGGCTTCAAACTACAAGAAAGGAGATTCCATCTGAACATGAGGAAGAACTTCCTGACTGTGAGAGCCGTTCAGCAGTGGAACTCTCTGCCCCGGAGTGTGGTGGAGGCTCCTTCTTTGGAAGCTTTTAAACAGAGGCTGGATGGCCATCTGTCAGGGGTGATTTGAATGCGATGTTCCTGCTTCTTGGCAGAATGTGGTTGGACTGGATGGCCCATGAGGTCTCTTCCAACTCTTTGATTCTATGATTCTATGACCTTGAGTTTTGGAGTTGTAGTTCACCTACATCCCAAGAGCATTGTGGACTCAAACAATAATGAATCTTGACCAAATTTGACATGAAAATCAATATGCTCAAATGTGAACTCTGCTGGAGTTTGGGGAAAATAGACCTTGACATTGGGAGTTGTAGTTACTGGGATATATAGTTCACCTACAATCAAAGAGTATTCTGAACACCAATGATAGAATGGGCCCAAACTTCCCACACAGAACCCCCATGACCAACAGAAAATATTGTGTTTTCTGATAGTCTTTGGCAACCCCTCTAACACCCCCTCATGACCCCCCCCCAAGGGGTCCTGACCCTCAGGTTGAGAACCACTGACTTAGGTAGTCTGAGGATGATGGTCCTCCAAGTGCAGCCTCCTGGCGGTGGGTGCATAGGTGCCTGTGGAGCCCTATTCTTGACCTGCATCTTCTCCCGCAGCGAAGGCATCGGTTTCCAGGTGGAAGGCGGTCCTGGTCGGGGTTGGTTTGACGCGCCTTCCTCTTGGCACGTTTCTCTCTTTTACTTTCCATTCGTGCCTCTTCAAATTCTGCAGTACTGCTGGTCACAGCTGACCTCCAGCTGGAGTGCTCAAGGGCTAGGGCTTCCCAGTTCTCAGTGTCTATCCCTGCCTTTCCTGTGTGCCCAAAAGCTGCCCTTCTGCCGCCCACAGCCGCTAACAGTGGCACATAGAAAATGCAAAAGAAAAGGCCCATAAAAGGAAGAGGAAGCCGCAAGCTTGGCTATATATGTGCTTAATCCTTTATTCCAGCAACATCTTGCTCCTGGCACAGGGAGGGATATTTATATCTCTGCCGTTTCGAAAGAACAGGAGACGCTTGGTGCGTATTTGGAGTCTGTTACATAACTGCTTCAGAAGCGCAGAGAGGAGCGCATCTCCGGCTGCCTTATCCCTGGGGGAGGCCTTTCCGAGCGGAGAGCATCATTGTGAGCCATTTAATGCAAATGACATGGAAAACATTGGATGCATGAATACAAAAAAAAGGGGGGGCTTCTCCGAGTCACTGAATATATGTCCGAACGAAGTCTTCCCACTGCACTTTGGCAAGGATTTCAGGCTTTTCTCATGGAGAGAGAAAAAAAAGATACTTGGCAGAGGCCAAGAACTCACACCTATCATTCTGATTTGCTTGGGGGGGATTTCATTGTTTGTACTACAGCTCCCAGAATCCCCTCACCAGCCTGTCCATTGGGCAAATATTTGTATAAGGCTTTTGTGTATATGGATGCTTTCGTAGAAAGCATTACTCTCACCCTGAATTGACTTTGTTTGCCCACAATAAGGAACTATAGGCAAGTTAGGAGAGTCTGCAACAGTTTGCTTTTGCCTGAGCCAACTGGGAAGAACAAGATTTGCCCCTCTTCTTTCTTCTCTGCACTTGCTGAGCTGTTATTCTTGTGTAGCTTCATCATTCCTGACTTATGACAACCCTGTCATGGCAAGATGTATTCAGAGTAGTATTATCCTATCCTTCCTCTGAGGCTGAGAGAGTGTGACTTAAGCAGTTACCCACCCTTGGTTTTCCATAACTGTGCTGGTACGGCTGTACCAGGAGCTTCAGCTTCATTTTCTTTCTATTGAGTGTTTGCTTGTATTCCAAGGTTCCATGCATTTGCAACAAGGTGGCTTCCCTTGGTTTGCAATCATAGGGCTAGCCACCTGTCTATCATTTTTAAGTTTTGGTTCTGCCCCTTTCCCCAGGGCCATGGGAAGAGAGGGAGCCATTTTTTGTTCAGTCTTATAGTGGAAAGCTAAGCTACAGGACATGGATTAGCTCCATCCGTAGAAAAGCTTCATTTCCTACAGTATCTGCGGCAGAAATTCCGGGGGAAACAGTCCCAAAGCTCTGGCTGGGAGCTTACAGCCTCTCAGCTTTACAGCATCTGAGGGAAACAGTCCTAAAGTTTTGGAAGAAAACAGTTTGGCAGACCCAAAGAACTCCAGCTGGAGCATGTACATAGCCTTGACTAGTAGGTCTACTTGGGACCCAAGACGCAGATTGGAGCCGGTAGTAGAACCCACATCAGCAAAGCTTAGACAGTAGATTGGCTGGGAGGGGTTAAAAAAGGGTTTTCCTTGTTAAGGAATAAAAGTTCTCCAAGCAAGGTGCCTGTCCATTTTGGGGAAAGTTAAGAAGCATTTGTTTAATCTGTTGAAGATTCAACAAGTGTTGTTTTATTGAAGACCCAAGCAATAATAAAGAACTTTGTTAAACATTTAAAGCCTTTTAAAGACCTTGTAGGCCTCTCTCCCGTGGCACCCTGGCTCCTCGTTGGGCACAAAGAGCACGTCCTGTTTAAAAAATCAATTATTACAGGCCCAGCGTGTGGCAGCACAATAACCGAGGCCCCTTCTAAATCTAAAATCCAGATTTTCAAAGCAAATAATCTACATTATCTGCTTTGAACTGGATTATGTGAGTCTGTAGCAGCATGATAGGAGAGATAATATCAAGAGATATCCTTTCTGGAGAAAGAAAAGCATGGCTTTATTTCTAGCTGGGACCCTGGAGTGGAGCTGTGTACAAAAGCAACCTTGCTTTTTATAATTCTACAAATGCAGGCAAACAAAGAAACATGCTTCTACATACATTGACATCATTCACTGCATCACATTAGCATCATAGAAATATCAAATTCTATCTTCCAACATGCGAAAGGCATGTCTCTGTATTTCTTTCTGAAGAGCAGCATACAATTTACAGCTTACATTCATCAATCAAGGGGCCAACTTTGACCTGTCAGGAGGCAGAGAGATAGGCTCCTTACTTAGAAGTTAGATGCTATATTGTACCAGTCTCTGTATAGATAGCATGCTCCCTTTCTCCTCCCCCTTTTAACATTCCTTCTCTGTCCTGATGGCTTTCTTACACAGAGAGAACCAGATTTTTTTTTCTTACATTTCAGTGCTGGTAAAGTACATACAATATATGCATAAATAAATATCTTTTTTTCCAGTATCTCCCCATCAAGTCTACATTGTCAGATCATCTGGGATAAGCAGATCATCTGGGATCAGATCCTAAGATACAGGCAGTGTAGATCCAGCCTACACTGCCATATGTTGGTCATTGTAGAATAATATAATGCAAATATAACTTCACTGGACTGCATCAAATGAGTATAAACTGACCATACAATGCAGTTTCAAACTGCAATATATGGCAGTGTAGATGAAACCACAAACCCCTTCTACACTGCCTATGATCCAGATTATCAAAGCAGATAATCCACATTGTCTGCTTTGAACTGGATTTTGAGTCTACACTGCCATATAATCCAATTTGAAGCAGTTAATCTGCATTTTACATGAGTGTAAAAAGGGTCTGAGTGAGGATTATACCTTTAACTTTATCCAACATTCAAACCACGGCATCATTTTGGTTCTTCCTGCATTCAGAGTTAACTGAATGCGCATCTACACTGTAGAATGAATGCAGTTTGATACCACTAAAACATGCAGGTTCCCATCAGTTCCTGGCTTTGCATCCTTAAGTGATACTTGGTTTTCCTTCTTAAGGAGCATTGTTTGCTTCCTTCTTAACGTAAAAGAGTAATTGTCTTTGGTAATGTAAACATGTTGTTTTCCACCAAGAGTTAATCATTTGTTTCTGGTCATGTCAGCAGTTCAGCGGTTCTCATCAGCAACTTTTAATTACAGTTCATGAATTTTCCTTTTGTAGTTTTCCAGGCTTCATTTCTTAGGATGACATCTCCAGACTTTATAAACCAAGCATGCACCTTTCATACAATTCCAGTCAATCCATACATATTTTATGATAATAATGCCTCCGAAGTGGTGATTTCTCCTTCTCTGAAGGTAATTTAACAGAAGTTGGATGGCTATCTGTTAGGAGTATTTTAGTTGTCTATTTCTTAATGGACTAGATAGCCCTTTAAGTACCTTCCAGTTTTGTGGCAAGACACTTGTATTTTTAAAATGTTAAATAATGGGAAGCTATAGTCTATTTAACAAAGGGGAATTGCTATTCCTGGACGTTTTGAGGTGAGGCCAGGGGCGGCTCGTCCATTACGCAAAGTAAGCAGTCGCAGAACACTTTTTTTTGCCAAGGGCACAGAGGCGCCTCTGTAAATGCCCCTCGACCACCACTTGAGGAGCTCCCCCTCAACTCACAACAGCCCTAGCAGTCCGGGGGGATCCTCGGCTTTCTTGCCTCGCTGCCGGGCGATCCTCTTCCCAAAGGGGCCGGGCCCTTGAGCCTTGCCTAGCCCCTCTCATTCCTGCTCCACCTGGCCACCGGGTGCGTGAGCAGAGCTGGCGCTCAATTGTTCTCCACGTTCGATCCCTTCCTCATGACCGGCTCCCTTTCCTGATCCCCTGGCGCTCTCCTTTCCCCAATCTGCGGGTGGGCCAAGGGGCAGAACCGCTGCGCCTGGCCTGCTTCGGGTCCGGAGGCATGTCTGAAGACCCCAGCCTGCGCACCAAAAGTCGCCTCTTCTCCTGACTTTCTCTTCAGCCATTGGGACCAAGAGAGAGAGAGAGAGAGAGAGCCCCTCCGGCTGGAGATATCTCCCACCTCCGCTCCCTCCTTTGTTTTTGCACCTACCTTCAGGAAAGGCGGGCATCTCCACCTCTCTCTCTCTCTCTCTCTCTCTCTCTTGGTCCCAATGGCTGAGGAGAAAGTCAGGAGAAGAGGTGACTTTTGGTGCACATGCCGGGGTCTTCAGGCACCCCTCTGGACCCAAAGCGGGCCAGGCAAGGGAGCAAGTGTGGCAAGTGTAGTTACTGGGATGTATAGTTCACCTACAATCAAAGAGCATTCTGAACTCCACCAATGATGGAATTGAACCAAATATGGCACACAGAACTCCCATGACGAACAGAAAATATATATCAATGATTGGTTGGGGGGAGGGATGCCAAAATACTGTTTGCTTACCGTTGAGAATTACCTAGGGCCGCCTCTGGGTGAGGCATTCCTCTCTTCTGGGGTCCAGGAAATGGTTTTATTCATAATTTATTCCCATTCATATTCATTCCTTTGCTTATTCACACCTGAATGGAAACATCGCACTGCTACATCTCAAATTATGACATCTTCATGGGCTGGAGAAGAAAGCCATTTCCCCTTAAAGCTCTTGTATACAATGGCCTTCTTTTGTTGCTTCAAGACAAACACGACGGAAGCACTTTGCCAGAATGGAGATTGCTGGAAGGTTTATTATAATTAGTCCTTGCCGCAGAGTCTTTGAATGGAGTGCTGGTTGGCAGATTCAAATGCAACCTCAGAATTAGACCTTTCTTTGAAGCAGTGCGTGAAAATGTAGATGCAACATTTCAAGTATGATATTTCATGCATAATTATTGCTCAGAAACAATCTGGAATCTGGTTTATTGGCAAGAAGAGGAAAAGATAGAAGGGTGGAATAGCTGCCAAAAAAGAGAAGGAAGGAGGGAAGGAAGAAAGGCTGTAGGTTATCTAAATATGTTCTGACTATACTCTGGTTTCTCTTCAGATTGGAGAAATCTTTTGCCTAAATATGATCTGACTTATTCCTGGAAACTATTCTAAAGCCTTTGTGTGGATCATAATAAATTGTGGCAAATTCTTGGTGGTCTGGGCATACCAAATCACCTTGTCTCTCTCCTGAGGAATCTGTATAAGGACCAAGTAGCAACAGACAGGACTGATCATGGAACAACAGACTGGTTCAAGATTGGGAAAGGCGTACGGCAAGGCTGCATCCTCTCCCCCAACCTATTCAACTTGTATGCAGAACACATCATGTAACATGCAAGGCTTGACAAATGCAAAGCTGGGGTGAAAATTGCTGGAAGAAACATTTACAACCTTAGATATGCAGATGACACCACTTTGATGGCTGAAAACGAGGAGGAGATGAGGAGCCTTCTAATCAAGGTGAAAGAAGAAAGAACAAAAGCTAGGTTGCAGTTCAACATTAAAACACAAGATTATGGTAACAAGAATGATTGACAACTGGTAGATAGAGGGAGAAAACATGGAGACAGTGACAGACTTTGTATTTCTAGGTGGAAAGATTACTGCAGACTGCAGCCAGGAAATCAGGAGATGCTTCCTTCTTGGGAGGAGAGCAATGTCCAATCTCGATAAAATAGTGAAGAGTAGAGACATCACACTGACAATGAAGATCCGCATAGTTAAAGCAATGGTCTTCCCTGTAGTAACCTATGGATATGAGAGCTGGACCATAGGGAAGGCTGAGCGAAGGAAGAGAGATGCTTTTGAATTGTGTTGTTGGAGGAAAGTTCTGAGAGTGCCTTGGACTGCAAGAAGATCCAACCAGTCCATACTTCAGGAAATAAAGCCCGACTGCTCCAGAGGAGGGTGACTAAAATGATCAAGGGTCTGGAGAACAAGTCCTATGAGGAGCGGCTTAAGGAGCTGGGCATGTTTAGCCTGAAGAAGAGAAGGCTGAGAGGAGATATGATAGCCATGTATAAATATGTGAGAGAAAGCCACAGGGAGGAGGGAGCAAGCTTGTTTTCTGCTTCCCTGGAGACTAGGACGCAAAACAATGGCTTCAAACTACAAGAAAGGAGATTCCATCTGAACATAAGGAAGAACTTCCTGACTGTGAGAGTCGTTCAGCAGTGGAACTCTCTGCCCTGGAGTTTGGTGGAGGCTCCTTCTTTGGAAGCTTTTAAACAGGGGCTGGATGGTCATCTGTCAGGGGTGATTTGAATACAATAGTCCTGCTTCTTGGCAGAATGGGGTTGGACTGGATGGCCCATGAGGTGTCTTCCAACTCTTTGATTCTATGAATCTCTGATTCATTGGAGGGAAGGAGATGAGAGGCCAAGATGAAGTCCTTTGGCCACATCATGAGAAGAAAGGAAAGCTTAGAGAAGACAATGATACTGGGGAAAGTGGAAGGAAAAAGGAAGAGGGTCCGACCAAGGACAAGATGGATGATGGTATCCTTGAAGTGACTGGCTTGACTCTGAAGGAGCTGGGGGAGGTGACGGCTAACAGGGAGCTCTGGCGTAGACTGGTCCATGCGGTCACGAAGAGTCCGAAATGACTGAATGAATGAACAACAACAAGTCCTGGAAACGCTTCCTTGTCCATGTCACTCTACCAAACCCATCCCTGCAGCTTTCATTGAAATGGTCAACATCCTAAGTACTCTTTTCTTCTCCTGGATTGGTACCCATTGTTGCACTCCGGGTCATGAACAGCCCTCTGACTTTAAAACACACCACATGAAGAGTGGAGAAACAAATCTTCTTTTATTGAAGCTTAGTAAGTAGCCAGAAGAAATAAATGCTTGTAAGAAAACGAGAAAGTTCCCAATCCTGTCCAGTATTTTATGCTGGTCATGGGGGTTCTGTGTGCCAAGTTTGGTCTAGGTCTGTAATTCGTAGAGGGTCTCAGTGGTCTGTGGAAGTCAGAGCTGAATCGGTTGAAGGTACTGGCAATCCCATTATCAGTTGTCCATACTCCCCCAAACATATTGTTTTTGTGATTAACCACCATGCTTTAATTATGTTCAACTTGTAACAATGAAAATACATCCTGCATATCCAATATTTACGTTACGATTCATAACAGTAGTAGTTATGAAATATCAACGAAAATATGGTTGGGGCTCCCCACAACATGAGGAACTTTATTTAGGGGTCACGGCACTGGAAAGGTTGAGAACTGTGCCGTCGCGCCTGGGGGCTATTATTCTCAATAAAGGAGGGGTGGACGTGGTATCTTTCCCCCAGGGGATTGCTTCTTGCCCTCCTATAGGAAACTGGAACTCCCAAAAACCCAAAACGCTGTAAATAGCTCAAGATAAGTTTTATTTATCACGAAGTCATTTATTCAAAGCAATGAGCTGGAAAACTTTAGAAGGATGAAGGAAAAATATACATTACAGTCTCAATTAGTCCTGGGTCCAAGGGGTTTGAAGCTGAGAAGCCTCACCAAGTTTCCTCTTTCCTCAATGGCTGTGAATGCCGGAGCAAACCACAACCCCAGTTCAGATGGCCTATGCCTTGAAAATTCAGGATCTTCCTTTGGTGCCAAAAGAACCGGCTTGAAGGCGCCTGGGTCTCCTCGATAATTGTCCACGATGATCTGAACATAAAGCATGAGTCCCAGGGGTAAAAATCCTCAGAACTGGTGCTAAGAGGTAACTTAAATCAGGGTCCTTTAGAGTCAGGTCTCTTACTCACATCCATCTGGTACGAACTCTGAAGGTAGAATGAAAAGAAAAAGGAAGTTCTCCCCTCTTGCAGGAAGAGGTGGAGCCAAACAGTACTGATTGACAGCTACAAGCAACCAATTCATACAACTATACATAAGCAGTGTAAAAAGGGGCAGGATTAAGCATGATACAACAGTTTCAATCTTGCAACTAACAGTTATATACATAGGTGGCGCCACTCGCACCGTCACAAGAACCACTGTTCTAGACCCTTCAACCATGCCATAGATGTGGGTGAAATGTCAGAAGAGAATGCTTCTGGAACATGGCCAGATAGCCCAGAAAACTCACAGCAACCTAGTGATTCCAGCTATGAAAGCCTTCAACAACACCTTCCATCTTATTCACCTTCTTCTTGAATTGGGACCCCACAGATCTTTTGTGTTTAAGCTTCTGAAACAAAAGCCGGTTTCCAGTTGGCACAGGCGACGCTCCAGAAAGAGCCTGCCTTTTCAATGCGAGTTGAACTTCTCCTTGGAGATCGGAAACTCAACATCTCCATACGTTACAGCCAGACAGCTGGCACTTTCTGGGCTTGTTGGCTGCCCATTTTTGGGTGGGTGGAAGGGCTGCTCACGAAGGAGAAGGGAAGCTGTGTCAGTGTGTGTGAGTCTCCCTTCTCCCTTTGTCCTTAAACCCACATTTGTTTTCCTGTCCCAACAAGATGTTTCAGGCTGGGCCCACAACCATCTGTCTGGCAATGTGTTGAGGAAGGATGATGCCACTGCTGTTGGTTTTCTGGATTTTTTTCTTTTTAAAAATTGCTTACTCATTAATGGTCTGTTGGCCAAGAGATAGGAAGCCAGCTCAATCTGGCGCCCACCATAAAGCACGCCCGCATTGCTAGGCTTCGCAACAAAATGGGTCATAACTTGGATTATTATTATTATTATTATTATTATTATTATTATTTGAAACACCACAAGATGAGTCCACAGCAGACACTCTGCTGGCTGTTGAATTGGATCACATGTCGGACACTTCTGAAATGTCTAGGACTGTGTGATGTATCGGCGAATAATGCGTGCAGATCCCAGTAAGGTGGCCTTTTGCAGCTGGCAGATTGTAATTTTGTCAGCGCCGATTGTGTTTAAGTGCAGGCCAAGGTCTTTAGACACTGCACCCAGTGTGCCCATCACCACTGGGACCACCTTGACTGGTTTGTGCCAGAGTCTTTGCAGTTCGATTTTTAAATCCTCATATCATGTCAGCTTTTCCAGTTGTTTCTCTGCAATCCTGCTCTCACCGGGGATTGCAACATCGATGAACCATACTTTGTTTTTTAACACGATTGTGAGGTCAGGAGTATTATGCTCCAAAACTCTGTCTGTCTGAATCCGGAAGCCCCAGAGGAGTTTGGCATGTTCATTCTCTGTAACTTTTTCTGGCTTGAGATCCCACCAGTTCTTTGTCACAGGCAGATGGTGTTTGTGGCACAAGTTCCAATGAATCATCTGAGCAACGGTGTTGTGCCTCTGCTTGTAGTCTGTCTCCGTGATCTTCTTGCAGCAGCTGAGGATGTGATCTATTGTTTCATCTGCTTCCTTGCAGAGTCTACACTTGGAATCTGTTGTCAACTTTTCAATTCTGGCTTTTCAACAATGGCATTATTAGGTTCTTGTTAGTTTTTTCGGGCTATAGGGCCATGTTCTAGAGGCATTTCTCCTGACGTTTCGCCTGCATCTATGGCAAGCATCCTCAGAGGTAGTGAGGTCTGTTGGAATTAGGACAATGGGTTTATATATCTGTGGAATGGCTGGGGTGGGGCAAAGAGCTCTTCTCTGCTGGAGCTAGGTGTGAATGTTTCAACTGACCACCTTCATTAGCATTTGAAGGCCTGGCTGAGTCTGGGAAAATCTTTTGTTGAGAGGTGTTAAGATGTGCCTGGTTGTTTCCTCTCTGCTGTTTTGCTGTTGTAATTTTAGAGTTTTTTAATACTGGTAGCCAGATTTTGTTCATTTTCATGGTCTCTTCCTTTCTGTTGAAATTATCCACATGCTTCTTGTGGATTTCAATGGCTTCTCTGTGTAGTCTGACATGGTGGTTGTTGGTGTGGTCCAGCATTTCTGTGTTCTCAAATAATATGCTGTGTCTAGGCTGGTTCATCAGGTGCTCTGCTATGGCTGACTTCTCTGGTTGAAGGAGTCTGCAGTGCCTTTCATGTTCCTTGATTTGTGTTTGGGCATTCCTGCGTTTGGTGGTCCCTATGTAGACTTGTCCACAGCTGCATGGTATACGGTAGACTCCTGCAGAGGTGAGAGGATCCCTCTTGTCCTTTGCTGAATGTAGCATTTGTTGGATTTTCTTGGTGGGTTTGTAGATTGTTTGTATGTTGTATTTCCTCATCAGCTTCCCTATGCGGTCAGTGGTTCCCTTGATGTATGGCAGGAACACTTCCTCTGGGTGGAGCTTCATCTTTACTCTCGTTTCCAACAGACCTCACTACCTCTGAGGATGCTTGTGTTGGGGTTCAGCCTGAGTTTGAACTTGAACCTGATTCTCTGTTTGTTCCTCCTGATGCTAATGAAAGTATATTTACTGATGCTAATGGAAATGTACCTTTTGATGCCAATGCTCCTGAAATTAGTTAGGAAGGAACTTCTGTAGGTTTGGAAAATGAAAGTACCAGTGTTCATGAGAATGCTTCAGAGGGAGACCTTGAACTTTCCCTCCCTTCTGCACCTGTTAACTGTAATGACAACAGAAGGGGCCAAATTTGGCAAGATAGAAATAAATCACTCAGTTTGCGTCGATCCTCCCGAATTCAAGAATTAAAAACATTGGCTTCAAAAAAGAAGGGCAGTTCACGGAACCAATTCTTGAGTTTTTATTGCCTTACGCCGGGCTGACTGTCTCAGTTCAGGCATCGTTTCAGAATTGATGAAGACCTTGGCAGTTCTCCCAGTTCCCTGGCCATAGTTTGGGAAGATTTCTAGGATATCAAGTACGGTTAGTGGATTGCTAACAGGTTCCAGTATTTCTCAGTGAGGCTTTTGGTTTTGCTTTGTCCATTTAAATTCATGTTTGCTGATTTTGCTGTGGCTTTTGACTTGCATTTTTCCTTTATTTTGTAACCATTTTTCTTCAATAAAAAAGGATTGTTTTTCACAGCCAAGTGTGGTGGATAGTTATCTTAGGGCCTCGTTCCCTGCTCTGGATTGCAACAGCTTGCCATAGATGCAGGCGAAATGTCAGGAGAAATGCCTCTAGAACATGGCCCTATAGCCCGAAAAAAACCCACAAGAACCTAGTGATTCCAGCCATGAAAGCCTTCGACAATACAATGGCATCATCATCATCATCATCATCTCAAACAGACAAGAGTTCTTTCTCCCACCCTGGACATTCCACTGATATATAAACCCAATTTCCAACAGACCTCAGAAGCTCTGAGGATGCCTACCACAGATGTGGAGAGAATGCTTCTGGAACATGGCCAAACACACAACAATCCAATGAAGAAAACTGATAGGAAGATGTGTGAGGCAGGTGAAATGAGGTTCTATAGTCAACTTCTATTAGATGTTGGACACAGAATCATGTTTGAGGACCAACATTCCTAAATATATGTTTCCTTGGATAAATAGAGGCTTTTTTACAAAAAAAAAAGAAAATTGTGGGTTTCCCATTTTCAAGGGCTCTTTCTAATACATAATGTGCAGACTCTGGAGGTATAGAAACAGAGACTGGATAGCCATCTGCTGGGAGGGCTTCGATGGTGCCTTCCTTCATGGCAGAAGTGTTGGACTGGATGGCCTCTAGGGTTCCTTTCAACTTTTTGCTCATATGAGCTATATAAATAAAGATGTAGTGTTCGTTTGTGGGATTAACATAACTCCCAAATTACTGGGCGAATTTACACCAAATTTGGACATAGCTTTATCATAGAATCATAGAATCATAGAATCCTAGAGTTGGAAGAGACCTCATGGGCCATCCAGCCCAACCCCATTCTGCCAAGAAGCAGGAATATTGCATTCAAATCACCCCTGACAGATGGCCATCCAGCCTCTGTTTAAAAGCTTCCAAAGAAGGAGCCTCCATGGTCACTCGTTATCAGGCCAACGAGTGACCATCACTCATAAAAACACTGAAAATCACAGCAGAAATTTTTTAAAAATATATATATAATGCATGTGCAAAACCACATATATACATATACGAGGGTTGAATGAAAAGTAATGCCTACACCTTCATTTCTTGGGTTTGGATGGGAATATTTTAATAAATCAAATGCAGAAATAATCCTTAGAATGTGCTCTTTAATTACCACTATTCACCTTTCCACATAATCACCAGACAATTGGATACATTTCTGCCAAAGATGAACAAGTTTTCTGAAGCCGTCATGGAAGAAGTCGACATTCTGTTTCCGCAACCCATCGTGCACAGATCTTCCGATAGCCAAGCAAAGCAATAATGTGACCCACACTTCCTTTTGAAATGCTGATTATGCTTGAAATTTCACTCTGAGTGATACAACGATTGTCCTGAATCAATCTGTCAATTTTTTGCTTGTGAAACTCAGTGGTTGATGTCACAGGACATCCAACTCTTTGTCTACAAGTCAGATGTTTCCACCTCAACATCTTTAAACTTTCTTGCCCAACGATGCACAGTACTCACATCAACATAACCACCATAAACAGCTTGCATTCTCTGATGAATCTCCTTTGGGGTGACACCTTCTGCTGTCAAGAATTCAATGACTGCATGTTGCTTAAGTCGCATTGACCGACCGTCTGTGCAGGGTTTCCTACTTCCCACTTTAACAACACAACCATTCAATGATAAGGCTCTCTGCCAAAATGGAACTGTAGAGGAGAGTCTACTGAACAAGCCAGTACCTGCCGCATACCAGTACCTGCCGCATACCAGTACTGCCATCTGTTGAGGTTACAAAGGTAGAGGCATTACTTCTTCTGCTAAGGCTTCCTGCCAAAATGGAACTGTAGAGGACAGTCTACTGAACAAGCCAGTACCTGCCGCATACCAGTACTGCCATCTGTTGAGGTTATCAAGGTAGAGGCATTACTTCTTTTGCTAAGGCTCCCCGCCAAAATGGAATTGTAGAGGAGAATCTGCTGAACAAGCGAGTACCTGCCACATACCAGTACTGCCATCTGTTGAGGTTATGAAGGTGGAGGCATTACTTCTTCTGCTAAGGCTTCCCGCCAAAATGGAACTGTAGAGGAGAGTCTACTGAACAGGCCAGTACCTGCCGCATACCAGTACTGCCATCTTTTGAGGTTATGAAGGTGGAGGCATTACTTCTTCTGCTAAGGCTTCCCGCCAAAATGGAACCATAGAGGAGAGTCTACTGAACAAGCCAGTACCTGCCGCATACCAGTACTGCCATCTGTTGAGGTTATGATGGTGGAGGCATTGCTTCTTCTGCTAAGGCTTCCCGCCAAAATGGAACTGTAGAGGAGAGTCTACTGAAAAAGCGAGTACCTGCCACATACCAGTAGAATCATAGAATCATAGAATCAAAGAGTTGGAAGAGACCTCATGGGCCATCCAGTCCAACCCCATTCTGCCAAGAAGCAGGAATATTGCATTCAAAGCACCCCTGACAGATGGCCATCCAGCCTCTGTTTAAAAGCTTCCAAAGAAGGAGCCTCCACCACACTCCAGGGCAGAGAGTTCCACTGCTGAACAGCTCACACAGTCAGGAAATTCTTCCTCATGTTCAGATGGAATCTCCTCTCTTGTAGTTTGAAGCCATTGCTCCATTGCGTCCTAGTCTCCAAGGAAGCAGAAAACAAGCTTGCTCCCTCCTCCCTGTGGCTTCCTCTCACATATGTATACATGGCTATCATATCCCCTCTCAGCCTTCTCTTCTTCAGGCTAAATATGCCCAGCTCCTTAAGCCGCTCCTCATAGGGCTTGTTCTCCAGACCTTTTATCATTTGAGTCGCCCTCCTCTGGACACATTCCAGCTTGTCAATATCTCTCTTGAATTGTGGTGCCCAGAATTGGACACAATATTCCAGGTGCCATCTGTTGAGAAGTTATGAAGGTGGAGGCATTATTTTTCATTCAATCCTTGTATATATATATACACACACATAAAACACATATACACAGACAGGGCCACAGCAACGTGTGGCAGGGACTACTAGTTCTATTAATATTATAGAAGTGGAAAGACGCCTAGCACTGTGGAAAGTTCTTGGCATTTTGGTGAGTCTCATTACTGTTGTTTTGTTTATTTGTGCCCGGTTTCTATTCCTGGGGACTCAGGTTTTGCAAACAAATCCCAGGGGCTTTTCAATGCACAATTTCCTAAGATAACGGTGTCTCTGGTTTGAGAGGTAGCAAGGCTCTATTGTTAGGCAGAGGGAACGAAGCCGGAGCGATGCATCGACCGGAGCCTCCTCCCCGCTGCCTCCCATTGTACCTTTGTCTTCTTCTCTCGTTGCGCCTCCAAATGACTTCATGCGCGCTCTCCCACCCACCCACCTTCCATTGCAATCCTCACAGTCATTTCCCACCCACGTGAAGAACACTGGTGGAGCTGGAGACGTGTGTGTATCCGAGGAGGGAGGGAAAGGAAGAGGTGACAGAAAAGAAAGGCCTTCTTGATATAATTCAGAAGATGCGAAACAAAACAAAAGCCCAAACCAGACTGCCAAAAAGCAGAAGCAGCTGGAAATCTCTTAGGATACTGAAAAACAGGAATCCGGCTCCTACGAAAGAGGCCCCCTGTTTGGGTATCAGCCAGCATGTCAACAACTTAAATCTAGACATAGTTTTCTAAGATCTACAGAGACACTCTCTGGAACACCTCAGCAAGCGAGAGTCCAAAAGTGGCAGGTTCAAACCCAGAGCCTCAATCAATGGCTGATACCAAATGAGAGACTCCCCCCTGGGCACACAGAAGACTGGGCGACCTGGAAGGCACTGAACTGACTGCGCTCTGGCACCACGAGATGCAGAGCCAACCTTCAGAAATGGGGCTACAAAGTGGAATCCTCGACATGCGAGTGTGGAGAAGAGCAAACCACTGACCACCTACTGCAATGCAACCTGAGCCCCGCCACATGCACAATGGAGGACCTTCTTGCAGCAACACCAGAGGCACTCCAAGTGGCCAGATACTGGTCAAAGGACATTTAATCAGCTACCATACTCACAAATTTTGTAATCTGCTTGTTTGCTTTGCTCTGTTAGAAATGTAATATAATTTGACTGGTTGTTCTGACACGACAAATAAAAATACTGCATGATATGGTCAGGACACACTCATACAATGCAGTGCAATACAATGGTATGAGTCTACACTGATCTATCAGACTACATGGTAAGGCAAGGCAGATAGAGCTTTAGTTCCAACTGGAATGGTTACTGTATGCCATCAAGTGACTTTTGAACCCTGGTCTCTTTTAAGTCAGCATTCAAACCACTGGAGCCCCTTGTGGTGCAATGGCTTAAACCCTTGCGCAGGCAGGATTGGAGACCGACAGGTCAGAGATTCAAATCTGGGGAGAATTTGGGTGAGCTCCCTCTGTCAGCTCCAGTTCCCCATACGGGGACATGAGAGAAGGCTCCCACAAGGATGGTAACACATCAAAACATCCCGGCATCCCCTGGGCAACGTCCTTCCAGACGACCCATTCTCTCTTTCACACCAGAAGCAACTTACAGTTTCTCAAGTCACTCCTGACACACACACGCACACACACAAAACCTACACTGATTTCACGGGTGCATCTATAGTTTAGAATTGATGCATTTTGATACCACTTTAACTGCTAAGGCTCAATGCTATGGGCTCCTGGGAGTTGTAGTTTTACAAGGTCTTTAGCTTTTACTGCCAAAGAGTCCTGGTAGCTCACCAAACTACAACTCTTACAATTTTATTGTACTGAGCCATGATAATTAAAGTGGTGCCAAACTGCATTCATTGGTCATTGCAGGTTCCCCTTTAGGATAGGTCTGAGATGATTCCAAAAATATTTAATAATTTGGTGGTGGGAGGAGAGCTATTGTATCTTATTTAAATCACAAATTATACATCTTTGAGATGCTTGTAGGGAGTGTGTACAGTGTAGATTGAATGCAGCTTGGCCACACTCTGCTATGGCAACACTTTGCGATAGCCGCTTTGAGTCTCCTGCAAGAGAGATAAGGCAAGGTATACTAATAATAATAATAATAATAATAATAATAATAATAATAATAATAATCCTGATTTAATTGAAGTCAATAATCAGAAACTTCTCCAAGCACAGCAGACAGAGAATCAGTACAAGAAAACTGCACTCCAAACCAGTGCTGACAGCTGGCACAACAAAGCATTGCATGGGCAGTTCCTTGACAGAATTGAAGGAAAAGTTGACAAGGAGAAGATCTGGTGATGGCTCATGAATGGAACCCTGAAGAAGAAGACAGAAGAAGGTCTGATTCTTGCAGCCCAGGAGCAAGCCATCAGAACCAATGCCATTAAGGCCAGGATTGAAAAATGCAAACTGTGCGAGGAAGCTGATGAAACCATGGACCATCTCCTCAGCTGTTGCAAGAAAATTGCACAGACTACAAACAAAGGCACAACTTTGTGGCCCAGATGACTCACTGGAACTTATGTCACAAGGACCACCTGCCAGCGGGAAAGAATTGGTGGGATCATAAACCCGCAAAGGTCGTGGAAAATGAACATGCAAAAATATTGTGGGACTTTCGAATCCAGACTAACAAAGTTTTGGAACACAATACACAAGACATCATGATCGTGGAAAAGAAAAAAGTCTGGATTATTGATGTCGCCATTCCAGGTGACAGTCGCATTGAGGATAAACAACAGGAAAAACTCAGCCGTGATTAGGATTTCAAAATCGAACTGCAAAGGCTTTGACATAAACCAGTCCAGGTGGTCCTAGTGGTCATTGGCGCACTGGGTGCCGTGCCAAAAGATCTCAGCCGGCATTTGGAAACAATAAACATCGACAAAATCACGATCTGTCACCTACAAAAAGCCACCTGACTTGGATCTGCTCGCATCATTCGAAAATACATCACACAGTCCTAGACGCTTGGGAAGGGTTCGACTTGTGATTTTGTGATATGAAATCCAGCATAGAGATCTCATTTGCTGTGACTTTTGTGTCCGTAAAATAATAATAATAGTAATAATAATAATAATAATAATACGCTTGGGAAGTGTTCGACTTGTTATTTTGTGATAAGAAATCCAGCACAGAGATCTCGTTTGCATAATAATAATAATAATAATAATAATAATAATGATAATAATAATATGGGATTAGCGGTTCGCTTTGGGAAGAGAAGGCTGAAGTCCTTGTAAAACTACAACTCACAGGATTTCGTAGCATTGAGCCATGGTAGTTAAAGTTGGGTCAAACTGCATTAATTTTATGGTATATCTTTGAGGATACAATTCATTTTTGAGTCTTGCTTAATACAGGAATGAGTAATAATAGCAATAATAAGCCATAGCAACAGCCTTCTAAGGGCAGCTAGATGACCTCAGAAGGGTTCCGGCCCAGTTTACCTGTCTGAACGTATTCTCCCCTATGAACCATCAAGGACATTAAGATCTTCCGGGGAGGCCCTGCTCTCAGTCCTACCACCTTCGCAATCGTGTTTGGTGGGAACAAGAGACAGGGCCTTCTCTGTGGTGGCCCCTCGCCTATGGAACTCTCTCCCGAGCGAGATTAGATCTGCCCCCTCCCTCTTGTCCTTCAGGAGGGAAATCCTGGTGATGGAACGAAGCATTCCCAGAATAATGGCTGAGACTGGTTACAGACCAAAGTGAGTGACCACATATGCAGACTGAGTTGAACATGATTTTACCTTGGTGGTTTGGTATATATGTATTTTATCTATATGTATTTTAATAGTGTGTTGTTGCATAATGTTTTTAGATTGTACTATTAGCATTGAATCCTTGCTGTAAGCTGCTCTGAGTTCCTCTACGGAGGTGAGAAGATCGGGATAGAAAAGTTTTAAATAAATAAATCAATAAATAAATCATTCTCTAAGCCATACCTGGGAGTATAAGCGCTCTCCAATGAATGCTTTTTAAAATGCATCATCGGAAAATGAAGCAGCCACCTCCGATCTTTGTGCGTCTTGTGTGTCTCGTGGAAAGATGCTGCCGCCGTTGTTCAAAGATTTGTCTTCCTGACCTAGAAATCCCCCACCGTCCCATTAAACTCTCGGAAGCCGTACCAGGAAAAGAGAAAGAGAGAGAAGCAAAGCTGAGTTGAAATCTAGGTCAGGTGTTTTAACATTTTCCATTCATCCCGATTACACGGCTAAATGGACGTTAGGCACCAAAGCATTGATAATTCATCACGCGGGGCTTTAAGGCTAAACACTCAATGTAAGCTTCAAATATCATTTAAAAAAACAACTAGTTCTAATCCTTGCAGGAGGCCCAGTGGGGTGGGTATGTTTTTTGTTGTTGTTCATTCGTTCAGTCGTCTCCGACTCTTCGTGACCTCCTGGACCAGCCCACACCAGAGCTCCCTGTCGGCCGTCACCACCCCCAGCTCCTTCAAGGTCAGTCCAGTCACTTTGAGGATGCCATCCCTCCATCTTGCCCTTGGTCGGCCCCTCTTCCTTTTGCCTTCCACTTTCCCCAGCATCATTCCCTTCTCTAGGCTTTGCTGTCTCCTCATGATGTGGCCAAAGGACTTCAGCTTTGTCTCTAGTCTCCTTCCCTCCAATGAGCAGTCGGGCTTTCTTTCCTGGAGAATGGACTAGTTGGATCTTCTCGCAGTCCAAGGCACTCTCAGCACTTTCCTCCAGCACCACAGCTCAAAAGCATCTCTCTTCCTTTGCTCAGCCTTCCCTCAGGTCCAGCTCTCACATCCGTAAGTTACAATAGGGAAGACCATGGCTTTGACTAGGCAATGGATCTTGGTTGCCAGTCTGATGTCTCTACTCTTCACTATCTTATCGAGACTGGACATTGCTCTCCTCCCAAGAAGGAAGCGTCTTCTGATTTCCTGGCCACAGTCTGCATCTGCACTCATCTTTGCGCCTAGAAATACAAAGTCTGTCATGGCCTCCACATTTTCTCCCTCTATTTTCCAGTTGTCAATCATTCTTGTTGCCATAATCTTGGTTTTTTTGACGTTTAGCTGCAACCCGGCTTTTGCGCTTTCTTCTTTCACCTTGATGAGAAGGCTCCTCAGCTCCTCCTCGCTTTCGGCCATCAGAGTGGTGTCATCTGCATATCTGAGGTTGTTAATGTTTCTTCCAGCAATTTTCACCCCAGCTTTGCATTCATCAAGCCCCGCACATCCTCGCATGATGTGTTCTGCATACAAGTTGAAAAGGTTGGGTGAGAGGATGCAGCCTTGCCGGACGCCTTTCCCAATCTTGAACCAGTCTCCTGTTCCCTGGTTAGTTCTGACTGTTGCGACTTGGTCCTTGTACAGATTCCTCAGGAGAGAGACAAGGTGGCTTGGGATGCCCATCCCACCAAGAACTTGCCACCATTTATGATGATCCACACAGTCAAAGGCTTTAGAATAGTCAATGAAGCAGAAGTAGATGTTTTTCTGAAACTCCCTGCCTTTCTCCATTATCCAGCGGATATTGGTATGTGTATATATATATGTGTGTGTGTGTGTGATATTTGTTTGGGGATTAACATAATTCAAAAACCACTGGATGAATTGACACCAAATTTGGACACTATACACCTATCAGGCTAATGAGTGACTATCACTCAGCAATGCGTAGCAGGGGGTGGCATATATATATGTATATATATATACCCCAGCTGTCCCCAGTCACGCTTTGCTGTGGCCTCAATCTGGTTTCTTCCTTCCCTACCTCTTTCCTTTCCTTTCTGTCCCTTCCTTTTTCTCTTCTTCCTTCCTTCTCTACCTCTACCTCTTCATTCCTTCCTTTCTTCTCTCCTTCCTTCCCTCTTTCCCTTCCTCCTTCTCTCCACCCTTTCCTATGTCTCTTTCCTTCATTCTTTCTTTTTTTTTCCTTTTCCTTCCTTCTCTCCTTCCTTCCCTTTGGCCACAAGACACCTACTAACCCAAGGAGTGACCATCACTCAAAACAAAATGATGTTGTCATTTCGGAGTTGTAGTTGCTGGGCTTTATAGCTAACCTACAATCAAAGAGCATTCTCAACTCCACCAAGGATGGAATTGAACAAAACTTGGCACACAGAATTCCCATGAACAACAGAAAATACTGGAAGGGTGTGATGGGCACTGACCTTGAGTTTTGGAGTTGTAGTTCACCTCCATCCCGAGAGCACTGTGGACTCAAACAATGATGGAATTGGACCAAACTTGGCACAAATATTCCATACGCCCAAATATGCACACAAATGGAGTTTGGGGGAAATAGACCTTGACATTTGGGATTTGTAGTTACTGGGATTTATAGTTCACCTGCAATCAAAGAGCATTCTAAACCCCTCCACCAACAGAATTGGGGCAAACTTCCCCATACTTAAGGCCATCCAGTCCAACTCCCTTCAACTGGGCAAGAAAACATAATCAAAGCCATCCTGACAAACAACCATCCAGTCATAGATATAGATAAATATATATGATTCACACACAGAGATATAGTATCCTAGATTTGAAAGGGATCCCTAAAGAAGGACAATTATATGTTGCCTGTTACAGAGTAGGCAAACTAGACAATCTCTACATCAACACTGACAAAGAAACAGCAAGAAATACTATTTACTCACAAGCAGAAACAAATTACATATATGAGAAACCAACATTTTCACATTACTTTATTTTCCAGATCACCAGACTTGGCCACAGCAATGCCTGGCAGGGGACGGCTAGTTAAGTCATAAAAACATGTGATATTACACTTCTGAGGTCTATGTAGAGCTTGTTTGTTGTTTAGAAGGATATTCTCATTGCCTAGGTACATAGTATTGGCATTTCTAGAAAAACATAAATGACAGAGCTCAGCAAAACAATACAGGTCATGTGTAAGAGGTCAGCTATTGTCAAAACAAGAGTTTCTTTGGCCACCTAAAATGTGTAAGCATAGAACTGGAGCTTTAATACTTATTGTATGGCAACGATGTCAGCAGAATTGGATTTGTATCTAATGAGATAAATTGACATGACAAACAGCATCGTGTCCTGGGCAATTAATCGATCCGCAGGATTCCCTGCAAGTAGCACTTTAGCGCAGAGAACCACTTATGGGAAATATGTCCCAGTGGGGTAAAGCTGACCCCCTTTACATTTCCATTTGACTGGCAGGCAAAGATATTTTTTATATTTCTGATTAACTCCTTGTTGCAGAAAGGTCTTTGAATGTAGAGCACTGTACTTTTGAATTATCTCAGCATAAGGTTAACAAGGTAAAAGGATTTAGGAGTGGTTTGCCAACGCCTCATTCGAGTCCATGTTTGCTCCTTAGTTGTATCGACTTCAAGATATTATTTATTTATTTACAGTATTTATATTCTTCCCTTCTCACCCCACAGGGGACTCAGGGCAGATTACAATGCACATATGTGTCCAGAGGAGGGCGACTAAAATGATCAAGGGTCTGGAGAACAAGCCCTATGAGGAGCGGCTTAAGGAGCTGGGCATGTTTAGCCTGAAGAAGAGAAGGCTGAGAGGAGATATGATAGCCATGTATAAATATGTGAGAGGAAGCCACAGAGAGGAGGGAGCAAGCTTGTTTTCTGCTGCCCTGGAAACTAGGACGCAGAACAATGGCTTCAAACTACAAGAGAGGAGATTCCATCTGAACATGAGGAAGAACTTCCTGACTGTGAGAGCCGTTCAGCAGTGGAACTCTCTGCCCCTGAGTGTGGTGGAGGCTCCTTTTTTGGAAGCTTTTAAACAGAGGCTGGGTGGCCATCTGTCAGGGGTGATTTGAATGCAATATTCCTGCTTCTTAGCAGAATGGGGTTGGAATGGATGACCCATGAGGTCTCTTCCAACTCTTTGATTCTATGATTCTATGTGTGGAAGGAGCCTAGGATAGATGGATGGATAGATACGGTAGATGGATAGATGGATGGATGGATGGATGGATGGATGGATGGATGGATAGATAGATAGATGCATGAATGGATGGATGGATAGATAGATAGATAGATAGATAAGATGATAGATAGATGTGTGGAAGGGACCTAGGATGGATAGATAGATAGATGGAGTGATAGACGCAGTAGATGGATGGATGGATGGATGGATAGAGAGGAGATTCCATCTGAACATGAGGAAGAACTTCCTGACTGTGAGAGCCGTTCAGCAGTGGAACTCTCTGCCCCGGAGTGTGGTGGAGGCTCCTTCTTTGGAGGCTTTTAAGCAGAGACTGGATGGTCATCTGTCAGGGGTGGTTTGAATGCAATATTCCTGCTTCTTGGCAAAATGGGGTTGGACTGGATGGCCCATGAGGGTTCTTCCAGCTCTTTGATTCTATGATTCTATGATTCTATATACATGACAAACATTCAATGCCATTAGAAATGCCACATATATAGACAGGCACAGAGGCAATTTAACGTTCCAGCTTTCCAGCTTCATGATGGTATGTTCAATTCTGGCCACAGGGGGAGCTGTTGCTTCACTGTCCACATGTGACACGGAGTCATTTGATGGAGTACTTCCTCATTCTTCTGCATGCTGCTGGAAGGTTTATTTCTTATGGTGTCGTAAATTAGTTAAATTAGCCTCCCTGCATAAAGCAGTACCTAAATTTCCTACTTGACAGATGCAACTGTCTTTCAGGCTGCATAGAATCATTGAATCTTTGAGTTGGAAGAGACCTCATGGGCCATCCAGTCCAACCCCATTCTGCCAAGAAGCAGGAAAATTGCATTCAAAGCACCACTGACAGATGGCCATCTAGCCTCTGCTTAAAAGCCTCCAAAGAAGGAGCCTCCACCACACTCCAGGGCAGTGAGTTCCACTGCTGAACGGCTCTCACAGTCAGGAAGTTCTTCCTAATGTTCAGATGGAATCTCCTCTCTTGTAGTTTGAAGTCACTGCTCCGCATCCTAGTCTCCAAGGAAGCAGAAAACAAGCTTGCTCCCTCCTCCCTATGACTTCCTCTCATATATTTATACCTGGCTATCATGTCTCCTCTCAGCCTTCTCTTTTTCAGGCTAAACATGCCCAGCTCCTTAAGCCGCTCCTCATAGAGCTTGTTCTCCAGACACTTGATCATTTGAGTTGCCCTCTTATTTTGGAATAGGGCACTAACAAGCCAGGCCAAACAACTGCCAGGCCATCAAATGCTAATCAAGGTGGTCAGTTGAAACATTCACACCTAGCTCCAGCAGACAAGAGTCCTTTGTCCCACCCTGGTCATTTCACAGATATATAAACCCTTTTTCCTAGGTCCAACAGACCTCACTACCTCTGAGGGTTCTTGCCATAGATGCAGGCGAAATGTCAGGAGAGAATGCCTCTAGAACATGGCCATATAGTCCGAAAAGACCTACAACAACCCAAATAAAAAGCTCTTAAAACCCATTCTTATTTTGGAGTATGGGTCACACCTTGGATAATGCCATCATATATTCGGACTAAAACTTGGAGCCTGCCACTGCTAACATACCACCAGTCATAGCTATTTGAGCAATAGTTGCATGGAAGAATATAATTATCTGTCCCTGCTGAGTAATGTGGAAAGGCCATCTTCCCTGGGCTCCCAGTCCTGGAATGGGTAGAACTGGGATCTATTGGGAGGAGGATCCATAGAGCTGGCAACTCCACTTCCTTCTTGTGTGGGCTGGGATCTTCAACTGAAGTTGGCTCTGCTTTGCAACAAAGACCAAACGAATGAACGTGAATCACTGGCCCTCTCCGTTCTTGGTTCTTGCTGCTTGCTTTTGCCAAGATCTGTGACTCAGGCGCTTTCAGTGAATCATGCCTCCTTCCTGATTCTTCAACCAGCCCCTTCTGCCAAAACCTTTCCAATATAAAAACAGGATCCACTTCTACACAAACTCACCAAAATTGGACCAGAACGTTGCCCTGTCCAGGTCAGTCCTTCTGCATTTGTTGTCGAGCAATTTAGAATGGCTGTGGATAGAGAGATCCAAGCCGTTGTGGGCTGCCTGGTGAGAAAGAGAAGCCAATATTACAGAATCAATCTCACCAAGTTGAAGAGAAAGCCACCGAGGTTTTTATTTCATTCCAGCTGAAAAGGTTGACCATGGCAGTAGCCTGCCAAAAAAATCGACATGCCCATTAGGCAGAGAGATACAATATTTATAGTCTTCAGATTCAAAAGTTCCCATGCCCACCACCCCCACCCCCCAAGATGGCTTTGTTATGATTGGCTGTGACGTCAGCAAGCCAGCAGGAGAGCCAATGGTGGCCTGAGCCCTGCTTTGGCCTCTCAGCCAATGAGGTGGAAGGGAGGCGGGCAACAGGGAAACAATGAAGAAATGTCTAGTTGTCAGGATTAAGGTGACCAATGTTTGCCTAATGATCCAGCGATAGCTTAGCTCTCAAGTCAGAATCAGAGTTATTGTTTTAATCTTTTGAATCATCATCTCTGTCTAACCCCCAAGGGGCTAGATCCTTTGTTTTATAGTCCTGGGATATAAAGTTCATTGATTAAATCCTGAAGTTGGTTTCGGCTGGTTGGGGTTGATACAATGGAAAGGCTGTGGTGAAATTCCTGGTTCCTTGCAGATAGGAAGACACCCTTTGTGTTGAGTACTGTATATACTCGAGTATAAACCTAGTTTTTCAGCCTTTTTTTTAGGCTGAAAAAGTCCCCCTCGGCTTATACTCGAGTCAATGTTATTTATTATTTTACTTTATTATTATTATTATTATTATTATTATTATTATTATTATTATTATTTTCATTTCATTTTTTATTTTATTCTATTTATTATTATTACATTTATCATTTTACTCTATTATTATACATTTATTATTTTACTGTATAATTGTTGTTATTGCTACATTCATTATTTTACTCTTATTATTATTATTGTTATTATTATTACATTGATTATGTTTCTCTCTTTATTATTTTTGAAAGGATATGTAAGCACATTTACATTGAAGAAAGTAAATAATCATTTAAGCAGAGTTGGACAGTCTTATCTTAAAATACCATTTTTGTAACTATTCAAAAATATATAACCTACTGAGTCCTTAATTAATATAATTTAATTGGTATCTGTTTTTATTTTGCAATTTACCAGTAGCTGCTGCATTTCCCACCTGCGGCTTATATTCGAGTCAATCCGTTTTCTCAGTTTTTTGTGGTAACATTAGGTGCCTCGGCTTATATTCGTGTCGGCTTATACTCGAGTATATACGGTAATTTAAATGCCCGTGACTCGTATTGTCCCAGATGGTCTGGCTTCACCTTCCGAGGTCTGGCCTGATAAGAACCATTTATTCTTATTGTCCATGCAAGTGGGCTTTGTGAAACCTTCCGTTAAGGGATTACCAACACAGGAGATGTGGAGGGACTTCCTGAGCCATGAGAGTTGTTGGTTTTATGAAACAGTGACTTTTTCTTCATATTTCATGTAAACATATATACACATAGGGAATGGGGAAAGGGAACATACAAAGAATTCATAGGAAGAGAAGGGGAACCATGCAGGGTCTAAGGGAAAGTCCCATCAGTCTCCAAAGTCCATAAAAGTTCATAAAGTTTGGCAAAAGTTCCCATAAAGTTCATGAAAGTTCATGGAAAGACCATAAGAGTTCATGAGGGTGTATAGAAGGCCCCAGGAGCACTGAGTAGCTGGAGCCCATTCATAAAACAAGAGTTTCATTCATAAAAAAGGAATCCAATTAATAAGTAATAGCCAAATTGGCCAGATGCTAGTTTGGGTTACAGGGGCGTTGCCATGTGGGGCCATGGAAAAAGCCTTAGGTTCCCACGTGGGGGAGAGATAGGGGATTATGGGATCATTCCAGCCTAGTGTCCTTGGCAAAACTATGAATTCCCTGATTTTGAACTATCTTTTACAGAGTCCTGGGGGTAGCCACCTCCGATCACACATTTATTATTATTTATTATTATTAACTTTATTTGTACCCCGCTAGCATCTCCCGAAGGACTCGATGCGGCTTACAAAGGCCAAGGCCACAAAACACAACACAAACAATATAACACCAAAAGCAAAATTAAAAACAGTTAAAGCAATATTAACGACATGCAATAGACAGTATATCAAGACACAATAAAAACTGGGCCGGGCCAGAGTAATGGGTACAGGATTAAAAGTGCTGATGTGACAGGTGGTATACGAGGATTATAGGGCAAGTGCAGTGTGCGGTGTGCAATAATCTTAGTTCTACTAAAAGTGCTTCGAGGACTTGTTATTGGAGATTTCCTATTCTGGAAAGGCACATCGGAACAGCCAGGTCTTCAAGTTCTTTCTAAAGACTACCAATGTAGGGGCCTGTCTAAGATCTTTTGGGAGGGTGTTCCAGAGTCGGGGGGCCACCACAGAAAAGGCCCTGTCTCGTGTCCCCACCAAGTGGCTTTTTGACGAAGGCGGAATCACGAGCAGGGCCTCACCAGATGACCGAAGTGAACGTGTGGGTTCATAGATGGAGATGCGGTCACTCAGGTAGGCAGGTCCCAAACCGTTTAGGGCTTTGTAGGTAAGCACCTGCACCTTGAATTGGGCTCGGAAAATAAATGGCAGCCAGTGGAGCTCCTTGAACAGGAGGGTTGACCTCTCTCTGTAAGGAGCCCCGGTTAGCATCCTGGCTGCTGCCCGTTGGACCAGTTGGAATTTCCGAGCCGTTTTCAAGGGCAGCCCCACGTAGAGCGCATTACAGTAATCCAATCTAGAGGTGACCAAGGCATGGACCACCCCGGCCAGATCAGCCTTCGCGAGGTACGGTTGCAGTTGGTGCACGAGTCTCAATTGTGCAAAAGCCCTCCCGGACACCGCCGACGCCTGAGCCTCAAGCGTCAGCGATGAATCCAAGAGGACTCCCAAACTGCGGACCTGTGATTTCAGAGGGAGTGTAACCCTGTCCAACACAGGTTGCCACCCTATACGTTCACTTCAAAGGCACAGACGACAGCTCTTAAGCAAGCTATGTATCTCCACTGTAGAATGAATGCAGTCTGAAACCTCTTTGGCTGCTATGGTTCAATGATATGGAATCTTAGCACTATTTAGCAGAGAAGCCATGATTGCATAATATCGAGCCATTGCAATTAGTTACAGTTTTACCAGGTCTTTCACTTTCTCTGCCAAAGATTTTTGGTGCTTTTTAGCGTAAATGCTTGCCAGGCAGGACCCTCTTTATCCACGGTCCTAATTTTAAATTAAACTACAGTTCCTCCCCAAACTGGGATTTGTAGTCTGGTGAGGGACCAGCACTCTTTGGCTATATCTACACTGCAGGTGAACTGCATTGAACTGGATTATATAGCTGTGTAGACATTTTAGAAATCTCTTCTGTGTTGGCTCAAATTGTCTCACAGCAGAGGAGAGACTCCATCCAGGGCCTTCCCCATTCCGACTGAGCGGCAAAGGAAAAGTCAACAGCTCCACAATTGCTAATTAATTTTGGAAGTGCTGTCACTTGCTCAGAAAAGCACAGCCACCTTTGCTGAAGGACCTCTCATCTGAATTAAGCAGTAATTAAAATAGGGCCCCCTGGGTTGCTAATGAGGTTAAGCAAGGAGATCATTTCACTCGTCTGAGCCTCGTTGGCCGCTCCCAGCCTGTGTTTTTCATCCCAACTTATGTTAGAAAAGCAACAACTACTTACCTCCGTTCAGTGGTTTGTTCTACTTGTGTGCCTTTAAATTATCTTGTGTGACAACTCTAATACATGGTTTTCTTGGCATGATGTGTTCACGAAGGGGTTGCTTCACTTTCTCCTCTGAGGCTGAGAGAGTGTGACTCGAACAAGGCCACCCAATGGGTTTCCAAGGCTGAGCAAGGATTTGAACCCTGGCCTCCAGAATCCTATCTTATCCATTTTCCCTCTTTTCTTATTCTTCAATTTGTTATGGTTGTCATAGTCAACATCGCCAAAGTCAACATTGACACCGAAATTCAACACCACCTGAGCTCTGTGAGTGCAGCATTTTCCCAAATGAAGCAGAGAGTGTTTGAGGACCGGGACATCCGTAGGGATACCAAGGTGCTTGTCTATAAATTTATTTATTTATTTACTGCACTTGTAGACCGCCGTTCTCAGCCCTAGGGCGACTCACGGCGGTGTACAACATATAAAAACAATTTACAATAAAGGCAATATCACAAACAACAATAACAACATCACTATCAATAATACAATTACACTAAATCATTCGCGACGTCTCATCATAGAATCACAATCCAATCTCGTTTTCCATATTCCGTTCCAATCATCATTGCCAATTGTTGTAGCACTTAGTCAAACGCCTTCTCAAACAACCACGTCTTTAGTCTCTTGCGGAATGTCATAAGGGAGGGCGCCTGTCTGATGTCTACAGGGAGGGTGTTCCACAGCCGGGGGGCCACCACCGAGAAGGCCCTATCCCTCGTCCCCGCCAAGCGTGCTTGTGAGGCAGGCAGGATCGAGAGAAGGGCCTCCCCAGACGATCTCAAAGTCCTCGTGGGCTCGTAGGCCGAGATGCGGTCAGACAGGTATTTTGGGCCGGGACCGTTTAGGGCTTTGTAGGCCAACACCAGCACCTTGAATTGGTCCCGGTAGTAGATCGGTAGCCAGTGGAGCTGGAACAACAAGGGCGTTGTGTGCTCCCTTCGTCCCGCTCCTGTTAGTAACATGGCTGCCGCGCGCTGGACTAGCTGGAGCTTCCGGGCCGTCTTCAAGGGCAGCCCCACGTAGAGAGCGTTGCAGTAGTCAAGGCGGGATGTGACCAGAGCGTGTACTACCGTGGCCAAGTCAGACTTCCTGAGGTACGGGCGCAGCTGGCGCACGAGCCTGAGCTGTGCAAATGCTCCCCTGGTCACCGCTGAAACCTGGGGATCCAGGCTCAACGATGAATCCAAGGTCACACCCAAGCTGCGAACCTGAACCTTCAAGGGGAGTGCGACCCCGTCCAGCACAGGCTGTAACCCTATACCCCGTTCGGCCTTGCGACTGACCAGGAGTACCTCTGTCTTGTCTGGATTTAATTTCAGTTTGTTCGCCCTCATCCAGACCATTACAGCGGCCAGGCACCGGTTCAGGACCTCGACAGCCTCCTTAGTAGCAGGTGGGAAGGAGTGACAGAGTTGGACATCATCTGCGTACAGATGACACCGCACCCCGAAACTCTGGATGATCTCACCCAGCGGCTTCATGTAGATATTAAACAGCATTTTAATAGCTATTGTCTTCCCAACCCTGCTGTATGCCTGCGAAACGTGGACTGTCTACAGACGTCACATGCAACTCCTGGAACGATTCCATCAGTGCTGCCTTTGGAAAATCCTGCAAATATCTTGGGAAGACAAGCGGACAAATGTCAGCGTGCTGGAAAAAGCAAAGACCACCAGCATTGAAGCGATGGTCCTCTGCCATCCACTCCGCTGGACCGGCCACGTTGTCCGGATGCCTGACCACCGTCTCCCAAAGCGGTTACTCTACTCTGAACTTAAGAATGGAAAACAGAATGTTGGTGGACAGGATATCCAACCTTAAAAACTCGGGCATAGACACTGAGAACTAGGAAGCCCTGGCCCTTGAGCGCTCCAGCTGGAGGTCAGCTGTGACCAGCAGTGCTGCAGAATTCGAGGAGGCACGAGTGGAGGGTGAAAGAGAGAAACGTGCCAGGAGGAAGGCGCGTCAAGCCAACCCCAACCAGGACCGCCTTCCACCTGGAAACCCATGCCTTCACTGTGGGAGAAGATGCGGGTCAAGAATAGGGCTCCACCGCCACCTACAAACCCACAAAAATAGTCATCAAGGAAGACCATCTTACTTGTCCAACGAGGGATCGCCTAAAAAGGTTGTCATAAATGTTTTCAACTCATTTCCAATTTATGGCGACCCTAAGGCAAACCTATTATGGGGTGTTTTTTCTGGGGCTGAGAGAATGTGACTTGCCCAAGATTACATGAATAGTGTAAGGCAGAAAATCCACAATATCCACTTTGAATTGGATTATCTGAGTCCACACTGCCATATAGCCCACTTCAATGTGAATTTGATACAGCTGTGTAGAAGGGGACATAGAACATTTTAAACATACTAAGGCATTATTCATTCAAGCAACCAAGGATGCATCTACACAAGAATTCATACACTTTTACCCCACTTAGAATCATAGAATCAAAGAGTTGGAAGAGACCTCCTGGGCCATCCAGTCCAACCCCATTCTGCCAAGAAGCAGGAATATTGCATTCAAATCACCCCTGACAGATGGCCATCCAGCCTCTGTTTAAAAGCTTCCAAAGAAGGAGCCTCCACCACACTCCGGGGCAGAGAGTTCCACTGCTGAACGGCTTTCACAGTCAGGAAGTTCTTCCTCATGTTCAGATGGAATCTCCTCTCTTGTAGTTTGAAGCCATTGTTCCTTTGCGTCCTAGTCTCCATGGAAGCAGAAAGGAAGCTTGCTCCCTCCTCCCTGTGGCTTCCTCTCACATATTTATACATGGCTGTCATATCCCCTCTCAGCCTTCTCTTCTTCAGGCTAAACATGCCCAGCTCCTTAGGACGCTCCTCATAGGGCTTGTTCTCCAGACCTTTTATCATTTTAGTCGCTCTCCTCTGGACACATTCCAGCTTGTCAATATCTCTCTTGAATTGTGGTGCCCAGAACTGGACACAATATTCCAGATGTGGTCTAACGAAAACATAATAGAGGGGTAGCATTACTTCCTTAGATCTAGACACTAGGCTCCTATTGATGCAGGCCAAAATCCTATTGGCTTTTTTTGCTGCCACATCACATTGTTGGCTCATGTTTCACTTGTTGTCCACGAGGACTCCAAGATCTTTTTCACACGTACTGCTCTCGAGCCAGGCATCCCCCAATTTGGATCTTTGCATTTCGTTTTTCCTGCCAAAGTGGAGTATCTTGCATTTGTCACCGTTGAACTTCATTTTGTGAGTTTTGGCCCATCATCTCTCTCATCTGTCAAGAGTGTTTTGAATCCTGCTCCTGTCCTCTGGAGTCTTGGCTCTCCCTCCCAATTTGGTGTCGTCTGCAAACTTGATGATCCTGCCTTCTAGCCCTTCGTCTAAGTCATTAATAAAGATGTTGAACAGGACCCGGCCCAGGGGGGAACCCTGCGGCACACTTTGACAACTATGGCTCCATGCTATGGAATAATGGGAGTTGTAGTTTTACAAGTTCTTTCTCTGCAAAACATTGGAGGGAGCAGATTGATGGGCTTTGCTGCTTAATTCCAGAGTTTTCCATTGAGCCAGAAACTGGCAAAAGCAAGTGAAGAAACCCAAATCCAGAAAAAAAAGTGGGTCAGGCTGTTATTCTGTAGGTGGGAATGTACAGGCTGTTTTTCTGTCTAATTCTGTGCAATCTGTTCCGCAGCAGGGAGGAATGTTTAGGATACATTGAGTAGGAGGCCGGGGAGGGGAGGAGAGAAAAGTTAGCTTTCTCTCGTATCCTAGTGCCGAAATTTTGTTGCTGCCATAGCAACCCAATTAGCTAAAAATAATAAAAAAAGAAGACTCACCTTAAATGGCTAAACCCGGCACGCTTCCTTTGACGTCAAAAGCACCCAACTTGAAATCTCTAATCATGGCTCTCACACAGAACCACATTCAGAGGTGAGTCCGTTCAACAGTGGGAAGGGGTTTCTCTCTCTCTTCCTTGCAGGAGTCCAGCTTCTCTGCATCTGAGGCACTCATAGAATCATAGAATCATAGAATCAAAGAGTTGGAAGAGACCTCATGGGCCATCCAGTCCAACCCCATTCTGCCAAGAAGCAGGAATATTGCATTCAAATCACCCCTGACAGATGGCCATCCAGCCTCTGCTTAAAAGCTTCCAAAGAAGGAGCCTCCACCACACTCCGGGGCAGAGAGTTCCACTGCTGAACGGCTCTCACAGTCAGGAAGTTCTTCCTAATGTTCAGATGGAATCTCCTCTCTTGTAGTTTGAAGCCATTCTTCCATTGCGTCCTAGTCTCCAGGGAAGCAGAAAACAAGCTTGCTCCCTCCTCCTCCCTGTGGCGTCCTCTCACATATTTATACATGGCTATCATGTCTCCTCTCAGCCTTCTCTTCTTCAGGCTAAACATGCCCAGTTCCCTAAGCCACTCCTCATAGGGCTTGTTCTCCAGACCCTTGATCATTTTAGTCGCTCTCCTCTGGACACATTCCAGCTTGTCAATATCTCTCTTGAATTGTGGTGCCCAGAATTGGACACAATATTCCAGATGTGGTCTAACCACTGCTGGTCACTCTGGTCCCTATAATTACACATTTTATGGAAGTACTTCATAGAGTTGTAAGAGACCCCAAGGGACATCCAGCCCTTCTGTTATACAGGAAGGCACAATCCAAGCTTTCTTGATGGATGGCCCTCTAGCCCAGTGGTTCTCAACGTTCCTAATGCCGCGACCCCTTAATACAGTTCCTCATGTTGTGGTGACCCCCAGCCATTAAATTATTTTCATTGCTACCTCATAATTGTAATTTTGCTCCTGTTATGAATCGTTATGTAAATATCTAATATGCAGGGTGTATTCTCATTCACTGGACCAAATTTGGCACAAATACCCAATACACCCAAATTTGAATACTGGTGGGGATGGGATAGGAGGATTGGTGGGAGGCTGGGAGGATGGGGTTTGGTGGGCGTTGACCTTGAGTTCGGGAGTTGTAGTTCAGCTACATCCAGAGAGCAATGTGGGCTCAAACAATGATGGGTCTGTACCAAACTTGGCACAAATACTCAATATGCCCAAATATGTCCATTGGTGAAGTTTGGGGGGAAATAGACCTTGACATTTGGGAGTTGTAGTTGCTGGGATTTATAGTTCACCTACATTCAAAAAGAGCATTCTGAACTACACCAACAATGGACTTGAACCAAACTTGGCACACAGAATTCCCATGACCAACAGAAAATACTGGAAGGGTTTGGTGGGCATTGACCTTGAGTTTGGGAGTTGTAGTTCACCTACATCCAGAGAGCACTGTGGACTCAAACAATGATGGATCTGGATCAAACTTGGCACGAATATTCAATATACCCAAATGTGAACACTGGTGAAGTTTGAGGAAAATAGACCTTGACATTGGCAAGTTGTAGTTACTGGGATTTATAGTTCACCTACTACCAAAGAGCATTCTGAAGCCCACCAACGATAGAATTAGGCCAAACTTTCCACACAGAACTCCCATGACCAACAGAAAATACTGTCTGTGATGGTCTTTGGTGACCCCTCTGACACCCCCTCCCGACCCCCAGGTTGAGAACCACTGCTCTAGCCTTTACTTTAAAGCAGGCATGGACAAACTTTGGCCACCTTCCAGGTTTTTTAGACTTCAACTCCCACAATTCCTAACAGCCTACCAGTTGTTAGAAATTGTGGGAGTTGCAGTCCAAAACACCTACAGGACCAAAGTTGGCCCATGCCTGCTCTAAAGCCTCTTGTAGCACTATAGGTTTGGGACACCTGTTCACCCATCACTACACAGAGTCCAGTAGTTACTAACTACAGTAGTTTATTTACAAAGCCCATACAAAAGGAAAAAAGGACATTTCCCAAAAAGCAGTTGGAAAGGTGCTATGAAATAACAATAGCCCATATATATTTATTATTTATTTATTTACTATATTTGTATACCGCCCTTCTCAGCCCTCAGGCGACTCAGGGCGGTTTACAGAGGCAACAGTTCGATGCCCAAGAACATCATAAAACATTTAAAACATTAATTGTTGTTGTTGTTCATTTGTTCAGTCGTCTCCGACTCTTCGTGACCTCATGGACCAGCCCATGCCAGAGCTCCCTGTCGGCCGTTACCACCCCCAGCTCCCTCAAGGTCAGTCCAGTCACTTCAAGGATGCCATCCATCCATCTTGCCCTTGGTCGGCCCCTCTTCCTTTTGCCTTCCACTTTCCCCAGAATCATTGTCTTCTCTAGGCTTTCCTGTCTCCTCATGATGTGGCCAAAGTACTTCAACTTTGTCTCTAGTCTCCTTCCCTCCAGTGAGCAGCCGGGCTTTCTTTCCTGGAGGATGGACTGGTTGGATCTTCTCGCAGTCCAAGGCACTCTCAGCACTTTCCTCCAACACCACAGCTCAAAAGCATCTCTCTTCCTTCGCTCAGCCTTCCCTAAGGTCCAGCTCTCACATCCGTAGGTGACTCCAGGGAAGACCATGGCTTTGACTAGGCAATGGATCTTGGTTGCCAGTCTGATGTCTCTACTCTTTACTATTTTATCGAGATTGGACATTGCTCTCCTCCCAAGAAGGAAGCGTCTTCTGATTTCCTGGCCACAGTCTGCATCTGCAGTAATCTTTGCACCTAGAAATACAAAGTCTGTCACGGCCTCCACGGTTTCTCCCTCTATTTTCCAGTTGTCAATCATTCTTGTTGCCATAATCTTGGGTTTTTTGACGTTTAGCTGCAACCCGGCTTTTGCGCTTTCTTCTTTCGCCTTGATTAGAAGGCTCCTCAGCTCCTCCTCGCTTTCGGCCATCAGAGTGGTGTCATCTGCATATCTGAGGTTGTTAATGTTTCTTCCAGCAATTTTCACCCCAGCTTTGCATTCATCCAGCCCCGCACATCCTCGCATGATGTGTTCTGCATACAAGTTAAAAAGGTTGGGTGAGAGGATGCAGCCTTGCCGGACGCCTTTCCCAATCTTGAACCAGTCTGTTGTTCCGTGGTCAGTTCTGAATGTTGCTCCTTGGTCCTTGTACAGATTCCTCAGGAGAGAGGGAAGGGGGCTTGGGATGCCCATCCCACCAAGAACTTGCCACAATTTATTATGATCCACACAGTCAAAGGCTTTAGAAGAGTCAATGAAGCAGAAGTAGATGTTTTTCTGAAACTCCCTGCCTTTCTCCATTATCCAGCATCCGGATATTGGCAATCTGGTCTCTGGTTCCTCTGCCTTTTCTAAACCCAGCTTGAACATCTGGCAACTCTCGCTCCATGTATTGCTGGAGTCTTCCTTGCAGGATCTTGAGCATTACCTTACTGGCATGAGAAATAAGGGCCACTGTACCAAAACCAAACAAAAGTAATAAAAACATAAGCCATTTGCGTCTCCTGATTAAAAACACATATATACAGAAGATCAATAGTCTAAAGGTACATGAAATCCAGGAAGTCAAGAACATAGGCATAAATCCATAAGCATGAAAAAAGGAACTTTTCCAAGGCAAAAATCTTTCAGGAACATAGGAAAACACAGGAGACTTGAATCATGAACTTGAGAGCTGAAATGGGAACTTGATTCTATGGCAAAGTTGTCTGCTCTGGAGACACCAAGTAAACATCACTGAATTTAAGCTTAGGCTCAACCAAGAACCCATGAGGTCATACCTTTGAGACCTGGGTTTCAAGAACTTCTCGTGGATGCCTAATTAATCTATCCTTGACTCCTTCTGTGCAGAGGCCTAATATGATATCATGGCATCTGAACCTGCTGAAGGCCCTGAAGGCCGATTCCCAACAGGAATTGACTTTTCCCTGGTTGCTAAGGAATGAACATTGGAATCCCAAACATTCCCTGTCTCCTCTGCAACTGCCAGCACTTCTTTCTGATCCGAGGCCTGCAGTTCACCCTGTTCACACACAGACTCCTCAATGGGAAACTCATCATCCCCCTTACCTGCTGAGGAATTGCTACCGGCTGTTAGGAATTGTGGGAGTTGCACTCCAAAACACTTGGAGGGTGGAACTTGGCCCATACCTGCTCTACAGCCAACATCAAGTGCAAGTTGACCATAGAATTACATTGGAGAACTGAGAGATTCCTAGAGATCACATTAATCAAATCCACAAATAAGGATCAGATCTCCAAAAGGTAAACAGCCAAATCTGGAGGGACAACTTGACATTGAAAACAGCCTTTCTCATTTGCTGGTTGGACACCATTCAGACATTTGCAATAGTTCACAACTGGGAAAGGGATACAGTTGTCATGCCATGGTTTTAAAATGCACAAAAATCAGGGAATTCACCAATGTGTCAAGTACTAATAGGAGACAAGCTGTGTTGCTTGAGCATCGGGTTGGATCAAGGTGGCATTCCAGGATACTTCCTTGAAATGCTTCTTTAGAGACTGGGGCTTTTCAGGGCAGATGGGTGGGAGGAATTAAGATCATCTGGCCATCTGGAAGGGAGGGTGCCTATTTCTTGAGCTGCTATCTAAACAGAAGAGATAGATAGATAGATCCCTCCTGTCCTTTGTTGAACGTAGCATTTGTTGGATTTTCTTGGTGGGTCTGTAGATAGTTTGTATGTTGTGTTTCCTCATCAGCTTCCCTATCACTTCTCCAGGAGTCTATCGTGTACCATGCAGCTGTGGACAAGTCTACAAGTCTACAGAGGGGCCACCAAACGCAGCATTGCCCAACACACAAATCAAGGAACATGGAAGGCACTGCAGACTCCTTCAACCAGAGAAGTCAGCCATAGCAGAGCACCTGATAAACCCACCTGGAGACAGCATATTATTTGAGAACACAGAAATGCTGGACCACTCTCACAACCACCATGTCAGGCTACACAGAGAAGCCATTGAAATCCACAAGCATGTGGACAATTTCAACAGAAAGGAGGAAACCATGAAAATGAACAAAATCTGGCTACCAGTATGAAAAAACTCTAAAATTGTAACAGCACAACAACAGAGAGAAAACAATCAGGGACATCTAATCACCTCTCAACAGAAGATTGCTCCAGGCACAGTCAGCCCATTGTATGCTAATCAAGGTGGTCAGATGAAAGATTCACACCTAGCTCCAGTAGACAAGAGTCCTTTGTCTCACCCTGGTCATTCCACAGGTATATAAACCCCTTTTCCTAGTTCCAACAGACCTCACTACCTCTGAGGATGCTTGCCATAGATGCAGGCGAAACGTCAGGAGAGAATGCCTCTAGACCATGGCCATACAGCCTGAAAAAACCTACAACAGCCCAGACGACAGTTCGTTCTCGCACACTGGATATTATTCCACAGATACACATACACCCTACTTGCCTCTTTCACTGCCAACAAACCTCTGAGGATGCCTGCCATAGATGCGTGTAAAATGTCAGGAGAGAATGCTACTGGAACATAGCCACACAGTGTGGAAAACTCACAGCAGCCCACTGATTCTGGCCATGAAAGTCTTCAATACATGGAATGGAATAGTGGGCTTTCCAGAAATCATAGAATTATTGAGTTGGAAGAGACCTGTCTCCTGCGCCAAGAGAAAGGCTCTTCTGCTCCCGTCTCCTGCCAGCTTTGTGGAGCCCGGCGGTTGATTCAGATCATGTTTTGGTGGCCAGGCGAGGCTGACACCGTGACCAGAATCTATACAGGTTGCCATAGCAGCAGAAGCACCACAAAAGCCTTTGGAGACCAGCTCAGGGCGGCCTATAAAACATGCCCATCACCGCTGTTGTTGTTGTTGCCAAGGCAAAGCTGGAAGGAGGAGGAGGAGGAGGTGCTGGGGGTTCACTCCTTCTCTCATTTCCCTGCACAGACATCCCTCCCAGCAGCGTCCTCCGAGGATGGTTTATTTGCAGCAGGAGCACGAAAGGCAAGGTGGAGAAGCTAGGCTTCGTCACCCATAGTAACAGGGCTAGGCCACCCAAGAAACGTTGCTGCTCGAGGCAAGCAATCCAAAGGGCAAGGCTGCCCTGTCCTGAGGTGGCTATGTTCGAGTTTCACTAGGACAGGGAATATCGTGGTTTTGAGCCAAATATATGGATCTTCACATGTCTGTATGCCCCTGCAATTGGAAACCACAGATTTTTTAAATCTGGATTTGTTCCCAGGTTTTATATGTTTCTTCCTGATTGGTTGGTTCCTAAAAAGAAGGTGACACTTGAGTAGAAGGCAAAAACTTTGTTTGTGTGCCGGAAACTACATGAAATGTGTGTAGGGTACATTTTCTCTGGCCAAGACAAAATTGTGGCCCCCTAGTCAATGTTGTGCATCTTTTCATAAGACTTACTTACTTAGGCGATCCCTCGTAGTCCGAGGATGATGGTCCTCCAAGGTCGGTGTCCTGGCGGTGGGTCCGTAGGTGACTGTGGAGCCCTCTTCTTGATCTGCATCGTCTCCCACAGTGAGGGCATCGGTTTCCAGGCAGAAAGTGGTCGCAGTCGGGGTTGGCTTGATGCGCCTTCCTCTTGGCACGTTTCTCTCTTTCACCCTCCATATGTACCTCTTCAAATTCTACAGCACTGCTGGTCACAGCTGACCTCCAACTGGAGCACTCAAGGGCCAGGGCTTCCCAGGTCTCAGTGTCTATGCCAGAGCTTTTAAGGTTGCCTTTGAGCCCATCCTTCAATCTCTTCAATCTCTTTTCCTGCCCTCCAACATTCCGTTTTCCGTTCTTGAGTTCGGAGTAGAGCAGCTGCTTTGGGAGACGGTGGTCGGGCATCCGGACAACGTGGCTGGTCCAGCGGAGTTGATGGCGGAGGACCATTGCTTCAGTGCTGGTGGTCTTTGCTTCTTCCAGCACGCTGATGTTTGTCTGCCTATCTTCCCAAGAGATTTGCAGGATTTTCCGGAGGCAGCGCTGATGGAATCGTTCCAGGAGTTGCATGTGACATCTGTAGACAGTCCACGTTTTGCAGGCATATAGCACGGTTGGGAGGACAATAGCTTTTCATAAGAAGAGCACTCTAGAACAGCCATAACCCAGGAACAGCAGCCTGTTGTTTGATGCCACAAATCCACAACCAAATCTGTCTGGACAGATGGCTCGAAAAAGTATCGATAATGACAAAGTTCTGTTCCTGATTTGAAAGTTTGTGTTCCTGTTTGGTTGTGCAGTGCTGACTTGGGCATAAACTTTGTTTGCGTGACAGATACTTCATTAAACATCTGAAGGGGAAAGTTTATCTGGCCAAATCAGACTTCATGAGGTACATTCGCAGCCGGCGCATGAGTTTTAGCTGTGTGAAAGCCCTTCCAGCAACCGCTGACACCTGAGTGTCAAGTTTCAGTGCTGACTCCAGGAGGACCCCCCCAGGCTGCAGACCTGTGTCTTCAGGGGGAGTGCAACCCCATCAAGCACAGGTTGCCACCCTATACCCTGATCCAACAAACAATTGACCTGGAGGATAGAGCAAACATTATCTCACTTCTCTCAAGGTTACATAGCCACAGCCTCAGTAATAAACATTCTGCACAGCATTTCTAATACACAGTAGAATCCATCTTGGAAATACATAGAAACACATTTAAAACACACATATAACTAAATTAGGAGGAAGGCGCGTCAAGCCAACCCCGACCTGGACCGCCTTCCACCTGGAAACCAATGCCTTCACTGTGGGAGAAGATGCGGGTCAAGAATAGGGCTCCACAGCCACCTACGAATCCACAAGTTAACCCATCATGGAAGACCATCTTACTTGTCCAACGAGGGATCGCCTAAGTAAGTAAGTATAACTAAATTAATCCTGACATGTCTTGTCAGGATTGATCTTCAACCTGTTTGCCCTCATCCAGAATATCACAGCAGCCAAGCACTGGTCCAGTATCCGAGGAGCTTCTTGGATGCTGGTGGAAAAGAGTAGTACAGTTGGGTGTCATCTGCGTAGAGATGACACTGAACTACAAAACTCCAGATGACCTCTCCCAGCGGTTTCATGTAGATGGTAAAAAGCATGGGAGTCAGAATGGAACCTTGCAGGACCCCACAGATCAATGGCCAGGAGTTCGAGCAGGTGTCTCCCAGCTTTGAGTCCCCCCTAGGGGGTTGAGAAGAGCGGGGTAGAAGCACTCCAAACAAACAAACAAATAAATAAATAAATAAATTCGCCAACTGGGAATGACCCTCCAGGAAGGACCAGAGCCACAGTGAAGCCGTGCCCCCCAGTCCCATCCCGGAGAGCCAGCCCAGAAGGATACCATGATCGCTGGTATCGAAAGCTGCTGAGATGTCCAAGAAAACCAGCAGAGTCACACTCCCCCTGACTAGTTCCCTACGGAGGTCATCCACCAAGGTGACCAAAGCCATCTCGGTACTGTACGTAGGCCTAAAACCAGACTGTGATTGGTCCAGAAAGTCAGTGTCATCTAGGAATCTCTGGAGCTCAGAGGCGACTACCTACTCCAGCACCTTGCCCAAAAAACAGAGGTTAGAGATTGGTCTGTAGTTGTTCAGGACGGTGGGATCAAGGAAGGTTTTCTTCAAAATCAGTCTTACAAACCCGCTGTCCCACCATGGGCCCTTACATGGTCAATATAGACCCATATAATGCCATTTGGTATGGGCATACCAAATCACCTTGTGTCTCTCCTGAGGAATCTGTATAAGGACCACGTAGCAACAATAAGAACTGACCACAGAACAACAGACTGGTTCAAGATTGGGAAAGGCGTACGGCAGAGTTGTCTACTCTCACCCAACCTTTCAACTTGTATGCAGAACACATCATGCGATGTGCGGGGCTTGAGGAAGGAAAGGCTGGGGTGAAAATTGCTGGAAGAAACATTAACAACCTTAGATATGCAGATGACACCACTTTGATGGCCGAAAGTGAGGAGGAGCTGAGGAGCCTTATGACCAAGGTGAAAGAAGAAAGTGCAAAAGCTGGGTTGCAGTTAAACATTAAAAAAAACAAGATTATGGCAACAAGAATGATTGATAAGTGGCAAATAGAGGGAGAAAACATGGAGGCAGTGGCAGGGTTTGTATTTCTAGGTGCAAAGATGACTGCAGACGCAGATTGCAGCCAGGAAATCAGGAGACGCTTCCTTCTTGGGAGGAAAGCAATGTCCAATCTCAATAAAATAGTGAAGAGTAGAGACATCACACTGGCAACGAAGATCCACATAGTTAAAGCCATGGTATTCCCCGTAGTCACCTACGGATGTGAGAGCTGGACCTTAGGGAAGGCTGAGCGAAGGAAGAGAGATGCTTTTGAGCTGTGGTGTTGGAGGAAAGTTCTGAGAGTGCCTTGGACTGCAAGAAGATCCAACCAGTCCATGCTCCAGGAAATAAAGCCTGACTGCTCATTGGATGGAAGGGTAGTAGAGACCAAGATGAAGTACTTTGGCCATATCAAGAGAAGACAAGAAAGCTTAGAGAAGACAATGATGCTTGGGAAAATGGAAGGAAAAAGGAAGAGGGGCCAACCAAGGGCAAGATGGATGGATGGCATCCTTGAAGTGGCTGGCTTGACTCTGAAGGAGCTGGGGGTGGTGACGGCCGACAGGGAGCTCTGGCGTGGGCTGGTCCATGAGGTCACGAAGAGTCGGAAACGACTGAAGGAATGAACAACAACAATGCAATTTAAGTGCATTGAATTGCCCCACTGTCTAATTTAGGGGATGGAGTTCAGTACCTTGAATAGCAACTTCAGAGTTGGACTAAACCTGGATTAAGTGCACCATTGGCATGGACGTCACCGCTGCCCCGCATTCAGGGCCATGGGTTTACTCTGCCCCATACTTGGAGGTCATTTGGCACTCCAGAATGGCTTGCGTGTGGGAGAAGAGGAGGAGAAGGCAAGCTAAGTGCCATGACTCACGCTCCCCAGAGGGCAGGCAATTCTGACATTCCTTCGCCTCCTAAAAGCAAACCTCTGCTGCTATAGAATTGAATTGTTCTTCTGGCTTATAATCAGGAAGGAAACAAGGTGTGCCTCCATGAAAAGGAGTGCATTCGAAAGCACAGCAACCAAGCTGTGGAAATTCTCCGACACACGTTGCTCCTTGTTTCCATGGGGCCCAAAGCAGAAAAAATAATGTTCATCTGGCAAAAAGCTGCTTTTAAAGAAGACAAGTCAAGACACCCACTCTTCTCATTTGACATCTGAAATAAGCCAAACCAGGCTCTGCTGGGGATTGCTGTTGTTTTGCCTGTTGCTGTTGCTGTTTAGGGTCTCCTAAGCCTCACCATAAGTGACCCTAAGGCAGGCATGGGCCAACTTGGGCCCTCCAGGTGTTTTGGACTTCAACTCCCACAATTCCTAACAGCCTACTGGCTGTGTGTATATATATATATTTGTATGTGTGTGTTTGTGTATATATATGTAGTTTTGCACATACATTGCAATGCATTTTTTGGCTTTTTAAGTCTCTTCTGCTGTGTTTTCCAGTGTTGTTATTGTCACTTGTTGGCCTGATTGGTGTCTTGTGTCCAAATCTGGTGTCAATTCATCCAGTGGTTTTGAGTTATGTTAATCCCACATTTCCTAGAGACAAAGTTGAAGTACTTTGGCCACATCATGAGGAGACAGGAAAGCCTAGAGAAGACAATTATGCTGGGGAAAGTGGAAGGCAAAAGGAAGAGGGGCCGACCAAGGGCAAGATGGATGGATGGCATCCTTGAAGTGACTGGACTGACCTTGAGGGAGCTGGGGGTGGTAACGGCCGACAGGGAGCTCTGGCGTGGGCTGGTCCATGAGGTCACGAAGAGTCGGAGACGACTGAACAAATGAACAACAACAACAACAATCCCACATTTCAGCCCTAGCTTCTGCCAACCTAGCAGTTCGAAAACATGCAAATGTGAATAGATCAATAGGTACCGCTCCAGCGGGAAGGTAACGGCGCTCCATGCAGTCATGCCGGCCACATGACCTTGGAGGTGTCTATGGACAACGCTGGCTCTTCGGCTTAGAAATGGAGATGAGCACCACACCCCAGAGTCAGACATGACTGGACTTAATGTCAGGGGACAACCTTTACCTTAATCCCACAAATGAACATTAAATTTTTATTTATATAGATGGCTTGGTTGATAAAAAAAAATGGTTCAAAACTCATTTCAGATATAGGGGGTGCTGGTGGTTCAATTCTAAAGTCACTTCCAATTTTTTTTTTAAAAAAAATCAAAACTTCTGAAACTTCCGAATCACTTTGTTAATACGGACACGCATGCACAGTAGGAATAAACCAGCACTGGCACTGAGGAAACTTCAGGGGATTCTCCCTGCCTCATTTTTAGACCAATCCTGATGAAACTTGCTACAGTGGTAGAACACATGGAACACTGTTAGCTTGCCAAATTCCATAACCTTTGACTTCTCCATGGATTTTTGGCGAACTTTCAAAGTTTTTATAAAAACATTTTTTAATAATAAAGAAAATCTGTTCCTGGTTGGAAAGTGTTATTTCCTGTTTCATTGGGTGGTCTTTACTTTGAAAGTAGTTGTTCTACTCCAGAAACTTTGTTTGTGTGGCACAAACTGTGTTAAATTGGTGGAGAACAGAAATCATAGTACAGACCCCATCAAGGGACATCTAGACTGGCCCCCTTCTTCTGGGCAGAAAGGCACCATCCAAACTCTCCTGACATCCATTTCTTCCTCTACTGAATTGGAGGGGACCTTCAAGGCACATCCATCCATTTATTTCTTTTTGCAGATGCAATCAATCATTTCATTCTATCATTACTTACTAACTGTAAAGGGCTGGCTGTGGCTGGCTACCCCAGTTATGATCATGGCAATCAGGCAAAAGTAAAATGATTGGTTTTTAAGCAGTTTATGTTCTCTTGGCATTGCAAAAGTTGCCTATTGTTTTCCTGCCTTCTTTAGACACCTTTGTAGATTCAATCAGTTTATTTTATATTTAGACAATGACTGTTACAGACAGCTATTTTGGGTCCTTCAGCCATTTTGGCTAATGAGCAGCAAGGCAGTGTGGGAAATCTAGTTTAACAGCAGAGCCTTTTGCAGTCCCTTCCATTGGGTGCCTGGCCTTCACAAGCTACAGTTAAAGATGGCTGTGATTAGCCACACTCATTTTGGCTCATCCTTCCTTGCATCGGCGGTGGTAGAAAGCATGAGATTTTAAACGTTTAGGCTTTACCAAAGTGGCTTAATGGTTGTGAAAATTAAAGTAACATTGGGAGACATTTGAACATTATGGAATATTTCCAAAAATAAAGGAAAGCGGTTCAAATTCGGATCCCCCCACTTTCCTTCATGGTTCAAAACTGCTCTGGAAGTCAACATTTTTTAATAATAAAGAAAATCTGTTCCTGGTTGGAAAGTGTTATTTCCTGTTCCATTGGGTGGTCTTTACTTTCCCTCGACTTTTAGGCTCATCCGAACGAACCTATCCAACCCTTATATAGAAGTCCACTTGCTTAACTGCCAACATAACCTCTGAAGATGCCATTAGCCACAGATACTTGTGAAACGTCAGGAGAGAATGCTGCTGGGACATGGCCAAGCAGCCCGAAAAACTCACAGGAACCCAGTGATTCCAGCCAAGAAAGGCTTCATCATCACAATGAATGTTTTCATCTTGAAAATTCATATAACCATTGAATTCTAAAGTTGGAAGGGACCCTAAGAGCCATCCAGTCCAACCCTTTGCCGTGAAGGATTACAACATACAAGTCCTCCCAACAGATGGCCATCCATCCTCTGTTTAAAAATCTCCAGAGAAAGAGACTCCACCTTATTTTCATGCAGCGGATTCCACCATTAAGGAGATCTGAACATCAGGGAAAACCGACATGGAATCACTTTTCCTTCCATTTCAATCCATGACTGCATTGTGTCCTTATCTCTGGAAGAACAGAAAACATGCTGTTTCCTCCTCTTCGATATGACCTCCTTTCAAATATGTATGTAAACATGGCTGGCGTATCCCTTCTTGACCTTCTCCGCTGCAGCCTCAAGATACCCAGTGACCTTAGCTGATTTGCACAGGGCTTCCATGTCCTTTTAGGAGTTCAGTAGACAGATTGGTACGTGTGTAAGACGCCAACAGGTTTCTGGCTGATGGGAATCAATTCCTGCTCGCTTTCCCCGCTCCTTCTGCTGGCAACAGGGAGAGAACCAATGGGCATCTCAGCGGTGCAGTAGAATCCTCCCCGTGGCTGCAAATTGTCTCATGCAAGAACCAGAGCCGGTTTCCAATGCCATCTGAGTGCCCTGCTGTTGCCGCGATAGGGAAGACAAATATATTGCAATGCTCAAGAGGAAACTATGCTTATAAGTGGATGAAAATCATAAGGAGGATCCTCTGTAAACCATTTCTTGGTCTTTCCCCTTGTGAGTCCTTGAATAGACTGTTGTGAGGCTGTTGTTGTGATGCCGAGCATCTTTTGCCCCCCCTCCCAAGTATTTGTAGTTCGCCAAGGGCCGGACAATGGATTCTGCTGCTTCCTGACCCAGCGCGCATAACTGGGTTCCTGTCTCCTCTTTGTGAACTCTCTGACTTATGCACTGGACTATGGACTCTGCTACTACCCAACCCAGCGCCCATCACTGGGCTCCTGCCCTCTTTTTATTGACTCTCTGCTTCTTGAAATGAACTGTTTGCCACATCCCTGGCTTAGGAACTTCCTTCTGGTGCTTGCCTTGAAATGCAAGCAGCCTCAGTTTCCACGCACCTTTGCCAAAGGACTATGAGATCCCCAGTTTGCGTTATGATAAAGATCCAATATTGCAATAAACTTTCGCTGGGGATGGGGATGGGATATTATAAGATGCCTGTGTATTAGTGATGCCTGTGTTTTATGACTATGATATGTATGTAACCCTTCTTAATTCCTCTGTATCCTCACCCCCCCCCCCGACCTTCGCCCCACAAAAACCGGCGTGACCAGGAACTGCGTGGGGGCAGAGCCCAAGCCTCTTTCCCCCAAATCACCTATTGATTAACTCATTTTGCATGGACAATGCTGCTGGCCCCCAATTTCGTCATCGGAGCAAGGCCAACGAAAGAGGAAGGCTCAACAGAGCCCCGGAAAGAAAGAACTGATTAATTCAACCAGATATTGTTGACCCTCCGGGTGGTCCGATATCGATCTAGCCCATTCAAATCACTCGCCAAACCCATCAAGGACAGGAAAGCCCTTTGTTTGCCAAACATCACCCTCTTCCCGCCTTGGACAATAGCCAGCATTCCAGCGGGCAGGAAAGCCCAAATCCCATCATCCTTCCCTATTGTCTGCGGCCGTCCCGCCCTCCTCGCTCCTGATTGGTCCAAACTCGGAAGCGAGTAGAGGGCGCCCATTGGCCCTCCCGAGGCGGGGAAACGCTCCCATTGGCTCTTGACGGAGGCGGGCTGCCAAACCTCCTCCCAGCTGTTCCAGCCTCAGCCAATCAGCGTGAAGCCGGCTGCCAGGGGGCAGGCGGGATTTTCAAACTGTTTTTCCTTTGTTCTGACTGTATAAAAATGCTGGAAAATCTTTATGCTGCATGCTTGCAGTGGAACGATTCCTGTAACGCATCCATTCAGCTGAATTGCAAATAAACGCTTCGATCCTGGACTCCTTTCGCCTCTGGTGGGCTTATTTGATTTTAATTATTTTTGGCACTCTTGGATTGGCTTCCGGAAAAATCTCACCAAGGTATCCAGGACCCTTTTTGGTGCGGTCCTTGGGCTTTCCTCCCTGGAGGGGCCCCCTAAAAGAGCTCGATATCAGTTGTGTCGACTTACGGAAGGCTAAGGTAACGCTTTCTCCGGAATACAGTTTGACACCACCTGAACTGCCATGGCTCCATGCTCTGCCATCATGGGAGTTGTCGTTTTACAAGGTCTATAGCCCTTCTCTGGCAAAGAGTGCTGGTGCCTCACAAATCTGCAACTCCCACGTTTCCCACGCATTGAGCCATGGCAGTTCAACTGGTGCCAAACTGTATTAATTCTACAGTGTAGATCCAGCTTAGGCCTTGGAAAGGCAGCTGTGAAGGAACCAGAGAAGATCCTGAAGTGCCAAGATGTGTAACTGAATATCGATAAATAATAAGATACAGAATGAGGGACGATGCCTAGCTCAAGAGCAGTACGTGTGAAAAAGATCTTGGAGTCATCGTGGACAATAAGTTAAACATGAGCCAACAATGTGATGCAGCGGCAAAAAAAAGCCAATGAAATTCTGGCCTGCATCAATCGGAGTGTCTAGATCCAGGGAAGTCATGCTCCCCATGCTCTATTCTGCCTTAGTCAGACCACACCTGGAATATTGTGTTCAATTCTGGGCACCACAATGGAAGGGAGATGTTGACAAGCTGGAATGTGTCCAGAGGAAGGTCACTAAAAAGATCAAGGGTCTGGAGAACAAGCCCTATGAGGAGCGGCTTAAAGAGCTGGGCATGTTTAGCCTGAAGAAGAAAAGACTGCGAGGAGACATGATAGCCAGGTATAAATATACGAGAGGAAGCCACAGGGAGGAAGGAGCAAGCTTGTTTTCTGCTTCCTTGGAGACTAGGACGCGGAGCAGTGGCTTCAAATTACAAGACAGGAGATTCCATCTGAACATTAGGAAGAACTGATTTTGAGAGCTATTCAGCAGTGGAACTCTCTGCCCCGGAGTGTGGTGGAGGCTCCTTCTTTGGAGGCTTTTAAGCAGAGGCTAGATGGCCATCTGTCAGGGGTGCTTTGAGTGCAATTTTCCTGCTTCTTGGCAGAACAGGGTTGGACTGGATGGCCCATGAGGTCTCTTCCAACTCTAGGATTCTATGATTCCCTTTTGTCTATAAGAGTTGCACAACTGGGGAAAGCAGCCATTGCAACTCGTGTTAGAAGGGATGCTGTGCGAAGGAGAAAGGTGTGCTAAGAGAGATGACAAGGGCGCATGATCAAGGGGGTTAATAATGCAAGCGCCAGCCTGCTTTCCTGTCTGCGACTCATTCCTCATCCGCCGGCATCCACATTTGCATGCTAAACAGATGAGGAAAGCCCCCACATCTCTGGCTCTGACAGCATGATGAATGACCCAGGATGATCCGCAGAGGAGGAGGTGGTTGATGCTGCCTTTACCTATATTGCCAGAGAGAAGGCTGCAGGGCCGTCAGGCAATCAGGACGACAAATGGATTGCCTGCAGAGAGCTCCCAAGAGACCCCAGGAGGGTCTGCACACACATGCTTGCGTTCCTTTACAAAATAAAAATCTGTGTTTGCATGGACAGAATCATTGAGTTGCTGTGAGTTTTCCGGGCTGTATGGCCATGTTCTGGCAGCACTCTTTCCTGATGTTTCATAGAATCATAGAATCAAAGAGTTGGAAGAGACCTCGTGGGCCATCCAGTCCAACCCCATTCTGCCAAGAAGCAGGAATATTGCATTCAAATCACCCCTGACAGATGGCCATCCAGCCTCTGTTTAAAGGTTTCCAAAGAAGGAGCCTCCACCACACTCCAGGGCAGAGAGTTCCACTGCTGAACGGCTCTCACAGTCAGGAAGTTCTTCCTCATGTTCAGATGGAATCTCCTCTCTTGTAGTTTGAAGCCATTGTTTCGCATCCTAGTCTCCAGGGAAGCAGTAAACAAGCTTGCTCCCTCCTCCCTGTGGCTTCCTCTCACATATTTATACATGGCTATCATATCCCCTCTCAGCCTTCTCTTCTTCAGGCTAAACATGCCCAGCTCCTTAAGCTGCTCCTCATAGGGCTTGTTCTCCAGACCCTTGATCATTTGAGTCGCCCTCCTCTGGACACATTCCAGCTTGTCAATATCTCTCTTCAATTGTGGTGCCCAGAATTGGACACAATATTCCAGGTAACATGGTCTAACCAAGGTGGAAAAGAGCATGGGGAGCATGACTTCCCTAGATCTAGACACTAGGCTCCTCTTGATGCAGGTCAAAATCCCATTGGCCTTTTTTGCCTGCATCTGTGTCTGGCATCTTTTTTCACCTGCATCTGTGGCTGGCATCCCCAGAGGTTTGTTCAGACGTCTGTTGGAAATGAGGCAAGTGGAGTGAATATATATCTGTAGAATATCCAGGGTGGGAGAAAGAACCCTTGTCTGCTGAAGCAAGTGTGAATGCTGCGATAAGCTGGCTTGATTAGCATTCAGTAGCCTTGCAGCTGCAAAATCAATCAGTGTTTTCACCTGGAAGCATCCTTTCATAGAATCATAGAGTTGGAAGAGACCTCGTGGGCCATCTAGTCCAACCCCCTGCCAAGAAGCAGGACAATTGCATTTAAAGCACCCTTTGTTTGAGAAGTGTTCACTGGAACAGCATTGTTTGCTGTCTGGAGTTCCCCTGTTGCTTATTTATTTATTTATCTATCGTGTCAGGAGCAAACCAAACAGTTGTATTGCATTTTTTAACAAACAAACAAACCAACAAAAAACAAAACACAAAGTTTGCAAGTTTGGTAGTTGATTAAATGTCCTTTGACCAGTATCTGGCCACTTAGAGTGCTTCTGGTGTTGCTGCAAGAAGGTCCTCCATTGTGCATCATGTGGCAGGGCTCAGGGTGCATTGCAGCAGGTGGTCAGTGGTTTGCTCTTCTCCGCACTCGCATGTCATGGATTCCACTTTGTGGCCCCATTTCTTGAGGTTGGCTCTGCATCTCGTGGTGCCAGAGCGCAGTCTGTTCAGCGCCTTCCAAGTTGCCCAGTCCTCTGTGTGCCCAGGAGGGAGTCTCTCCTTTGGTACCAGCCATTGATTGAGGTTCTGGGTTTGAGCCTGCCACTTTTGGACTCTCGCTTGCTGGGGATGTAGAGGGAGATGCGTTTGGACAGATACGCTGGGCCGGAGCTGTATAGGGTTTTGTAGGTCAAAACCAGCACTTTGAATTGTGCTCGGAACTGGATTGGCAGCCAGTGGAGCTGACATAACAGAGGGGTGGTATGCTCCCTGTATGATGCTCCGGTGAGTAATCTGGCTGCCCACTGGACTAATTGAAGTTTCCGAACAGTCTTCAAAGGCAACCCCATGTAGAGTGGGTAGCAGTAATCTATTCGGGATGTAACAAGAGCGTGGACCACTGTGGCCAGATATGACAGCCCAAGGTACGGGCGCAACTGGAGCACAAGTTTTAACTATTGCAATGCGCTCTATGTGGGGCTGCCCTTGAAGACAGCTCGGAAGCTCCAATTGATATAACGGGCGGCAGCCAGGCTCCTTACTGGAGCAAACTATAGGGAGCATTCAACGCCCCTTTTAAAACAGCTTCACTGGCTGTTGATAAGTTGCCAAGCCAAATACACGGTGCAGGCCATGATCTATAAAGCCCTAAACGATTCGAACCCCACCTATCTTCGCAATTGCATCTCCTTCTATGAACTGGCGCAAACTTTAAGATCTTCTAGGGAGGCCCTGCTTTTGCTCCCTCCACCGTCACAAGCATGGTTGGTGGGTACAAGAGAGAGGGCCTTCTCGGTGGTGGCCCCCTGCCTTTGGAACACCCTTCATAAGACAGGCCTCATCCCTCCCCTCCTTTCGTAAGAGCCTGAAGACCTGGTAGTTTACACAAACCTTTGAGAACTACTACTTCTAACTCTACCCCAGATGCTGTTGAAATTGGCCATATCTTTTCTACCAATTACCCAGGTCACTCTCTTCTCTTAGGCCCTGGAAATGTACAGCCATAGACTCTACCGAATTTCCTGGGCCCTCTAAAATCGCACCAGCCCGACCCGGCCTTTTAAACCGCCTTGAACAGGCAGGATTATTTTAAATATATGTGCTATTGTGGTTTTTAATGCTTACATTGTCTTGTTAATTTTATGTTTATGCTGTTTTCTTTGTATGTATTGATTATGTTACTTGGGAACCGCTCTGAGTCCCCTTGGGGAGATAGAGCAGTATATAAAGTTTTGCTGTTGTTGTTGTTGGACTTTACAGCTTCATGTCTACCCAATGTAACCCTGCTTCATGCACAATGGAGGACTTTCTTATAGTAACACCGGAGTCACTCCAAGTTGCCAGCTACTGGTCAAAGGACATTTAATCAACTACCAAGCTTGCAAACTTTGTGTTTTGCTTGTTTGTTTGTTAAAAAATGCAATACAACTGTTTGGTTTGCTCCTGACACGATAAATAAATAAATAGCAGAAGCTGAATGGCCATTTGTCGGGAGCGCTTGGATTGTGGATTCCTTGCCTGGCAGAAAGAAGGGGGTTGGGCTGGATGACCCTTGGGGGTCTCTTCCAACTCTAGGATTGTATAAGAAGAGTTGGAGGACGCCCTCTCCGTCCTTGTATCCTTTCCCTCCACCCCCCTTGTTGGGCCATCTTAGGTCGCATTCCACGTTGCATCTCTTCCACACCGTACAGTTAGAGCGCTATGATTCCAGTTTCCCTGGATCCTCAACTAGTGAGCAGATTACAACCTATTAATGAAATACGTGCTGGAAGCGCGACTGTCTGGACGGAAAGGGAAGCCAGGAAGCCAAAGAGAGGCGGGGGGAGAGGAGAGAGAGCCTGTCCCTTTGACCACGCCCACACAACACCTGCTCATCCAATGGCTGGCGAGCGCCAGGGGGGAGCAGCCAATGGCACGTGTCGCGGGGCGGGGCGTCGAGCCAGGGAGATTCCATCAGTGTTGGAAAGGCGGAGTCGAGTCCTTGGCCACGCCCACGGATAGTCTCCTCCAATGGTGGTGTCGTTGTGGAGGAGGCGGCCAATGGGAGCGTCGCGGGGGCGTGGCTTTAGCAGCAGAGGGGAAGGCAGAGCTTGGCGTTGCTGGCAGTGCGGTCTTGGGAGGCGGCCGAGGCTGGGTCGCTGTCCATGGTGCTGAAGGAGCTGCTCGGTTTCCCATTGGGGAGCTGTCCGTGGTCCTGAAGGAGAGACTCAGCTTCCCCATAGGGAGCTGCCCGTGGTACTGAAGGGGCCACACCGGTTCCTGCGGTGGCTGTCCATGGTGCTGAAGGAGCGGATCGGTTTCCCATAGGGAGCTGTCAGTGGTGCTGAAGGAGGCACTCAGTTTCTCATGGGAAGCTGTCTACAGTGCTGAAGGTGCCACTCGGTTTCTCATAGGGAGCTGCTGGTGGTACTGAAGGGGCGACACCGTTTCCCGCGGTGGCTGTCCACAGTACTGAAGGAACTGCTCATTTTCCCACAGTGAGCTGTCAGTGGTGCGGAAGGAGCTATTTGGTTTCCCGTGGGAAGCTGTCTACAGTGCTGAAGGTGCACTCAGTTTCTCATAGGGAACTGCCCTTGGTGCTGAAGGAGCCACTCAGTTTCCCACGCGGAGCTGCCAGTGATGCTGAAGGAGCACCACCATTTCCCTTGGTGAACTGTCCGTAGTGGTGAAGGAGCCACTTGGTTACTGATCGCTGAAAGAGCTCCCGCATAGGGAGCTGCCTGTGGTGCTGAAGGAGCCACTCAGTTTCCGACACAGAGCTGCCCGTGGTGCTGAAGGAGTCACTCTGTTTCCCACACGGAGCTGCCCGTGGTGCTGAAGGCGCCACTCTGTTTCCCACACGGAGCTGCCCGTGGTGTTGAAGGGGCAGCACCATTTCCCGTGGTAAACTGTCCGTGGTGCTGAAGGAGCCACTCAGTTTCCGACACTGAGCTGCCCGTGGTGCTGAAGGAGCCACTCTGTTCCCCACACCGGAGCTGCCCGTGGTGCTGAAGGGGCAGCACAATTTCCCGTGGTGAGCTGTCCGTTGTGCTGAAGGAGCCATTCGGTTACCCATTGGGATCTGTCCACACTGCTGAAAGAGCTCCCGCCGTTTTCTCCACATCCGCGGTTGTTTCTCCTCCTCTTCCTCGCCCTCCTCCCATGGAAGAGATGGAAGAGGAGCTCAAGTGCCCCGTCTGTGGCTCCTTCTACCGGGAGCCGCTCATCCTGCCCTGTTCACACAACCTCTGCCAGGCCTGCGCCAGGAACATCCTGGTCCAGACGCCGGAGGCCGAATCCCCGCAGAGCCGTCGCCGCCGCGCTTCCGGCTCGGCCTCCACCGCATCGGGCGACTATGACTACCTGGACCTGGACAAGATGAGCCTCTACAGCGAGGCCGACAGCGGCTACGGCTCCTACGGGGGCTTTGCCAGTGCTCCGCCGACCCCTTGCCAGAAGTCGCCCAACGGCGTGAGGGTTTTCCCGCCGACGTTGCCGCCACAACCGCCGGGTTCGGGAGCCACGGGGGCTTCGTCGTCGTCATCATCCTCACACCTTCATCCTCCAGGTTCGTCGCTGGCCCCTGTGCCCCGTAACGCATGCCTGACTTGCCCACAATGCCACCGCAGCCTCATCCTAGATGAGCGGGGTCTGCGGGGCTTCCCAAAGAACCGCGTGCTGGAGGGCGTAATTGACCGCTACCAGCAGAGCAAGGCGGCCGCCCTGCGGTGCCAACTGTGTGAGAAGGCACCCAAGGAAGCCACCGTGATGTGCGAGCAGTGCGACGTCTTCTACTGCGACCCTTGCCGCCTGCGCTGCCACCCGCCTCGGGGTCCTTTGGCCAAGCACCGGCTCCTGCCCCCAGCGCAAGGCAGGGTCAGCCGACGGCTCAGCCCACGCAAGATCTCCACCTGCACCGACCACGAGCTGGAGAACCACAGCATGTACTGCGTCCAGTGCAAGGTGCCCGTCTGCTACCAGTGCCTGGAGGAGGGCAAGCACAACAACCACGAGGTCAAGGCCCTGGGTGCCATGTGGAAGCTCCATAAGGTCAGTGGAGTGCGGGGATGCACATGATTATCCTTATCTGTTGTGCGGTTTCCAGGCTGTATGGCTGCATGCTAGCAGCATTTTCTCCTGACATTTTGCCTGCATCCATAAAAGCTGGGAACTAGTATAGATTTTTTTAAAAATTCAAGATATCTCAGGCTTTGGCAAACTTGGGCCCTCCAAGTATTTTGGACTTTGGTAGGCTGTTAGGAATTATGGGAGTTGGAGTCCAAAACACCTGGAGGGCCAGAGTTTGCCCAAGCCTGAGATAGATAAATAGATAGATAGATAGCCATTTTATACAAGGGATCCTTGCATATAGAATCATAGAATCAAAGAGTTGGAAGAGACCTCATGGGCCATCCAGTCCAACCCCCTGCCAAGAAGCAGGAATATTGCATTCAAATCACCCCTGACAGATGGCCATCCAGCCTCTGTTTAAAAGCTTCCAAAGAAGGAGCCTCCACCACACTCCGGGGCAGAGAGTTCCACTGCTGAACGGCTCTCACAGTCAGGAAGTTCTTCCTCATGTTCAGATGGAATCTCCTCTCTTGTAGTTTGAAGCCATTGCTCCATTGCGTCCTAGTCTCCAGGGAAGCAGAAAGGAAGCTTGCTCCCTCCTCCCTGTTGCTTCCTCTCACATATTTATACATGGCTATCATATCTCCTCTCAGCCTTCTCTTCTTCAGGCTAAACATGCCCAGCTCCTTAAGCCGCTCCTCATAGGATTGTTCTCCAGACCTTTTATCATTTTATAATGGGGCTCGAGCATCCATGGATTTGGGTATCCGCTGAACCAAACTTGAGTGGATTCAAAGAACCAATGTTTAGAGTTATTTTACTACAACACTATGTATAACACACCACTGTATATTATCGTACAGTGGTGGATTTTGGTATCCGCAAGGGTTCTAGCACCAAACACCAATAGATACCAAATGCCCAACGTATAGAGCTATTTTGGAACTAGCATAGATCTTGAAGATTGGGGAGAATGTGATTAACCATTTCATCAACATGTTGAATTCCAACAACATTCCTTTAAGGTTGGCAAGTATTAATATTTCTTTATTGCACTTGAAATGGGATGGAGATGGAAATCAGAACTATATTGGTGCCTGAGTTCATGTGTATATTTTGATGGTGCCTCGGGGCCATTTTGGACTACAACTCCCAGAGTTTGCCAAGGGATACTGGGAGTTGTAGTCCAAAAGAAAAAAAGAATATCCTTAGATTCTTGGGTAGTTTTCCTGAAGCTTTAAGGTTCCTCCCAAGCCCTTATTTTGGCAAAAGCTCATTTAACTTGTAGGAATGGAATTACCCAAAAGCGCAAAGCAAATATTGGTCCCGGGGATTATAGCAGATTTCCTAATGTGCTAAAAACAAGATTGTCGCCTCTGCTTTGCATGTGAACTTGGTGACAAGACACCATACTCTGCAAATGAGGCAGACCCAGGGAATTAATATATTTCAAATAGAAAGGCATCGTGTGTTTTGGCTTGATTGGAAGGCATTGATTGTGATTGCAGGGAAAACACTTGAGGCATCTGCAGGCGAAACATCAGGAGAAAATGCTGCTAGAACACAACCATACAGCCCAGAAAATACACAACACCCCATTGATTCTGACTGTGAAAGCCTTTGACAATACATTATCTCTAAATAGAGATGCAAGGCAGTTTTCTTCATGTCTGGTTCTCCCTCCTTCTCTTCTTTCTCTACCCTGTCTCTCTCACTCTTTCCTCCTCTTTTTCTCCCTCCTTTCTTCACATCTCTGACCTGAACCCAATGGGTAAGACCCTATCCATTGAATCAAGGGGACTTGCTTGTGTGTTGAGTCAACATTGAAGGAACCTATGCCATTGAGAAGAATAATAGGGTTCTGGTCTTGAGTTCCTGTCTTATCCTCCCCAAACCTTTCTCCCTGTCTTCTCTGTCTCTCTTACTCTTTCCTACTCTCTTTCTCCCTCTCTCCCTCCTTTCCTGAACTCAATGAGTAAGACCCTATTAGGTTAGACCCATTGAATTGAAGGTACTTGCTTGTGTGTTGAGTCAACATTGAAGGTACCTATGCCATTGAGAAGAATAATAGGGTTCTGGTCTTGAGTTCCTGTTTTATCCTCCCCAAACCTTTCTCCTTGTCTTCTCTTTCTCTCTCACTCTTTCCTCCTTTCTTTCTCCCTTTCTCCCTCCTTTCCTGAACCCAATGAGTAAGACCCTATTAGGTTAGACCCATTGAATTGAAGGGACTTGCTTGTGTGTTGAATCAACATTCAAGGCACCTATGCCATTGAGAAGAATAATAGAGTTCTGGTCTTGAGTTCCTGTCTTATCCTCCCCAAATGTGTCTTCTCTGTCTCTCTCACTCTTTCCTCCTCTCTTTCTCCCTCTCTCCCTCCTTTCATCATATCTTTGACCTGAACCCAATGAGTAAGACCCTATTAGGTTAGACCCATTGAATTGAAGGGACTTGCTTGTGTGTTGAGTCAACATTCAAGGCACCTATGCCATTGAAATCAATCAATAGGTCTTGAGTTCCTCTCCTATCCTGCCCAATCATCCCCAGCCTGTAACCCCAATCATCCCCAGCCTTCAACCCCCATCATCCCCAGCCTGGCAAGAGCAATAGGACCTATAGTACCAGCATATCTGTGTGGAAGGGAGCAACAATTCTTTTCCTGCTTCCATTCATCTTTTGGCTCTGTTCCTTCCTCTCTGCAGCATCATTTCTCCAAAGTCCCTAGCTATCCCTCCTTTTTCCTTCTCAATTTCCATCATCCCTAGCCAGGTAGGAACAATGGGATCTGTAGTCCAAGAATATCAGTGCCGAAAGGAGCAACAGTTTCTTTCCTGACGCCATTCATCTCTCGAATTCCTTCATCCCTCTCTGCAGCCTCATCGTCGTCATCGTATCTCTCTCTTTCTCCAAAGCTCTTGTTTATTGGGTTGTTGTAGGTTTTTTCAGGCTATATGGCCATGTTCTAGAGGCATTTCTCCTGACGTTTCGCCTGCATCTATGGCAAGCATCCTCAGAGGTAGTGAGGATGCTTACCTCACTACCGCTGAGGATGCTTGCCATAGATGCAGGCGAAATGTCAGGAGAAATGCCTCTAGAACATGGCCATATAGCCCGAAAAAAACCTAAAACAACCCAGTGATTCTGGCCATGAAAGCCTTCGACAATACTCTTTATCATTCATTCTATTCTTTTCCCTTCTTGCTTTCCCTTGGAATCTTCTCCCACTCTCCCAGCCATTCCTCCTTATCAGCCATTGCCTTCTGGATCAGTTTGCTCCCCGCCATCTCTCCTTCCCCTTCTCCAGCTCCAATGATTGAGTCTCTCTCCTTGTAAACAGCACGTCCAGCCTTCTGTCTCTATGCACTTTATGACCCCCCTTCCCCTTATCATGGGGGCATAGTCATCTCTTGCCAAGGGGGTCCAAGCACACACCAGCTTCCCCCCTTTTTGCTCTCCTCTTGGCTGCCAGTCAAGCCTTTGCACCAAGCTGCATGCAGTGTTATGGGGTGATAAGGATGGGGTGAATGTGGGGTGCTGTGAGGATGGGGCGGAAGGGCCAGAGGTGGGATCAATGGGGTCACTGGATTCCTCTCTTTATTGCATTGGCCTGGTTTCCATTGCCATCCAGTGTTTTCCTCCTGCCTGCATGTAGCCAATGGTCCAGAATGCAGCCTTGGACGTGGCTGCCATGTTTGGCTTTCCTCTGCCAAGGATCCAGAGCTGGAAAGAGGCAAAAACAGGTCCTGGTGTCTTGATGGCACTTGCCATAGTCTGATCTGGGTGCAGCATGTTTATCTTGAGAGAAGGGAGCATGAGAGCCATGTTTAAATATGGGAAGGGATGTCCCTTGAGGAGGGAGAAAGCTTCTTTTCAGGTTCTCTAGAGACTAGGATGCAACAGAGCAATTGATTCATATTGCAGGGGAAATGAGTCAACCTCAACATCAGAAAGAACTTCCTCACATTGAGAGGACTATGCCACCTGGGACTCTGGTGGAGTCTCCTTCTCTGGAGGTTTTTAAGCAGAGGCTGGATGGCCATCAATCGGGAGTGCTTGGGTTGTGTCTTCCTACCTGACAGAATGGGATTGAAATGGATGGCCAATATTAATGTTGCAATTAGCAAGCTTGAATTAGTATTTGAGTAGCCATGAAGCTGCAAAGTCAATCAGTGAGGGTATTTGCATAGAGGTAACCCGGCCTCTGTTGTCTGGAGGCATCCTGTGTTTCTGAGGTGTTCACTGGCAACTGATTGTTGGCTGTCTGGTGTTCTCCTGTTTCTGTGTGATGTTCCTTGTTAACTGCCTTGATTATGCTGTTTTTTAGTACTGGTAGCCAGACTTTGTTCATTTTCATGGTTTCCTCCTTTCTGTTGGAATTGTCGACATGCTTCATGTGGATTTCAATGGCATCTCTGTGTCATCTGACATGATGGTTGTCAGAATGGTCCAGTATTTCTGTGTTCTCCAGTAGTATTCTGTGTCCATGTTGGTTCATCAAGTGCTCTGCTATGGCTGACTTCTTTGGTTGAATTAGTCTGCAGTGCTTTTCGTGGTGCTGGAACATAGCCATACAGCCCGAAAAACTCATAGCAAGCCTCATCTTTGTTGACATTCAGCAATGGACAGATCTACTTGAGTTGGGAAGAAGCAACAGGACTACAGTTATAGTTTCTGCTTCCCACTGAACCTGAATGTTTGTCTCACCTCCCATTCACATACACAGATTTGCCAGTTACCCATGTCTTGCTTTGATCTGAGAATCTTACTTTGCAATGGTGACCCCATCTTTGAGGTAACTGGGTCAGAGAAGCCAACTCTTGCAGGGATGCATTTCCAGATGTCTTCTTCTTTGCCCCCACATCTCCTTATGAGCATACGCATGTGCATAGCAGCACATCTTTGCTTGGGTGTGCTCTGGGATCATGGATCCCCATTCCCAAAATTGGCATCAGGTGCATCTACATTATAATATTAATGCAGTTTAGCACCAGTTTAACTGACATAGCTCAATATTCTGCAATTGTGGGAGTGAGAGTTTGATGAGTTCTAGCTTCCTCTACCAAAGAGGGATGGTGTTTCACCAAACTACAACTCCCATGATTCTACAGCATTGAGCCATGGGAATTCAAGTGGTGTCAAAAATTAATTCTATAGTAGACACACACCATTAGAAGTCATTTCAAAATATGAAGTTAAAGCTATTAAATAAAATACTGGGTCAAAAATCCCATTGATTCAATGGATCGGCCTTCATTGGGCCTCATAGTTGGATTCAGACCCATTCCTTCTCAATCCCAGGTCCCATCTACACTGCCATATAAAATCCGTATTTATCTGCTTTGAAATGGATTACCTTCCAGTGTAGGGTCATATAATCCAGTTCAAAGCAGCTAATGTGGATTATCTTCTATGATAATCTGGATTATATGGCAGTGTAGAAGGGCCTTCAGGCTTCAACATCATTGTTGTGTGCCTTCATGTAGTTTCTTACTTATGGAGATGTTGTCACATCTAATCACCTCTCAACAAAAGTTTGCTCTAGGCACTGTCAGGCCATTATATGCTAATCAAGGTGGTCAGTTGAAACATTCACACCTAGCTCCAGCAGACAAGAGTCCTTTGTCTCACCCTGGTCATTCCACAGATATATAAACCCCTTTTCCTAGTTCCAACAGACCTCACTACCTCTGAGGATGCTTGCCATAGATGCAGGTGAAATGTCAGGAGAGAATGCCTCTAGACCATGGCCATATATAAGCCCAAAAAACCTACAACAACCCGTTGTCACATAGTTTTACAAGAAGATCTGTTTGGAGGGAGATTGTCATGAGTTTCCTCTGAGGCTGAGAGACTGTGACCTTCCCAAGGTCACCAGTGGGAAACTCTGGTTTCAATTCTCAATCCCGTGCTGGCTCTCTTCAACACAATACATGGGGTCAACCTTCCTGTCCAGAGATGATGTGAAAGGAACACAATGAATATAATATTTTAGACATCCATTGGGAGTCTTCACTGCAACACATCCTCATAACCTTCTGAGATATCACTCATGGATATGTACAAGGGTTGAATGAAAAGTAATGCCTCCACCTCAACAGATGGCAGTACTGGTATGCAGCAAGTACTGGCTTTTTCAGTAGACTCTCCTCTACAGTTTCATTTTGGCGGGAAGCCTTAGCAGAAAAAGTGATGCCTCCACTTTCGTAACTCCTCAACAGATGGCAGTACTGGTATGCGGCAGGTACTGACTTGTTCAGTAGACTCTCCTCCACAGTTCCATTTTGGCGGGAAGCCTTAGCAGAAAAAGAAATGTCTCCACCTTCGTAACTTCAACAGATGGCAGTACTGGTATGTGGCAGGTACTGGATTGTTCAGTAGACTCTCCTCTACAGTTTCATTTTGTAGGGAAGCATCAGCATTGAATGATTGTGTTGTTAAAGTGCAAAGTTTGGAACTCTGCACAGACAGTTGGTCAATGCGACTTAAGCAACGTGTAGTCATTGAATTCTTAAGAGCAGAAGGTGTCACCTCAAAGGAGATTCATCAGAGAATGCAAGCTTTTTATGGTGATTGTGTTGATGTGAGTACTGTGTGAGTAAGTTGAAAGATGTTGAGGTGGGAACATCTGACTTGCGTGACAAACAAAGAGTTGGATGTCCTGTGACAGCAACCACTGAGTTTCACAAGCAAAAGGTTGACAGATTGATTCAGGATGATCATCGTATCACTCAGACAGAAAATTCAACCATAATCGGCATTTCACAAGAATGTGTGGGTCACATTATTGCTTTGCTTGGCTATTGGAAGATCTGTGCACGATGGGTACCCAGGATGAGAGAACGGTGAGACGCTGGTTGCGAAAACAGAGTGTCGACTTCTTCCGTGACGGCTTCAGAAAACTTGTTCATTGTTGGCAGAAATTTATCCAATTCTCTGGTGATTATGTGGAAAAGTGAATAGTGGTAGTTAATGAGCACATTCTAAGGATTATTTCTGCTTTGATTTATTAAAATATTCCAATCCAAACCCAAGTAATGAAGGTGGAGGCATTACTTTTCATTCTACCCTCATATATAGCTACAGAACACATTAACTGTCATATGATTGCTATTCCTCTGAAGGTATTTCGTAGGTAAGTGACCAAGGAAAACACTTCTGACAGCTCTCTGGATGCAATACTGGTTCTTTAGTACTCCACTTTGGCAGGAAAAACGAAATGCAAAGATACAAAATGGGGGACAATGCCCGGCTTGAGAGCAGTACGTGTGAAAAAGATCTTGGAGTCCTCGTGGACAACAAGTTAAACATGAGCCAGGAATGTGATGTGGCAGCAAAAAAAGCCAATGGGATTTTGGCCTGCATCAATAGGAGCATAGTGTCTAGATCTAAGGAAGTCATGCTCCCCATGCTCTATTCTGCTCTGGTTAGACCACACCTGGAATATTGTGTCCAATTTTGGGCACCACAATTCAAGAGAGATATTGACAAGCTGGAATGTGTCCAGAGGAGAGCGACTCAAATGATCAAGGGTCTGGAGAACAAGCCCTATGAGGAGCGGCTTAAGGAGCTGGGCATGTTTAGCCTGAAGAAGAGAAGGCTGAGAGGGGATATGATAGCCATGTATAAATATGTGAGAGGAAGCCACAGGGAGGAGGGAGCAAGCTTGTTTTCTGCTTCCCTGGAGATTAGGACGCAATGGAACAATGGCTTCAAACTACAAGAGAGGAGATTCCATCTGAACATGAGGAAGAACTTCCTGACTGTGAGAGCCGTTCAGCAGTGGAACTCTCTGCCTCGGAGTGTGGTGGAGGCTCCTTCTATGGAAGCTTTTAAACAGAGGCTGGATGGCCATCTGTCAGGGGTGATTTGAATGCAATATTCCTGCTTCTTGGCAGAATGGGGTTGGACTGGATGGCCCATGAGGTCTCTTCCAACTCTTTGATTCTATGATTCTATGATTTAGACATGAACCAGAACGCCCCAGCTTTAGAGGCTTTCTGTTGTACACGGTGCATCTATACCAGGCATGGGCAAACTTGGGCCCTCCCTCCAGGTGTTTTGGACTTCAACTCCCACCATTCCTAACAGCCTCAGGCCTTTCCTTTTCCCCCTCAGCCGCCCCTCAGCTGTTAGGAATGGTGGGAGTTGAAGTCCAAAAAACCTGGAGGGAGAGCTCAAGTTTCCCATGCCTAGGCAATACATTAGAGTTAATGCACCACATTTAATTGAGTCCTAGGAAGTTGTAGTTTGGCAAAGCAGCAGTACTCTTTGGCAGTGCAATTATAGGTTCGTGCAATCCTGAATACTTTCAGCCTGCTTTGCCCATGGGAAATCTCTATGGAGCTGAGGCAGGGACGGAGGCATGTTTGCCCAAACAAAGGACAATATTTGCAGTTCAGACAAGCCAGGTTCCATCTTTTCTCTCACTGCCCCAAAATGAGAGCCCTCCTCCAAAGAAGCTCCCATCTATTATGGAAAATGCTTAATTTTTTAAAGTTTACAGATGTTTTATACTTTAGTAAAAAAAAAGTTTCCATTTATTTATTACTAGCCGTCCCCTGCCAGGCGTTGCTGTGACTCAGTCTGGTGATCTGGAAAATAAAGTAATGAGAAAGTGTTGGTTTCTAATATATGTAATTTCTTTATGCTTGTTGGTAAACAGTATTTCTTGCTGTTTCTTTGTCAGTGTTGGTGTGGAGATTGTCTGGTTTGCCCACCCTGGAACATGCAACATATCATTGCCCTTCTTTAGGGGTCCCTTTCAAATCTATGCTACTATATGTGTGTGTGTGAATTATATATATCTATGGATATCTTTGACTGGATGGCTCTTTGTCAGGAGGGCTTTGTTTACATTTTCTTGCCCTGGTGAAGGGAGTTGGACTGGATGGCCTTAAGTATTTTCTGTTGGTCATGGGGGTTCTGTGTGAGATGTTTGACCTATTCTATCATTCGGGTGCTGGCTGCACGTCAACGACTTAAATCAAGACATAGTTTTCTTAGATCTACAGAGACACTTGCTGGAACACCCCAGCAAGCGAGAGTCCAAAAGTGGCAGGCCCAAACCCAGCACCTCAATCCATGTGTGATACCAGATGAGAGACTCCCCCCTGGGTACACAGAAGATTGGGCAACTTGGAAGGCGCGGAACAGACTGTGCTCTGGCACCACGAGATGCAGAGCCAACCTCAAGAAATGTGGCTACAAAGTGGAATCCTCGGCATGCGAGTGCGGAGAAGAACAAACCACTGACCACCTGCTGCAATGCACCCTGAGCCCTGCCACATGCACCATGGAGGACCTCCTTGCGGAAACACCAAAGGCACTCCAAGTGGCCAGATACTGGTCAAAGGACATTTAATCAACTACCAAACTCACAAATTTTGTATTTTGTCTGTTTGTTTGCTTTGTTCTGTTAGAAATGTAATATAATTGACTGGTTGCCCTGACACCACAAATAAAATAGTTCACCTACAATCAAAGAGCATTCTGAACTCCACCAATGATGGAATTGAATCAAATATGGCACACAGAACTCCCACGACGAACAGAAAATATATATCAGTGATTGGTTGGGGGGGGGGGGGGCGCCAAAATACTGTTTGCTTACCATTGAAAATTACCTAGGGCCGCCTCCGCTTCTTGATGGAGGAAATCTTGGCACGTGGTCACAGGGAGGCCTCAGCGCCATTCTTCTCGACATTCGAAGTTATGCCTTTGACACAAATTGTTCTGACGTTCTCTCCTTAAGAAGCCAGATGCAACCCACTAGCCACTTATGTAATGACTGTGACTGGTGCTAATTGGTGCAAATTACCTCCTCTGGGGTGAAATCCCCACTGCTGCCAAGTATTTAGTCTTTGGAGACTGCAAATATTAAAAGCCACAAAACCCTATTAAAGCCAACTCCTTTTCCATATACAGGAGAAAGCATGGTATACTGGTTTGGCATTGGGTTATGATGGCCCCACTGGTGGTGCAGTGTGTTAAACCACCGAGCTGCTGAACTTGCTGACCAAAAGGCCAGTGGTTCATGTGCTGTCGCACGCTGGGCCTGTGCATGAGACTGTAGACAGGACATAAATTCCGTGTGCCCAACGGATTAAAGGCCCTTGGATTTCCTTAAAACAGAGTCTTTAGATTGCTTAAAGGTTCAACAAAGTTCTTTATTATTGATGAAAACAAACAGGTACTTTAAAGCTTTCTTAACAGTCTATTGGCTCTCTCTCAATCTTGTCCACAGGGAACAGGCACTATCTTCATAAACTGTATTTTAGCTAATAGGGAAATCCTTAACTTCTAATCTGGGCAGTCTGTCTTTGCCTCTGTTGGCGTGGATGTTGGGGTTCAGCCTGATCCTGATCTCTGTGAACAGGATTCTCTGATAGTTTTTCCAACTGAGCAAGCTCTCCCTGACTCTGCCAGTGTGGAATCTGTTGTTGATGCAAAGGTCAGTGGGGATGAAAATGAAACCCAACAGCTGGAAGAGAATGTTTTGGAAGTTAGCCGTGATATCTCTCCACCTGGGGCTGCTAATGAGGACCGAAGAGAACAGATAGTCAGAGATAGAAATGTTTCCCAGTTGCTACGAAGGTCACAGCGCTTACAGCAGAAAGAGGCCCAGACAGAAAAGTCAAGGGGAATTTCTAAAAATAGCTTCTTTGGTTTAAGAGGGTTCCTGCCGGGTGCTTCTTTAGGTCAAGCATCGTTCGGGACTGTGGCTGCGCTTTGGCAGAATTCCTGTGTTCCATGGCCAGTAATCCCAGAGGCTTCTAGTTTCCAAGTTCATGGTTAGTAAAAGGCTAACAGACTCCTGGTTATTGTTTTGTGGCTTTTGAAGTTTTGCTCAAGTTCAGAGATCCTATTGACTACTGTGTTTTTCTGTGGCTTTTTGACTCTGCATTTACCTTTCTTTTGTAACCAATTTTTCATCAATAAACAAGGATTGCTTTTCCTATAGTCCAGAGTGGTGGATTTAATCTTATGGTCTCGTTTCTTGAACTGGGATGCAACAGTGGAGCCCCTGCTTCTGGCTTCTGTGAGTGACCCTTACCAAGTAGAGCTTTGTAGACTTCCAAGGGAAAATGAGCTCAGGTTTCGGTGATGGCTGGCTGAAGTCCCTCAGCAAAGGAGCTGTAAGGCTGTATGATCCTCGGCCAAGCTGTGGGCTGTATAGACGAAGCTTTCTACAGGAGATCTTGGTATTATGTCCTGCATGGAAAGCTTCTCTGTGTGGACTGAACCCAAACTGGCTCCTATTCCCTCCAAAACCCAAAGGGGACGGGACCAGGGAACCTAATTATAATTGACAGGTGGCTTGCCCTATGATTGCAGCCAAAAGAAGCCACCTATCTGCAGAGTCCCTGAAACTTAGGACTACGACAAACATTCAATGCAAAGCAAACAAAATTGGAGCTCCTGGTACAGCTGTACCTGCACAGTTCAAATCCTGGGAGCGGGGTGAGCTTCCACTGTTAGGCCCACCTTCTGCCAACCCAACAGTTCAAAAACATGCAAATTTGAGTAGATCAAGAGGTACCGCTCCAGCTGGAAGGCAACGACACTCCATGCAATTGTGCTGGCCACATGACCTTGGAGGTGTCTACGGGCAACGCTGGTTCTTCAACCTAGAAATGGAGACGAGCACCAACCCCCAGAGTCGGACACTACTAGACTTAATGTTAGGGGAAACCTTTACCTTACCTATGACTCTGGAGTTCAGTGTTCGAATCCCCGTTCGAATGCCCTTGGTCAAGTCACACTCTTTGGTTAAATAAGTACATTCCAGTCCTTTGCTTCTTGAAGCAAATAAATAGGTTTTTTCCAGGCAGATAATGGGAGGAAGTCCATTGGGATGGCTGCAGTGGAGCAGTTAGTGGGGAGAGCGTGGATGAGCTCCCTCTATCAGCTCCAGCTCCCCACACGGGGACATGAGAGAAGACTCCCACAAGGATGGTAACACATCAAAAACATCAGGGCGTCCCCTGGGCAACATCCTTGCAGACGGCCAATTCTCTCACACCAGAAGCAACTTGCAGTTTCTCAAGTCATTCCTGACACGACAAAAAAAAAAAAAGTGGAGCAGTTGGGAGCTATTGCCTCAGCCTGAGAATGCATTCCTGAGTAATGGTCCTTTGTCTTGAGTCAGGCAGTTTACATAGTTTTTTATATTTAGTACATTTAAGAATAAGGTAGAATGAAAATACAGTTTATACATTTCAGACTTGGGAAATGGTTACATTATATAAATGGATCAAAGTTATACAGAAAGGAATAGATACAAATACGGTAGCTGCTGATCCTAGTCATGTCTTGGGATTTCTGAGCATGGAGATGATGGGATTATGTAAATGTCTTTTCCCAGGCCAGCCAAATAAAGACTGCTGAAAAGGCCAGAGTCCCTTTTGTTTCTGAGCCACCCCCGAGAATGGATTGCTTGGGTCATTGTAGGTTTTTTTTTCCGGGCTGTATGGCCATGTTCCAGAGGCATTCTCTCCTGACGTTTCCCCTGCATCTATGGCAAGCATCCTCAGAGGTAGCGAAGTCTGTTGGAACTAGGAAAATGGGTTTATATATCTGTGGAATGACCAGGGTGGGACAAAGGACTCTTGTATGTTAGAGATAGGTGTGAATGTTTCAACTGACCACCTTGATGAGCAGTTGATGGTCTGGCAGTGCCTGGAGCAATCTTTTCTTGAGAGGTTGTATCCGCAGTTTTAACGGACGCAGATTCGGCCTCCATGGGACGCCCAGAAGGCATCCCAGGCGGGCTCACGGCTGCCTGGAGCCTGGAAAGAAGTTTATTTCAGGTCTGAGTTAGTATAATTCCATCTTTTCCCCCATTGTCCTCGGTCGTCCTGCCTTGCTCTCTTCTGATTTGTCCATCCTCGGAAGCGAGAGAAGCGCGCCGATTGGCCCTCCAGAGGCGGAGGAACTTGCTGATTGGCCCAGAGCGAGGCGGGCCGCCAAGCCTCCTCCCAGCTGTTCGGGCTGTCAACCAATCAGCGCGAAGCCGGGCGGAGAGGGGCGGGCGGGAAATTCAAAATGTTTTGCTGTATTTTCTCTATAAAAATGCTTGTAAATTCTTTAGCGGTATGCTTGTAGTGGAACTATTCCTACAATGCATCCGATCTCAGCTGAATCGCTAATAAAACACCTCGGTCGCTGAACTTCTTCCGCTTTGGTGAGGATTTATTATTTTAAATAATTTTATTGCTGAAATTGGCTTCGCTGGCCTCACCAAGGTTCAAGGACTCTTTTTGGTGCGGTCCTCAGGGATCTCCTCTGCCGAGGAGACCCTCCTAAAAGGTAGCTCGATATCAAGGTGATTAGATGTCCCTGATTGTTTTCCCTCTGTTGTTTTGCTGTTAGAGTTTTTTTATAACTGGTAGCCAGGATACACCCCAGGATACACCTCACTTCTGCAGGAGTCTACCGTGTACCATGCAGCTGTGGACAAGTCTACATAGGGACCACCAAACGCAGCAGCATTGCCCAAACACGAATCAAGGAACATGAAAGGCTAGTTCAACCAGAGAAGTCAGCCATAGCAGAGCACCCGATGAACCAACCTGGACACAGCATATTATTGGAGAACACAGAAGTGCTGGACCACTCTCACAACCACCATGTCAGACTACACAGAGAAGCCATTGAAATCCACAAGCACGTGGACCATTTCAACAGAAAGGGGGAAACCATGAAAATGAACAAAATCTGGCTAGTTGTTCATAGAATCATCGAATCAAAGAGTTGGAAGAGACCTCCTGGGCCATCCAGTCCAACCCCATTCTGCCAAGAAGCAGGAATATTGCATTCAAATCACCCATGACAGATGGCCATCCAGCCTCTGTTTCAAAGCTTCCAAAGAAGGAGCCTCCACCACACTCTGGGGCAGAGAGTTCCACTGCTGAACGGCTCTCACAGTCAGGAAGTTCTTCCTCATGTTCAGATGGAATCTCCTCTCTTGTAGTTCAATAACAACTATGATTTATGAATCCATGAGCAACTGGGTATACAAACCTTCTTAAGAATGATTCTGTAGTGAATGTTATGCATTGGCTGATCCTTCTGTTTGTTATCTCTGCATTTCATTTTTCTGCTAAACTGTGTGTATCTCCACATGTGACGATTGATGCTATGTATTTGGGACATGCATTTCATCCCCCCCACCCAAGTGCACCAACATGGCATGTGCCGCAGCTCTTTCCCACAGGCGAAACCCACCTGACTGCAAAGGCAAGAAGCTGGCTTCCTATTCAGGCCAAATCCCAGGCTGACTAAATATTTTAAGAGCTCAGTTCATAAAGTTTCCCAGAGGGAAGGAACTCTCGGCTGGCAAACCGCACTGCACCTGGCACTTGCCTTGTGCCCTGAGGCTGCCTGGAAAACCTCAATTGACCTGAGCTCTATCCAAGCCACTCAGTTGTATCAGTATGGTGCTTCTTTGCAGTTCATGGCTCCATCCTATGCAACTCTGGGATTTGTAGTTTGAGGAGGGGCCTGGAATTCTTTGCCAAAAAGCAAAGCCCAATAGATATCATCTGTTCTTCTCTCCCTCTGCAATCAGGGCAGTGGCTATATGGCCATGGGCTCAAGGCATTCTCTCCTGACGTTTCGCCTGCATCTATGGCAAGCATCCTCAGAGGTAGTGAGGTCTGTTGGAATTAGGAAAAAGGGGTTTATATATCTGTGGAATGGCTGGGGTGGGGCAAAGAGTTCTTCTCTGCTGGAGCTAGGTGTGAATGTTTCAACTGACCACCTTCATTAGCATTTGAAGGCCTGGCTGAGCCTGGGAATATCTTTTGTTGAGAGGTATTAAGATGTCCTTGTTTGTTTCCTCTCTGTTGTTGTGCTGTTGCAATTTTAGAGTTTTTTTAAATACTGGTAACCAGATTTTGTTCATTTTCATGGTCTCTTCCTTTCTGCTGAAATTGTCCAAGCATGTGGACAATTTCAACAGAAAGGAGGAAACCATGAAAATGAACAAAATCTGGCTACCAGTATTTAAAAAAACTCTAAAATTGCAACAGCACAACAACAGAGAGGAAACAACCAGGCACATCTTAATACCTCTCAACAAAAGATATTCCCAGGCTCAGCCAGGCCTTCAAATGCTAATGAAGGTGGTCAGTTGAAACATTCACACCTAGCTCCAGCAGAGAAGAACTCTTTGCCCCACCCCAGCCATTCCACAGATATATAAACCCATTTTCCTAGTTCCAACAGACCTCACTACCTCTGAGGATGCTTGCCATAGATGCAGGCGAAACGTCAGGAGAAAATGCCTCGAGACCATGGCCATATAGCCCGGAAAAACCTACAACAACCCAGTGATTCTGGCCATGAAAGCCTTTGACAATACATTGAAAAGAACACTTCTGAAACTCAGTTTTTTCTGTGCATTGGCATATCTTTGTTCCTAACAGTTCAAAGACATATCTAGGTATATCAGTCTAACAGCTGAGAAACCTAATTGCCTTGCATGAATGCTAGTGGATTTACCACTATAGAAGAGATTTACTCAAAGGGGTTTTTAGCTCTTCTCAAGAAGATCATATGTTACAAAAGGGTTATGATATTTCCAAATAGTGTGAATGTCAACGAATCTCCCGAGGTCTTCCTTTCCAAAAGGCTCTGGAGATTCTGGTTTTCCCAAAAGGCTATGGATTCCATCTGAACATGAGGAAGAACTTCCTGACTGTGAGAGCCATTCAGCAGTGGAACTCTCTGCCCCGGAGTGCGGTGGAGGCTCCTTCTTTGGAAGCTTTTAAACAGAGGCTGGATGGCCATCTATCAGGGGTGATTTGAGTGCAATATTCCTGCTTCTTGGCAGAATGGGGTTGGACTGGATGGCCCATGAGGTCTCTTCCAACTCTTTGATTCTATGATTCTATGAGGCCTTTCCAAAAGGTTATGCCTTTTCCAAAAATAGCTATGCATTTCATTATTATTGCCCAAGTGTAGTACTGTAATTTCTTTCTATTGAAATTCTAGCATAATGGGCCTAGCACAATGAATGCATAACCCCTCCATTTCGAAAGGCATGGCCTCCCGTGTCTTCTCTCAGTTCTTGCTCATCCTTACGCTTAGGCCAGCTTTCCCCCTTTTGCATTTAGATTTCAGGCTGCTTTCAGGTGGTGGTATTTCTTTATTAGGTTCTTGTGGGTTTTTTCGGGCTATAGAGCCATGTTCTAGAGGCATTTCTCCTGACATTTCGCCTGCATCTATGGCAAGCATCCTCAGAGGTAGAGGTCTGTTGGAATTAGGACAATGGGTTTATATATCTGTGGAATGGCTGGGGTGGGGCTAAGAGCTCTTCCCTGCTGCAGTTAGGTGTGAATGTTTCAGCTGATCACCTTCATTAGCATTTGAAGGCCTGCCTGAGCCTTGGAAAATCTCTTGCTGGGAGGTGTTAATCTGTGCCTGGTTGTTTCCTCTCTGTTGTTTTGCTGTTGTAATTTTAGAGTTTTTTAATACTGGTAGCCAGATTTTGTTCATTTTCATGGTCTCTTCCTTTCTGTTGAAATTGTCCACATGCTTGTGGATTTCAGTGGCTTCCCAGTGTAGCCTGAAATGGTGGTTGTGAGAGTGGTCCAGCACTTCTGTGTTCTCAAATAATATGCTGTGCCCAGGCTGGTTCATCAGGTGCTCTGCTATGGCTGACTTCTCTGGTTGAAGTAGTCTGCAGTGCCTTTCATGTTCCTTGATGCGTGTCTGGGCAATGCTGCGTTTGGTGGTCCCTATGGAGACTTGTCCACAGCTGCATGGTATACGGTAGACTCCTGCAGAGCTGAGAGGATCCCTCTTGTCCTTTGCTGAACGTAGCATTTGTTGGATTTTCTTGGTGGGTTTGTAGATTGTTTGTATGTTGTGTTTCCTCATCAGCTTCCCTATGCGATCAGTGGTTCCCTTGATGTATGGCAGGGACACTTTTCCTCTGGGTGGATCTTCATCTTGACTCTCGTGGCTTCTTCTCGGTTGTCTTGCAGCTCTTCTGATGTCTGAGGTGGAGTCTCCATTGGCCTGGAGAGCCCAGTTGAGGTGGTTCAGTTCATCTTGGAGGAGGTGGGGTTCGCAGATTCTTTTTGCATGGTCTGCAAATATTATTTGCAAATCCTCCCTCACTTTCCTCTGCTGATCCTCCTTCCATCTTCCGCCTTCTCCGCCTCTCCGCCATCCCCCTTTCCCTGCCTTCACCGCCTTTCTCTCATTTCCCCAGGGACCCCCTCGGCTCTGCTCCAGTAATCCCATTTGTCTCGCTCTCCAGCCACCTTCCCAAACCAGGCACGTTTGGCATCCAGGCACAAAAGAAGAAGACCTGCTAATTACAAGCTGGGTGACCTCCTCACCCAGGATGCACACACAATGGGTGCTTCGTTGCACTGTGGAATGCATGCAGTTTGACCCCACTTGAACTGTCATGGCTCAGTGCAATGGAATCCATGGAGCTGTAGTTTAACAAGGTCAATTGCCTTTTCCACCGAATATGTACTAGTGCCTGACCAAACTACAACTCCCAGGATTCAATAGCATTGAGTTGTGGTAGCTAAGGTGGTGTCAATCTGCATTAACATTGCACTCTGGCACTGAAACACCTTTTTGCCCAACACCACACTAGAGTCCAGTATTTTCTTAGGCGATCCCTTGTAGTCTGAGGATGATGGTCCTCCAAGTGTAGTATCCTGGTGGTGGGTCTGTAGGTGACTGTGGAGCCCTATTCTTGACCTGCATCTTCTCCCTCAGTAAGGGCGTCGATTTCCAGTGGTCGGGTTTGGCTTGACACGCCTTCCTCTTGGCACATTTCTCTCTTTCACCCTCCATTTGTACCTCTTCAAATTCTGCAGCACTGCTGGTCACAGCTGACCTCCAACTGGAGTGCTCAAAGGCCAGGGATTCCCAGTTCACAGTGTCTATGCCAGAGTTTTAAGGTTGGCTTTGAGTCCATCTTCCAATCTCTTTTCCTGTCCACCAACATTCCGTTTCCCGTTCTTGAGTTCGGAATAGAGCAACCGCTTTGTGAGACGGTGGTTGAGCATCCGGACAACATGGTCAGTCCAGCGGAGTTGATGGCAGAGGACCATTGCTTCAGTGCTGGTGGTCTTTGCTTCTTCTAGCATGCTGACATTTGTCCACTTGTCTTCCCAAGAGATTTGCAGGATTTTCCAGAGGCAGCGCTGATGGAATCGTTCCAGGAGTTGCATGTGACGTCTGTAGACAGTCCACGTCTCTCAGGGTTGGGAAGACAATAGCTTTATAAACAAGCACCTTAGTATCCCTATGGATGTCCCATTCCTCAAACACTCTCTGCTTCATTCAGAAAAATGCTGCACTCGCAGAGCTCAGGTGGTGTTGTATTTCAGTGTCAATGTTGACTTTTGTGGAGAGGTGGCTGCCAAGGGAGTGGAAATGGTCAACATTTTCTAATGTTACACCATTAAGCTGAATTTCTGGCATTGGAGAGGGATTGGCTGGTGACTGCTGGAAGAGCACTTTGGTTTTCTCGATGTTCAATGACAGGCCGAGTTTCTGGTATGCTTCTGTAAAGGTGTTTAGAGTGGCTTGTTAGGTCTTCTTCTGAATGCACCAGAGTCAAGTAATACCGTCTAAAAATGTTGATTAAGGAAAGCAGGTACAAAGGAGGAAAGGATCAGAAAAATAGATAATTCTAATAATCCAAAATTGGCAAAGTATATAAAGTGAAGAGAGCCACAAGGGCTGTTGGGTTGCAATTCCCATTATCCCCAGATAATCAAAAGGGATGGGAGTTGTCCCATAACATCTGAGGACCCCAAATGGGTAAAAACTAAAGAGCACCAACCACTACGTAGAAAAATTATAGCCAGCCCTCTGTCTCCAACGGCCCTTTGAAGGCAACCAAAAGGCTGATGTGGCTCTCGATGGAAATGAGTCTAAAACATGGAACTGATCCTCCTTGGAAAACCTTAGCCCTGCACTTTTGTGGCAACTACGTTTGGGGATGGAGTGGAGGAGGATGGGTCTGAGGCCATGCAGGATGTTATTTCCATGAGAGAATCCCCTGTTGGATTAGGAGATTGCTATGAATTACCCAGTCAAAGAAGTGGCATTAAACCTTTCCCCAGTGGGAACCATTAAGGTCATTTTCCCACTTCGTTGAAGCCGGGGGCTTGCCCCCCTTCCCTGCTCTAATTTCTTAGGCAACCTCATCCAGTTCCAGGGAACCGGGGAGGGAGACTGAAAAGAGCAGGAACGGAGATGCATTTCCAATCAGCACACATGGGATGATGGGCTTCGCCTGCCTCCTTTTCCTTCTCTCCCTCCCACCACGCTCTTTCTCTCCATTTCTTTGTATAGAGCAGTTTCCCCCAAACTTTTGGTTTTGGACATCTCTCCCAGGAGCCTTGACCAGATTGTCTAAACCTTCTAGGAACTGAATTCCTAGTGTTAACAATAATAAATTGTTTATTTAACAGGCTTAAGCTTCTTCCGGTACAAATGCGTAGTGGTTTCAGTAAGTTACTAGTACATAAGCTTCTGGTTACTTTCGATGTACAATTCTTAGAAGGGTTCTGGGTTCAAATCTTGATGTTAACAAAACAGGAAATTATCTCAGGAAATTAATCGCTGATAATAATTCCAAACAAATTTCCCCCTTTCTGGAACCTAGCCAATATCCTTTGGCCTGGCCTTCTTCAGGGACAAAGAACAGACCACTAACAAGGTCCAGTTCCACTATCTGTATTCCTAGCTCTAACTCTTTTTCTCTAACTCTTGAATACCACAAAAGTTTGACCCAGCTCTTCTATCTAACACCAACCAACTGTTATCACAGCATTTCTTTCTAAGTGCTTGCAGACTGCTTCATTAATGATCTGAATATCTGAAAGATTACGTATAGGCACTAGTCCCTCCCAGGCCCTGAGGCTTTTCTGATGTCACATGTGGTGGACTCTAATTTGGAGAGCACCTTGGACTTTCAGGGCTGGTGTATGTACTATGAAATCAGCTTCCTAAGTAAGCAGAGAGCACAGTGACCTGTTTTGCATATGAGGATTATATGAGATTTGTAACCTACACACACTGAATTGTAGAGCTGGAATAGACCCTCAGGTCCATCCAGTATAACCCCATTGTCCACTTCTGAAGCATAGTTGTTCTGTCGTGTGCTGGGCCTGTAACAGCTGTACTTTTCTATAGGACGTATACTTTAAGCCCAGCGAGAAGCCAGGGGCGCCTCAAAGAGAGGTTCTCACGGATTTTTCTGAAGTGATGGTCTTTAAAGTCTTTAATGATATAACAAAGTCTTTATTATGGAACAAACAACAAATCTTCAATAGTTCAAACAACACTTCAAGGCTTTCTTAGTCTAGTCCTCAATGGATTGGCACCTGACTTTGATTAACTGAACCTTCTTTGTAGGAAAAACCCTTTTTAACCCCTCAAAGGCTATTACTATCTATGCCTCATGGGTGCGGGTCCTACTACCAATTCCAAATGCGTCTGGGTATCGAGTAGACCTACCAGCCGAGGCTTAAAGATATTTCAGCTGGAGTTCTGTGGATCTGTAGAGCTGTCCTCCCTCAGAGAGTTCTTTGAAAACTTCAGAGCTGTTTTCCCTCTGTTTGCTGTGAGGCTGAGAGGCTGTGAGTGCTCAGCCAGAGCCTTGGGACCTTTCCCCTGGAATTTCTGTTTCTGTTTCCCTGAATGTTCCTTTTCCCTGGATGCTCCTTTTCCCTGGATGCTCTTGAGAAAAGAAGCTTTTCTATGGGATGAGCTGGTCTACATCCTATAGTTTAGCTTCCTTGTGTGAGACTGACCAAAAAATGGCTCCTTTCCCTCCCAGAGCCCTGAACAAGGGGCGGAACCAAAGCTTAATTATGACGGACAGGAGGCCTGCCCTATAACTGCAAACGTTTTCCCGTGCTTGAGCTAGAAGCAAAAGAAATTGGAAGACAGTTTTGCCAATGAGACTTGATGGATGAACTCTCAGCCCAGTCGCTTTGGCTTCTCTGCGTTTCCTTGGAATCCATCTTCCCCCTTCCCCTTGTCATTGCTAAACTATTGTTGTTAACCGCCACGAGTCGCCCCTAGGGCTGAGAGTGGCGGTCAATAAGTGCAAGAAATAAATAAATAAATAAATAATAATATTGTCCTCCCCACTGGCTGTCTGCTCTGGAGCCAGCCATGCGGGCCATGAATCATCTCCATGGCACCCCATTTCCATAATGGGGAAGAAATTGATTGCAGAGAGGAGCAGACGTCTTGGCAATCGCAGGAATGCCTGCCTTTCAGCTCCCCCTTCCTTCTATTTAAGGTCTTCCTCTACCTGATGCAAACACTAGACAAGGAAAAGCCAGCTCTGGAATGGCCGGCCTCTTTGGAGGAAGGTTTGCCCACTGAATTGCCCAGGCCAGGTTTGGATGGAGTCAACGGTAGATGTATGCAAAGCATGCCTGCAATTCACCAGTAGACATCTGCCTACACGCACACACACACACATACATATATATACACACATATGAATATATTGGAGATGGAACCCAAGTCTGAACACAAAATTCATTTATGTTTCATATGCAACTAGCCTACAGGCAATTTTATACAATACTAGCCGTCCCCTGCCACGCGTTGCTGTGGTCCACATAGGGGTTCTGTGTGGGAGGTTTGGCCCAATTACATTATTGGTGGGGTTCAGAACTACAACTCCCAAATGTCAAGATTCTTTTTTCCCCAAACTCCACCAGTGTTCACATTTGGGCATATTGAGTATTTGTGTAGAGTTTGGTCCAGATCCATCATTGTTTGAGTCCACAGTGATCTCTGGATGTAGGTGAACTACAGCTCCAAAACCAAAGGACACGGCCCACCAAACCCTTCCAGTATTTTTTGTTGGTCATGGGAGAACTGTGTGCCAAGTTTGACCCAATTCCATCATTGGTGGAGTTCTGAATGCTCTTTGATTTTAGGTAAACTATAAATCCCAGCAATGACAATTCCCAAATGACAAAATCAATTTTTTTGAGTGGAGGACATAAATTGGACCCTAATCTCTGGGCCAGTAAAAAACATAAGAGTCCATCTTTTCCTGTTCTCAACTCTCATCTTTCGATGGCTAATCTGTCTTTGTAAATGCTTAAGTGCTAACCTTTCCTTTTCCTTCTTCCTTCCTTCCTTCCTGCAGAGCCAGCTCTCTCAAGCCCTGAACGGCCTCTCCGACCGAGCCAAGGAAGCCAAAGAATTCCTGGTGCAGCTACGGAACATGGTCCAGCAGATCCAGGTACAGCTCTAAATTTTACCTCCACATTCCCATTACCACCCCAGCCCCCAATGCAACATCAATGCAAAGCCATAGAGTTTAATAAAGTTACAGTTCTATGATAAAAGTTGTGTCCGATTTTCCTTGCCTTTGTCTCCTTGTACTGTCTGCCAGATGATAATAATTCCAATAAAGTATATGCTGGATCCCCAAAAATGGCCTGAGCTTTCTTAAGGCTATAAAGTTCTTCCAAAGAGGGGAGAAAGAGGGCGACTCACGACTCTCTGTGCAGACGTGGTGATGCTTTGGAGCACCTTCCTGTCTGCCACCGTGCAATTACCAAACCATGTGCAGATGCTGTAGGTCAGGACACTCTCTATAGAACAGCAGGAGAAAGTCACCAGCAGTTTTTCATTCAGTTGTTGGTTCCTTAGTAGTCTCAGGTAGTACAGGCTCTGCTGGGCACTCCTGACCAATGCTGCGGTATGAATGCTTCCCCAGGTCAGATCCTCCTTCAGAGGGACACCCATTAACTTAAGACTAGTCACCCACTCCACTTGGTCTCCATTTATGTCCAAGGGCTGGATTTCTGGTTTGTTCTCTCTGTAGTCCACTATGAGCTCCTTGATCTTATTGACGTTGAGAAGCAGATTATTGTCCCTTTACCACGAGAGCAGCCGCATTCCCTCAATCAGGATACTATACTCCTTTTGATGTAGCCTAGAAGATATTGACATACAGACATATCTCTGGTTGTACTGGTCCATTTAGTTTTATTGGCAAGAATACTGGGGAGATTTGCCATTGCCTTCCCCAGGGATCACGTTTGGTCAATCTGATATCCTTTCAAACATTTAATCATAGCTATCATGTCCCTGCTTGGCTTTCTTTTCTGGAGCTAAATGAACCCAGGTTATTATGCCACTCCTTGCAGGCATTCATAACTTCCAGACCTTTGTCCACCTTCCTCTGGACATCTTCCAGCTTGTCCATCTCCTTCTTGAATTGCTTTGCCCAGATCCGAACACAGGGTTATTATTCCAGGTGATAAAGTCTGACCAAAACAGAAGAGAGTGGGACTACGACTTCCTTTGCTGTAGACTGTAGTCTATAATCACATTGGCTTTTTTAGCTGCTGTATGACATGGTTGGCTCATGTTTAACATCCCTGTCACCTTTTTCAACCAAGAAGATGGTAGAGAGTTGTTGTTGGGGTTCAGCCTGATCCTGATCTGTGTGAACCGGATTCTCTGATAGTTTTTCCAACTGAGCAAGCTCTCCCTGACCCTGACAGTGTGGAATCTGTTGTTGATGCAGAGGTCAGCGGGGATGAAAAAGAAACTCAACAGCTGGAGGAAAATGTTTTGAAAGTTAGCCGTGATATCACTAGCCGTGATATCTCTCCACCTGGGGTTTTTAATGAGGACCGAAGAGAACAGATAGTTAGAGACAGAAATGTTTCCCAATTTCTATGAAGGTCACATCGTTTACAGGAGAGACAGGCCAGACGTCAAAGTCAAGGGGCGTTTCAAAGAATAGCTTCTTTGGTTTAAGAGGCCTCCTGCCGGGTGCCTCTTTAGATCAAGCAATGTTTGGGACTGTGGCTGTGCCTTGGCAGAATTCTTGTGTTTCATGGCCGGTAATCCCAGAGGCTTAGTTATCAAGTTCATGGTTAGTAAAAGGCTAACAGATTCCTGGTTCTTGTATTGCGGCTTTTGAAATTTTGCTCAAGTTCAGAGATTCTACTGACTGCTATGTTTTTCTGTGGCTTTTTGACTTTGCATTTACCTTTCTTTTGTAACCAATTTTTCATCAATAAACAAGGATTGCTTTTCCTACAGTCCAGTGTGGTGGATTTAATCTTATGGTCTCGTTTCTTGAACTGGGATGCAACAGTTGTCCCAAAACTTCTCCCTGTGGTTGAGTGATCGAGGAGTATTTTCTTTTTCTTCTAACAGGAGAACAGCGTGGAGTTTGAGGCCTGCCTTGTTGCTCAGTGCGATGCGTTGATCGATGCCCTCAACAGGAGGAAAGCCCAGCTGCTCTCCCGGGTCAACAAAGAACACGAGCACAAGCTGAAGGTAAGTCTGAGCTGCTATCAATTTTGGCACCTTCCAGAGTTATGGTACAGCAGTTCCCAGAATCCTGCATAACAATTTGGAGGAAGGCATACATTTATTAAACCCATTTTCTGTATGGGTGTGTCATGAATGACTTTTCAATAACTTTAAAGCATAGGTTCTTTTTATTGCAATTTCCAGTTTGAGAGGGTACATCAGATTATAGAAAAACATTTAGACATACAGACATACAGATTCTATGCAACTATATTGGATGTACAACAACTTACAGTTACACTGGACTAACAAACAGACAAAGGAGAATTACATATTCACTCAGCATTCACACCACATGTACATGTATTCATCCTCATGCACCCAAATATTATTATATCCTTTTCTCCCTCCTTGGAGAAAAGGGTTAGGCCAGACCCTGTTTTCCTGCAGCCTGCCAACGCATAGCTCCAAAACTTAATGCCAAAACTTCAAAATGATGAAATGCCGTATCTTCTTTCCCTAAGCACAATGTCAAGGACCAAATTTCTGTTTTCCATACAGCAGAACCTGACTCCCTGCACAAAATCTAAGAATCCAAAAGTGCACTTCTTCCTCTTCCCTTGAGAAAGAAGCCCCAAAGTGACCAGAATCATGCTTTCCCATTGCATATCTGACACTCTCCGAATACACCATCTTTGTCCTTCCCATGGACTTGAGAGGTGGGTGAACCAGACTCCTCAGGTCTGCCACAATTTGAGCATTTTTAAATTGAGTCTTTTATAGGAAAATTCTGCTGATGTAGTCCCACATTTGTAAATTAATGATAGACGTCTTCCATCCTGGTTCCACCTCAGTTTCCTGGCCAGATGTTGACTCTTCTTGATTGGTGTTGACAAACACAAGGCTTGTGTTGACTTCCTTCTTAACATAAGGAATGTGGCAAACATTTCCTTAACTTGAAAGAACCATTGTCACAGTTCTTATAATTGTTTACCTTTTCAGCTGTCATTAGCAACTTTTAATTACAGTCCAGGAAGCAGGTTTAGTCATTGTAGGCCTTGGACTTTTACTGGTGTTTCCAAACTTATTAATTCCATCCATACAGCTTTCCATTGTTCCATTCATACCCACACATAATTTTAAATTCACATTTCTCAAATCTGCCTTTTAAATTTTTGTGACAGGTGGAATAGTGCAAGAAAACTCCATGTTTGTTTCCTTTGCAGAAAAATTTCTCACCAACATATAATGACAATGGAGTATGAGTAGAACATAGCAAAGAAATATTCATGTCATGCTGCAGCATAAAGGAATATTATAATACAGTTTGCAGGTTGATTTTTGGTGGATTTGATTTTTTTCTAAGAATCCCCCAGTGTGATTCTACCTTTTGCAGATTTGATTAATATATGTCCTTTTGAGGATCTCACAACGTAATGGTAACAGATTCCTGTAGTAAATACTTCAGTGGAAGTTAACGATGCTGTAAAACAGCAAGTACAATTGACTTTCACTTAAGTATTTTCTCAAAGAACCTGTTACAATCCTGAGACTAACTGTGCAGCTACACTATAGAATTAATGCAGTTTTGCACTACTTTGACCACCATAGCTCAATGTTATGGAATCCTGGGATTGGTAAATAAGGTGGTATCAAACTGCATTAATTTTATAGTGTAAATGCACTTTCCATGGTCCAATTTTGCAAATTATTTGCAAAGCGGTTGTTGTTGTTATTTACCTACCTCTCTTTACGGCTCAAAGTGGGGCACAACACAGTGAAAACACATCACCTCGAGCCGTGAAGAGAGGTAGGTAAATAGTAAAATACAACACCATAAAATACACACCATAGAATATGCAGTACAAGGATTAAAATGCATACAAATACATATATCAAAATATTAATAGGATGTAAATTAAGGGCCCCTCCCCATATATTTTGAGGTCCATGCATGGTGGCCTCCAAGAATGGCAAGATGAGGTTTAAAGCAATTGGAGGGACAAGCCTTATCAAAGCAATATTGTGTACATACCATAAATATGTACCATAAAATACATAGTTCAGTCATTAAAATGCATACAAATACATATATCAAAATATCAATAGGTTGTAAATTAAAGGCTCCACCCCATATATTTTGAGATCAATGCATGGTGGCCTCCAGGAATGGCAAGATGGGTTTTAAACAATTGGAGAGACAAGCCTGACCAAAACAATATTGCATACATACCATAAATATTTAGAAAGATCAAATGGGTTGGAAATTACGACGACAACAACAACAACACCCAACTGTCCCATTGTTTCTTTGGGATACTTGGGCAGTATATCTACCATAAAATACACAGTGCAGGGATTACAATGCATACAAATATATGTATCAAAATATCAATAGAATGTAAATTAAGGACCCCCCCCCCCCCAATCACATATTGAGGTTCATTAATGAAATTGCAAGCTGGATGGAAAGCAATTAAAGGGACGAGCCTGACCCAAACAATATTCTATATCTGATCACTCCAGGTTTTGATCATCTTCCCATTTGTTGAGTACAGAAAGTATGCCCCCTTCTACACTACCTGATAATCATAGAATCATAGAATCAAAGAGTTGGAAGAGACCTCGTGGGCCATCCAGTCCAACCCCATTCTGCCAAGAAGCAGGAATATTGCATTCAAATCACCCCTGACAGATGGCCATCCAGCCTCTGTTTAAAAGCTTCCAAAGAAGGAGCCTCCACCACACTCCGGGGCAGAGAGTTCCACTGCTGAACAGCTCTCACAGTCAGGAAGTTCTTCCTCATGTTCAGATGGAATCTCCTCTCTTGTAGTTTGAAGCCATTGTTCCATTGTGTCCTAGTCTCCAGGGAAGCAGAAAACAAGCTTGCTCCCTCCTCCTCCCTGTGGCTTCCTCTCACATATTTATACATGGCTATCATATCTCCTCTCAGCCTTCTCTTCTTCAGGCTAAACATGCCCAGTTCCCTGAGCCGCTCCTCATAGGGCTTGTTCTCCAGACCCTTGATCATTTTAGTCGCCCTCCTCTGGACACATTCCAGCTTGTCAATATCTCTCTTGAATCCAGGTAATCAAAGCAGAAAGTCCACATTATCTGATTGAACTGGATTATCATAGTACCCTTCCTCACAGCCACATAACCCAGAATATCAGGACAGGTAATCCACAATATCTGCTTTGAACTGGAATACCCAAGTCCACACTGCCACATAATCCAGTTCAGTGTGGATTTTGTGCAGCTGTGTGGAAGGGGTCTCAATCTGCATTGCTATGTAATCCAATTCAAAGCAGATCATGTGGATTTTATATGGGGACCTTGCTGGGTTTTGCAATCTTGCCACAACTCCCTCCCTTGGAATCGACCAGCCAGAACAGGAAGCGAATTGTGATGCAGAAGGGGAGATGCATTCAGAGAAGGTGCCCTGGGTCGCTTGCAGAGAAAGGACCCAGGGGTTGCTAAGGCCAACAGTTGCCATAGGAACAGCTGGGGATAGAGGGAGGGGGGTCCGGGTGGGCTGTGCGTGCCATGGACCATCATCCGGAGTGACCTTGGAGGGAGGGAAGGATGCCGAGATGAAGGCTGCTGACAGATTCCCGATGGAAGGAGGTTATGATGATTGGGGCTGGAAATACACCCAACATAGGGGTGTGTGGATGTGCCAATGGTGCCTTTCCAAGCAGAGCAAAAGGGCAGGAGAGCTGCTCCGAAATGGGTCAGCCGGACCCAGAGGTCTTTTCTCCAGGATGGGGAAAAAGACTGCAGCAAAATGCTTTCTGGTCCACTTAACCCAAATGCAGCTGATCTGCTCTGCAGAAGGCAGCTTTAGCAGGAGAGTTCTTTGCCTCCTTTTTTCCAGCCTGGGGCTCTCTTCCTGTTGCCCTGACCTTCCATTAGACTTTGATTTGCATGGCCTAACGTAAGAGTTAGAAGGGACCCCTAGGGAACATCCAAAGCAACCCCTTACTGGCGTGTTGGTGGTTTCCGGTCTGTATGGCCAATGTGTTCCAGCAGCATTTCCTCCTGATGTTTTGCCTGCATCTGTGGGTAATTTCACTTTCAGAGGATCTGATGGTGGCAAAGCCCTGTTTACGCAGATGCCCTCACTATGGACTATGCAATCTTCTCAATGCCCTTCCAGACAGCCATTTTAATGTATTGTCGAAGGCTTTCATGGCCGGAATCACTGGGTTGTTGTAGGTTTTTTTGGGCTATATGGAGATGTTCTAGAGGCATTCTCTCCTGACGTTTCGCCTGCATCTATGGCAAGCACCCTCACTACCTCTGTGGATGTGGCTCTTAATGAGACATGCCGCATTATCACAAGCAGACTGTGCCCTGCACCACTGGAGAAATTACACTGTTTAGCCGGTATTGCACCACCTGACATCTGCCGGGGAGTAGCAACCAATAGTGAAAGGACCAAGGCAATGGCATCTCCGGCCCATCCTCTGTTCGGGTATCAGCCAGCACGCCAACAACTTAAATCAACAAATAGTTTTCTAAGATCTACAGAGAAACTCTCTGGAACACCTCAGCAAGTGAGAGTCCAAAAGTGGCAGGCTCAAACCCAGAACCTCTACCCATGGCTGATGCTAAGAGACTCCCTCCTGGGCACACAGAAGACTGAACAAACTGTGCTTGGGCACCACGAGATGCAGAGCCAACCTTAAGAAATGGGGCCACAAAGTGGAGTCCATGACATGCGAGTGTGGAGAAGAGCAAACCTGTGTCATCGCGCCTGGGGGCTATAATTCTTAATGAAGGAGGCATGGACGTGGCATCTTTCCCCAGGGGATTGCTTCTTGCCCTCCTATAGGAAATTGGAACTCTCAAAACCCAAAACACTGTAAATAACTCAAAATAAGTTTTATTGACCATAAAGAGTTGTTTCTTTAAAGCAATGAGCTGGAAACTTCAGAGGGGTGAAGGAAAATATACGTTACAGTTTCAGTTAGTCCTGGGTCCAAGGTGTTTGAAGCTGAGAAGCCTTTCCAAGTTTCCTCTTTCCTCCATGGCTGTGAATGCCAGAGCAAACCACAACCCCAGTTCAGATGGCCTATGTTTGAAGACTCAGGATCTTCGTCTGGTGCCAAAAGAACCGGTTTGAAGGCGCTTGAGACTTCCAACGTCGTTCAGGTTGGTCTGAACATGAAGCACAAGCCTCAAGGGTAAAAAACCTCAGAACAGGTGCTGAGAGGTAATTTAAATCAGGGTCTTTTAGAGTCAAGTCTCTTACTCACGTCCATCTGGTAGAAACTCTGATGGCAGAATGAAAAGAAAGGAAGCACTCACCTCCTGCAGGAAGAGGTGGAGGCAAACAGTACTATAAGTAACCAATCCATACAACTATACATAAGCAGGGTAAAAAGGCAGGATTAAGCATGATACAACAATGCCTCTAGAACATGGCCCTATAGCCCTATAGCACCACAATTCAAGAGAGATATTGACAAGCTGGAATGTGTCCAGAGGAGGGCGACTAAAATGATCAAGGGTCTGGAGAACAAGCCCTATGAGGAGTGGCTTAGGGAACTGGGCATGTTTAGCCTGAAGAAGAGAAGGCTGAGAGGAGATATGATAGCAATGTATAAATATGTGAGAGGAAGCCACAGGGAGGAGGGAGCAAGCTTGTTTTCTGCTTCCTTGGAGACTAGGACGCGGAACAATGGCTTCAAACTACAAGAGAGGAGATTCCATCTGAACATTAGGAAGAACTTCCTGACTATGAGAGCCGTTCAGCAGTGGAACTCTCTGCCCCGGAGTGTGGTGGAGGCTCCTTCTTTGGAAGCTTTTAAGCAGAGGCTGGATGGCCATTTGTCAGGGGTGATTTGAATGCAATATTCCTGCTTCTTGGCAGAATGGGGTTGGACTGGATGGCCCATGAGGTCTCTTCCAACTCTTTGATTCTATGATTCTATGATAGAATCCTAGAGTTGGAAGAGGCCCCAAAGGCCATCTAGTCCAACCCCTTTCTGTCCTGTCTTGCTTCTTGGGAAGGGGTTGGACTGGAAGGCCCATGAGGTCTCTTCCAATGTAATGATAACATCTATATAAATAAAAATTTAATGTTCAGTTCCTGTGGGTTTTTTCGGGCTATATGGCCATGTTCTAGAGGCATTTCTCCTGACGTTTCGCCTGCATCTATGGCAAGCGTCCTCAGAGGTAGTGAGGTCCTCACCTCTGAGGATGCTTGCCATAGATGCAGGCGAAACGTCAGGAGAAATGCCTCTAGAACATGGCCATATAGCCCGAAAAAACCCACAAGAATTGAGTGATTCCAGCCACGAAAGCCTTCGACAATACATGATACAACAATTTAAATCTTGCAACTAACAGTTCTACACATAGGTAGCGCCACTCGTGCCATCACAAAACCACATACCCCCTATTACGATGCAACCTGGGCCCTCCTACATGCACAATAGAGGACGTTCATATAGCAACACCAGAGGAACTCCAAGTGGCCATCTATTGGTCAAAGGACATTTAATCGAATACTAAGTTTGAAACTTTGTGTTTTGTTTGTTCGATTGTTTGTTTAAAATGCAATACAACTGTTTGGTTCGCTTCTAACACGATCAATAAATTCCTCACCCAGAGTGGTTTGGAGACTTCATAAGGGAGGTAATGTAGTAAACCTGTTCCCAGTTTGAATACCATTGTTTTTAACCAAAGGTTCATTTTCAGAGTCCAGGCTCTTGTTCTCCAAACCACCTAATTGTCCTAATTGTACCAAATCCACTCTGTATTTTAGTCCAAACTTTGAAGTGCAAATTTTAAAGAAGGCCATTCAAAGTGCTGAGCTCTGTTGGTGTTGCCCACTTGCTTCAGACCTTCAGGACTAGAACCTTGATGTATTGTCGAAGGCTTTCATGGCCGGAATCACTGGGTTGTTGTAGGTTTTTTCGGGCTATATGGCTATGTTCTAGAGGCATTTTCTCCTGACGTTTCGTCTGCATTTATGCCAAGCATCCTCAGAGATTGTGAGGTCTGTTGGAACTAGGAAAATTGGTTTATATATCTGTGGAATGACCAGGATGGGGCAAAGAACTCTTGTCTGTTGGAGCTAGGTCTGAATGTTTCAACTGACCACCTTGATGAGCATTTGATGGCCTGGCAGTGCCTGGGGCAATCTTTTGTAGAGAAGTGAATAGATGTCCCTGTTTGCTACAGATGAAAATGCCTCTAGAACATGGCCATGTAGCTCGAAAAAACCTACAACAACCTAGAACCTTGATGCGTTTTAGAGAAAACAACAGCCACGGTTTTCAGAATCTAGAATTCTCCCATCTGGTTCAAGAGGGGCAGCACATGGAATTTCAAAAGCCCCCCACAAACGTCTCAGGGATTGTGAATATTTAGATCAGCCTGATTACAAGAAGGAGATGGATGGGCCTGGTTGATGAAGAATCAATCTTCAGTGTGGCAGTAGGAAGGAGAAACAGCTGACTTTGCAAAGCCGATAATGAGCTTTGGGGTCTCTTAAAGGGGTTGGGTGGCAGTTGACTTTCCTTCAGCATTTATTTGCACAATATTGATAATGCAGATTGCTTTTCTGTCTCCTCTGGGTCAATAAGTTGGGCAAGATCTGAAAATGTTGAGGATTTAGAAACATAAGAGTCATAGAATCCTAGAGTTGGAAGAGGCCCCAAAGGCCATCTAGTCCAACCCCTTTCTGTCCTGTCTTGCTTCTTGGGAAGGGGTTGGACTGGAAGGCCCACGAGGTCTCTTCCAATGTAATGATTACATCTATATAAATAAAAATGTAATAGGTTCTTGTGGGTTTTTTCAGGCTATAGAGCCATGTTCTAGAGGCATTTCTCCTGACGTTTCGCCTGCATCTATGGCAAGCATCCTCAGAGGTTGAGAAGGTCTGTTGGAAGTAGGAAAAATGGGTTTATATATCTGTGGAATGGCTGGGGTGGGGCAAGGAGCTCTTCCCTGCTGCAGTTAGGTGTGAATGTTTAGCTGATCACCTTCATTAGCATTTGAAGGCCTGCCTGAGCCTGGGAAAATCTGTTGCTGGGAGGTGTTAATCTGTGCCTGGTTTTTTCCTCTCTGTTGTTTAGCTGTTATAATTTTAGAGTTTTTTAATACTGGTAGCCAGATTTTGTTCATTTTCATGGTCTCTTCCTTTCTGTTGAAATTGTCCACATGCTTGTGGATTTCAATGGCTTCTCTGTGTAGTCTGACATGGTGGTTGTGAGAGTGGTCCAGCATTTCTGTGTTCTCACATAATATGCTGTGTCCAGGCTGGTTCATCAGGTGCTCTGCTATGGCTGACTTCTCTGGTTGAAGTAAACAACAGCTAAACAACAGAGAGGAAAAAACCAGGCACAGATTAACACCTCCCAGCAACAGATTTTCCCAGACTCAGGCAGGCCTTCAAATGCTAATGAAGGTGATCAGCTAAACATTCACACCTAACTGCAGCAGGGAAGAGCTCCTTGCCCCACCCCAGCCATTCCACAGATATATAAACCCATTTTTCGTACTTCCAACAGACCTTCTCAACCTCTGAGGATGCTTGCCATAGATGCAGGCGAAACGTCAGGAGAAATGCCTCTAGAACATGGCTCTATAGCCCGAAAAAACCCACAAGAATTGAGTGATTCCAGCCATGAAAGCCTTCGACAATACAATGTAATGTTGGTTTGTGGAATTAACAGAACTCAAAAACCACTGGACGAATTGCCACCAAATTTGGACACAAGACACCGAACAACCCAATCTATGTCCTTCACTAAAAAAAAAAATGATTTTATCATTTGGGAGTTGTAGTTGCTGGGATTTATAGTTCACCTGCAATCAAAGAGCATTCTGAACTCCACCAACGATGGAAGTGAACCAATGAACAACAACACTATAAATAAACATAATACAAGGGTTGAATGAAAAGTAATGCCTCCACCTTCGTTCTTGGGTTTGGATAGTAATATTTTAATTTATTTATTTATTTATTTGTCGTGTCAGAACAACCAGTCAAATTATATTACATTTCTAACAGAACAAAGCAAACAAGCAGATTACAAAATTTGTGAGTATGAGAGTTGATTAAATGTCCTTTGACCAGTATCTGGCCACTTGGAGTGCCTCTGGTGTTGCTGCAAGAAGGTCCTCCATTGTGCATGTGGCAGGGCTCAGGGTGCATTGCAGCAGGTGGTCAGTGGTTTGCTCTTCTCCACACTCGCATGTCGATGGATTCCACTTTGTAGCCCCATTTCTGAAGGTTGGCTCTGCATCTCGTGGTGCCAGAGCGCAGTCTGTTCAGTGCCTTCCAGGTCGCCCAGTCCTCTGTGTGCCCAGGAGGGAGTCTCTCGTTTGGTATCAGCCATTGGTTGAGGTTCTGGGTTTGAGCCTGCCACTTTTGGACTCTTGCTTGCTGAGGTGTTCCAGCGAGTGTCTCTGTAGATCTTAGAAAACTATTTCTATATTTTAATAATAACAATTGAATAATGACTTGACATGGAGATGCTCAGGATAATGTTTTTAAGGCTCTTGTATGGGTTTTTTTTAAAAAAAATATTCCTATATTGTATGCTAATGTTTTTAACAGTATTTTATGGTTGTTTTATTTGTTATAATTGTTGCCAATTGTGAACCGCTCCGAGTCGCCTCTGGCCTGCGAGGGGTGGTATATAAATGTGATAAATAAATAGAACACAGAAATAATCCTTAGAATGTGCTCTTTTAACTACCACTGTTCACTTTTCAACATAATCACCTACATTTCTGCCAATGATGAACGCTCACCGCCTTATTTGTAACCCTAGGATGGCAGAGACGAGAGGTGCGAGATATCGCAACTGCAATCCTTTAAGGAGATTAAAGGGCTCATCAAACCCATTCCAGAAAATGGGAGCTAATTGAGCAGGTCCTGACAGTCCCGTCATAAGCTACAGATGATTTATTTGAAGCGGTTTGGGGAGGGGTTTTCTGCAACGATGTCCAAAATGTATTATTAATCCTGCCAAATCTACAGGCGCGACGCACTTAAGGCGGCTGTGTGCGGCTGATGACACAGAACTACTGTGTTCAATTGATTGCTCCATCCAGATGTTGTGGCAGAATCCGTTGCATAAACCCCAGAATCCTTTTGCAGCCTTATACACATCCCTTATCCTTTCTTACTTGCTTTACTTACTTACTTAGGCGATCCCTCATAGCTCGAGGATGATTGTCGTCCAGATTTGGTGTTTTGGTGGCGGGTCCATAGGTGGCTGTGGAGCCCTATTCTTGACCTGCATGTTCTCCCGCAATGAGGACATCGGTTTCCAGACAGAAGGCGGTCTCAGTCAAGGTTGGCTTGACGTGTCTTCCTCTTGGCAGATTTCTCCCTTTCACCCTCCATTCGTGCCTCTTTGAATTCTGCAGCACTGCTGGTCACAGCTGACCTCCAGTTAGAGCACTCCACGTGTTCTCCCACAGTGAGGACATCGGTTTCCAGGCGGAAGGTGGTCTCAGTCAAGGTTAGCTTGACATGCCTTCCTCTTGGCACGTTTCTCCCTTTTGTCCTCCATTCGTGCCTCTTCGAATTCTGCAGCACTGCTGGTCACAGCTGACCTCCAGTTAGAGAACTCTGCATGTTCTTCCACAGTGAGGATATCCGTTTCCAGATGGAATGCGATCCTGGTCAGGGTTGGCTTGACATGACTTCCTCTTGGCACATTTCTCCCTTTCACCCTCCATTCATGCCTCTTCGAATTCTGCAGCACTGCTGGTCACAGCTGACCTCCAGTTAGAGCACTCCGCATGTTCTCCCACAGTGAGGACATCGGTTTCCAGGTAGAAGGCGGTCCTGGTCAGGGTTGGCTTGATGTGCCTTCCTCTTGGCACGTTTCTCCCTTTCGCCCTCCATTCGTGCCTCTTCGAATTTTGCAGCAGTGCTGGTCACAGCTGACCTCCAGTTACAGCACTCCACATGTTCTCCTGCAGTGAGGGCATCGGTTTCCAGGCGGAAGGTAGTCTCAGTCAGGGTTGGCATGACGTGCTTTCCTCTTGGCACGTTCCTCCCTTTCGCCCTCCATTCGTGCCTCTTTGAATTCTGCAGCACTGCTGGTCACAGCTGACCTCCAGTTAGAGCACTACACATGTTCTCCCGCAGTGAGGACATCAATTTCCAGGCGGAAGGTGGTCTCAGTCAAGGTTGGCTTGACGTGCCTTCCTCTTGGCACGTTCCTCCCTTTCACCCTCCATTCATGCCTCTTCAAATTCTGCAGCAGTGCTGGTCACAGCTGACCTCCAGTTAGAGCACCCTGCATGTTCTCCTGCAGAGAGGACATCGGTTTCCAGACGGAAGGTGGCTTGACATGCCTTCCTCTTGGCACATTTCTCCCTTTCGCCTTCAATTCGTGCCTCTTCGAATTCTGCAGCACTGCTGGTCACAGCTGACCTCCAGTTAGAGCGCTCAAGGGCCAGGGCTTCCCATTTCTTGGTGTCTGATACACAATCCTCTATGGAAGCAGCAGATATTTGTTCAAGCAACAGTCTAGAGAGTTTGGAGAAGAGAAAGTTGAAAAGAGACATGAGACCTGGCATCATAAATTAGTTAAATTAGCCTCACTGCATAAGCGGTACCTACATTTCCTACTTGACAGACGCAAATGACTTTTGGGCTGCAGAGGTTGACAGCAAGCTAGACAAATGGCTGGAATCTCACTCCAACCTGGGCTGGCTTCGAACTCATGACCTCTTGGTCAGTAGTGATTTTAATGCAGCCGACTCCCAAAGAGCTGCACCACAACCCGGTATATGGGGTTATATGGTTGTGTGGAAGGGCCCATAGGGGAAAAAAACCCTATGCAATGTGATAGTAAAGAAATCCATAGGCATGTTCTTAAAAGAATAGGAACATTGTATGACTTTTATGTGCTGTGGCGGCAAATGTGATGTGGCGGCAAAAAAAGCCAATGGGATTTTGGCCTGCATCAATAGGAGCATAGTGTCTAGGTCCAGGGAAGTAATGCTACCCATGCTCTATTCTGTTTTGTTTAGACCACACCTGGAATATTGTGTCCAATTCTGGGCACCACAATTCAAGAGAGATATTGACAAGCTGGAATGTGTTCAGAGGAGGGTGACTAAAATGATCAAGGGTCTGGAGAACAAGCCCTATGAGGAGCGGCTTAAGGACCTGGGCATGTTTAGCCTGAAGAAGAGAAGACTGAGAGAAGATATGATAGCCATGTATAAATATGTGAGAGGAAGCCACAGAGAGGAGGAGGGAGCAAGCTTGTTTTCTGCTTCCTTGGAGACTAGGACGCAATGGAACAATGGCTTCAAACTACAAGAGAGGAGATTCCATCTGAACATGAGGAAGAACTTCCTGACTGTGAGAGCCGTTCAGCAGTGGAACTCTCTGCCCCGGAGTGTGGTGGAGGTTCCTTCTTGGGAAGCTTTTAAACAGAGGCTGGATGGCCATCTGTCAGGGGTGATTTGAATGCAATATTCCTGCTTCTTGGCAGAAAGGGGTTGGACTGGATGGCCCATGAGGTCTCTTCCAACTCTTTGATTCTATGATTCTATGATTATCAAAAGAAAAGAAAAACAATGACGTTCTGGAAGCTACAATAATTCCAGCCGGATGCATTTGTGGGAAAGTATGGATGGACGTCCATCGGGAGGGCTTGGATTGTGTCTTCCTCCAAGGCCTGATCAGGTTGGACTGGATGGCCTTCAGGGATCCCTTGTGGAATATAACCTGCTTAGGTGCCTGGTGGAGACTCCTTCTTTGGAGGTTTTTAAGCAGAGCCTATTGGGAGGGCTTGGATTGTGTCTTCTTCCTGCTTGGCATGAGGAGGTCAGACTGGATGGCCCTTGGGGTCCCCTCCAACTGTAGGATTCTCTTTGTTCGAGCAGCCACCTCCCTCCCATTGGCCTCCCATCTGCACAGGCCAAGATTACGAGCTGCCTGGGCTGACTTTCCCGTGTCCTTGGAGCTCTCTCCTTAATGCACCTGTGATAAAGCGGCTGCCGCTCTGTGATTTATCCATCCACGGAGGGGCCGGGGGTGCCGTGGCAGATGGCAGCCCCTTCCATAATAATAATATGCTGAAAGCGTCGGCCCGGGAGCCGAGGAGCCAGAGATTTCATTATCTGGAGAGAGCAGGACCCTCTGCTTAAGCTGCAAAGAAGATCAGGAGATAAAAGATTTATGTGGCATGCCCCCCTCCTCCTCTTCCCATATTATTTTGTGCTTTTCGGCTCATCGTCTGCAAGAGGCTTCCTTCTGGCAAAGGAAGGAGGAGACCCTCCAAGCCAGTACTCCAGAGGACACGAGCAGGATTCAAAACGATCTTGACAGATTAGAGAGATGAAGGGCCAAAACTAACAAAATGAAGTTCAACAGGGACAAATGCAAGATACTCCACTTTGGCAGAAAAAATGAAATGCAAAGAGACAGAATGGGGGATGATGAGGCCTGGCTCGAGAGCAGTACGTGTGAAAAAGATCTTGGAGTCCTCGTGGACAACAAGTTAAACATGAGCCAGGAATGTCATGTGGCGGCAAAAAAAACCAATGGGATTTTGGCCTGCATCAATAGGAGCATAGTGTCTAGATCCAGGGAAGTCATGCTCCCCATGCTCTATTCTGCCTTGGTTAGACCACACCTGGAATATTGTGTCCAATTCTGGGCACCACAATTCAAAAGAGATGTTGACAAGCTGGAATGTGTCCAGAGGAGGGCGACTAAAATGATCAAGGGTCTGGAGAACAAGCCCTATGAGGAGCGGCTTAAGGAGCTGGGCATGTTTAGCCTGAAGAAGAGAAGGCTGAGAAGATATATGATAGCCATGTATAAATATGTGAGAGGAAGCCACAAGGAGGAGGGAGCAAGCTTGTTTTCTTCTGCCCTGGAGACTAGGAGGCAATGGAACAATGGCTTCAAACTACAAGAAAGGAGATTCCATCTGAACATGAGGAAGAACTTCCTGACTGTGAGAACCATTCAGCAGTGGAACTCTCTGCCCCGGAGTGTGGTGGAGGCTCCTTCTTTGGAAACTTTTAAACAGAGGCTGGATGGCCATCTGTCAGGGGTGATTTGAATGCAATATTCCTGCTTCTTGGCAGAATGGGGTTGGACTGGATGGCCCAGGCGGTCTCTTCCAACTCTTTGATTCTATGATTCTTTGGTTCTGGGTCTTTTTTGCCTGGAGATTTCAGGCCCACCATTCAAAAATGCAAAAGAAGTAAATCATGGAAGTATAGCCTTACTTACTTACTTAAGTGGTCATTATCCAAGTAAGATTGTCCTCCAAGTGTAGTGTCCTGGTGGTGGGTCCGTAGGTGACTGTGGAGCCCAATTCTTGACCTGCACCGTCTCCCGCAGTGAGGGCTTCGGTTTCCAAGTGGAAGGCGGTCCTGGTTGGGGTTGGCTTGACATGCCTTCTTCTTGGCATGTTTCTTTCTTTCGTCTCCATTCATGCTTCTTCAAATTCTACAGCACTGCTAGTCACAGCTGACCTCCAGCTGGAGCACTCAAGGGCCAGGTCTTCCCAGTTCTCGGTGTCTATGACACAGTTTTTAAGGTTGCCCCCTGTGGCGCAGTGGGTTAAAGCGCTGACCTGTTGAGTTTGTTGACCGAAAGGTCACAGATTCGAATTTGGGGAGTGGCATGAGCTTCCGCTGTCAGCCCCAGCTTCTGCCAACCTAGCAGTGCGAAAACATGCAAATGTGAGTAGATCAATAGGTACCGCTCCGGCGGGGAGGTAACGGCACTCCATGCAGTCATGCCGGCCACATGACCTTGGAGGTGTCTACGGACAACGCCGGCTCTTTGGCTTAGAAATGGAGATGAGCACCACACCCCAGAGTCGGACACGATGGCACTTAATGTCAGGGGAAAACCTTTACCTCTACCTTGAGCCCATCTTTAAATCTCTTTTTGTGTCCTCCACCCTTCCATTTTCCATTCTTGAGTTTGGAGTAGAGTAACTGCTTTAGGAGACGGACACCCTGGACATTCCACAGATATATAAACCCCATTTTCCTAGTTTCTAGCAGACCTCACAACTTCTGAGGTTGCCTGCTATAAATGTGGGAGAAACATCAGGAGAGAATGCTTCTGGAACATGACCATACAGTGTGAAAAACTTACAACAACCAAGTGATTCAAGCCATGAAAGCCTTTGACAATACAGAGCATGTTTGAACTCCACTGAACCCAGTCAGATGTTCTGGACTTCAACTCCCACAATTCCCAACAGCCAGCACTTAACCCCATCTTCTGATTCCCTTTTTGTTTGCCTTTATAGTATCGCAATGTTATGACACATCCTAGTGTTATAAATATACAGCTTAAGAGAATAATATTGGTCCCATAACCCTATGTGAAGCCAGTGCAAAGACGGAGCGATTCCAAAGAATATCTATCGCTCTTTATCCCGGCTCTAGGAAATCCCCTTCAGCTGGCATCCTTCCTTAAGCTGGGTTTGACCCCGAGTCCTGCAGCAGCCATTTATGGCCTGTGTGGCATTTGGAGACCCTTGATTCCAGTTGTTTTCTCTTATTTACTTTTATTTATTTATTTACTTTGCTTCTATACCGCAGTTCTCAACCCGGAGGCGACTCACCGTGGTTCACAACACACAAAAAACAGCAAAAATTCAATGCACCACTATAAAAACAGTTAACAACCTAATCTAATACACAGTTAATATACAATTACTATAATAACCATTCACTAGCGTCTCATCACTAAAAACACGATCCAGATTCGTCATCCATTGTTCCATTCCTATGTCATCACCAATCATTGCACTAATTATTCGAACGCCTGAGCAAATAACCAGATCTTTACTTTTTTGCGGAATACCATTAGAGATGGTGCCAATCTAATCATAGAATCGTAGAATCATAGAATCCTAGAGTTGGAAGAGACCTCATGGGCCATCCAGTCCAACCCCATTCTGCCAAGAAGCAGGAATATTGCATTCAAACCACCCCTGACAAATGGCCATCCAGCCCCTGTTTAAAAGCTTCCAAAGAAGGAGCCTCCACCACACTCCGGGGCAGAGAGTTCCACTGCTGAACGGCTCTCACAGTCAGGAAGTTCTTCCTAAGGTTCAGATGGAATCTCCTCTCTTGTAGTTTGAAGCCATTGTTCCACGTCCTAGTCTCCAAGGAAGCAGAAAACAAGCTTGCTCCCTCCTCCCTGTGGCTTCCTCTCCCATATTTATACATGGCTATCATATCCCCTCTCAGCCTTCTCTTCTTCAGGCTAAACATGCCCAGTTCCCTAAGCCGTTCCTCATAGGGCTTGTTCTGCAGACCCTTGATCATTTTAGTCACCCTCCTCTGGACACATTCCAGCTAATGTCTGTAGGAAGGGCGTTCCACAGCCGGGGAGCCATCACCGAGAAGGCCCTATCTCTCGTCCCCGCCAGACGTGCTTGTGAGGCTGGCGGGATCGAGAGCAGGGTCTCCCCGGAAGATCTCAAAGTCCTGGTGGGTTCAAAGGCCGAGATGCGGTCGGATAGGTAGCTTGGGCCGGAACCATTTAGGGCTTTAAAGGTCAACGGCAGCACTTTGAATCGAGCCCGGTAGCAAATCGGTAGTCAGTGGAGTTGGCGCAACAGGGGGGTTGTATGCTCCCTACGTCCCGCTCCTGTTAGAATCATGGCTGCCGAGCGTTGGACTAGTTGAAGCTTCCGAGCCGTCTTCAAAGGCAACCCCACGTAGAGAGCGTTGCAGTAGTCTAGGCGGGATGTAACCAGAGCGTGGACTACCGTGGCCAAGTCAGACTTCCCAAGATACGGGCACAGCTGGTGCACAAGCTTTAACTGTGCAAATGCTCCCCTGGTCACTGCCAAAACCTGGGGTTCCAGGCTCAGCGATGAGTCCAGGATCACACCCAAGCTGCGAACCTGCGTCTTCAGGGGGAGTGCGACCCCGTCCAGCACAGGCTGTAACCCTATACTCTGTTCGGCCTTTCAACTGACCAGGAGTACCTCTGTCTTGTCTGGATTCAATTTCAATTTGTTCGCCCTCATCCAGACCGTTACAGCGGCCAGACACAAGTTCAGGACCTCGACAGCCCCCTTAGTAGCAGGTGGGAAGGAGTGACTTGGTTTGTTTGAGATGCACCCAAAGGAAATGGCCAGGTACAGCATGTCGATACCTTGATAGAAAAAGGATCTAGGAATCTTAGTAGATCACAAACTGAACAGGAGTCAAAACAAGAGCAGCAAAAAGCCAATGCAATTCTAGGCAACATCCATAGTGTCGCAATGGAGTACGAGAGGGTGAATTTCCCCCATGCTTCCTCTTCTTCATCCTGGAAAGAAGTGACGAGTGGAGTGCCAAAAGCAGGGTTCCGTTCTGGGCCCAGTCCTGTTCAAAAACGTACAACACTCCAGATCCGTAGAGTGCTTTGCCCATGCCATTGTGCGTTTTGCACATTGCAATTGCTTGTCTCCCATTTACCTGTACACTCAGTTGCACAGTGTTGCTTGTAATTAATGTAATGGGAAGACCTTTGGGGCATAAATGTTGAATGCTTGCAGAGAAAGAGAGTGTGCCGGAGTGGGAATTGGGCGAGTGGCACTGCTTTGACCCGGGAATTATATGCAACGCTGGAGCCTGAAAATTCAGTCCCTAATCCCTACTCCAGTCCCTAATCTCTCCTCCTTTCAAGACAAACCGCAATTACTCATTCTGCCCACAGAAGCTCTGCTGACGTCAGACCAAACTCAGCCTTTGGAGCGAGAAAGAGAAGAGAAGGGAAGCAATCCATAGGGATTGATCCAGCCTTCGAAGCGGGAAGGTTGCAATAGAGAGCCAGCTCAGGCTTCATGCCACAACTCAAATTGAGAGATGGAAGGCAACCAAAGGGCTATCCAAGCCAACTTCCTTCTTCCAGGTTGGAAGACTCAATCAAAGCCATCCCAACAGATGGACATCCAGGTTCCAATTGGAAGCCCAGGCAATCTATATTCCTTTACAGTTGGAAGGGAAACCCAAAAGCCATCCAAACCAACCCCCTTCTGTGAAACAGGAAGACACAATCTAAGCCTTCCAGACCTTCCAGTTTGAAGCATAGAGTTGGAAGAGACCACATGACAATTGATGGGGAGATATTGGAAAAATAGATATTTATTTATGTATAAATTGTATGTACTTTACCAGCACTGAAATGTAAGAAAAATCAGGCTCTCTCTGTATCAGAAATCCAAGCTGACAGGACAAGCCAAGAAAAAGCAAGAGGGAGGTGAACATTCCAGGAAGAGGGCATGTTATCTATACAGAGACTGGAACAAAATCACCCAGGCTATAGCTAAGTAAGGAGCCTATCTCTCCCTCCTGACAGGTCAAAGTAGGCCCCTTGACTGATGAATGTAAGCTGTATACTGCTCTTTAGAAAGAAATACAGAGATGTTCTGTCACGCGCTGGGCCTGTAAAGGCTTTCCTGTAAAATAGGACGTGCAACCTTTGCCCAGCGGGAAGCCAGGGGCCCCCAAAGAGAAGTTCTCAGGGATTTTCCAGAAGTGCTGATCTTTAGAGTCTTTGATAATGCAACAAAGTATTTATTATGGAACAAACAACAAATCTTCAATGGTTCAAACAACACTTCAAGGCTTTCTCAGTCTAGTCCTCAATGGACTGGCACCTGACTGATTAATTAAACTTTCTCTGTAGGAAAAACCCTTTTTTAACTTCTCCCAGGCTGACTGTAATCTAATCCTTACTGATGTGGGCTCCGCTACCGAGTCGAATTGTGTCTCGAGCACCGAGTGGACCTACCAGTAAGGCCAGTAGATTCTCCAGCTGGAATTATTTGGTCTTCCAAAACTGTTTCCCCTCCGAAATTCTTCAAAGCTTTAGGGCTGTTTCCCTGGTAATCTTTGAAGATCATTGGATGCTCTTAAGACTGTTCTCCCCCGGAAAGTCTTAAGGGTTGTAGCTTTTGTACAGGAGAAGCTTGTACACGTCCTCTACATTAGTTTTCCTTACTGTGACTAACTAAAAAATGGCTCCCCCTTCCCAATTGCCCTAAACAAGCGGCAGAACCAAAACTTAACGATGATGGACAGGTGACTTGCCCTATGACTGCAACCAAAGGAAGCCATCCTTCTGCAGAATCCCAGGAACCTTGGGCTGCAAGCAAACATTTCATACAAAGCAAATAAAGTTGGAGCTCCTGGTACAGCCGTATCAGCATAAGAGACATGCCTTTCGCATGTTGGAAGATAGAATTTGACATTCCTATGATGCTAAAGTGACGCAGAGAATGATCTCAATGTATGTAGAAGCATGTTTTTTTGTTTGCCTGCATTTGAAGTGTATAAAAGGCAGTCAACATCTTTATCAGGCACTCTGGTTGCTTTTGGACACAGCTCCACTCCAGAGTCCCAGCTGGAAATAAAACCGTGCTTTTTCAGACCTCAGGAACTCTCTTTGTCTCTTTTCCTCAAACCTTCTCCCTGCCATTTCACCATCTAGTCCAACCCCCTCCTGCCATGCAGGAAAAGCACCATCAAAGTAACCCCAACAGATGGTCATCCAGCCTCTGTTTAAAAGCCTCCAAGGAAGGAGCTTCCATCACCAAGGCTGGAACTTCCAGAGCTTTTTACTGTAAAAAAAAATGTAGTTTGTCACCATGGCTCATTGTTATCGGATCATTTGGGTGAGGCACCAGCAAAGAAGACTAATGACCTTGTAGAACTACAACTCCCATGATTCTGTAATATCAGACTGCATTAACTCTGCAGTGTAGATGCAGCCAGAGTCCCAATTCCTCCTCTGCTATCCTACTTTGGAAAACATTGCAGTTTCTTTCTCCTGCGTTTCCCTTGCCCACCTTTGTTTTTCTCCTACTTCAACTGCTGTCAATGAGTCATTAGAAGAGCAGAAATGCAGCTTGAAGACAATCCAGGAGCAAAAAATACCTTAGTTTGGTTGCAAATTGCTGGTGTCTATTCTATTATTTTCCCCATTATCTGCGAAGGGATGGCATACCTGCCCGTTTCTGAATGCTTTTGCCATCTGTTTTTCCCATTGCAGGTGGTGCGAGACCAGATCTCTCACTGCACCGTGAAGCTGCGTCAAACCACCGGCCTCATGGAGTACTGCCTGGAAGTCATCAAGGAGAACGACCCCAGCGGATTCCTACAGGTTCGTGCGCCCTCTTTTCCCTTCCCATATTCCCACAACATCTCATGTCTCTTGTCCCACAACCAGGATGTGTCCACATGGATGCATTAATGCAGTTTGACTCCACTTTGACTGTACTGGCTCAAACTATGGAGTCATGGGGGTTATAGTTTTGGAGAGGCATTGGTGGGGAAGGCAAGAGACCTTGTACAGCTCCAGCTTCCATGATTCCATAACCTTGATCATTGTTCTGGCACGGATGTGCCAGGGGTTTGAATTCCCTTTTTCTTTCTTTGCTTGTTTGCATGAATTCCTGAAGGCTATGCACTTTGCAATTTGGTAGCTTCTTCCAGATTGCAATTATAGGGCCAGCAACCTGTCAATCATTGTTGCAGCCTTTAGATCCACCCCTTTCCCCAGGGTTTTGGAGGGAAAAGGGACCTTTAGCTCAGTTATCATGGAGAAGCCTTTCCAACAGGACATGTGAGATTCTCCCACCTGTAGAAAGCTTCGTTTCTCACAAATTTTGGGGAAAAGCAGTTCCACAGCTTTACTAAGAAATACAGCCAGCTTTGCTGGAAGGTAAAGAACACCAGCTGGAAAATCTACAAAGTTTTGGCTGGTAAGGTCTACTCGGGTTACCCATAAAGCAAATTGGAACCGGGAGTAGGGTCCCAAGCCAGCCTAAGAACAGATTGCCCAGGGAGTGGTCAAGGATTTCCTTTATAGAAGAAAGAAAGAGTTCTTGAAGCAAGTTGCCTGTCCCTTGTGGGCAGATTAAGAAAGCTACCAGTTTTCCAGAGTTTTAAAGTATTTGATTGATTTGTTGAAGATTTAAGCATTAATAAATAACCTTGTTAAACTTTCTAAGCTTCTAAAGACTTTGTATAGGGAAATCCATAGGGCCTCTCAGCCGAGGCACCCCGGGCGTCCTGCTGGGCATATAGAGACCATGTTCTGTTAATAGACAATTGCTACAGGCCCAGCGCGTGACAGCACAATCGTCATCCTTTGGCAGGGAAGGCTCAAGGCCTTGTCAAACTACAGTCCCCATTTTATTTTCCATCTCAGGAGTGACTTGAGAAACTGCAAGTCGCTTCTGGTGTGAGAGAATTGGCCGTCTGCAAGGATGTTGTCCATGGGACGCCGGATGTTTTGATGTTTCACCATCCTTGTGGGAAGCTTCTCTCATATCCATGCATGGGGAGCTAGAGCTGACAGAGGGAGCTCATCTATGCTCTCCTGAATTCGAACCTGCAACCTGTTGGTCTTGGTCCTGCCGGCACAAGGGTTAAACCCACTGCGCCACTGTGGCAGTTCAAGTGAAGTCAAACTGCATTAATTGTACTATATAGATGCACCAAGTTGCCTACTTTAAACCATCTGTGGCCATTCATTTTGGATTGTTGTAGGTTTTTTTGGGCTATATGGCCATGTTCTAGAGGCATTCTCTCCTGACGTTTCGCCTGCATCTATGGCAAGCATCCTCAGAGGTTGTGAAGTCTGTTGGAATTAGGAAAAAGGGTTTTTATATCTGTGGAATGAGCAGGGTGGGACAAAGGATCCTTGTCTGCTAGAGCTAGGTGTGAATGTTTCAACTGACCACTTTGATTAGCATATAATGACCTGACAGTGCCTGGAGCAAACCTTTGTTGAGAGGTGATTAGATGTCCTGAAAGGTCATGAAAGGCACTGCAGACTACTTCAACCAGAGAAATCAGCCATAGCAGAGCACCTGATGAACTAACCTGGACACAGCATATTTGAGAACACAGAAATGCTGGACCACTCTCACAACCACCATGTCAGACTACACAGAGAAGCCACTGAAATCCACAAGCATGTGGACAATTTCAGCAGAAAGGAGGAAACCATGAAAATGGACAAAATCTGGCTACCAGTATTAAAAAACTCTAAAATTACAACAGCACAACAACAGAGAGGAAACAATCAAGGACATCTAATCACCTCTCAACAAAAGTTTGCTCTAGGCGCTGTCAGGCCATTATATGCTAATCAAGGTGGTCAGTTGAAACATTCATACCTAGCTCCAGCAGACAAGAGCCCTTTGTCTCACCCTGGTCATTCCACAGATATATAAACTCTTCTTCCTAGTTCCAACAGACCTCACTACCTCTGAGGATGCTTGCCATAGATGCAGGTGAAACGTCAGGAGAGAATGCCTCTAGACCATGGCCATATAGCCCGAAAAAACCTACAACAACCCAGTGATTCTGGCCATGAAAGTCTTCACCATTCATTTTGTTTTCCTAATGTTCAGCTGTTCAACTTGCAATATCACTTTCTACATCATCATCATCATCATCATCATCATCATCATCATCCCTCTCTATCTGTCTAAATAGGGACCCAAACTAGCTCTCTTTTCCACTTTGGGTGCATCTACTACACTGTTGAATGAATGCCATTCAAACTCAGTGTCCAAGAATCCTGGGAGTTGTAGTTTTACAAGACCTTTAGCTTTCTCTGCAAAGGCCTCCATCCAACTACAACTCCCAGGACTTCATAGCCTTGAGCCATGGCAGTTCAAGTAGAGTCAACAAAATTCTTTCAGCAGTATGGATGCACCCTTTCTTCATAATTCTTAGCTATGGGATTTCTCTGGATGTGTTGCTCCATCCTTCACCATGTCCTGATTTCCTTGTTTCTTTGCCCTCAGATTTCCGATGCGCTGATCCGGAGGGTCCACCTGACCGAGGACCAATGGGGCAAAGGGACACTCTCCCCCCGGATGACCACCGACTTTGACCTGAACCTGGACAACGCCCCGTTGCTGCAGTCCATCCACCAGCTTGACTTCGTGCAGATGAAAAGTAAGCGGATTCATGTTGATATGCTTTGACCTATTGGCTGCAACCGATAATACTGTGTAACACTATTTTTGTTCCTGGGTTATACATTTATTATGTATTTATTTACAGTATTTATATTTCACCCTTCTCACCCCGCAGGGGACTCAGGGCATATCACAATGCACATATACATGGCAAACATTCAATGCCGTAGACACACAACGTATATAGACAGAGACACAGAGGCTATTTAACTTTTCAGCTTCATGAGGGTATGCTTTTGAATTCCGGCCACCGGGGGAGCTGTTGCTTCACTGTCCACTTGTGACACAGATGGAGTACTTCCTCATTCTTTTGCACGCTGCTGGAGATTTTTATGGCATCATAAATTAGTTAAATTAGCCTCACCACATAAGCGGTACCTAAATTTCCTACTTGACAGATGCAACTGTCTTTTGGACTGCAAAGGTTGACAGCAAGCTCAACAAATGGTCGGGAGCTTACTCCAACCCGGACTGGCTTCGAAGTCATGACCTTTCAGTCAGTAGTGATTTAATGCAGCTGACTCCCAACCAGCTGTACCAAAACCTAATTGATTCTAATATAAAAACATGGGAAAAGTTGATAAAACTGCAAAAATGACTGCAAAGGTTGACAGCAAGCTAGATAAATGGTTGGGAGCTTACTCCGACCCGGGCTGGCTTCGAACTCATGACCTTTCAGTCAGTACTGACTTAATGCAGCTGACTCCCAACCAGCTGCACCACAATCTAATTGATTCTAATATAAAAACATGGGAAAAGTTGATAAAACTGTAAAAAGGACTGTAAAGGTTGACAGCAAGCTAGACAAATGGTTGGGAGCTTACTCCGACCCGGGTTGGCTTCGAACTCATGACCTTTCAGTCAGTAGTGATTTAATGCAGCTGACTCCCAACCAGCTGCGCCACAACCTAATTGATTCTAATATAAAAACATGGGAAAAGTTGATAAAACTGCAAAAACTTTTTTTTTGTTGGACAGTCTGCAGCACCTTTTTCCTCCCTAGCTTTTCAATGAATATCTCAAAATCTCAACCAATTCAACCTAGTTTGTGGCAGCCACAAAAACAAAGTTTCTGGAGTAGAACAACTACTTTCAAAGTAAATTTAAATTTACTTAAAATTAAAATTAAAATTAATGTAATTTAAACTTAAATTAAATTTATTTATTTATTTATTTATTTGCCAATTTTTATATACTGCCTCTCTCAACACGAAGGTGACTCGAGGTGGTTTACATTCTGCAGTCAATGCCCCCAACAACATAAAATATAGTTAAAACATTACATGTAATATAGACCATATAAAAACAATATAACAATAAATATTATAAAACACAAGTCCACAATGTCTCATCACTAAAATCGTTTTTCCGTTGCATTAAAACTTTCAAACCAGGAACAAAATATTTTTTTGGTTACGTAGTGTTATGGGTGCATCCACACTGCAGAATTGATGCAGTTTGACACTACTTTAACTGCCATGGTTCACTTTTATGGGAGTTGTAATTAGAGGAGATGCCATCACTCTTTGGCAGGGAAGGCTGAAGGCCTTGTCAAACTACAACTCCCAGGACATCGTAGTGTTGAGCCAGGGCAGTTCAAGTGGTGCCACACTGCATTTAGTTCTACAGTGTAGACATGCCCTAAGTCAGTGTTTCTCAACCTGGGGGGTCGGGACCCCTAGGGGGGTCGCGAGGGGGTGTCAGAGGGGTCGCCAAAGACAATTAGAAAACACAGTATTTTCTGTTGGTCGTGGGGGTTCCGTGTGGGAAGTTTGGCCCAATTCTATCATTGGTGGAGTTCAGAATGCTCTTTGATTATAGGTGAACTATAAATCCCAGCCACTACAACTCCCAAATGTCAAGGTCTATCTTCCCCAAACTGCACCAGTGTCCACATTTGGTCACATTGAGAATTCATGCCAAGTTTGGTCCAGATGCATCAGTGCTCTCTGGATGTAGGTAAACTATAACTCCGAAACCCAAGGTCAATGCCCACCAAACTCTTCCAGAATTTGTTGTTGGTCATGGGAGCTCTGTGTCCCAAGTTTGGTTCAATTGCCTCATTGGTGGAGTTCGGAATGCTCTGATATTGTAGGTGAACTATAAATCCCAGCAACTACAATTCCCAAATGACAAAATCAATCCTCCCCTCAACCCCACCAGTATTCAAATTTGGGCGTATCGAGTATTTGTGCCAAATGAATGAAAATACATCCTGCATATTGGATATTTACAAGATGATTCATACAGGAGCAAAATTATAGTTGTGAAGTAGCAATGAAAATAAGTTGATGGTTGGGGGTCACCACAACATAAGGAATTGTATTAAGGGGTCAAGGCATTAGGAAGGTTGAGAACCACTGCCCTAAGTGGTTCGTTCTGGGTGGAGGTTAGAAACCAGGGTTCCAATTGTAACTTCCATGTAGCTTCCTCCCCAGTGCCGGCCGCTCCGTTCCTCCAGCTGGAGGAGTGCTGCACCCACAACAACAGCGCCACCTTGTCCTGGAAGCAGCCGCCGCTCTCCTCGGTGCAGGCGGAGGGATACATCCTGGAGCTGGACGATGGGAACGGCGGTCAGTTTAGGGTAAGGACGATGGAGAGGGGTCAGTATTATTGGCAGGCCCAAATCAGAGCACTCTCTCTCACACACTCACTTTCTGTATGTAAGGTACTTCTTAGAATCATAGAATCAAAGAGTTGGAAGAGATCTCATGGGCCATCCAGTCCAACCCCATTCTGCCAAAAAGCAGGAATATTGCATTCAAAGCACCCCTGACAGATGGCCATCCAGCCTCTGTTTAAAAGCTTCCAAAGAAGGAGCCTCCACCACACTCCGGGACAGAGAGTTCCACTGCTGAACGGCTCTCACAGTCAGGAAGTTCTTCCTCATGTTCAGATGGAATCTCCTTTCTTGTAGTTTGAAGCCATTGTTCCATTGTGTCCTAGTCTCCAGGAAAGCAGTAAACAAGCTTGCTCCCTCCTCCCTGTGGCTTTCTCTCACATATTTATACATGGCTATCATATCTCCTCTCAGCCTTCTCTTCTTCTGGCTAAACATGCCCAGCTCCTTAAGCCGCTCCTCATAGGGCTTGTTCTCCAGACCCTTGATCATTTTAGTCACCCTCCTCTGGACACATTCCTGCTTGTCAATATCTCTCTTGAATTGTGGTGCCCAGGATTGGACACAATATTCCAGGTGTGGTCTAACCAAAGCAGAATAGAGCATGGGGAGCATTACTTCCCTAGATCTAGACACTAGACTCCCATTGATTCAGGACAAAATCCCATTGGCTTTTTTTGCTGCCACATCACATTGTTGGCTCATGTTTAACTTGCTGTCCACAAGGACTCCAAGAGCTTTGTCACACGTACTGCTGTGGATATGACTGGTTGTTGGATATGACTGGTTTCCAACTCCCATCATCCTCTATCAGCCCCTCCAACCCTGCCAGTATTTAAGGTTGGATCATACAGGGTATGTGTACCAAGTTTGGTTCAGACCCATCATGGGCTGAAATCACATGGCTCTCTGAATGCGGCTGGACTACAACTCCCATCATCGCCCATCAGTCTCTCCCAAACCCTGCTAGTATGTTTTGCTGGATCATGACAGTCTGGATTCATCAAGCCACGTGGGAACCTTTGTGGGTACAAGCCAATCAACTAACTATTTGGTTTATCCAAAGTTAAGATCTCTTCCCAAAACTTTTGTATCTTTGGACATATGTAGTTTATTTATTTATTTACTATGTTTGTATACCGCCCCTCATTATATAAATAGTCAACAAATACATTAAAACATTAAAAACAAATTATAGAGTATTGCATTCAAATCACCCCTGACAGATGGCCATCCAGGCTCTGTTTAAAAGCTTCCAAAGAAGGCGCCTCCACCGCACTCCGGGGCAGAGAGTTCCACTGCTGAACGGCTCTCACAGTCAGGAAGTTCTTCCTCATGTTCAGATGGAATCTCCTTTCTTGTAGTTTGAAGCCATTGCGTCCTAGTCTCCAGGGAAGCAGAAAACAAGCTTGCTGACTTCCTCTCACATATTTATACATGGCTATCATATCTCCTCTCAGCGTTCTCTTCTTCAGGCTAAACATGCCCAGCTCCTTAAGCTGCTCCTCATAGGGCTTAAGGAGCTGGGCATGTTTAGCCTGAAGAAGAGACTAATCATTAAAACAATAGATTAGTCATGCCAGTTAAAACCAAATCCAGGTCTGGGGTTAATTCAGTGTCGCAGTATCCAAGTCTACTTTCCAATTGCCACTGTCCACTAATCGATTCATTGAAACAATAGGTTAGACACGCCAGTTAAAAACTAAATCCAAGTTAATGCAGTGTTCCAGTATCCTAAGTCTTCTTTCCAATTGCCGCTGTCTACTAATCAAATGCCTGGTCCCAAAACCAAGTCTTCAATTTTCTTCTAAAGAACAGGAGGGAAGTGGCCAACCTGATGTGAGAGCCGTTCAGCAGTGGAACTCTCTGCCCCGGAGTGTGGTGGAGGCTCCTTCTTTGGAAGCTTTTAAACAGAGGCTGGATGGCCATCTGTCAAGGGTGATTTGAATGCAAAATTCCTGCTTCTTGGCAGAATGGGGTTGGACTGGATGGCCCAGGAGGTCTCTTCCAACTCTTTGATTCTATGATTCTATGTCTCTGTGGAGAGAGTTCCACAGACGGGGAGCCACTTCCGAGAAGGCCCTATCTCTCATCCCCACCAACTGCATTTGTGATGGTGGTGGGATCGAGAGCAGGGCCTCTCCTGAAGATCTTAAACTTCATGATGGTTCATAACAGGAGATACGTTCTGACAGGTAATCTGGGCCAGAACCATTCAGGGCTTTAAAGGTTAAAACCAGCACTTTGAATTGTGCTCAGAAGCTGATTGGCAGCCAGTGGAGCTGGCGTAACAGAGGAGTTGTGTGCTCGCTGTATGCTGCTCCAGTGAGCAACCTGGATGCTGACCGTTGGACTAGTTGAAGCTTCTGGACAGTCTTCAAAGGCAGCCCCAACTCCTTTTCTCAGTTAACAACCACGGACATGGCATCTGTCTCCCTTGATAGGAAGTGTCATTCTGGTTCTGGTTTGGCCTCTCTAGGCACTGAGTGACCTTAACCCTTTAGTTACCCAGTGCTACCAACCACATGTTCTGGGAATGAATCGTTCCTAGCATGTAGTTCCACCAATCAATTAATGGCCATTGGCATGGAATGCTGGGAGTTGCAGTTCAGCAACATTGGGAAGGCTGCATTATTCCTGCTCTGGGTTAAAGAGGGTCCCATGACTTGAACCACACCTAAAGCAGCTGTCTTGAATTTGGTGTTTAGGAGGTGTACGTCGGGAAGGAAACCATGTGCACCGTGGACGGCCTCCACTTCAACAGTACCTACAGCGCCCGGGTCAAGGCCTTCAACAAGAGTGGGGTCAGCCCTTACAGCAAGACATTGGTTCTGCAGACCTCCGAAGGTGAGTTTGGGGTGCAAAGATTCCTTCAAGGAGATGGTGGGGTGGTGATCAACAATGAGGAGGAGAGATGCCAATCGCTGGTGTCTCCCATTCCAGCAGGGAAGTGGATCCATTCCAGTTTTTGGTAAATCTCCAAAAGATAGCAGTCCATCTCCAAGAAGAGGCCACTGAGCTGATTCAACGCTCCTTGGTTATGAATGCATAGACAGATCAGCTCTTGAGGCCGTTGAACAGTGACTCCATTCCAGCAGTAAAGGAACTATCCAAAGTGCTAAAATCATTACGGGATAGAGTTCAGCACCTTGGAGAGCTCAAACAGTGTGGAGTGGATTCTCGCTCCCCCAGCAACTTGGGAGGCATTAGTCCCCATCTATGCACCTTCTAATATTGACTATAATTGCAATCACATCTTTAGACACCCCAGTGTCTACAGTGTCAACAACACAACCATTCAATGCTAAGGCTTCCCGCCAAAATGGAACTGTAGAGGAGAGTCTACCAAACAAGCCAGTACCTGCCGCATACCAGTACTGCCATCTGTTGAGTTATGAAGGTGGAGGCATTACTTTTCATTCAACCCTCATATGTTGTCTTTAATTGATTTGATGGGATCTGATTTGATCTGCCATTCCCCAAAAGACAGGAAACTCTTCTAAGATACAGGACAGATATCTTTATTCTGTCGCGTGCTGGGCCTGTAAATAGTTGTCTTTAAAACAGGACGTGCAACCTTTGCCCAGCAGGAAGCCAGGGGGCCCAAAGAGAAGTTCTCAGAGGTTTCCACCACAAGCAGTCTTTAGATGGCTTGAGAAGTACAACAAAGTATTTTATTAATGAACAATCAAACAGAAACTTCTCTTGTCTTCAGTAAAGTTAAGCAAATGATTCCAAGCTTTTAGGCAACTGGTGAATTCCTAATCCTGCCCACGAAGGACAGGCAACTGTCTTCAATAACTTCTTCTTTAAAGGAAAATCCCCTTTTTAACTTCTCCCAGGCTGACTATAACATAACCCTTACTGATGCGTGCTCCGCTACCGGGTCGAACTGCATCTCGAACGCTGAGTGGACCTACCAGCAAGACAGTAGATGTTCTCCAGCTGGAGTTCTTTTAGTCTTTAGAGCTGTTTTCCTGGAAATTCTCAAAGCTGTGGGGATGCTTCCCTGGAAATTCATAAAGGTTGAAGCTTTTGTACAGGGGAAGTTTACACACGTCCTGTACACTGGCTAACCTTGCTGAGACTAACTAAAAAATGACTCCCTTCCCTTCCCAATTGTCCTGAGCAAGGGGCGGGACCAAAACTTAATGATGATGGACAGGTGGCTTGCCCTATAACTGCAACCAAAAGAAGCCACCTATCTGCAGAGTCCCTGAAACTTAGGACTGCAAACAAACATTCAATGCAAAGCAAACAAAATTGGAGCTCCCGGTACAGCTGTACCAGAACAGTCTTATTTTATGGTCCATCATCACATATGGTCAATTGCATTGGCCAACTTCTCCACTCCATAGCCTTTATGTAGAGAGTTGTTTTGGGATTTTTTTTTCTGGACTCACACCCGGTTGATGCCATTTGAACCGAGCTCTGACCTTGAGTTTGCCTTCCTATCTCACGTCTAGACTCGGAGCCCGAGGAGCAGGCCCTGACTTTCCCTGTGCCTTTGGAAAGATTGCAGCTGCGTAGATCCACCCCTTTCTCTTCGACCCTTAACCTGCAAAACAGCTTCCCGGGGAGATCCTACTTTGAGCTCAGGAACTCGTCCCACCACCAAATGACCTTGCATTCCTCTTTGCAATCCCTGAATTCGGCTGGTGGGTGAAAGCGAGCACGCCGGGCAGCGCCTCTTGAGCCGTGCTTCTGGAAGTCCCTGTTTCTTATGTTGTTGCTTTTTTTGTCGCAGGGTTTACTTCTTGTTTTGTGGCTGGTTGGCTTTTGCATTTCCTTTCTGGATCTTTTGATTTCGTTTCATTTGGTCCCCTTTCCTGCCCTTTGCCTTCTGCCCGCTTCCCCTGAGATCCGTGCCGGTTGGAGCCAAGCGTTCTGTGTGGTCAGTGGCTTGCTTTCTCAATGTGGAGGAAACCGTGAGGGCCTAGACATGTGTGACATGTATGTTTGTGTGTAATAATGTTTATAGATTGTTGGATTGCATAGAAAGGAGCCCAAGGAGGTTCCTGCTATGGACAGCCTGGCTCTCTTATTGTAGATGGATCCAGAATTAGATGCCAGCATTACAAATGAATGGATTGCATCTGTCAATGAAATATAATACTCCTCACTACCCCTGAAGACGCTTGCCATAGATGCAGGCGAAACGTCAAGAGAGAATGCCTCTAGACCATGGCCATATAGCCCGAAAAAACCTACACAACCCAAATATAATACTCCCTCAACTGGGAACATAGAGCCATAACTAAATTAGGAAAAACACAAAGAGAACACTTCTTTAGGAATCTCTATATAATCATATTGGAGGGCCTACAAATGCCTAGAAAAGTGTTCTCTCTCTCTAGGTCCTCCAGCAGAATTGTTGTTGTTTTGTTGAAGGCTTTCATGGCTGGAATCACTGGGTTGTTGTAGGTTTTTCCGGGCTATATGGCCATGTTCTAGAGGCATTTTCTCCTGACGTTTTGCCTGCATCTATGGCAAGCATCCTCAGAGGTAGTGAGGTCTGTTGGAACTAGGAAAAGGGTTTATATATCTGTGGAAAGACCAGGGTGGGACAAAGGACTCTTGTCTGCTGGAGCTAGATGTGAATGTTTCAACTGACCACCTTGATTAGCATATAATGGCTTGGATGTGCCTGGGGGGATCTTTTGTTGAGAGTGATTTGATGTTCCTGATTGTTTCCTCTCTGTTATTTTGCTGTTGTAATTTTAGAGTTTTTTAATACTGGTAGCCAGATTTTGTTCATTTTCATGGTTTCCTCCTTTCTGTTGAAATTGTCCACATGCTTCTTGTGGATTTCAATGGCTTCTCTGTGTAGCCTGACATGGTGGTTGTGAGAGTGGTCCAGCACTTCTGTGTTCTCAAATAATATGCTATGTCCAGAATGGTCCAGCATAAAGATAAAGATGAAGATCCACCCAGAGGAAAAGTGTTCTTGCCATACATCAAGGGAACCACTGACCGCAAAGGGAAGCTGGTGAGGAAACACAACATACAAACAATCTACAGACCCACCAAGAAAATCCAACAAATGCTCCGTTCAGCAAAGGACAAGAGGGATCCTCTCACCTCTGCAGGAGTCTACCGTATTCCATGCAGCTGTGGACAAGAAGTCTACATAGGGACCACCAAACGCAGTAGCATTGCCAAACACGAATCAAGGGACATGAAAGGCACTGCAGACAACTTCAACCAGAGAAATCAGCCATAGCAGAGCACCTGAAGAACCAACCTGGATGCAGTATATTATTTGAGAACACAGAAATGCTGGACCACTCTCACAACCACCATGTCAGACTACACAGAGAAGCCATTGAAATCCACCAGCATGTGGACAATTTCAACAGAAAGGAGGAAGCCATGAAAACGAACAAAATCTGGCTACCAGTATTGAAAAAAAACCCTAAAATTCCAACAGCAAAACAAGAGAGAGGAAAAAAAAAAATCAAGCACATCTAATCACCTCTCAACAAAAGATTGCCCCAGGCACTGCCAGGCCATCAAATGCTAATCAAGGTGGCCAGTTGAAATATTCACACCTAGCCCCAACAGATAAGAGTTCTTAGTCCCACCCTGGTCATTCCACAGATATAGAAACCCATTGTCCTAGTTCCAACAGACCTCACTACCTCTGAGGATGCTTGCCATAGATGCAGGCGAAACGTCAGGAGAGAATGCCTCTAGACCATGGCCATATAGCCCGAAAAAACCTACAATAATCTATTATTATTATTATTATTATTATTATTATTATTATTGACACAAAAACACAGTATGTCACAGCAAATGAGATCTCTCTGCTGGATTTCGTATCACAAAATCACAAGTCGAGCACTTTCCAAGCATCTAGCACTGTGTGGTGGTGATGATGATGATGATTAGAAACACAACAAGATTAGTACACAGCAAACAAGATCACTATGCTGGTTGTTGTATTGGATCACACATCAGACACTTCCCAAGTGTCTAGGACTGTGTGATGTATCGGCAAATAATGCGTGCAGATTGCAGTAGGGTGGCCTTTTGTAGCTGACAGATGGTAATTTTGTCAGTGCCAATTGTGTTTAAGTGCAGGCCAAGGTCTTTAGGTACTGCACCCAGTGTGCCAATCATCACTGGGTCCACCTTGACTGGCTATTATTATTATTATTATTATTATTAGAAACACAACAAGGTTAGCACATAGTAAACAAGATCACCATGCTGGTTGTTGAATTGGATCACACATTGTCTAGGACAATGTGATATATCGGCAAATAATGCGTGCAGATCGCAGTAGGGTGGCCTTTTGTAGTTGGTAAGAAGGAGGGAAAGAGGGAAGGAAGGAAAGAGAGAAGCAAGGATGGAACCAAAGAGCAAAGGAAGGAAGGAAGGAGGGAAGGAAGGAAGGAAGGAAGGAAGGAAGGAAGGAAGGAAGGGAAGAGGTAGAGAAGAGAGAAAGGAGAGAAAGCAGAAGGGAAAGAAAAAGGGCGGAAGGAAGGAGAGAAAGAAAGAAGGAGATAAATGTTGGCCACAGCAATGCGTGCCGGGTAGAGCTAGTACAGTAACACTATCCTACTATGAAACAACACTGGCTTTGATAGGCCTTTCGCCTCATCTAATAATTCGAACTCTTCCTGGGACGAACAACTAAATTTTCTAGGAAAAGTTGGAGACTGGACTCAACTGTCGATCTTGCTTACTTGTGCCTTCTTTCTGTGTCCTTTTTTGCCTTGTTTTCCGTACACCTGTGGCAGGGTTGTTTTAGCTTCTTATTCCAACTTTTAGCATCTACGCTGCTTTTTTGTGCGGCTGGCTTTTCTCTGCGTTTTCAGGGTCTTTTGTTCGATGTGCAACAAGTGTGTGGCTCTGCCTGTTTTCTCGTTTTGTGGAGTTTGTATCTTGGGAGGAAGTTGTATTTTGGGGAGCTGAGGGTTTGGGAAGGGGATGGAGAAGGACAAGGTTGGAGGGCGGAATCAATGCCATGTTTTCCTTCTCTACAGGTTGTTTATGAGGGTTGTATATGTGGTTGGAGGATTTGGGGAATGGTGGTATACAAATGGAGCATGCCCAGTGATGTCTCCTGGGATGGTGTCACCCCATGGACCAAAGTAGCTGAAATAGAATCATGTAGCCACAGAGTTGGTAGAGACCACCTGAGGCCATCCAGTCCTACCCAATTATGTCATATAGCAAGACACTATCCAAGCCCTCTTGACAGATAGACATCCAATCATCTCCAGAGTTGGTAGAGACTACCTGAAACCATCCAGTCCTACCCAATTGTGTCATATAGGAAGACACCATCCAAGCCATCCTGACAGATGGCCATCCAATCATCTTCGGAGTTGGTAGAGACATCCTGAGGTCGTCCAGTCCTACCCAATTGTGCCGTATAGGTAGACACCATCCAAGCCCTCCTGACAGATAGGCATCCAATCATCTTCAGAGTTGGTAGAGATCTCCTGAGGTCATCCAGTCCTACCCAATTGTGCCGTATAGGTAGACACCATCCAAGCCCTCCTTACAGAGGGCCATCTAGTCCTCTTCAGAATTGGTAGAGACCACCTGAGGCCCTCCAGTCCTACGCAATTGTGTCATATAGGAAGACACCATTCAATCATCTTCAGAGTTGGTAGAGACATCCTGAGGTTGTCCAGTCCTACCCAATTGTGTCATATAGGAAGACACCACCCAAGCCCTCCTGACAGATAGCCATCCAATCAACTTCAGAGTTGGTAGAGACCACCTGAGGCCATCCAGTCCTACGCAATTGTGTTATATAGGAAGACACCATCCAAGCCGTCCTGATAGATGGTCATCCAATTATCTTCAGAGTTGATAGAGACCTCCTGAGGCCATCCAGTCCTACCCAATTGTGTCCTATAGGAAGACACCATCCAAGCCGTCCTGATAGATGGCCATCCATCTTCAGTATTGGGAAGAATTTCCTCTAGAACAGGGTTCCTTAAACTTTTCCACTCATGTCCCAATAAATGTTTATGTGCTCCTGGGTATATTGGTATATAAAATAGGTATGAAAACCAAACATTTACTGATAAAAAAATCAGTATTTACAAGGTTTGCTAAACAGGCTGACTTTCCTTTTTAAGAAGTACAACTGAAGATGGGTTGCGGTGAGTTTTTCGGGCCATGAAAGCCTTCGACAACACACAGATTCATGTGAATTCCTACAATAGCCACTAGGTGGCAGGTTACACACATTATTTTGGTTGCTCTTCATTCAGAAGCCAATTTAGGTGACCTCTACATTCATTTCCATGACCCCAAATGGGGTTGCGACCCACAGTTTAAGAAGCATTGAACTAGAAGACCCTTTGAGCCCCTACTATGAAACAACACTGACTTTGATAGACCTTTTGCCTCATCTTGTGGGGCTGTCCCATCTATATTCTCTGTCCCACGAACTCAAGTATTTCCTCTCAAAGTCCAATTGCCGTATCTTAGTGTGAAATGTAGTATCTCTTTATAGGTTATGAGACTCAGTCGGGACCTTTCTCCCAAATCGGCAAGTATTTCCCCTTCGGTTTCAGTGGCAGTTCCTCTGTTTCAGTCTCTCGTTTTTTTCTCCCCTGCTTTTCTTGTTCGTACCTGGCAAAGACGAGCATCATGTTCAGTGCAAGGCGAAGTCTGTTCTGGTTTGTTCCAACGTGTTTGTTGCAACTGTGGGAACCAAGGGAGGGGGAATTCTAGGGAGTGAAGTTTAATAAAGGCCTAGATTTGGTTTAGGAAAGAGGCCAGAAAAGGACATTGGGACCCATGAACATTCAAGAGGCCTCCATAGTCACTCTCACTTTTGGTGAGAGGAAAAGAAACATCCAAATCAAACAGAAATGCATGAAACCATGAAAAATAACTCCAATGCGTTTCCACAAGGACCCAGAACTCTGCATTACCCCATGTGGCCCTTTTGAGAGATCCTGAATGCCACGGAAATTGGTTTTTGGACCTTGGGTGCAGTGGGTTAAACCGCTGATCTGCTGAACTTGCTGATCTAAAAGTTGGCAGTTTGACTCTGGGGAGCAGGGTGAGCTCCAACTGTTAGTCCCAGCTTCTGCCAACCTAGCAGTTCAAAAACATGCAAGTGTGAGTGGTTTTTGGATCTTCGGCCCCCAGGTGGCACAGAAGGTTAAACTGCTGATCTGCTGAACTTGCTGATCAAAAGGTTGGCAGTTTGAATCTTGGGAGCGGGGTGAGCTCCTGCTGTTAGCCCCAGCTTCTGCCAACCTAGCAGTTTGAAAGGTAGATGATAGGTACCGCTTCTGTGGGAAGGTAACAGTGCGCCATGCAGTCATGCCGGCCACATGACCTTGGAGGCATCTATGGATAACGCCGGCTCTTCGGCTTAGAAATAGAGATGTGCACCAACTCCCAGAGTCAGACACAACTAAACCTAATGTCAGGGGGAAAGCTTTACCTTTATTATACAGTGTTCCCTCACTTATTGCGGGGGTTATGTTCCAGGACCTCCCGCAATAAGTGAAAAACTGTGATGTAGGGGTGCTATATTTATTTTAATATTTATACATTATTTTAGTAATTTTACACTTTTTTAAGTGAAGGAAAGGAAGGAAAGGCCCTTCAAGGCTGGAGGGAGTGAGAGAAGACTGAGGAGGGAAAGCGCCTCGGGGAGCGGTGGTGGCAAAAACCCATGAAACAGGGAAAATACTGCGATATATATTTTAAATTAATACTTTTTGAAAACTGCGAAATAGCAGGTCTGCTAAAAGCGAACTGCGAAGTAGCGAGGGAACACTGTACATACAGTTGCACCTGAAGCACACCTGTTATCTTTTGCAGGGCCTTCCTAGCACAGGAGACAGACTTAGGGTATGTCTTCAGTGTAGAAAGAATACACCAATCCTTGCTTCCACAACAAGCCACATTTTCCAAAATCCAATTCTCTCGGGGACAGAAAGTGAGGTGGCACAGGCAACAAAGGAAACTCCACAGGTGCTATCCTAACCTTATATAGCTATATCTATAGTTATATGGCTGGACTAACACTTGAACAATGTGCCTGTAGAATCGTAGAATCATAGATTCAAAGAGTTGGAAGAGACCTCATGGGCCATCCAGTCCAACCTCATTCTGCCAAGAAGCAGGAATATTGCATTCAAATCACCCCTGACAGATGGCCAACCTGCCTTTGTTTAAAAGCTTCCAAAGAAGGAGCCTCCACCACACTCCGGGGCAGAGAGTTCCACTACTGAACGGCTCTCACAGTACTGAGTTACATACAAATTCAACTTGAGAACAAAGCTACAGAGCCCCCTTGTTTGTAAATTGGGAGTGCCTGTACTTAGGACAAGACTGAGCAAATGTAGCAAGACTGGGGCTGGCTGTATGCTGTAGGATTGGTGCAATTTGACCCCACTTTCACTGCCATAGTTCAATGCTATGGATGGAAATTCTGGGAGTTGCAGTTTGGTGCTGGGTTCCTTTGGCTGAGAAGGCTAAAGACCTTGTAAAACTACAACTCCCAGGATTCCATAGCAAGTGAAGAGGTCTCAAATTGCATTAATCCTACAGTGTGGAGCCAGCCTTTGTTTGGTCTCTGGCAGTTGTATCAAGGCAAGGGATATCTCCAGTTGGTGCTTTGTTTGCAACCCTTCCCACCTTGTCTGCGCAGCTATATGTCATCTCTGGCACACATCAAACGACACAGGGTTTGTGTTACCACCAAATTGAAATGCTAGCTTTGGTGGCCTTGGGCTGGGCAAGGGTCAGAGAATGCCAGCATTCAACCAACAGACAGACCCAGTGGTGAAAGCCATCAAGCCTTCAAAATAGACTTTGGGGGGATCTCTGCCTATCCGTGCCAATTTTGTTTCTCATTTCTTCTCCTTCATGCATTGCGCTCGGAATGACTACAGTTGACATTAAAAAGCTGGTCGCAGGTAGGATGCATGATGGAAAATGTGTGGTTGTGCGCATTGCGGGTTGCTAGTAACTGATCCCCATACCTTTAGAGATTTCATCCCATTCCTCTCCATTTGTGTAGAATGGATTTGAGTTCCGTTTTTCCTTTGTGCATTGACGTGATGTCTCGTCTTCCTGGAAATCCTTGGATCTGAATCAAAACCATGCACTCATGGGAAATAATTAATTTGTGGGATTGTAGCTCCCAGAATCCTCCTTCCAGCTTGTCTGCAAGTTGTTGCAATCCCAAAAAAAAGAACCTTTCTAAGTTCGTTTGCAAATGCCTGGATTGCTGCTCCAATATCTGGCTGGAGGATTCTGTCAGGGGGGAAACAAAACAATCTAACCAGGTAGGTACCTGATTTATCTTTCCTTCTATCCCACCTTCCTGTGCTCTGCATGGGACTGATTGTCTCAGGCAAGCAATTAGATCAAACCAAAACATTGCAGAGTCTTTGATCTGTAGTTAGCAGAGATTTTACTGTACAACCTCTGACCTTCTTGCTGCTCACTGTTTTAATAAAACACTTGAAACTTGCACTGGAGGTGTTCATCTTGACTTGTTGCTTATGTACAGCTATATAGACATGAGGATCCCCTGATCTGCTCTCGGTATATACAGAGATATGCTCACAGCAACAATATTATTTACAGTATTTATATTCTGCCCTTCTCACCCCGAAGGGGACTCAGCACAGATCACAATGCACACATACACAGCAAACATTCAATGTCATTTTTGGATATACACAACAGACAGACAGATAGAAGTATTTTGGCATTTCCAACTTTGGTGCCTGGAAGTTATGCTCGATTCTGGCCACAAGGGGTGATGTTCATTCACTATGACGCTGATTAATTTTGATTGTATTTCCTCCTCGTTCTTTGATCGCCGGCATTTTTATAGTGTCATAAAATACCTCCCCTAATTTCTCTACTCACAGCTCAGCTGTTTAGGTGGACAGTAAGCTAGGCTTAACAGTCGGGTGCTCAATCTGATTCGGGCTTCGAACTTGCCACCTTACAGTCAGCAGTGATCTATTGCCGGAGGTTTAGCACAGCTGGTAAATCATCAGCAATTATAAGATCTATCAATCAAAAGGTTGCAAGTTCGAAGCCCCGAGTTGGCGTGAGCTGCCAACTGTCAGCCCAGCTCATTGTTTACCTAAGCAATTCCAAAACAGCTTTAGCTGCGATTAGTGAAATTAGGCACCACTAAATAGTGGGGGAGGTGTTCTACGACGCCATAAAGAAAGATCAGAAAATGTTGGGTGACCGAAAAGGAAGGAGGAAGTCCTGACAGCTCCTCGTCATAGAGGAAAGAGCAATAGCACCCCCTGGACTCGAGCCCAACCTTCCATGGCACCTCCTTCTGTTCTGTCTGTCTGTGTATTGTCTATACAAAGCGGCATTGAATGTTTTGTTGGCGTTAGCGGAAGATTTGCACAGGCTTAGAAGAAAATATGGACTCTGGAGACGTCTGGTTACAAAGCAGGTTCAATTTTACTTAGAGCAGTTCCAAAATGCAACCATTACATTAAGCGACCAGACATGAAGTACACAGTACGCAGGACAAAGGAAGTAGAAGTGTAAACAATTCTGCAGCTGCTTGGTAGATACCAGATACTCCCTAATTTTCTCACAACTCCACATAGAGAGTATCTCAGGGCTACTTTCTCACAGCCTCTAACATAAACATACATCACAGCAATACAAGGAGCCCCCGGTGGCGCAGTGGGTTAAACCCCTGTGCCGGCAGGACTGAAGACCGACAGGTCGCAGGTTCGAATCTGGGGAGAGGCGGATGAGCTCCTTCCGTTAGCTCCAGCTCCCCATGCGGGGACATGAGAGAAGCCTCCCACAAGGATGATAAAACATCAAAAATCATCCAGGCTTCCCCTGGGCAACGTCCTTGCAGACGGCCAATTCTCTCACAACAGGATGCTACTGACACGACAAACAGCAATACAATCTTGTGGCATCCATATTTCTACTGCATGAAATTACATTTAAAACACATTACATACTTCAACATATACTGACACGTTTGCCATGTATGTGTACTGTGATCCACCCTGAGTCCCTTTTGGGGTGAGAAGGGCGGAATATAAATACAGTATTATTTATTTATTTACTTACTTCATTTATATACCGCTTTTCTCAGCCCTTAGGCGACTCATTATTATTATTATTATTATTATTATTATTATTATTATGGTGATTAGCCAGCTGTGCTACAGCCCGGCCCTCAATAATATGGCGAGAAGTGATGATCATCACAAGATATTCACATGGCAAGGCATCAGCATGGCGAGAGGGAGCACACATGCCTGCCACTTACTTTTATTTATTTTATTTATTTATTTAAAAGTTTTATATACCGACTTTCTCACCTCTCTTAAGGGACTCAGACCAGTTTCCAACTGTAAAAAATACATACAATCAGTAAACATCCTACTTCATATTGCCATAAAACATTAAAAACAGCAAAACAGTAATTACATTCAATAAATACAATGGTCAGTCGTCCCACTAAATTTGATGTTCATCATCCTCCATCCAATCTCCGGGTGTTGGCTCACTCATCGAATGCCTGTCTCCATAGCCACGTCTTCACCTGCTTTCTGAATGTCAGGATGGAAGGGGCGGTTCTGATCTCCTGTGGGAGAGAGTTCCAGAGACGAGGGGCCACCACCGAGAAGGCCCTGTCCCTCGTCCCCACCAGACACGCTTGCAAAGCCGGTGGGACTGAGAGCAGGGCCTCTCCAGACGATCTTAATAATATTGATGGTTCATAGGGGAGAATACGTTCAGAGATACGTTTATACCCATAGGCTTCTCATCATCAAACAGGACAACAGTGAATGATGTAGCCCTCATCATCATACCTGTCACAGGGTCATGACTCTTTCCTTTTCCTGTCCCTCCAGTTCCACATCACCAGTTACTTTACTCTTCCGTGGATGTATGTGACCACATGTCGATTAGAACTGTATTTTTCCATTCAGTAATGCATAGGAGTTACAGACAATGCATTTCTATCTAACAGAGCATTATCTATCTGATTATGGGAATGGTGATCCTTGGAAATCCTTCTGGGTTTGGAAAGGTTCCTCACTTTGGATTGCCGGAATCCTCCAACAGGCAATAGCCAAGATGGAGAACTGTAATCCAGCAAAGTTTTATTTCCCACATAAACTATGAGTGCATGGTTCTCATTCAGATCTAAAAATTGTCCAAAAAAGGCACCTTTTATCATGTGTTGGAATTTCTATCCTGCAATATTTGGGGGAAAGTGAGTCTGATTTGTTGCGTCTCTGTGCTTTGAAGCCTCCAGTCAACCCATTAACTTCAGGCAAGGAATATTTGGAAGTGGTTTTGCAAGATCGTTCCTCTGAAATATAGCCTGGAACTCATTGGATTCTTGGATTTGTAAACCTTCATCTCATGTGTGCTGTATGTCTGTGCATGGGTGCGTGTGTATAGCCCAGGATGCATCTATACTGGAGAATGAATGCAGTTTGACACCACTTTAACTGCCATGGATTAATGCTATGGAATCCTTGGAGTTGTAGTTTGTTGTAGTTTGGCAAAGAAGGCATGATTCCAATACATCAAGCCATTGCAATTAAAGTGAGTTACAGTTTTACAAAGCCAATGCTTTCTCTGCCAAAGAGTGCTGGTGCCTCCTCAAACTACAACTCCCAGGATTCCATAGCATCGAACCGTGGCCACTGAAGTGGTGTCAAACTACGTTCATTCTACATCGTAGATGCATCCCCAGACCTGTCCTGAAAGCATTGGGTTAGAGGTGGGAGCATAAATTAGGACAAATTATGACTGCAGTTTTGGTTTCCTGCTACCCAGGTGAGGCCCTTTCACCTGGCGAGCTTCACAATACGAAGACAAGCTCTTGATAGCTTCCATGCCATGATGATGATTATTATAGTAATATTTTCCTATGTTCATCTCTTGATTGAGATACAAAGCGTCCTCTAAGCCAAACGGTTTAGCAGCTGTCCTGAACGGAGTTTCCTTCGTATCCCTTTTGGACGGCCAATCTAACCTTTTCTGTGGATTTACCCCAAAAATCTTGCCAAATGCCAAAGGTGCATGGCCTTTAGGTGAACCGCAAACCCAAATGCCTCCCTGCATGGCTGCATGAGATGCTTCTTGTTCCATTTGTGCCCCTTATTGGCTTATCGGGGCCTGTTTCCCCAAGACCCACCTTGCCCTTGGCTTTCCACCCGCTCTCCTTGCAGTGGCCTGGTTCTCCTTCGACCCCAGCACAGCTCATTCGGACATCATCTTCTCCAACGACAACCTGACCGTCACCTGCAACAGCTACGATGACCGGGTGGTGCTGGGCAAAACGGGCTTCTCCAAAGGCCTCCACTATTGGGAGCTGTCCATCGACCGCTATGACAACCACCCGGACCCGGCCTTCGGAGTGGCTCGGATGGATGTCCTCAAGGACGTCATGCTGGGGAAGGACGACAAGGCCTGGGCCATGTACGTGGACAACAACCGCAGTTGGTTCATGCACAACAACTCACACACCAACAGGTATGTGGACCCTGTTTTGTGGGGCACTCAGTGGGGATCTCCATCCTCATTTCTTTTCTTTCTCCCTTCATCAGAGTGTCAGGGGTCCCCAAAAAAGGCAGCAATAATAATAATAACAACAGCAACAACATAATGTTGTTATATTATGTGGTTTTATATTATGTGTTAATGTTTGTAAATGTTTTATGGTGTTTATGGGTATTGAATCGTTGCCATTGTAAACCGCCCTGAGTCACCGGAGGGCTTTATTTATTTTTGTTGTGTCAGAGCAACCAGTCAATTATATTACATTTCTAACAGAACAAAACAAACAGACAGACAAAACACAAAGTTTGCAAGTTTGATAGTTTATTAAATGTCCTTTGACCAGTATCTGGCCACTTGGGGTGCCTCTGGTGTTGCTGCAAGAAGGTCCTCCATTGTGCATGTGGCAGGGCTCAGGGTGCATTGCAGCAGGTGGTCTTTGGTTCTACAGACACACTCGCTGGAACACCTCAGCAAGCGAGAGTCCAAAAGTGGCAGGTTCAAACCCAGAACCTCAATCAATGGCTGATACCAAATGAGAGACTCCCTCCTGGGCACACAGAAGACTGGGCGACTTGGAAGGCGCTGAACAGACTGCGCTTTGGCACCACGAGATGCAGAGCCAAGCTTAAGAAATGGGGCTACAAAGTGGAATCCACGACATGTGAGTGTGGATAAGAGCAAACCACTGACCACCTGCTGCAATGCAACCTGAGCCCTGCCACATGCACAAGGGAGAACCTTCTTGCGGCAACACCAGAGGCACTCCAAGTGGCCAGATACTGGTCAAAAGACATTTAATCAACTACCAAACTCATCTTGTATTTTGTCTGTCTGTTTGTTTTGTTCTGTTAGGAATGTAATACAATGGTCTGGTTGTCCCTGACACAATAGATAAATACATAAATAGTGTAATGAGTGCCTATGTGTTTTCCTCCTCCACAGGACCGAAGGTGGTATCACCAAAGGCGCAACAGTTGGCGTCCTGCTGGACTTGAACAGGAGGACTGTGACGTTCTCCATCAATGAAGACCAGCAGGGACCGGTGGCCTTTGAGAACCTGGAAGGCGTCTTCTTCCCCGCCGTCAGCCTGAACAGAAATGTTCAGGTAAGGAGAAGGAAGGGGGTTGCTGCTTTTAGGAAAGGGAATGGGGATAGACTTTGGAAGAGTCTAGTCCTGTCTGAAGTTGCAAGCATCTAGAGAAGGATAGAGGAGACAAAGGATTGACGCTTTGAGGTGCCTCTACACCAGGTATGGGCAAACTTGAGCTATCCAGGTGTTTTGGACTTCAACCATAATTCCTAACAGTTGGAAGTTTGCCCATGCCTGATTTACACTGTAGGAGAAATGCAGCTTGTCACCGATAACTTCCATGGCCCAAGGCTATAGAACCCTAGAAGTTGTAATTTTGCAAGGTCTTTCGCCTTCTCTGCCAAACAGTGTCTCACCAAACTTGAGCTTCCGTGATTCCATAGCATTGTACCATCATGGTTTCAAAACTACTTTCATTCTACAGTGTTGATGCACCCAGAGAAGTCTGAGAACCTTACAAAACTACAACTGACATGGCTCCATAGCACTGATCCATGGCAATCAAGTTGTGCCAAATTGTATTGATTCTACAGTGTAGATGCACCTTTTGGGAAGAGCTATGAATTTGAGGTAGAGATGATCAACGTAACCACTTCACTTCCTGAGATTTTACCAAGGTCCATTCCATAAAACACAATTGGAGATGTATTATTCCACTCTTAACTGCCTTGATATGACTCCATGGAAACCTAGGATTTGCAATGTATGAAGAAGATGCCTTGAGAGGATGCCTCTCAACAAATCTGTAGGTCCTTCAGTACAATCCATGGTACCCTGGGACCAAATGTAAGACAATTTAACTGGGTTCAGCTCGGTATTATTTTTCTTTCCAAAGTTTTGCAGTTATTCATATCTAGGTCCCAGATACACTTTGCTACTGAATTTTTTTAGAGCAGGTTCAATCAATTGACCACCCTGAGTATGGAAAAAATTCATCAGAGCTCCTGTTGTTTTCTCAGCTTCCAGCTTCATTGCTTCCCTGTGACATTTCCAGGAAAGAGATTAACTGAAAATAATTCCCAGATATTTGAATAGATTTTTTTTCTCTCTGAAATATACTAAGGAAAATAGCAAACATGTCTTTGCTGCTTTCATTGATCTTTCTGTTGCTTTTGATTCTACTAACAGAAAGATTATTGGAAAAGCTACAGAATTCTGATATTGATCACAGACTATTAAAATTGATACAGCAACAATACACTAACATAGAAATGAGGGTGAGAATTGACAGAACTGACTCTCCTTCACCAGTAATCAAGAACAGAAAGATTTTCATCCAGATGTATGCAGATGATATAGTACTTTTCTCCTTCTCTTGGTTGGGTCTTAACAATGTTTTGAAAGCTTTCAGTACTTACTGCCGAGAGGATTATCTGTCAATAAATTACTCCAAGACCAAGGTTATGGGTTTTGATGGACACTCTCCAAGGTATAAATGGTCTTTAGACCAAGATGGCATAGCATAAACCCATCTATTCATTATTTTTCTTTCCAAGGATGAAACGAGTCTGTCTAAACTCGTTCTGTCCCACTTACCTGTCCGAATGTATCTCCCCTTACAAACCATCAAGGACTTTAAGATCATCTGGGGAAACCCTGCTCTCGGTCCCGCCTTCGTCACAAGTACGTTTGGCGGGGATGAGAGACAGGGCCTTCTCAGTCATGGCCCATGGTCAGAATGGTATTAACTGAGAATCCAAGGTTTAGGATTTTCTCTTGAACTATCTTTTTCCACCTTGATTGGAATAGATCATCAAGGGTCAATGGAGCCAAACCTTTGGGCAAAAATATTAGTTTTAACCAAAGATTTAATTTATACATCCAGATCCAAGACTCAACAGAGATCTGACCTGTCTCCAAAAGTAAAATTACGTTAGACACATAGCTTGGGAGGCCAAGGATGCTTCTTATAAATTTTGTCTGGATGGTTTCTAAGGCCTTGACACTTTTAAATGCACACGGATGTGCTCCATATAATATTTGAGGCTGAATCTTAGCATTAAAAACTTGAATTGCTGAAGGTACATGCTGGCCACCTTTTCCATAAAAAAATGATAAAAGTGAGTTGTAACTCCACTGTGTATTTGCTATAGAATGGGGTACATGGGCATTCCAGGAACCGGTAGACTGGAAAATGACTCCTAGATATTTATAGAGTTTAACTTGCTCAATTGGATGCCCGTTGATTTGCCAGCGGTGCACGCATCTTTTCCGTGTGAAAACTAACACACTTTTGATTTATCATAATTAATTGTGAGCTGTTCAGCATTGCAGTACTCATTTAACCCTTTTAGGAACCGTCTCAGCCCAACAAATGTTAGTGATAAAAGCAGAAGGAGAGAGAGAATACACTGTACATGACTTCCTTATATACAATTCTATACATTTACACATAGCAATCACTGATTGGTTCCCAACTCAAACCCAGGATTGCATCATTCACAATCACCTGGACTAGGCCACAGAACACATTCCCCAAATGAAGTTCTATATACAGTTAATGCATGACTCAGCATTTCCAATAGAAGCCTATTAGCAGTGAATGAGTCAGCTATAGTACATTACAATACATTGTAAAACCTGACATAAATAAATAAATAGGGCTGGCTGTGAGTGGTGATGGGTGAATCAGGAATTCAATTGGAGTGAGATTGTAAAATGCCAGGCAGATTAACACTATGGTCAATGGCCTTTGTTTACAGGTGACGCTCCACACCGGTTTGCCCGTCCCGGATTTCTACAACGCGCGGGGCTCCATGCAGTGAAGTGCAACCGCCTGCCCTGTGGCTTTTTCTCAGGACTCACCGAGAGAGCCGCGCTTTGGGTTTTCTCAAGGAACAGACCTCATTGGAGAAAGGAGGGGAAGATCTGGCTGTGTGGAAACTCCGGGTTCGCAACAAATAGAACAAAAGAACCCTATTTTTGGAAGGAACAAAATAGAAAAAGGGGTAGCATCCAGAAGTTCCCTTTTGGCCTCTCCGAACCCCATGTGCTTTGTGCCTGTGTGTTTTGCGCTGCTCGTTTCCCCCTCTTTTTGGCTGACTGCAAGAAAGCCCCAGATCAAAATGTCAACTCTTTTGGGTCCAAGTCCATTCTGAGATGGACCCTGGATTTCCATGATGAACGACAAAGTCCTTAGATAGCCAAGAATAAACTGTCAGATTTGAGGGGGATCTGGGTTTCCTTCCATTTTGGAATCCCTTCCAAAAATGGGAACTGAATTTCCATGATGCAATGTCCTTGAATCATTCAGATATCCTGACCTGAAGGATCCATCATCCTCAAAACCAGAATTCAGAAAATGAGCGTCGGGCAAGAAACGCATTTCCTGGGTTGACTTTCTCTCCTCGGTTTCCCTCTTTGTGGCCTTCCTTGCTGAATTCCACAGCATCAGAAACATTGGCCTTGGATGACCACTTACTCTACATACAAAGCCATGTCGAATGAACCAAGTGAAATCAGATTTTTCTTTTAATTTTTCATGGCCAAAGCAGAAATATGGGTCTAAAAGGTTATGGGATTTGGGGCCCAGAAAGGGACATTGGTTCTCTTTTTTCCTCCCTGGAGACAGGAGACCTGACTCTGACACATTCTTGCTGCAGAGCATTGCTTTCCAATTTCATACTTTTCAACAAATATGGCATTTTTCGGTGATGGAAGATCTCACGGTGCTTCGTCAACAGAAGATCAGCTCTGGAAAATGATGACATTTATGAGAAACGATTGGTCCATGCCTTCTTTGAGCTCTAAATCTTTAGGTTGGAAGGAATGGAGCCGCCATGCTTGTCCCTCATTGGGTTGTTGTAGAGTTTTCTGGGCTATATGGCCATGCTCTAGAGGCATTTTCTCTTGTCATTTCGCCTGCATCTATGGCAAGCATCCTCAGAGGTAGTGAGACCTCACTACCTCTGAGGATGCTTGCCACAGATGCAGGCGAAACATCAGGAGAGAATGCTTCTAGACCATGGCCATATAGCCCGAAAAAACCTACAACAACCCAGTGATTCTGGAAGAAATGGTTTTGAGTGGAAGAAGATAGCAACAAAAAGTGGGAAAGAGTAGAATGTAGAAAAGCAATTTTCTTATACTACAACTCCCAGAATCCTCAACCAATCTGACCCGGGGATTTGGGGGATGTAGTCCAATAATTTATCTAGCTCTGAGGAAGGAGAGGTATGGTACTGTGTGTAGAACATTAGGGGTGACCACACTTTTCTCCATAAATCAGATTTGTGTTGAAACCGAAATATATGCAGAAGGAAGGGAGTATTGGGTTGTTGTAGGTTTTTTCGGGCTATATGGCCATGGTCTAGAGGCATTCTCTCCTGACGTTTCGCCTGCATCTATGGTAAGCATCCTCAGAGGTTGTGAGGTCTGTTGGAACTAGGAAAGTGGGTTTATATATCTGTGGAATGACCAGGGTGAGACAAAGGACTCTTGTCTGCTGGAGCTAGGTGTGAATGTTTTAACTGACCACCTTGATTAGCATATAATGGTCTATATGCTAATACCATTATTTTAGCATATAATGGTATTAGCTTATAGTGGTCAGTTGAAACATTCACACCTAGCTCCAGCAGACAAGAGTCCTTTGTCTCACCCTGGTCATTCTACAGATATATAAACCCTTTTTCCTAGTTCCAACAGACCTCACTACCTCTGAGGATGCTTGCCATAGATGCAGGCGAAACGTCAGGAGAGAATGCCTCTAGAACATGGTCATATAGCCCCAAAAAACCTACAACAACGCAGTAATTCTGGTCATGAAAGCCTTCAACAATACATTGAAGAGAGAATTCTTGAAGGTAGTAGCTCTTCAGGTACTGGAGATAGTAACCCAACTATAGAGAGAAATGGGTAGGAAGTAAAAAAAAACTCAACAGTGAATGGGGAGAGGGGCCTCAATAAACAGTGAGGGGGAAATGGCCCATGATCTTAGTTAGCTCTACACTAAGGCAAAATAGGAAATAAACAAGATGAACTTGAACTCTTAATATCACAAAGCAAACATGAAAGGCAAGCATCATGGAAACCTGGTGGTACGAGTCTCCCAGTCATTATTAGAATGTAGTAATAGAGAGGTATAACCTATTTCTGAGAAATAGACCAAACAGGAAAGGGGGAAGAAATAGCATTATGTGTCAAACTTCCTAACAGTAAGAACTGTTTGGCCATGGAATACGCTGCCTGGGAGTGGTGAAGTCTCCTTCCATCTCTGGGGTTGATGGGGTTGATGGCCATCTGTCAGGAATTTGGATGGTGTCTTCCTGCCTGGCAGAGGAGGGTGGACTTGATGACATTTGGGGTCTCTTCAAACTGTATCAGTCTTTATGAGAGAAGGAGATTATCTCCAAAAACACAGCATAATCCACTGTCAAAAAGCTCTTACTGTCACAAAATTGTTCCTAAGATCTAGGCAGAAGCTCTTTTCCTGCCATTTGAACCCATTGCTTGCTCCATTGTGTCCTGGTCTCTAGAGCAGCACAAAACAGACTTATCCCCTCCTCAATGGGAAACATGGCTCTCATGTCCCCTTTTAACCATTTTGGTTGTCCTTCTCAGGACACAATCCGGTGTGTCCATCTTCTTGTATTGTGGCACCCAGAACTGGATTGTGAAGTCTGACCGAAGAAGAATAACGTGGGGCTATGACTTCCCTTGATCTGGAGTGACACTCAGTTATTGATGCAGCCTAGAATAGTGTTGGCTTTGTAGCTTATCCATCAGGAGGCCTACAGAGTCTTTGGTCGGGTCATTCTTTGAAGCTGGAGATCTGAAGGGTCCAGATCTTGATCTATCTAGCGTAGGTTCCACATCCACTTGAGGGAGTTGGGTTGTCAGGACACCCCTTGAGGGACTCTACTCCAGACCAGAGGCTGGTGCCAAGGGTCCAGATCTTGATCTATCTGGCATAGGTTCCACATCCAGCCCATAGACATCCACTTGAGGGAGTTGGGTTGTCAGGAAACCCCTTGAGGGGCTCTACTCCAGACCAGAAGCTGGTGCCAATGCAAACAGTGATGGAATATAGGTTATATGACACACAAGGGCCTATTACTTGGGATAACCCAAACAGAGTAGACTCAATGAATCAATGGAATGTATCTATATGCTGAACTAATATTCAGCAGTTCACTGAATGCAGAGGTGGGTTGTCTGCATCTGGATATCCCAGATGGAGACAAGGTGGCATCCAGATTGGTGTGGAAGGGCAGAGTTGTGGAGTTATATAATTTGGGAGGAGATCTTGGGCAAAGCAGATCTAGAGACCTTCCTACATAAGCTAGGAAAAGCGTCCAAGCAATTGTGCGACTTCTCAGTGACCAACTAATGAACTTCAGATTTTGGGTTCATTTCACCCTACATTTTTGTGGATTCCATGGAACCACCTTAAATGGACAACTGGGGGTCAAGCTGAGAGTCCTTCTTGGCAGTATTTGGTACAGAGTGAGTTTCAAGTGGCACGATTCCGTTTTGACTGCATCCTGGTGCTTCTTACATATCTCCCTTTATGGGCTGTGAGGAAGGGAGGATGTCGGTCTGTAACTAGTTTTAGATGTCCTCACCTTTCAATATCTCACATTGTCATGTTGCCTTCTTAACAAGACCATGGTTGACTGATTTAGACTGAACTCCTCCATTGAGAGGACAGAAGGTGGTGTCCTGATAGTGGCATGCCTCTGTGTACGTCATGCTACGTGTTTGGTCCAAAATATACACAAATGCGCCATGGAAAACTCTGTCGAGAGCAACGGGAATGGAGCTGTGCGTAGATCAATGCTGCACAGTGGGAATACGTGGCCTTTGGCATGTGTAGCACAGCATTACTTTCCTGAATGGGTAATGCTGGAATAAGTACATCCCGGCATGGGGATACGTATACTATGCTGATGTTGGACCATGGACAAAGCCACACCGCAGTGATGTGCTCGTAGATATATGGCAAAATGTGCAGTAGACGCTGTATGTGATTTGTGCAAAGGCAGCTCCTGTTCAACTCTGGCTCTGGGATCTTTAACTAAATAGCTGCTATGCTGTGGCCAAAATTGTACAACCCCAGGCACAAGGGAACATGAGATCCCTATGCGGCTCATGATTCACATGGAGAAAAGACTCTTGGCCAGATATCCAAGGCCCCATCCTCTCCATGCATTTACATTCTCAGGAAATTCAACATGCCTTGGTGGAAACAAAGCCAGCCAGATGTTTTATCATCAAAATATAGTGCATTGACATGGTAACTTTAATTCCTTATGACTCCCCCCATCTGCACTGTTCGTTCAACATCATTTAATATCAGTGTCGTTGTGTGCCTTCAAGTCATCGCTGACTTACGGAGACTCTAAGGCCAAGCTAACACAGGCAGAATTGGTTCAGAGGGGGTTTGCTATGTCCTTCTTCTGAGGCTGAGAGAACATGACTTGCCTAAAATAAGCTTCCATGGTAATGAGGGGAGTCAAGCCCTGGTCTCCCAATGCCCTAGTCCAGCGTTTCTCAACCTGGGGGTTGGGACCCATGGGAGATCATGAGGAGGTGTCAGAGGGGTTGCCAAAGACCATCAGGAAATACAGTATTGGGTTGTTGTAGGTTTTTTTAGGACTATATAGCCATGTTCTAGAGCAGTGTTTCTCAACCTGGGGGTCGGGACCCCTGTGGGGGTCACGAGGGGGGGGGGGGTCAGAAGGTCACCAAAGACCATCAGAAAACATAGTTTGTTTTCTTCCTATCAGCTTTCTTCACTGTTCAGCTGTTACAACCAAACAAAGGAATTGGAAATATGATAATATGGCATCACAACTTTTCCCCCAAACTCCACCAGTGTTCACATTTGGGCAATTCTATCATTGGTGGGGTTCAGAATGTTATTTCATTGTAGGTGAACTATAAATCCCAACAACTACAACTCCCAAATGTTAAGGTCTATTTTTCTCAAACTCCTCCAGTGTTCACATTTCAGCATATTGAGTGTTCGTGCCAAGTTTGGTCCAGATCCATCATTCTTTGCGTCCACAGTGCTCTCTGGATGTAGGTGAACTACAATTCCAAAAATTCAAGGTCAGTGTCCACCAGATCCTCCCAGTATTTTCTCTTGGTCAAAGGAGTTCTGTGTGCCAAGTTTGGTTCAATTTCATCATTGGTGGTGTTCAGAATGCTCTTTGATTGTAGGTGAACTATAAATCCCAGCCACTACCGCTCCCAAATGACAAAATCAATCCCCCAACCCCACCAGTATTCAAATTTGGGCATATTGGGTATTTGGGATTTGAAAATACATCCTGCATATCAGATGTTTACATTACAATTCATAACAGTAGCAAAATTACAGTTATGAAGTAGCAATGAAAACGTTATGGTTGGGGGTCACCACAATGTGAGGAACTATACTAAGGGGTCGCGGCATTAGAAAGGTTGAGAACCACTGTTCTAGAGGCATTCTCTCCTGATGTTTCGCCTGCATCTATGGCAAGCATCCTCAGAGGTTGTGAGGTCTGTTGGAACTAGGAAAATGTTCTGACATTGTTCTGACAAGACATTGTTCTGACAAGCAGCAGAGGTGCAATGTATCTTGACGACACAATCCTTAACTTGAACACATAGAGGGGAAATGAAGACCTGGATGCTGGTTGTCTTGGGGCATATACTCAGAGATTGGATAAGTTACTTTTGGGGATTGCAACACTCCTTTTTCCCTAGCCAGGGTGACAATGACAGTCTAAAAAAATGGAGTTCAAGGCATTACTGCAAAATGTAGCATAGTGCTTTGGGTGCTAGGCAAGGATTTGGGGAGATCAGAGTGAGACTCCCCATTTATCCATGGAAACTCAGTGGGTAACCTCAGGAAAGTCATACTCTCTCAGCCTCAGTGAGTCCAGATTTTGCAGTCCAACTTCTGAATGTGTTGACTTTGAGGTGCATCTTTGGGTGGCTGGTCTCAGGATCGGAGCCCAACCCATCTTCATGAAGGGCTTTGACGGGACGTTTCCTCCTTCGAATGCTTTCCATATCCATCCTTGGGACCTCCTCAGCTCCTGTCCCCTTCCTTGTGGCCGAACAGAGGCCACACTCCCCATTTTAGCAAAAGCAGACCTCTAGAAACCTGTTCGCTCCAACAAATCCCTGAACTGGGACTGGGCGGCAATCTTGCCAAACCTCATGTACATATTCGGTGCGATCGTCCTGTTGTGGTTGTCGCCATACTCTTCCCTCCGAACCACAGACAGCATGCCAGTACTGCGTTTTCCTTTTGCTTTGTTGAGAAAGACAGTTGTGTTGAGAGCTAGCATATCCTTCTTTTGGATGCCATGTTTCATTCATAGGTTACGATTTCGTTTTGCTTTAGTCAGTTTAACCAGGAGCATCAACAACCTGGAAATGGACTGAGAAATCAAATGTAATCACGTTGTGGAAAACAGGAGAGGCGAGAGACCTCAATTCTGAAACAAAACAACAAAAGGCGTGTCTGTAAATAAGTACGTGTTCCGATTTAGACTCCCTTCCCCTTAGAACTTTTGTAACGACGACAATGAAGATGAAGATGTCCCAGCGTTACCTTTACCTAATTTATTGAATGGGTGCTAATCTCGCGTTCATGCTCTTCGGTTTCTTTTGGCTGCGGAGGAGAACGCTTGCGGGGCAACGTGGATCTCCTTGCGGCCCCGGTTTCCCAGGGGCTTTGGTGGCCGGGCCACGACAGCCTCCATCGCCATCGCCATCGGTCCCGCTTTGTTCTGGTGCGTCCCCATCATGCGTAGAGTAGACCCCTTGTGAACGGTGACATGCCCTTCTTGGCAACGTGGTGCGACCCTTAGCTGCAAACCGACTCCCTCGGGCCCAAAGGGGTTCTGTAACGCTGTTCTAATAAAAAGAAAAGACTTTAGTCAAGACGACTGCAGGTGTTTCCAAGTGTTTTCTTGGGCAGGTTTGGATTGGAATGGGGACACTTTTAAGGGGATTTTATTCACTGCATTCATTTACCGCGTACTCACTGTTTTGTGGGTTTCCCTGCATCCTCACAGCCATTATTATTATTATTATTATTATTAACTTTATTTGTACCCCGCTAGCATCTCCCGTAGGACTCGATGCGGCTCACATAGGCCGAAGCCTCAAAACACAATACAGTAGAACATAATACAACAACAATACCAAGCAAATCAAACAGTAAGCAAAATAAACAACAACAATAACAATATCAGGACACTATTAAAACTGGGCTGGCCAGAGCAGTGGGTACAGGATTAAAAAGTGCTGAAGTGGCAGGAGGAATGTAGGATTATAAAATGCGGTGTGCAGCAATCTTAATTCAACTAAAGTGCTTCTGGGACTTGGTGATGGGGAGTCCTAATCTGAGAAGGCACATCGGAACAGCCAGGTTTTTAAATTCTTTCTGAAGACAGCCACTGTAGGGGCCTGTCTAAGATCTTTTGGGAGGGCGTTCCAAAGTCGGGGGGCCACCACAGAGAAGGCCCTGTCTCGCGTCCCCACCAGCCGCGCTTGCGACGCGGGTGGGATCACGAGCAGGGCCTCTCCAGATGATCGAAGTGAGCGTGTGGATTCATAGATGGAGATGCGGTCACGCAGGTAGAGTGGTCCCAAACCGTTCAGGGCTTTGTAGGTAAGCACCTGCACCTTAAATTGGGCTCGGAAAATAAATGGCAGCCAGTGGAGCTCCTTAAACAGAGGGGTCGGCCTCTCTCTGTAATGAGCCCCGGTTAGCATCCTGGCTGCAGCCCGCTGAACCAGTTGGAGTTTCCGAGCCATTTTCAAGGGCAGCCCCACGTAGAGCGCATTGCAGTAATCCAATCTGGAGGTGGCCAAAGCATGGACCACCCCAGCCAGATCAGCCTTCGCAAGGTACGGTCGCAGCTGGCGCACAAGTCTCAGTTTTTTTTCTTGTTTTTTTTAATGATTTTTTTTATTGAGAAAGAAAAATAATAACATATTTGAACAGATAATACTTGTCTATTATAGGCATACATTATAGTGACATATTTCAATATTATCTATTCGCATTCTTTACAAGTTTATTCATATTACATTTTTATTATTATTATTTTCTTCTTTCTTTTTTTTTCTCCCCCCTCCTCCCACCCCCCTTTTCCTACCCCTCCCACCACATTTCTCTCTATATCTTTATTTTTAACCACGCACACAACTTTTGCAATCTTTGTACAATTTCTATGCTGGCTTCACCTTCTTCTACCCATTTCATATATGTTGCCCATTTCTCTTTAATTTCTTCTGTTTTATCCTCCTGTGAGTCTTCTTGGGTTATACATTCAATAATATCTGATTGAACTTGTTCAAATAAATAATTATTCCAATTTTCCAAATTCCATTTTTTTTCATCTCTCCACCCCCAGGCTATTACTGCCTTACCTGCTAAAATCATTGCTTTAAATAAGTTTTGGTTCTTCGCATCAATATTTTTATTCCCTGTAATTGCCATTAACATAAATTCCATATTGGCTTGTATTGTTATTTTGAAAAGTTTCCCAATTTTTCTAGTTATCTTATTCCAAAACGTTTTTGCATTTAAACAGTCCCACCACATATGTGCATACCAGCCTTTCTCTGCTTTACAGTGCCAACACATTGGACTTAATCCTGTTCCCATATTTGCTAATTGAGCTGGTGTCCTGTACCATTTCCAGATAAATTTCCTTTCTAATTCTTTATATTTTTCCATTTTGATTTTATTTATCCCTTTCTTTAATTCCTCAATAGTTTGTTTTGTGAGAGTCCCCTCCTTCTGCCACTTATTTTGTAATGTTCTGACTACGTATTCATCGTCCTTTATCATTGTTTTGTATAATTCTCCTACTAAACCTTTCATTGTCTTCTGTCCTTTCTTAAATATATTTTCAAGCGCACTTTCCTTGTCTAGACATTCTCCATATTTCCCCTGTTTAAGTTTGTTATATAGGCCTAGTACTTTTATCCAGTTTTTATTTCCCATTTTTTCTATTATCCTGTCCATGGGAATCAGTTGACCATTTATATCATACATATCTTTAATGCAGTAGTAGCCTTTATCTTTCAAATCTTCCCACCATATAGGGCCAAACTCTTTTCCATATAAGCTTTCTAGTGGTGTCCACTTTACTATATTAGGCATCCAAATTGGTTTCCATTTTTTCCATATTTTTAATGCTAATCTTCTAGGACCTCTTGTTTTTTTAATTGAAGCCTCTAAATTTTCTTTAAAAATCCCAAATTTTCCTTCTCCATTGTTTACTGCATCTTCTATTCTGCACCATGCGCACAAGTCTCAGTTGTGCAAAAGCCCTCCCGGACACCACCGACACCTGAGCCTCAAGCGTGAGAGAAGAATCCAAGAGGACTCCCAAGCTGCGGACCTGTGGCTTCAGGGGGAGTGTAACCCCGTCCAACACAGGTAGCCACCCTATACCCCGATCCGGTTTGCGATCGACCAGGAGGACCTCTGTCTTGTCAGGATTGATTTTCAGCTTGTTCCTCCTCATCCAGATAGACATAGCGGCCAGGCACTCGTCCAACACCCAAGAGGTGTTCCACCTTGGAATTAGATGGAAAGGAGTAGTAGAGTTGTGCGTCATCTGCATAGAGATGGCACCCAACTCCAAAACTCTGGATGACCCCTCCCAGCGGTTTCATGTAGATGTTAAAGAGCATGGGAGACAGAATAGAGCCTTGCGGGACCCCACAGGTCTATCCTCCTCCTCCTCACCTTCCCTCCCTCCTTGCCTTTCTTCCTCCGCCATGATGACAGAGGGACCTTCCTTCTTCCACCATTGTGTCAGAGGGAGCTTCTTCTTCTCACCAGTGGAATGGTCAGCCAGTGGGAGGCAGACCTTGCTCTCCCTCGATTAGCTGGGCTGCGGAAAGCCACACCTGGCAGCATGCCTTCTCTCGATAGTGAACTTGGCGGCGGCGGCAGCATATTATTATTATTATTATTATTATTATTATTATTATTATTAGCTTTCTTTGTACCCCGCTAGCATCTCCCGAAGGACTCGATGCGGCTTACAAAGGCCAAGGCCTCAAAACATAGCGTAACAAATGCACAACTCAAAGCAAATCAAAACAATTAAAGCAATATCAAAACAACAGAACAATAAAATAATACACCAAAACACAATAAAACTGGGGCCAGGCCAAATGTAATGGGTACAGATTAAAAGTGCTGACGTGACAGGTGGTATGTCGGATTTTAGAATAAGTGCAGTGTGCAAGCAATCTTCAAGTCTAATAAAGTGCTACTGGGACAGGTTGTTGGAGTTTTCCTATTCTGGAAAGGCACATCGGAACAGCCAGGTCTTCAAGTTCTTCCTAAAGACTGCCAACGTAGGGGCCTGTCTAATGTCTTGGGGGGGGGGGGGGGGGTTCCAGAGTCGGGGGGCCACCACAGAAAAGGCTCTGTCTCACGTCCCCACCGGACACGCCTGCGACGCAGGAGGAATCGCGAGCAAAGCCTCTCCGGATGAACGAAGAGAACGCGTGGGTTCATAAACAGAGATGCGGTCATGCAGGTAGGATGGTCCCAAACCGTTTAGGGCTTTGTAGGTAAGCACCTGCACCTTGAATTGGGCTCGGAAGATAAACACAGCCAGTGGAGCTCCTTCAACAGGAGGGTTGACCTCTCTCTGTAGGGAGCACCAGTTAACATCCTGGCCACCGCTCATTGGACCAGTTGAAATTTCCGAGCCGTTTTCAAGGGCAGCCCCATGTAGAGCGCATTACAGTAGTCCAATCTAGAGGTGACCAAGGCATGGACCACCCTGGCCAGATCAGCCTTTGCGAGGTACAGTCGTAGTTGGCGCACAAGTCTCAATTGTGCAAAAGCCCTCCCCGACACCGCCGACGCCTGAGCCTCAAGCGTAAGTGATGAATCCAAAAGGACTCCCAAACTGCAGACCTGTGGCTTCAGGGGGAGTGTAACCCCGTCCAACACAGGTTGTGCAGCAAGTGGATTCTAGCCAACGTCCCATGCAAAAGACACAGAGACAAGAGGAAATATGAACAGAAACATCTTTACTCGTAATAGCCGAGGAGAAACATAAACTTGCAGTGTTGCATGCAAAAATCAAACGGTGCAACAAACTTTTATTTATTTATTTATTTATTTCGAACTTTTATGTACCGGTCTTCTCAACCTCCACAGAGGGACTCAGGCCGGTTTACAACAAAGGATTCATAAACAATAGTTTAAAATATCACATCACATAATGCACTAATACATAAATTACATTAAAATACAATCATATAATTACATAAGGCCAAGTCATCAGAATGAAATCACCAATTCATCACCATCCGTCTGTGTGGTCAAGAGTTATTGACTCACTCATCGAATGCTAAATTCCAGAGCCAAGTTTTCACCAGCTTTCTAAAAGTCAGGAGAGAAGGGGCAGTTCTAATCTCCAGTGGGAGAGAGTTCCGGAGCTGAGGGGCCACCACCGAGAAGGCCCTGTCCCTCGTCCCCACCAGGCGCGATTGCGAGGGTGGTGGGACCGAGAGCAGGGACCCTCCAGAAGATCTTAATAACCTTGATGGTTCATAGGGGAGAATCTGTTCGGACAGGTAAATTGGGCCGGAGTCGTTTAAGGCTTTATAGGTCAATGCCAGCACTTTGAATATAGTCCTTGTAAGAAACATAGAATAAGACAAATGCAAGATACTCCACTTTGGCAGAAAAAATGAAATGCAAAGATACAGAATGGGGGACGCCTGGCTCGAGAGCAGTACGTGTGAAAAAGATCTTGGAGTCCTCGTGGACAACAAGTTAAACATGAGCCAACAATGTGATGTGGCGGCAAAAAAAGCCAATGGGATTTTGGCCTGCATCAATAGGAGCATAGTTTCTAGATCTAAGGAAGTAATGCTACCCCTCTATTCTGCTTTGGTTAGACCACATCTGGAATATTGTGTCCAATTCTGGGCACCACAATTCAAGAGAGATATTGACAAGCTGGAATGTGTCCAGAGGAGGGCGACTAAAATGATCAAGGGTCTGGAGAACAAGCCCTATGAGGAGCGGCTTAGGGAACTGGGTATGTTTAGCCTGAAGAAGAGAAGGCTGAGAGGAGATATGATAGCCATGTATAAATATGTGAGAGGAAGCCACAGGGAGGAGGGAGCAAGCTTGTTTTCTGCTTCCTTGGAGACTAGGACGCAATGGAGCAATGGCTTCAAACTACAAGAGAGGAGATTCCATCTGAACATGAGGAAGAACTTCCTGACTGTGAGAGCCGTTCAGCAGTGGAACTCTCTGCCGCGGAGTGTGGCGGAGGCTCCTTCTTTGGAAGCTTTTAAACAGAGGCTGGATGGCCATCTGTCAGGGGTGATTTGAATGCAATGTTCCTGCTTCTTGGCAGGGGGTTGGACTGGATGGCCCATGAGGTCTCTTCCAACTCTTTGATTCTATGATTCTATGATTCTATGATCTTCATCTCCAATCACATGAGAGAGCAAAACATAAACCTTGAGCAGGCATGTAGCTGGGGGGGGCGGGCTTGAGGGGTTTCAGCCCCCCCCCCCTGAAATTCTCATGGTGGTCCACAAGAAGGCCTTACTGGTGCATAACTGTTATGCTTATTCATATCACAATCTGATCACCATGCTCAATATATCCCATATGCATGGGGGTATTGGGGTAACAATACAAAAGGTTTGCTAAGGTAGACCCTCTTTCACTCAGACTCAGCCCCCCACCCCCCACCCCCGAATCAAACTCAGCCCCTCCCGAATCAAAATCCTGGCTACGGGCCTGACCTTGAGTAAATAGCTATTCCATCATAGCCTCCTTCAGAGTAGCTTCTCCAAACTGCTCCCCAGAACAAAGCCGTTGAGCATAGATTTGCTCCTCAGAGCAAAATCTGAACTGTATTCTAAAACCCATACAGTTTTCTGCTTCCCTGGAGACTAGGACACAAGGGAACAATGGCTTCAAACTACGAGAAAGGAGATTCCACCTGAACATGAGGAAGCACTTCTTGACTGTGAGAGCTGTTCAGCAGTGGAACTCTCTGCCCTGGAATGTGGTGGAGGCTCCTTTTTTGGAAGCTTTTAAACAGAGGCTGGATGGCCATCTGTCAGGGGTGATTTGAATGCAATATTCCTGCTTCTTGGCAGAATGGGGTTGGACTGGATGGCCCATGAGGTCTCTTCCAACTCTTTGATTCTATGATTCTATGTTCAGGTTGTGGTGAGGAAACCACAGTTCTGCTATCAGGTATGAAGTAATATGCATCAACCCTATTTGCACAAAGCATGATGTTCAAATCATAAACAAAGCACAAATACGAGATATATTTTTCAACGCAAGGTTCTCTCATTGAGTTTCTTCTTCCTCCCTAAGGAAGATCTGGGGACCATAGACATTCAGTACATTTCCCCCATAATTGCTCAGCACGGCATTTCTCTGCTTACGACTGACGGATTCACTTTCTAGGAAATTCTGAAAGGTTTCCAGGCCTGTGACTCACTCCCTGTGGGGAACGGCAGCCATGTGAAGCAGCCAAGGTCTCTCTCATCTTCAGAACCTCGGGGCTCACGAATGAAATGTCAGAAGATATTAAATTCATGTTTGGGTCAGGAAGAAGGCTGACAGCTACGAAACTATTTGTCACGCAGAGGAGACAGAGGGGATTTCAAGGAAAGTGGGCTGAGGGCACCATGCCATCTGCATCCACAGATGCCACCATCCATGTCCTGAATATATTTTTAAAAAATCCCCAAAGTGAACTTTGATGTTGCCATTTTGTATAAAGCATTTTATTACACCACTAGCCGTCCCCTGCCATGTGTTGCTGTGGCCCAGTCTGATGATTTGGAAAATAAAGTAATGAGAAAGTGTTGGTTTCTAATATATGTAATTTCTTTATGCTTGTGGGTAAATAGTATCTCTTGCTGTGTCTTTGTCAGTGTTCATGTGGCCCATCTCTCTAATCTTGACAGATTAGAGAGATGAATGGCCAAAGCTAACAAAATGAAGTTCAACAGGGACATATGCAAGATACTCCACTTTGGCAGGAAAAACGAAATGAAAAGATACAGAATGGGGGGTGCCTGGCTTGAGAGCATGTGAAAAAGATCTTGGAGTCCTCGTGGACAACAAGTTAAACACGAGCCGACAATGTGATATGGCGGCAAAAAAAGCCAATGGGATTTTGGCCTGCATCAAGAGGAGCATAGTGTCTAGATCCAGGGAAGTCCTGCTCCCCATGCTCTATTCTGCTTTGGTTAGACCACACCTGGAATATTGTGTCCAATTCTGGGCACCACAATTCAAGAGAGATATTGACAAGCTGGAATGTGTCCAGAGGAGGGAGACTCAAATGATCAAAGAACTGGAGAACAAGCCCTATGAGGAGCGGCTTAAGGAGCTGGGCATGTTTAGCCTGAAGAAGAGAAGGCTGAGAGGGGATATGATAGCCATGTATAAATATGTGAGAGGAAGCCACAGGGAGGAGGAGGGAGCAAGCTTGTTTTCTGCTTCCCTGGAGACTAGGACGCAATGGAGCAATGGCTTCAAACTACAAGAGAGGAGATTCCATCTGAACATGAGGAAGAACTTCCTGACTGTGAGAGCCGTTCAGCAGTGGAACTCTCTGCCCCGGAGTGTGGTGGAGGCTCCTGCTTCAATTCCGTCATTGGTGGAGTTAAGAATGCTCTTTGATTGTAGGTGAACTATTAATCCCAGCAACTACAACTCCCAAATGACAAACTCAAAACCCCCTCCCACAACCCCACCAGTATTCAAACTTGGGCACATTGGGTATTTGTGCCAAATTTGGTCCAGTGAATGAAAATACATCCTGCATATCAGATATTGACATGGCAATTCATAACAGGAGCAAAATGACAGTTATGAAGTAGCAACGAAATAATGTTATGGTTGGGGGTCACCACAACATGAGGAACTGTATCCAGGGGTCGCGGCATTCGGAAGGTTGAGAACCACTGGTCTATTAACAGGACGTGCTCTCTATATGCCCAGCGGGACGCCTCAGCTGAGAGGCCCTATGAATTTCCCTATACAAAGTCTTTAGAAGCTTAGAAAGTTCTTTATTGGTGCTTAAATCTTCAACAAATCAATCAAATACTTCTTAGATCTTCAACACAGAGACTAAACACTTTAAAACTCAGGAAAATTGGTGGTTTTCTTAAATTGCCCACAATGGACAGGCAACTTGCTTCATGAACTGTTTTTTTCCTCTCTAAGGGAAATCCTTTGACCCCTCCCTGGGCAATCTGCTTTTTAGGCTTTGCTGGTCTGGGGCCCCTACTCCGGTTCCAATTTGCTTTATGGCTAGCTCGAGTGGTCCTTACCAGGCAAAGTCTCTGTGTAGATTTTCCAAGACGAAGGAAGTACTTTTCCTTCCAGCAAGGCTGGCTGTTTTTTCCCTCTTTTCCAGCGAAAGCTGGCTGTAGAGCTGTGGAACTACGAGGGGTATTTTTTAAGTAAGGTCTGTTTTGTTGTAGACACTAGTAGTTTGCGCGCATACCGCAACGAGCACATGCGTCGTGTACCGGCATGCCTCGGGAACAACTGTTTCCACTCTGTAGCTAACCTGTACAGTTCTGTTCTGTACTTTAAAAATGTTGAAGACTATCAACTCACCCTCTGCATGTGAGGTTCACTCAGTGATACGGTTTTTGTCACCAAGGAACCTGCCTGTTGCAGAAATTCATCGACAGATTTGAGAAGTGTACGGTGATACTGTTATGAGTGAAAGCAAAGTGCGTAAGTGGGTACGACAATTCAAAGATGGCCGTGACAACGTCCATGATGAGGACCGCTCCGGTCGCCCTTCTTTGATTACAGACAATTTGGTTATCGGAGCAGGCGGCAAGTTTTTATGTAGAGGGTATTTTAAAATTGGGAGGAGAGCAATGTCCAATCTTGATAAAATAGTAAAGAGTAGAGACATCAGACTGGCAACAAAGATCCGCCTAGTCAAAGCCATGGTATTCCCTGTAGTAACCTACGGATGTGAGAGCTGGACCTTAGGGAAGGCTGAACGAAGGAAGATAGATGCTTTTGAGCTGTGGTGTTGGAGGAAAGTGCTGAGAGTGCCTTGGACTGCGAGAAGATCCAACCAGTCCATCCTCCAGGAAATAAAGCCCGACTGCTCACTGGAGGGAAAGATACTAGAGACAAAGTTGAAGTACTTTGGCCACATCATGAGGAGACAGGAAAGCCTAGAGAAGGGAATGATGCTGGGGAAAGGCAAAAGGAAGAGGGGCCGACCAAGGGCAAGATGGATGGATGGCATCCTTGAAGTGACTGGACTGACCTTGAGGGAGCTGGGGGTGGTAACGGCCAACAGGGAGCTCTAGCGTGGGCTGGTCCATGAGGTCACGAAGAGTCGGAGACGACTGAACAAATGAACAACAACAACAACAAATTTTAAAATTGGTTCAGAGGTATGATAAGTGTTTGAACAAACTTGGCAACTATGTCGAAAAATAGAGTGAAGTATGTACTTTCTGAAAATAAATTTACTTTTTTGAAATAAACTTTTGTTGTGTACTTATGTTCAAACGGACCTTACTTTAAAAATACCCCTCGTATATTCCCCCAGACTGTATTCTCCAGCAAAAACTGTAGGACTGCTTTCCCTAGAAGCTGTGAGAAACGAAGCTTTCTACAGGTGGGAGAAATTCACACGTCCTGTAAGAAAGGCTTCACTGTACAAACTGAGCTTTTGTTGTTGTTGTTGTGTCAGGAGCGACTTGAGAAACTGCAAGTTGCTTCTGTTGTGAGAGAATTGGCTGTCTGCAAGGGCGTTGCCCAGGGGACGCCCAGATGATTTTGATGTTTTTATCATCCTTGTGGGAGGCTTCTCTCATGTCCCCGCATGAGGAGCTGGAGTTGATAGAGGGAGCTCATCCGCCTCTCCCCAGATTCAAACCTGTGACCTGTCGGTCTTCAGTCCTGCCGGCACAGGGGTTTAACCCACTGCGCCACTGGGGGCTCCACAAACTGAGCTAAAGGTCCCTTTTTCCCTCCATACCTGGAAAAGGGGGCAGAACGAAAGAACTTAACAATGATTGATGGATGAAGCTGCCCGATTGCAAAATGCATGCCCTAAAGGAATTCATGCAAAGAAAGAAAGAAAAAAAGGGGGGGGGGTTGAAGCTCCTGGCGCAGCTAGAGTTTGTTTTTTAATCACTGGACAATTTCATTTTTATAGGATTTTCAGCTAAAGAGGATGACCTTTTATTCCCCAGAAGATGGCACCATAATCACATTTTCAATGTATTTCAATGCAAAACCCTAACCATTTCTAACAGGAGGAAACTTATTTGAGTAAAATACAGTGGGCTCTTGGGATCTCCTGTGGACACCAAAATCTGTGGATACCCAAGTCCCATTTATGTACGACAGTGTAGTGAATTGTATCTATTATATAAAATTGCAAAATCAATAATTAAAAAATATTTTTTCAAACCGTAGAAGGTTGAATCTGTGGATAGCGAATCCATGCATACGGAGACCTTGTCACTGTGTGTGTGACACACAGAGAGTGTTTGAGAGCCGGGGGGATACCAAGTTGAGATACCAAGTTGAGAGCCGGGGGGATCCGTAGGGATACCAAGTTGCTTGTTTACAAAGCTATTGTCCTCCCAACCCTGCTCTATGCCTGCAAAATGTGGACTATCTACAGATGTCACACTCAACTCCTAGAACGATTCCATCAGTGCTGCCTCCAGAAAATCCTGCAAATCTCTTGGGAAGACAGGCGGACAAATGTCAGCGTGCTGGAAGAAGCAAAGACCACCAGCATTGAAGCGATGGTCCTCCACCATCAACTCCGCTGGACTGGCCACGTTGTCCGGATGCCCGACCACCGTCTCCCAAAGCAGTTGCTCTACTCCAAACTCAAGAACGGAAAATGGAATGAATGTTGGAGGACAGGAAAAGAGATTGAAAGATGGGCTCTGAGCCAACCTTAAAAACTCTGGCACAGACACTGAGAACTGGGAAGCCCTGGCCCTTGAGCGCTCCAGCTGGAGGCCAGCTGTGACCAGCAGTGCTGCAGAATTTGAAGAGGCATGAATGGAAGATTAAAGAGAGAAATGTGCCAAAAGGAAGGTGCATCAAGCAACCCCGACCGAGACCACCTTCCACCTGGAAACCAATCCCTTCACTGGGGAAGAAGATGCAGATCAAGAATAGGGCTCCACAGCCACCAGTAAGTAAGGTACCATCATTCAATGCATGTGTAGAAACACATTGGGAATTGCCCATGCTGCTGGGCATTGAACATTAGAGCTGTCCATTTCATGTTTGCTTGCACATTCAGTCACACAATGTTGCAGTTCACTGATATGCAATATTCATCCAATTCCCTAAGTGGCAAGTTAGATTCTCTTTGATGTAGGATATCTACCATCACTTATCCAGATACACCTGTTGACCAACAGGTAAGCCTGAGCCTGAAACACTGCCAACGGCTATCCCATGGCTTATTGCCCCCACCATCACATTGTTTGTGTGTGGTTGAGGCCAGAATGGCTGCATTCCTGATATGTGTGTACGTGCTTTCAAGTTGCCTGAAATTCATGAAAACCCCATGAATTTCAAAGATGTTTTATTGGCAAACAATCCTGAGAGGTGGTTTTGCCAGTTCCTTCCTCTGAAATAGAGCCAACAGCACCTGGGATTCATTTGCACTCTCCCAAGTATCAACCAGGGATAATCTTAAACCCATCTACACTGCCGTATAATCCAGTTTCGGAATCCACATTACCTCCTTTGACCTGGATTATATGGCAGTGTAGTCTCAAAACAGATAATATAAGAAGAGCTTGTCAAAGGCTTTCATGGCTGGAATCACTAGATTGTTGTAGGGTTTTTCGGGCTATATGGTCATGTTCTAGATCAGTGGTTCTCAACCTGGGGTCCCCAGATGTTTTTGGCCTACAACTCCCAGAAATCCCAGCCAGTTTACCAGCTGTTAGGATTTCTGGGAGTTGAAGGCCAAAGACATCTGGGGACCCCAGGTTGAGAACTACTGTTCTAGAGGCATTCTCTCCTGACGTTTTGCCTGCTTCTATGGCAAGCATCCTCAGAGGTTGTGACGTCTCACAGGATGCTTGCCATAGATGGTGAAATGTCAGGAGAGAGTGCCTCTAGACATGCCCATATAGCCCAAAAAAACAACCTATAAGAAGAGCTGTTCAACAGTGGAACTCTCTACCTCAAGGTGTGGTGGAAGTGCCTTCTTTGAAGGCTTTTAAAGAGCTTGGATGGCTATCTGTTAGTGCTGCTTTGATGGTACCTTTCCTGCATGGCACTTGGTTGGAGTGGATGGCTCATGTGGTCTCTACCAACTCCTATGTTTCTGTGATTCTAATTAATGGTTGAAATCTTGCATTGGGAAGATGGAGCATAGAATGATTCTCATGAAGCTTAGTGACAGTTGTGCATGAATGGTTTGCAACACTGTGCAACTCTGCAGACGAGGGTTCGATTCCCATGGAAACCCACCTGGTGACCTTGGGTGAGCCACACTCTCTCAGCCCGAGAAAACCTAACAATAGGGTCATCTTAGGATCACCGTACTTATAGGAAACTGAGAGAGATATATAGTTTTTCTCCACATTGGACAAAAAACTCTCCTTTAATTACATGCTCCTGGTCCATAGTGACTGCATTACTACCTGACACATCCTTATTAATTCAAAGTAAGAGCAGCAATCAAACAGAGGCTCACATTGCATGATTTTTGAATACCCTATCAGGTCCATTTCAGGTTTCTTTTCTGCTTGCACACATGTATTATAAGAATACATGCATGTCCATGTTTTGTTCCTATTCCTCATTGAGCACTGGATATCCTATTAAGTGAATTGGTGCAGTTGGTATTTTAGTGCTAATATATTGTCGAAGGATTTCATAGCTGGAATCGTTGGGTTGTTGCAGGTTTTTTGGGCTATATGGCCATGTTCTAGAGAAGCATTCTCTCCTGACGTTTCACCTGCATCTATGGCAAACATCCTGAGAGGTTGTGAGGTCTGTTGGAAACTTGGAAAGCAGCCACAGTTGAAACCTTGGATTTTCCCAGGCAGTAACAACAAAGGATTCCTCCAGGCAGTAACAACAAAGGATCTCCCCAGGCAGTAACAAGCCACACCTAAAAAAAGTCAGGCCATCAAATGCTAATCAATATGGCCAATTGAAACAGTCCCACCTACTTCCAACACACAAGAGTTCTTTCTCCCACCCTGGGATCGTTGGGTTGTTGCAGGTTTTTTGGGCTATAGGGCCATGTTCTAGAGAAGCATTCTCTCCTGACGTTTCGCCTGCATCTATGGCACGCATCCTCAGAGGTTGTGACGTCTGTTGGAAACTAGGAAAACAGTCACAGCTGAATCCTTGGATTTCCCCAGGCAGTAACAACAAAGGATTCCCCCAGGCAGTAACAAGCCACACCTAAAAAAATTCAGGCCATCAAATGCTAATCAATGTGGCCAATTGAAACAGTCCCACCTACTTCCAACACACAAGAGTTCTTTCTCCCACCCTGGGATCGTTGGGTTGTTGCAGGTTTTTTGGGCTATAGGGCCATGTTCTAGAGAAGCATTCTCTCCTGACGTTTCGCCTGCATCTATGGCACGCATCCTCAGAGGTTGTGACGTCTGTTGGAAACTAGGAAAACAGCCACAGTTGAAACCTTGGATTTCTCCAGGTAGTAGCAACAAAGGATTCCCCCAGGCAGTAACAAGCCACACCTAAATAATGTCAGGCCATCAAATGCTAATCAATGTGGCAAATTGAAACATTCACCCCTACTTCCAACAGACAAGAGTCTTTTCTCCCACCTGGACACAGATATATAAACCCCACTTGCCTAGTTTCCAACAGGATGCCTGCCATGGATGCAGGTGAAACATCAGGAGGGAATGCTTCTAGAACATGGCCATACAGCCCGGAAAACCTACAACAACCCTTAATGCTAATAACTTCCTGATGGCGAGACTGTTTAGCAGTGGAATCTGCTGCCTGGGAGTCCAGTGGAGTCTCCTTCTCTGGAGGCTTTTAAGCAGAGGCTGGATGACCATCTGTCAGGGGTGCTTTGAATGCAATATTCCTGCTTCTTGGCAAGGGGTTAGACTGGATGGCCCATGAGGTCCCTTCCAACTCTTTGGTTCTATGATTCTATTATCAGGGGGAAAGGGGGTCTCCACTGAAGCTGTGTCACCAGTCCTTATTTCCACAACAAGCCACAACCCGCTCCTTGCTTGGCAGAAGGAGGTTGGACTAGATGGCTTTTGGAATCTCTTCCAACTCTAGGCAAATGGCTATTCAAGAGATAAAGTAGGCATTAAAAAGGGAGAAGAAGGCCTCATTTTCTAGCAGAGCAGTTGTCTCTGTATCCTCCTCCTCTGAATTCTGGTATTATTTCCTTCCTTCAGCTCCTTGGAGGATAGTGTTTTGGTAAAGTGTCAGTATTAGCCAGGAGGTTCCTGTCTTCTCTGAGTTTGGCTTGCAAGACATGGATCTTCCCCAATTTTTCCAGAGGCCAGCACGTCCTCTTGTCTTAAGGAAGTGCCTGTTTTGCGGTGGAGATTGTAGGAGTTAGGTTTCAAGGGCTCTTCTCGTTTCTCCTCCATCTTTTACAGAGGTCAATTCCTCTCTCCGTCCAGGCCACTTTTGCTTTTTCCTTCTCTTTCCCGCAAATCAGCATTTCAAAGAAGCTGGGGTAGACAGGGGAAGCTCACGCCACTCCTTGGATTCGAACCTGCGACGTTTCGATCAACAAGCTCAACAACAGCTCAATGGTTTAACCCCCTGCACAACCAGGCTGCAACCCACCTCAAGCCAGGAGGAAAGGCAAATCTATATATATAAATCTGTTAGGTTGGTTCAACCGGACAGCAAAACTCCACAGCCCCCCAACGAAACTTAACCAAAATTCCCATGCCCATAACACAACCCACAAGGTACAAACATATCTACTCAAAATGAAAAACAACACAACAACACACTCACAAAATGGCAAAACAACAAAACTCAAAAAACCCCAACGAAACTTAACCAAAATTCCCATGCCCATAACACAACCCACAAGGTACAAACATATCTACTCAAAATGAAAAACAACACAACAACACACTCACAAAACGGCAAAACAACAAAACTCACAAACCCCCCAACGAAACTTAACCAAAATTCTCATGCCCATAACACAACCCACAAGGTACAAACATATCTACTCAAAATGAAAAACAACACAACAACACACTCACAAAACGGCAAAACAACTGAGCATGCACATTGGTGCCCAGCCGCAAGTTCCCTGGCGCGCGCACACAGCCTTCCAGCCAACGTTCCCTCTGCAGAAGCCATGCCCACTCCAAGCCCTGCCGCGCCGCTTCTCGCACACACACACCCCCTACCGCACGCACACACACACAACCCCACGCTCCATCACTCCCCCCGCCACCGCACACACAGATGCAACCCCACGCTCCATCACTCCCCCCGCTGCCACACACACGCAACCCCACGCTCCATCACTCCCCCCGCCGCCGCACACACACACGCAACCCCACGCTCCATCACTCCCCCGCCGCCGCACACACACACGCAACTCCACTCCCCCCGCCGCCGCACACACACACACGCAACCCCACTCCCCCCACTGCCGCACACACACGCAACCCCAGGCTCCATCATTCCCCCCGCCGCCGCACACACCCGCAACCCCACGCTACATCACTCCCCCGCCGCCACACACACACACGCAACCCCATGCTCCATCACTCCCTCCGCCGCCACACACACGCAGCCCCACTCCCCCCGCCGCTGCACACACACACGCAACCCCATGCTCCATCACTCCCCCCGCCGCCGCACACACACACACGCAACCCCACGCTCCATCACTCCCTCGCTGCCGCACACACACACGCAACCCCACGCTCCATCACTCCCCCCGCCGCCGCACACACACATGCAACCCCACTCCCCCCGTCGCCGCACACACACACGCAACCCCAGGCTCCATCATTCCCCCCGCCGCTGCACACACATAATAGTCCAGATATCTACCTCAACTTTGATAAGTTTTACTATAGGCCACAGCAACGCGTGGCAGGGCACAGCTAGTAAGAAATAAAATTGTTGTTCTTGTTATTTTAAATAGGTTGTTTTCTTCCTATCAGCTTTCCTCACTGTTCAGATGTTACAACCAAACAAAGGAATTGGAAATATGATGGTATGGGCCATCACAACTTTTCCCCAAACTCCACCAGTGTTCATATTAGGGCAATTTTATCGTTGATGGGGTTCAGAATGCTCTTTGATTGTAGGTGAACTATAAATCCCAGCAACTACAACTCCCAATTGTCAAGGTTTAATTTCCCCCAAACTCCACCAGTGTCCACATTTGGGCATATTGAGTATTTGTGCCAAGTTTGGTCCAGATCCATCATTGTTTGAGTGCACAGTGCTCTCTGGATGTAGGTGAACTACTCAAGGTCAATGCCCACAAAACCCATGGTCATGGGAGTTCTGTGTGCCAAGTTTGGTTCAATTCCATCGTTGGTGATGCTCTTTGATGGTTCATCGTTGGTGATGCTCTTCCTTCCTTCAGCTCCTTGGAGGATAGTGTTTTGGTAAAGTGTCAGTATTAGCCAGGAGGTCCCTGTCTTCTCTGAGTTTGGCTTGCAAGACATGGATCCTCCCCAATTTTTCCAGAGGTCAGCACGTCCTCTTGTATTAAGGGAGTGCCTGTTTTATGGTGGAGATTGTAAGAGTTAGGTTTGGTTCAATTCCATTGTTGGTGATGCTCTTTGATTGTAGTAAAGGTAAAGGTAGTCCCCTGACATTACGTCCAGTCATGTCTGACTCTGGGGTGTGGTGCTTATCTCCATTTCTAAGCCGAAGAGCCAGCGTTGTCCGTAGACACCTCCAAGGTCATGTGGCCGGCATGACTGCATGGAGCGCCCTTACCTTCCCACCGGAGCGGTACCTATTGATCTACTCACATTTGCATGTTTTCGAACTGCTAGGTTGGCAGAAGCTAACGCTCATGCCACTCCCCGGAATCGAACCTGCGACCTTTCAATCAACAAGCTCAGCAGCTCAGTGCTTTAACCCACTGCGCCACCGGTTGATTGTAGGTGAACTATAAATCCCAGCAACTACAACTCCCAAATGACAAAATCGTTTTTTGAGTGATGGTCACTCCTTGGCTTAGTAGGTGTCTTGTGACCAAATTTAGTGGCAATTAGTCCAGCTGTTTTTGAGTTATGATGTCACTCAAAATGAACAGAGCATTTTTATATATTTAGATGTATACATACTCCTTTTTTGGAAGGTTTAGAAACCCTACCTTGAAGGAAGGAAAGAAGGAAAGAAAGAAAGAAAGATCATCATCAGACTGGAAGACTCTGGGCAGAACCAGTGTTTGGTCTACATTCCTCCTTCGCTGTTCGTTGGCGCCAACCTCTCCGGTGTCTCCCAAATCTCCTGCGATTAGCCTGTCTCTGGTGCTTCACGTGCCCTTAATCTCTGCCCAGGCCCAACATCATGACAAGCTCATTTCCTCTTGTCACCTCTAATATCGCGCCCGTCGGTCGACCCTCTCAAGCGGCATTACGGCTGGTGTCTAACCGCGGCCGCCAGCCAAAGGACACCCTCTCCTTGACACCTAAAGTCCATTTAGAGCGTCCTGGGGAGCTTTGCCCCTGCCCAGAGTTAGCATCTCCTTGATGGGCAAATGGGATCAAGGATCCCCTTCGGACGCTAATCCCATCAGTGGGTCTTTGCTCATTTAGAGGCGGCGAGGTGCGGCAGGCTCACCTGGGCCACATTGCAGGCAGGCAGGCAGGGCAAAGGTGCAGGAGGAGTCCCCATTGCACCAGTGCGGCTCAATGGGAGGAAATGGGCCGCAGGCAGCTCCCAACCCAGACACATCATCAATTAAGTGCAATCTATTCTGGACAACAGTGCTGCCCTCTCCAAGGCTCTCAGGCCTCATCTTGACAAGCTGGACAAGCTGGAATGTGTCCAGAGGAGGGTGACTAAAATGATCAAAGATCTGGAGAACAAGCCCTATGAGGAGCGGCTTAAGGAGCTGGGCATGTTTAGCCTGAAGAAGAATAGGCTGAGAGGAGATATGATAGCCATGTATAAATATGTGAGAGAAAGTCACAGGGAGGAAGGAGCAAGCTTGTTTTCTGCTTCCCTGGAGACTAGGAGCATAGTGTCTAGATCTAGGGAAGTAATGCTCCCCATGCTCTATTCCGCTTTGGTTAGACCACACCTGGAATATTGTGTCCAATTCTGGGCACCACAATTCACAATTGACAAGCTGGAATGTGTCCAGAGGAGGGCGACTCAAATGATCAAGGGTCTGGAGAACAAGCCCTATGAGGAGCGGCTTAAGGAGCTGGGCATGTTTAGCCTGAAGAAGAGTAGGCTGAGAGGAGACATGATGAGGGCCATGTATAAATATGTGAGAGGAAGCCACAGGGAGGAGGGAGCAAGCTTGTTTTCTGCTTCCCTGGAGACTAGAACACGAAACAATGGTTTCAAACTACAAGAAAGGAAATTCCATCTGAACATGAGGAAGAACTTCCTGACTGTGAGAGCCGTTCAGCAGTGGAACTCTCTGCTCCGGAGTGTGGTGGAGGCTCCTTCTCCGGAGGCTTTTAAGCAGAGGCTGGATGGCCATCTGTCAGGGGTGCTTTGAATGCAATATTCCTGCTTCTTGGCAGAATGGGGTTGGACTGGATGATGGCCCATGAGGTCTCTTCCAACTCTTTGATTCTATGATTCTATGATCTACACTAACCATATTTATTTTTATTTATCGTCTCATCATCAACCAGACATTTGTATTACATTTTTAACAAAAACAAACAAACAAAACACAGAATTTGCAAGCCTGGTAGTTGATTAAATGTCCTTTGACCAGTATCTGGCCACTTGGAGTGCCTCTGGTGTTGCCACAAGGAGGTCCTCCATGGTGCATGTGGCAGGGCTCAGGTTGCATTGCAGCAGGTGGGACCCCTTGGGGGGATCATGAGGGGGTGTCCGAGGGCTCCCCAAAGACCGTCAGGAAATAAAGTATTTTCTGTTGGTCATGGGGGTCTCTGTGTGGGAAGTTTGGCCCAATTCTATCTTTGGTGCAGTAGAGAATGCTCTATGATTGTAGGTGAACTAGAAATCCCAGCAACTTCAACTCCCAAATTTCAAGGTCTATTTTCCCCAAACTCCACCAGTGTTCACATTTGGGCATACTGAGTATTCGTGCTAAGTTTGGTCCAGATCCATCACTGTTTGAGACCACAATGCTCTCTGGATGTAGGTGAGCTACAGCTCCCAAATTCAAGGTCAGTGCCCACCAAACCCTTACAGTATTTTCTGTTGGTCATGGGATTTATGTGTGCCAAGTTTGCTTCAGTTCCATCGTTGGTGGAGTTCAGAATACTCTCTGATTGTAGGTTAACTATAAATCCCAGCAACTACAACTCCCAAATGGCAAAATCAATTCTCCTCCCTCAGCTCCACCAGTATTCAAAATTTGGGCGTATCGGGTATTTGTGCCAAATTTGGTCCAGTGAATGAAAATGCACCCTCCATATTAGATATTTACATGACGATTCATAACAAGAGCAAAATTACAGTTATGAAGTAGCATGATAATTTCATGATTGGGTTGGAGGGGTTAGCACAACATGAGGAGCTGTATTAAGGGGTCATGACATTAGGAAGGTTGAGAAACACTGGTTCAACCCATTGCACCATTTATTTATTTATATTCCGCTTTCCCTGTCCTAAGGGACCCCAAAGGGCTTAACATTCTGCAGTGGCTCAGGTCCTTCCTAGAGGATTGTACTCAGAAGGTGTTGCTGGGGGACAACTGCTCTACCTCACAACCATTGTCTTGTGGGGTCCCGCAGGGCTCAATATTGTCCCCCATGTTATTTAACATCTACATGAAGCCGTTGGGAGAGATCATCCGGAGTTTAGGGGTGCAGTGTTATCTGTACGCAGATGACGTCCAACTCTGTCACTCCTTCCCACCTACTACTAAGGAGGCTGTTCAGGTCCTGAACCGATGCTTGGCCGCTGTATCGGACTGGATGAGGCCGAACAAATTGAAACTGAATCCAGATAAGACAGAGGCACTCCTGGTCAGTCGAAAGGCCGAACAGGGTATAGGGTTATAGCCTGTGTTAGACGGGGTTACACTCCCCCTGAAGATGCAGGTTCACAGCTTGGGTGTGATCCTGGACTCCTCGCTAAGCTTGGAACTCCAAGTTTCGGCGGTGTCCAGGGGAGCATTTGCACAACTCAAACTTGTGCGCCAGTTGCGCCCATACCTTGGGAAGTCTGACTTGGCCACGGTAGTCCACACTCTGGTTACATCCCGGATTGATTACTGCAACGTGCTCTACGTGGGGTTGCCCTTGAAGACTGCCCGGAAGCTTCAGATGGTCCAGCGCTCGGCGGCCAGGTTGCTAAAGGGAACGGCATTCAGGGAGCATACCACTCCTCTGCTGAACCAGCTCCATTGGCTGCCAATCCGCTACCGGGCACAATTCAAGGTGCTGGCTTTAGCCTATAAAGCCCTAAATGGTTCTGGCCCTGCTTACCTCTCTGAACGCATCTCTACCTATGAACCGACCAGAACATTAAGATCGTCTGGGGTGGCCCTGCTCTCGGTCCCGCCTGCGTCACAGGCGCGCTTGGCGGGGACGAGAGACAGGGCCTTCTCAGTGGTGGCCCCTCGGCTATGGAATGCCCTACCGGCAGACATCAGGCAGGCACCTTCGCTGCTGACGTTTCGGAGAAAGGTTAAGACCTGGCTTTATGAACAAGCGTTTGGTTAAGCAGTGCAACCAATCATAGGAAGGCGGTAAATGGAACATAGGATTGGCACAAGGATTATGAGAACGGATCTGATTTCAACTGAGGCGTTATGTTATGTTTGTCTTGTTGATCTGTCTTGTTGATTGTTAATTGTCGTGGATTGATGCTGTTGATCCTGTTTGTTGCGTTGTTATGTTTTAATTGCACTGACACTGTTTGATAATTGTACCATGTAAACCGCATTGAGTCGCCTGTTTGGGCTGAAAAAATGCGGTATAGAAATAAAGCAAATAAATAAATAATAAACATTGCACACATTTGCACACAATTTTAAATCTAATTTTAAATATGCAAACATTCAAACAGAATAGTGGCTTTTATATGTGGACATTTGTAAAGGGGTTGTTGTTATGCAGCCTCCAGCAGGTCTAACTTCTGGTGAGTTTCTCCTCTGTTTTCCTTGGCAAGATGTATCCAGTGCTATTGTAAATAGGGTGACCTGGAAAGACTGCAAATCGGAGCCAACTGGCAGCCGTTAACAAGAATCCCGAAATTCTAGAAACTGTCAGAAGTTGCTAAAAGGAGAAAACAAAGGCAAAAGGGAAAATAATTCCCTTTTTTCCCCCAGTGGAAACCAGAATCTATGAATACCCAATTCCCATAATATACAACAGCAGAATAAATGTCATGCCTTATACAAAATGGCAAAATCAAGGCTGGGAATGTAGCTATAGAAGGGAAAGTGGAAAACCCATTTCTCAAACACTCTTATCTGGGCTGGGAAGTATAAAGTTTAAACTGGGAGACTGGTGTGCGTCTCTGTGTTCAAACTACCTGCAGGGATAGATATACTACCCAGGTGCTGCATCTATAGATGTGTCTATACGAGGCATGGGCAAACTTGGGCCCTCAAGGTATTTTGGACTTCAACTCCCACCATTCCTAACAGCCTCAGGCCCTTTCCTTTCCCCCCTCAGCCGCTTAATGGCTTCTCTGTGTAGTCTGACATGGTGGTTGTGAGAGTGGTCCAGCATTTCTGTGTTCTCAAATCCTCTCACCTCTGCAGGAGTCTACCGTGTGCCATGCAGCTGTGGACAAGTTTACATAGGGACCACCAAACGCAGCAGCGTTGCCCAGACACGAATAAAGGACCACGGTATCCTTCTGGGGCGCCTTGCGGAAATGGGCCTTGGGGGCATTGCTTTGCAGTGGCTCCAGTCATTCCTGGAGGGCCGCACCCAGAAGGTGTTATTGGGGGACTCCTGTTCTACACCACAACCTTTGATTTGTGGGGTTCCACAGGGTTCCATACTGTCCCCCATGCTGTTTAATATCTACATGAAGCCGCTGGGTGAGATCATCCGGAGTTTCGGGGTGCGGTGTCATCTGTACGCAGATGATGTCCAACTCTGTCACTCCTTTCCACCTGCTACTAAGGAGGCTGTCGAGGTCCTGAACCGGTGCCTGGCCGCTGTAACGGTCTGGATGAGGGCGAACAAACTGAAATTAAATCCAGACAAGACAGAGGTACTCCTGGTCAGTCGCAAGGCCGAACGGGGTATAGGGTTACAGCCTGTGCTGGATGGGGTCGCACTCCCCTTGAAGGCACAGGTTCGCAGCTTGGGTGTGACCCTGGACTCATCGTTGAGCCTGGATCCCCAGGTGTCAGCGGTGACCAGGGGAGCATTTGCACAGCTCAGGCTCGTGCGCCAGCTGCGCCCGTATCTCGGGAAGTCTGACTTGGCCATGGTGGTACACGCTCTGGTCACATCCCGCCTTGACTACTGCAACGCTCTCTACATGGGGCTGCCCTTGAAGACGGCCCGGAAGCTTCAGCTGGTTCAGCGCGCGGCAGCCATGTTACTAACTGGAGCGGGGGGCAGGGAGCATACAACGCCCTTGTTGTCCCAGCTCCATTGGCTGCCGATTTGCTACCGGACCCAATTTAAGGTGCTGGTTTTGGCCTACAAAGCCCTAAACGGTTCCGGCCCAAAATACCTTTCGGACCACATCTTGGCCTACGAGCCCACGAGGACCTTGAGATCGTCTGGGGAGGCCCTTCTCTCGATCCCGCCTGCATCACAGGCACGGCTGGCGGGGACGAGGGAGAGGGCCTTCTCGGTGGTGGCCCCCCGGCTGTGGAACACTCTCCCTGCAGACATCAGACAGGCGCCCTCCCTCATGTCCTTCCGAAAAAGCCTCAAGACATGGCTGTTCAAGAAGGCATTTAATTAAGTGCTATAACAATGTGGTAAAGATGACTGGAATGGAACAAGGAATATGAGATTGGTTATGATTCCACTATGAGACGAAGCGGATTTTTAGTGTAGTTTTGTAATTGTTATGTAGTTTATATGTTGTTGTAATTGCCTCTTTGTAAATTGTCTTTTATATGTGTGTACACCGCCATGAGTCGCCCTAAAGGGCTGAGAATGGCGGTTAATAAATGCATCAAATAAAATAAATAAATAAATAAACATGAAAGGCACTGCAGACTACTCCAACCAGAGAAATCAGCCATAGCAGAGCACCTGATGAACCAGCCTGGACACAGCATATTATTTGAGAACACAGAAATGCTGGGCCACACCAACAACCACCATGTCAGACTACACAGAGAAGCCATTGAAATCCACAAGCATGTGGACAATTTCAACAGAAAGGAGGAAACCATAAAAATGAACAAAATCTGGCTATTAAAAAACTCAAAAATGACAACAGCAAAACAACAGAGAGTAAACAATCAGACACATGTATTCACCTCTCAACAAAATATTCCCCCAGGCACTGCCAGGCCATCAAATGCTAATCAAGGTGGTCAGTTGAAACATTCACACCTAGCTCCAACAGACAAGAGTCCTTTGTCCCACCCTGGTCATTCCACAGATATTTAAACCCATTTTCCTAGTACCAACAGACCTCACTACCTCTGAGGATGCTTGCCATAGATGCAGGTGAAACGTCAGGAGAGAATGCCTCTAGAACATGGCCATATAGCCCGAAAAAACCTACTACAACCCAATTTACCCTGATCTAAAAATCATAGTGATATTCATGAGGTTTGGGGGGGAAAGTTTCTAAAAAGTTTTCAAACGTTCTTAAAAGTTGACCAAAGTTCAATAAAAGTTTTCAGAATCTGTAAGAGCAAAAAGGGGAAGGTTTCCAGAGTTCATTGAGTTCCTGAACTGTGATGCCATCTTGACTATAGATCCCATCTCGTCAAGGACCAGGATAGCCCATTGGTGTCCCTCCCAAGGGGTGGGACACTCCTTGGGAACTTGCTGTGGTCGCCCAAGGGTGACCACAGCAAGTTCCCCAGGTCAACAGGCTCTCAGGCATCAATGAGACGGCGGCAGCAACGTTGGGGCAGCGGGGAGCCAGCTGGGCTCCATGTTGAGTTTTTGGGGTGCAAAAAGATTATTCCTGGGGTGGAGGGGTTAGTAGAGCAAAAGTGAGATAGCCATTAGTCTTAAAATTAGCTTAGGAGAAGAATGGCACTGATTTTGGAACGATCGGTTGACCTGCGGATACAGGGACCCGATGGGTTTCCATATCCGCGGTTCAGAGGGACGCAGTTTCGGCTTCCCTGGGACACAAGAATCGCATCCTGAGTGGGCCAGCAGCTACCTGTGGCCCAGGAGAGAAAGAGTTCATGCGGAAGAAAGTTTGGAGGCAGTAAAGGACACAAAGTAGCACTATGGAGAAGAAAAAATTACAATTAATTGATACTTTATTGGGGGATTTGTTACAATGTTAGATAAAGGGGGGGAAACCAAGGCAAAAAAGAGTCTTTGGTTGACGCAGCTGCTGTGGCCACTTTCCCATTGAGGTTGGCCCAAGCGGGCAACAGAGAACTGTGGAACTCCCTGCTGCAGGTAAGATGAGCTTGAAGGCAGAGAGTTCTGGGTTGTTCCTTCTCAGTGAGGGCCCAAGTTTGTCCATGCCTGATCTACACGGTAGAATGAATATAGTTTGGCCCCACTTTAGCTGCCATGGCTCATTGCTTCAGATATGTATTTTGCTGGGAGACAAGGCAAAAGGTCTTGGGAAACTACACCATTCGTTCTACAGTGGAGATGCATCTTGTCTGTGACTCACAACAAGAGGATTGTGCCTTTTCTGCCTCCTTCATTCTTGCAAACCAACCTCTGGAGGGGAAAGACTTCTCTTTCTGTTTCCAACAGCAGCCCATAAACAGCCATTCCTCCCACCCTAGATTGCACCAGTGAGTCATGAGCCTTTCCAGATACAGGCCGTCCCAGAGTTACAAACATCTGACTTACAAATGACTTCTGAGGCAACAGGAAGTGAGAGGAAGGGAAAAAAGGATGACCCAAACAATTACCGTCCGGTCAGCCTCACGTCGATACCAGGCAAGATTCTGGAAAGGATTGTGAAGGAAGCGGTCTGCAAACACTTAGAAACAAATTCAGTCATTGCTAATAGTCAACACGAATTTATCAAAAACAAGTCATGCCAGACTCATCTGATCTCTTTTTTCGATAGAGTTACAAGCTGGGTAGATGCGGGGAATGATGCCGTGGATGGAGCGTACCTGGATTTCAGGAAGGCCTTCTTTGACAAGGTCCCCCATGACCTTCTGGCAAGGAAACTAGTCCAATGTGGGCGAGGCAAAACTACGGTGAGGTGGGTCTGGAATTGGTTAAGTGGACAAACCCAGAGGGTGATTCTCCCCAAGGCTTCCTCTTCATCCTGGAAAGAAGTGACGAGTGGAGTGCCACAAGCAGGGTTCCGTCCTGGGCCCGGTCCTATTCAACATCTTCATTCATGGGCTAGAAGGCAGGATCATCAAGTTTGCAGACGACACCAAATTGGGAGGGAGAGCCAAGACTCCAGAGGACACAAGCAGGATTCAAAACGATCTTGACAGATTAGAGAGATGAATGGCCAAAACTAACAAAATGAAGTTCAACAGTGACAAATGCAAGATACTCCACTTTGGCAGGAAAAACGAAATGCAAAGATACAGAATGGGGGACAATGCCTGGCTCGAGAGCAGTTCGTGTGAAAAAGATCTTGGAGTCCTCGTGGACAACAAGTTGAACATGAGCCAGGAATGTGATGTGGCGGCAAAAAAAGCCAATGGGATTTTGGCCTGCATCAAGAGGAGCCTAGTGTCTAGATCTAGGGAAGTAATGCTCCCCATGCTCTATTCCGCTTTGGTTAGACCACACCTGGAATATTGTGTCCAATTCTGGGCACCACAATTCAAGAGAGAGATTGACAAGCTGGAATGTGTCCAGAGGAGGGCGACTAAAATGATCAAGGGTCTGGAGAACAAGCCCTATGAGGAGCGGCTTAGGGAACTGGGCATGTTTAGCCTGAAGAAGAGAAGGCTGAGAGGAGATATGATAGCCATGTATAAATATGTGAGAGGAAGCCACAGGGAGGAGGAGGGAGCAAGCTTGGAGACTAGGACGCAATGGAACAATGGCTTCAAACTACAAGAGAGGAGATTCCATCTGAACATGAGGAAGAACTTCCTGACTGTGAGAGCCGTTCAGCAGTGGAACTCTCTGCCCCGGAGTGTGGTGGAGACTCCTTCTTTGGAAGCTTTTAAACAGAGGCTGGATGGCCATCTGTCAGGGGTGATTTGAATGCAATATTCCTGCGTCTTGGCAGAAGGGGGTTGGACTGGATGGCCCACCAGGTCTCTTCCAACTCTTTGATTCTAGGATTCTATGATCCAGTCCAACCCCATTCTGCCAAGAAGCAGAAAAAATGCATTCAAAGCACCCCTGACAGATGGCCATCTAGCCTCTGTTTAAAAGCTTCCAAAGAGAGAGCTTCCACCACACTCCGGGGCAGAGAGTTCCACTGCTGAACGGCTCTCACAGTCAGGAAGTTCTTTCTCATGTTCTTGTAGTTTGAAGCCATTGCTCCATTGTGTCCTAGTCTCCAGGGCAGCAGAAAACAAGCTTGCTCCCTCCTCCCTATAACTTCCCCTCACTTCTTGACATCATGTCTCCTCTCAGCCTTCTCTTCTTCAGGCTAAACATGCCCAGCTCCTTAAGCGGCTCCTCATAGGGCTTGTTCTCTAGACCCTTGATCATTTTTGTCGCCTTAGTGAATATGAAGCAATGAGTTCAAATGATAGGAAAAGAGGTTCCAGGTAAACATTAGGAAGAACTTCCTGATGCTAAGAACTGCTCAACATTGGAGTCTACTTCCCTGGAGATTTTTAAGCAGAGGCTGCAAGTCAGGGGTGCTTTGATTGTGCATGGCACAAAGGGGTTCGACTAAATGACCCTTGGATGTCCCTTCCAATGATAGGGTGCTAAGCAGATTGTTGTTCCAAAACTTTGGCAAACTTTGACAAAAGCGAAAGCTCTTCCTCTTTGCCTTCTTCCTCTGCCTGGTCTTCTTCTCTTCACTCTGGAGCAATGTCCTGCCAATAGCAGAGGAGTCTCTTTGGGTTTGGGGGCCTCCCAAGGGGGCAGCCCAGCCCAAAAGCCCCGTCCCGGGCCGAAGAGGCGGGGCTTGGGACAAGATGGACACTCTCCCTAGCGAATAGCAGCCTGGCCAAAGCCTTGAGGAGGGCGGGGCTGCCTTTTTTCCGGGGCTGGCAATTAAAATAAGGAAGGAAGGAGGAAAGCGGGCCTCGAAGGCAAGAAACAGGCAAAGTCCTCTCATGGGGTTGCAGCTCTCAGCGTTGGGCTGGACTAGATGACCTCGAGGGGTCCCTTTCCGGCAAACAAGACAGCTTGAATCCCCGCCTCCTGCTCAAAGCACCGACCCACCTTCAGGCGGAAGGAGAAAGCCAGCCTTTAGCTGCAGCCAACGCCCTGACCCGCAGGTGGCAAGGCAGCGTTCACACGTGACGCGGTCCTGACACGGGTTTGCCGGAGAGCACACTTCCTCGGAGCTTGTCGGAATAAGTAAGTTCTCCAACACTTTTCGAAACTGCTTTTAAGCCTTACTGAACCCGAATAGGGCTGAAATCCCTATTAGTGTTAGACATAGTGGATTGTAATCTATGAGTATTGATCTATGTGCTTGGAATGGGGTTGTGTGGATGTGGATTGGGTTGTGGCCCAACTCAAGCCTTGGACATCTTCATTTCTCCCTCTTAGATTTTACATAAGGGTTGAATGATGGAGTGACTGACCCAGATTGGTGTTTCTGTTTTCTTTTAAGGCAGTGTTTCTCAACCTGGGGGGGTCCCAAGGGGGTGTCACAGGGGTCACCAAAGAAACATCAGAAAACAGTATTTTCATGATCATGGGCATTCTGTGTGGGAAGTTTGGCCCAATTCTATTGTCAGTGGAGTTCAGAATGCTCTTTGATTGTAGGTGAACTATAAATCCCAGTAACTGCAACTCTCAAATGTCAAGGTCTATTTTCCCCAAACTCCACCAGTGTTCACATTTGGGCATATTGAGTATTTGTGCCAAGTTTGATCAAGATCCCTCATTGTTTGAGTTCATAGTGATCTCTGGATGTAGGTGAACTACAACTCCCAAACTCAAGGTCAATGCCCACCAAAGCCTTTCAGTATTTTCTATTGGTCAAGGGCATTCTGCGTGCCAAGTTTAGCCCAATTCTATCGTTGGTGGAGTTCAGAATACTCTTTGATTGTAGGTGAACTATAAATCCCAGCAACTACAACTCCCAAAAGTCCATGTCTATTTTCCCCAAATTCCACCAGTGTTCACATTAGGGCATATTGAATATTTGTGCCAAGTTTGGTCCAGATCCATCATTGTTTGAGTCCACAGTGCTCTCTGGATGTAGGTGAACTACAACTCCCAAACTCAAGGTCAATGCCCACCAAACCCTTCTAATATTTTCTGTTCATCATGGGAAGTCTGTGTGCTTGGTTCAATTCTGTAATTGGTGGAGTTCAGAATGCTCTTTGATTGTAGGTGAACTATAAATCCCAGCAACTACAACTCCCAAATGACAAAATCAAACCCCCTTAGTATTCAAATTTGGGTATATTGGGTATTTGTGTCAAATTTGGTCCAGTGAATGAAAATACATCCTGCATATCAGATATTTACATTACGATCCATAACAGTAGCAAAACTACAGTTATGAAGTAGCAACAAAAATAACACAATCCCACAACATGAGGGACTGTGTTAAGTTGTTGCGGCATTAGGAGGGTTGAGAAACACTGTTTTAAGGCAATGGACACAGTTCACCTCTTTGAGAAGCTTTAGCTTTAGCAATGGGTGGACTGGATGACCTCTAGGGGACCCTTTTTCATTCTCTGGCTCTGCAGAGTGAATGCAGTTTGATATCCGTTGACCACACCTGGAATCACACTGTGTCCAATTCTGGGCACCACAATTGAAGGGAGATGTTGACTTTAAGCTGGAATGTGTCCAAAGGAGGGCGACACAAAGGATCAAGGGTTTGGAGAACAAGCCCCATGAGGAGCGGCTTAATGTTGATTCTAAACTGGAATGTGTCCAGGGAAGGGCGACCCAAAGGATCAAGGGTCTGGAGAACAAACCCTATGAGCAGCGTCTTAATGTTGACTCTAAGCTGGAATGTGTCCAGAGGAGGGTGACTCAAAGGATCAAGGGTCTGGAGAACAAGCCCTATGAGGAGCGGCTTAAAGAGCGGTGGCAAAAAAAAGCCAACGGGATTTTGGCCTACATCAATAGGAAAATAGTGTCTAGATCCAGGGAAGTCCTACTCCCCATGCTCTATTCCGCTTTGGTTAGACCGCACCTGGAATATTGTGTCCAATTCTGGGCACCACAATTCAAGAGATATTGGCAAGCTGGAATGTGTCCAGAGGAGGGGGACTAAAATGATCAAAGGTCTGGAGAACAAGCCCTATGAGGAGCGGCTTAAAGACTCAATTTTTAAATAGCCATGATGTGTAATTCTGTTTTAATGTTTATAATGTCCAGAGGAGGGCGGCTCAAATGATCAAGGGTCTGGAGAACAAGCCCTATGAGGAGCGGCTTAAAGAACTGGGCATGTTTAGCCTGAAGAAGAGAAGGCTGAGAGGGGATATGATAGCCATGTATAAATGCATGAGAGGAAGTCCTAGGGAGGAGGGAGCAAGCTTGTTTTCTGCTTCCCTGGAGACTAGGATGCGGAACAATGGCTTCAAACTACAAGAAAGGAGATTCCATCTAAACATTAGGAAGAACTTCCTGTGAGAGCTGTTCAGCAGTGGAACTCTCTGCCCCGGAGTGTGGTGGAGGCTCCTTCTTTGGAGGCTTTTAAACAGAGGCTGGATGGCCATCTGTCAGGGGTGCTTTGAATGCAATGTCCCTGCATTTTGGCAGAATGAGATTGGACTGGATGCCCCAGGAGGTCTCTTCCAATTCTAGGATTCTATGAACTGCTAATACTCAATGCTATGGAGTCCTGGGAGTTGTCGTTTGGAGAGGCACCAATACTCTTTGGACCTTGCAGAACTACATCTACCAGAGCATTAACCATTCAACTGCATTCTTTCTTCAGTGCAAGATGCGTTTGTGTTTCTTGATTCTATCTTGATTAAATGAGCTAATAATAATAATAATAATAATAATAATAATAATAATAATAATATCTTGATTCAATGAGCTTTTACTATTATTATTATTATTATTACTAATATTATTGATGCTTTGCATTGCAATCTCTTGCTAGGAGTCAATGTGACCTCATTGAAAAGTTACATCCAAGAAGACTTATTTGGATAAGCCATACTGCACACATTGTTCAGCTGCATCTACACTGTGGCTTAAAGACTCGATTTTTAAAGTGCCCATGATGTGTAATTCTGTTTTAATGTTTATAATGTCCAGAGGAGGGTGACTCAAATGATCAAGGGTCTGGAGAACAAGCCCTATGAGGAGCGGCTTAAAGAACTGGGCATGTTTAGCCTGCAGAAGAGAAGGCCGAGAGGAGACATGATAGCCATGTATAAATTCGGTTTTGGCACCACCTTAACTTCCATGGCTTACTAGTGGGGTTGCAGTTTGGTGAGGCAGAGAAGTCTTTGCAAGACCTTGCAAAACTACAACTCCCGGCATTCCATAGCATTGAACCCTGGCAGTAAAAATGTCATCAAACTGCATTAATTCTGCAGTGTAGACGCAGCTCGGTTCCAAACCAGGTTGAAATTTGGTTTCACCTCCAATGACCTTGGATGGGCGCTTTCTAGCCTGAGGGTTGCATTCCTTTTTGCATTTCCTGAGTCTGCAACTCTTCTTCTTTCTCCTCCTCCTCCTCCTTTTGAAATAACATGAAAGAAGCCATGAGGGGATATTATTATTATTATTATTATTATTATTGCCTTTATTTGTATCCTTTTGCAATTGCATGAGTGAAGCTAAAGCTATGAGCTGATATAATTATTATTATTATTACTGAACTTTATTTTTATCCCTTTGCAATTTCATCAATGAAGCTATGAGCGGATATTATATTATTTTTATTAATTAACTTTATTGTATCCTTTTGCAATTGCATGAGTAAAGCTATGAGTGGATATTATTATTATTATTATTATTATTATTATTAGTTGACTACTTGTATCCTTTGCAATTGCAAGAGTGAAACTATGAGCAGATATTCTATCGTTAATTGTCTTTATTTATATCCTTGTGCAATTGCATGAGTGAAGCTATGAGCAGATATTCTATTATTATTATTATTATTATTATTATTGCCTTTATTTGTATCCTTGTGCAACTGCATGAGTTAAGCTATCAGTAGATATTATTATTATTCCTCATTGCCTTTATTTGTATCCTTTTGCAATTGCATGAGTGATGCTATGAGCTGATATTATTATTATTATTATTATTATTATTGATGAACTTTATTTTTATCCCTTTGCAATTTCATGAATGAAGCTATGAGCAGATATTATACACTATTATTATTATTAATTGACTTTATTGTATCCTTTTGCAATTGCATGAGTAAAGCTATGAGTGGATATTATTATTATTATTATTTAGTTGAATACTTGTATCCTTTGCAATTGCAAAAGTGAAACTAAGAGCAGATATTCTATTATTAATTGCCTTTATTTGTATCCTTGTGCAATTGCATGAGTGAAGCTATCAGTAGATATTATTATTATTATTATCTTTCTTTGTATCCCTTTGCAATTTCAGGAATGAAACTATGAGCAGATATTATATTATTATTATTATTATTAATTGACTTTATTGTATCCTTTTGCAATTGCATGAGTAAAGCTATGAGTGGGTATTATTATTATTATTATTATTATTAGTTGACTACTTGTATCCTTTGCAATTGCAAGAGTGAAACTATGAGCATATATTCTATTATTAATTGTCTTTATTTGTATCCTTGGGAAATTACATTAATGAAGCTATAATCGGATATTCTATTACTACTATTAATTGCCTTTATTTATATCCTTTTGCAATTGCATGAGTGAAGCTATCAGCAGATATTATATTAATATTATTAATTGCCTTTATTTATATCCTTGTGCAATTGCATGAGTGAAGTTATCAGTGGATATTTTATTATTATTATTATTATTATTATTATTATTATTATTATTATACATTGCCTTTATTTGTATCCTTTTGCAATTGCATAAATGAAGCTATGAGCAGATATATTATTATTATTATTATTATTATTAATTGAATTTCCTTTATTTGTATCCATTTGCAATTGCAGAAGTAGAACCATGAGTGGATTTATTATTATTATTATTATTATTATTATTAATTGAATTGCCTTTATTTATATCCTTTTGCAATTGCAAGAGTAGAGCCATGAGTGGATATATTATTATTATTATTATTATTATTATTAATATTAATTGAATTGTCTTTATTTGTATCCTTTTACAATTGCAAGAGTGGAGCTATGAGAGGATAATATATTATTATTATTATTATTATTATTAATTGCTTTTATTTTTATTGTTTTGCAATTCCATGAGTGAAGCTATGAGCAACTACTATATCAATTGACTTTATTTTTATCCTACCTTTTGGAGGAAATTTAATCAAGAAAGGCATTTTTTTAAATTTGGGATGCAGTGTCCTTATAGGGAGTTGTGTAATATTTATTTGTAGCTATAAATCGCTCCCATAATTTGGAAATAAACTCTATTTAAAAGCCTTCTTCACTGTCAATTTCTCGCTCGTGTTGTGACCATGTTCGAAGGTGGCACAATTTTCAGATTACAAAAGAAAACAGAATCTGGTTGGCATTTGGCAAATATTACCATAAGGCAGAAGGGAAAAGGCATGTTGCAACCTGTGTAGTATTTATTTTAAAGCATAAATAAACTGGTCTTTTGCAAAAGGAAAACCAAAAGGGCTTAAGGAAGGACGAAATAGAATCCTAGAATCAAAGAGTTGGAAGAGACCTCCTGGGCCATCCAGTCCAACCCCATTCTGCCAAGAAGCAGGAATATTGCATTCAAAGCGCCCCTGACAGATGGCCATCCAGCCTCTGTTTAAAAGCTTCCAAAGAAGGAGCCTCCACCACACTCCGGGGCAGAGAGTTCCACTGCTGAAAAGGCAAGAGTTTTACAAAATTTACTTTTTGGAATCTCTCAGAAATTGCTTCATCATCATAATTGCATTATTATTATTAGTAGTAGTAGTAGTAGTAGTAGTAGTAGTAGTAGTATTGGGTTGCTGTTTTTCGGGCTGTATGGCCATGTTCCAAGTCGCTTCCGACAACTCCCAAATGTCAAGATCTATTTCCCCCAAACTCCACCAGTGTGCATATTTGGGCATATTGAGTATTCATGCCAAGTTTGGTCCAGATCCATCAATGTTTGAGTCCACAGTGCTGTCTGGATGTAGGTGAACCACAACTCCCAAACTCAAGGTCAATGCCCAACAAACCCTTCTTTTGGTCAAGGGCATTCTGTGCCAAGTTTGGTCCAATTATATCGTTGGTGGAGTTCAGAATACTCCTTATTGTAGGTGAACTATAAATCCCAGTAACTATAACTCTCAAAAGTCAAGGTCTATTTTCCTCAAACTCCACCAGTGTTCACATTTGGGTGTATTGAGTATTAGTGCCAAGTTTGGTCAAGATCCCTCATTGTTTGACTCCATAGGTGAACTACAACTCCCAAACTCATGATCAAAGCCCAGTACTTTCTCTTGGACTTGGGAGTTCTATGTGCCAAATTCGGCTTGATTCTTTTGTTGGTGGAGTTCAGAATGCTCTTTGATTATAGGTTAACTATAAATCCCAGCAACTACAACTCCCAAATGACAAAATGAATCCCCCCCCCAACCCCATCAATTTTCAAATTTGGGCATATTGGCTATTTGTGCCAAATTTGGTCCAGTGAATGAGAATACATCCTGCATATCAGATATTTACATTACGATTCATAACAGTAGCAAAATTACGGTTACGAAGTACCAATGGAAATCATGTTATGGTTGGGGGTCACCAACCCATGAGGAACTGCATTAAGGGGTCACGGCATTAGGAAGGTTGAGAACCACTGCTCCAGAAGGTCAAACTCCTCCTTTGCCACCTGAGCTCTCCTTCATCCAATCCCATCTCAGAGAAGGTGGAGAAAGGCAGAGGGAGGGGCACCAAGTCTTCTTGTTTCCTGGTGACCAGTGCCCATTCGGCATCTGTCGTTATCACTGTGGTCAGTCCCTGTGCCTGGTGTCTCCCTGCAGCCATGTCTCGTCCACTGACCGACCAGGAGAAGCGCAAGCAGATCAGCATCCGGGGCATCGTGGGCGTGGAGAACGTGGCGGAGCTGAAGAAGGGCTTCAACCGGCACCTACACTTCACGCTGGTCAAGGACCGCAATGTGGCCACCCCCCGGGACTACTACTTCGCCCTGGCCCACACCGTGCGTGACCACCTGGTGGGACGATGGATCCGCACCCAGCAGTACTACTACGAGAAGGACCCCAAGGTGAGCACCCATTGTGGGGGGGTGGGCAATGGACTCATTCTGGCTCAAATGGTGACCTTTGGGGGGGGGGGAGTGAAAGGGTGATATTTTGCAGTTGAAATGGAGATCTTTCAGTGGCTGAAAGGGTGGCCTTTTGGGTATTGAAGCAATGCACTTTTGGAGTTGAAACTGACCTTTTGTACCTGAAAGGTTCATCTCTTTGAGGCAAAAATGGTGGACCTGTTGGAGGCTGAAAGGGTGAACTTCAGGGGACTGAAACAGTGACTTTTCATAGCTAAAAGGTTGGTCTCTTTGAGGCTGAAATGGTGGACCTATTGGAGGCTAAAAGGGGACTGAAACTGTGACCTTTTGCAGCTGAAAAGGTGACCTTTAATGGTTGAAACAGTGGGCTTTGGGGGCTGAAACAGTGACCTTTTGCAGCTGAAAGGTTGGTCTCTAAAGCTGAAATGGTGGACCTGTTAGAGGCCAAAAGGGTAAAATTTAGGGGACTGAAACAGTGACTTTTCATAGTTGAAAGATTGGTCTCTTTGAGGCTGTTGGAGGCTAAAAGGGGGACTGAAATGGTGATGTTTTTGCAGCTGAAAAGGTGACCTTTTCTGGCTGAAACAGTGGACTTTTGGGGCTGAAATGGTGATCTTTTGCAGCTGAAGGGTTGGTCTCTTTGAGGCAAAAATGGTGGACTTCTTGGAGGCTGAAAGGGTGAACTTTGGGGGGCTGAAATAGTGACTTTTTGTAGTTAAAAGGTCTGTCTCTGAGGCTGAAATGGTGGACCTGTTGGAGGCTAAAACGGGGACTGAAATGGTGATTTTTGCAGCTGAAATGGTGACATTTTCTGGCTGAAACAGTGGGCTTTTGGGGCTGAAACGGTGACCTTTTGCAGCCGAAAGGTTGGTCTCTTTGAAGTTGAAATGGTGGACCTGTTGGAGGCTGAAAGGATGAACTTCAACGGACTGAAGTGGTGACCTTTTTCAGCTGAAAGGTCTGTCTCTCAGGCTGAAATGGTGGACCTGTTGGACGCTAAAAGGGGGACTGAAAAGGTGACCTTTTCTTGCTGAAACAATGACCTTTTGCAGCTGGAAAGGGGGCTTTTGTGGGGTTGAAAGGGTAACCTTTTTGGGACTGAAAGTGTCTCCATTTGGGGTCTTACAGTGCTTCCCCCATGTGGTCAAGTTGGGGGGGTTCTCTTCCAATTCTAGGATTTAGTGCTCCCTTGGGTGCTCCAGAAGCTTGAACTCCTCCTTTGCATTCCATAGCATTATTATTATTACTACTACTACTACTACTATTTGAAACACAAGATGAGTCCACAGCAGACACTCTGCTGGCTGTTGAATTGGATCACACATCGGACACTTCCCAAGTGTCTAGGACTGTGTGATGTATCGGCGAATAATGCATGCAGATCCCAGTAAGGTGGCCTTCTGCAGCTGGCAGATGATAATTTTGTCAGCACCAATTGTGTTTAAGTGCAGGCCGAGGTCTTTAGGCACTGTACCCAGTATGCCGATTACCACTGGGACCACCTTAACTGGCTTGTGCCAGAGTCTTTGCAGTTTGATCTTTAAATCCTCATATCGTGTCTTCTTCTTCTTCCTCTTCTTCCTCTTCTTCCTCTTCTTCTTCTTCTTCTTCTTCTTCTTCTTCGTATTGGAGCCCCCAGTGGCGTAGTGGGTTAAACCACTGAGCTGCTAAACTTGTTGACCAAAAGGTCACAGGTTCAAAGGTGAGCTCCTGCTGTTAGCCCCAGCTTCAGCCATCCTAGCACTTCGAAAACATGCAAATATGAGTAGATCAATAGGTACCGCTCCGGTGGGAAGGTAACGGCACTCCATGCAGTCATGCTGGCCACATGACCTTGGAGGTGTCTATGGACAACGCCGTCACTTCGGCTTAGAAATGGAGATGAGCACCACAATAGACCCCAAAGCGGCTTAACTTAAAAGTGTTAGCACTCAATTTAAACTATACCAATATGCAAGCATTAAAACAGGATTAAATATAAACAGCATTTTAAAATTCCCAGTCAAAAACTATTAAAATATATTCAGAATTAAAAACCAAAGTTAAAACTATGATAAAGTGAGGTCAAACGTGCACTCATTCTGTAGTGTAGATGCACCCAAAGCCAGCATGACTACAGTGGAATCTAGGAATTGTCACACCCCAAAAATGTGAAGGCAACATTTTCACTCTTTACTATTTGGGATTTGCAGGTATAATTGCCTTTGGAGGTGGAAGTTCCACATTCATTATAGTTAATGAAATAATTCCATCTAGCAACAATTCCCAGCTTTAAGTCACCATAAAAATTAGCAACAAATCTCCAAGGCTAAGTTTCCTTTCGGCATTAAAACTTGCAGAATCTAACAGCCAATATGGGGTGCGTCTACAATATTGAATGAATGCAACTGCCCAACACATTGGCTGCCATGACTCAATGCTATAAAATCTGTAAGCTGTAATTTTACAAGAGTCTCCTTTGTGGAGAGAAAGAGTGGATTATAAGCACACATAATAATAATAATAATAATAATAATAATAATAATAATAATAAAATACCCGTGGCCCTCTCTGCAAGAGAGTACTATTGCCTCTCCAAACTGTAAGTCCTACCATTCCATAGCATTGAACTATGGCAGTTTAAGTAGTGTCGAACTGCATTTATTCGACAGTGTAGATCAGTGTTTCTCAACCTGGGGGTTGGGACCCCTAAGGGGGTCGCCAAGGGGGTGCCAGAGGGGTCACCAAAGACCATCAGAAAACACAGTATTTTCTGTTGGTCATGGGGGTTCTGTGTGGGAAGTTTGGCCCAATTCTATCGTCGGTGGGGTTCAGAATGCTTTTTGATTGTAGGTGAACTATAAATCCCAGCAACTGTACTCCGAAATGTCAAGCTCTATTTTCCCCAAGCTCCACCAGTGTTCAGATTTGGGCACATTGAGTATTTGTGCCAAGTTTGGTCCAGAACCATCATTGTTTGAGTTCACAGTGCTCTCTGGATGTAAGTGAACTACAACTCCAAAACCCAAGGTCAATGTCAACCAAATCCTTCCACTATTTTCTGTTGGTCATGAGAGTTCAGAATGATCTTTGGTGGAGTTCAGAGTGCTCTTTGATTGTAGGTGAACTATAAATCCCAGCAACTACAACTCCCAAGTGACAAAATGAATCCCCCCAACCTCACCAGTATTCAGATTTGGGTATATTGGATATTTGTGCCAAATTTGGTACAGTTCATGAAGATACATCCTGCATATCAGATATTTACATTACAATTCATAACAGTTGCAAAATTACAGTTATGAAGTAGCAACAAAAATAATTTTCTGGTTGAGGGTCACCACAACTTGAGGAACTGAATTAAGGGGTTGCGGCATTGGGAAGGTTGAGAAACCCTGGTGTAGATGCACCCCATTTTGACAAGTGTGGGAGTTTTGCAGAACCCTTCACTCTGCATGATGAATCACTCTGTGGAAATCTTCCACCCGCTCCAAACTAATCTGTGTTCTTGAGTTCTGTGTGTTCTGTTCTGCCGACGATTTGGAGTTCTTTTCTTCATGGGATGAAAAGGGTGATGGGGAGTGGAGCTCAGGTGGAGAGAGAGATATACAATTGCCAAAGGGTGGAGAATTCGGGTAAATGTTGGTTTATTTTCCTTGCCAAGTCCTAGTAACATAAAGGAGGTACACATTGCAGTGTTAACTGGCTGTGACCTGCGGGCATGCAAACGAAAGCACTCATTTGCACTGTGCAGAATTAATTTGGGGCTTTTGCAAAGTTTAGAAAAACTATAACTCAAAAGAACTTTATGTTGAGTGGCAGGTTTGGCTCCAGACAAGAAACTTTTCCTTCGCCATTTGTCACTGAATTTTGTGTTGACTTGAAAATGGGATTAATTGCTGGAAAAAAATATTACAATGCCTAACCCTATTATTAAGGAGTCCTCGGTGGCACAGTGGGTTTAAGCGCTGAGCTGCTGAGCTTGTTGACCGAAAGGTCACAGGTTGGACCACAGGTTGGACCTAACTTCTGCCAACCTAGCAGTTCGAAAACATGCAAATGTGAGTAGATCAATAGGTACCACTCCGGCGGGAAGGTAAGGGTGCTCCTTGCAGTCATGCTGGCCACATGACCTTGGAGGTGTCTATGGACAATGCCGGCTCTCTGGCTTAGAAATGGAGATGAGCACCAACTCCCAGAGTCAGACATGTCTGGACTTAATGTCAGGGGACAACCCTTATTATTATTATTATTATTAAAATATTGCACACTTCTGTGTGCTCCCACAGAAGTTGGGGAAGCACGAAGCCATCTTGTTCCCTTCTGCTTCAGGATAAGCCTTGTCTTAAAGGGCGCTAGAAATCTGAGTAAGTGTTTAAAATTAGTCGCTTTGAGTGTTGCTTTGTTAGAGGCACTAGAAATTTGAGTAAGTGTTTAAAATTAGCTGCTTGAGTGTTGCTTTGTTTGAGAGGCGGGGCGAGGCTACATTCTTTTAGCCAGCACTGCAGGCCAGCAATTAGTGGCCCATTATTCTGCTTCCTGTTTACCATATATGAGCCAGGTCATTAGCAACCTATCTGCTAATTCCACCCTCCACTTTACCAGTTTAACTGGCATCAGTGGTTATGGATTGGGACTCAAGTCATAAGCTTCCTTTCTCTTCTTAACCAATTCAGCTACAAAAAACAAAGTTTCTGGATTAGAGCAACTACTTTCAAAGTAAGGACCATACAATTACATAGTGCTATCTTCAAGGGCAGCCCCAATACGGCACATGGTAGTAGTCCAGCATTGGGATGACTAGACTAGTTGTTGCAGTTTTTACCTTCAGACTTAAAAAGACAAGGGATTCAAAGGGGGATGAGACTTGTAACTGGGTCAAATAATAAGTCATAGGGAGGGCATTTGCAGAAGTGCTGTGTGTCTGCAGGTGTCCTGGCCATAGCCTCCAGACGGTCACGGGTTCAACGCCAGTTTAAGAAAAGGCTCTTGTGTAATAATAGGGTTGCAGGAGAAGAAAAAAAAACACATTGCCAGTCCTGGAAAGCAGACGGCGGACAAACGGATAGACCGGCACAAAAATGCAAGTCGCCTTCCTTGAATTGGATTGACTTAATGAACCATCTCACAGTCAGTTTTGGGCGGCTAACCACCTTTAATGGAGCTTTAGCCCTGCGGATTAAGGCGTAATCCCTTTTGTGTCATCAGGCGGAAGGTGAGGCGGGCAGGCCCCCCGTGGAGAGGCTCACCCCTCGTCCGGCCTCTCCAAGAGGTTCACGGCTTCTGGATCAGAGAACGGCCCTTCGTCTCCAACCTTTGCCTCTATCTATATTAGGAAAAAAATCTTTGGGGAGATTGAGGGGCTTCACGTTGGAGATCCCACCCAGGAACCTGGTTAGAGATGTTGGGCTGGGTTGGAAATATCAGCTCCGCATCTCAATCAAGAGGTGAAAGTGGGATATAAGTAAGTATAATCAGGTAAAATGTCTGCCTTTCTGTCTTTGTCCAAGTGGGAGAACCGACAATTCAATTCAACCACAATTCAAGAGAGATATTGACAAGCTGGAATGTGTCCAGAGGAGAGCGACTAAAATGATCAAGGGTCTGGAGAACAAGCCCTATGAGGAGCAGCTTAAGGAGCTGGGCATGTTTAGCCTGAAGAAGAGAAGGCTAAGAGGAGATATGATAGCCATGTATAAATATTTGAGAGGAAGCCACAGGGAGGAGGGAGCAAGCTTGTTTTCTGCTTCCTTGGAGACTAGGACACAATGGAACAATGGCTTCAAACTACAAGAGAGGAGATTCCATCTGAACATGAGGAAGAACTTCCTGACTGTGAGAGCCGTTCAGCAGTGGAACTCTCTGCCCCGGAGTGTGGTGGAGGCTCCTTCTTTGGAAGCTTTTAAACAGAGGCTGGATGGCCATCTGTCAGGAGTGATTTGAATGCAATATTCCTGCTTCTTGGCAGAAAGGGGTTGGACTGGATGGCCCAGGAGGTCTCTTCCAATTCTATGATTCTATGACAACAAACAAGAACTTTGGCCAAAGGGACCACCAAGCCCAGCCATGCTTTCCGACCAACCGACTCACAAAATAGATAAAGTTTATTCCAAATTTGAGTATTCTGTAGGACTTCAGATTTATACAAAGATCAAAGCTCACATCAGCAATATATGATATCAGTCTTAGACAGCAGTGGCTCCCAAAGTGACCCATTTAAGGTGGAATCAGGGATGTGTTATTGCCCCAACTTTATTTTCCACCTTCATCGCTATGATACTTCATCTTATTGATGGGAAGCTTCCCAGCGGAGTGGAAATCATCTATCGGACAGATTGCAATCTTTTTAACCTCAGCAAACTGAAAGCCAAACCCAATGTTACAACAACATCTGTTATAGAACCCCAATATGCTGATGACAATGTCGTCTGTGCACATTGAGAAGACGATTTACAAGCCACTCCAAACACCTTCGCAGAAGCATACGAGAAGCTCGGCCTGTCATTGAACATCAAGAAAACCAAAGTGCTCTTCCAGCAGACACCAGCCAATTGTCTACAGACGTCACATGCAACTCCTAGAATGATTCCATCAGTGCTGCCTCCAGAAAATCCTTGAAATCTCTTGGGAAGACAAGCAGACAAATGTCAGTGTGCTGGAAGAAGTCACCGGCCAGTCCCTCTCCAATGCCAGAGATACAGCTTAATGGTGTAACATTAGAAAGTGTTGACCATTTCCACTCCCTTGTCAACCACCTCTCCACAGAAGTCAACATTGACACTGAAAATCAACACATCCTGCGTTCTGTGAGTGCAGCATTTTTCCGAATGAAGCAGAGAGTGTTTGAGGACCGGGACATCCATAGGGATACCAAGATGCTTGTCTATAAAGCTATTGTCCTCCCAATCCTGCTATACACCTGCGAAACGTGGACTGTCTACAGACGTCACATGCAACTTCTGGAATGATTCCATCAGCGCTGTCTCCGGAAAATCCTGCAAATCTCTTGGGAAGACAAGCGGACAAATGTCAGCATGCTGGAAGAAGCAAAGACCACCAGCACTGAAGCGATGGTCCTCTGCCATCAACTCTGCTAGACTGGCCACATTATCCGGATGCTCGACCACCGTCTCCCAAAGCAGTTGCTCTCCTCTGAACTCAATAATGGAAAACAGAATGTTGGTAGCCAGGAAAAGAGATTGAAAGATGGGCTCAAAGCCAACCTTAAAAACTCTGGCATAGACACTGAGAACTGGGAAGCCCTGGCCCTTGAGCGCTCCAGCTGGAGGTCAGCTGTGACCAGCAGTGCTGCAAAATTTGAAGATACACGAATGGAAGGCGAAAGAGAGAAACGTGCCAAGAGGAGGTGCTTCAAGCCAACCCTGACCAGGACTGCCTTCCACCTGGAAACCATTGCCCAATGTTTCTTGGGAGTAGATGATCTTCCAGTTGGTCTCAAAGTAACTAGAAGATCCCGTTGCAAGCTCACATTTCAGATTAATATGGCCATGGCTTTGGGTGAAGACACATAAATCATTATTGCATGCCTACATCTCTCCTCAGTCATTGGAAAGATTCCTACTTTAGGAAATAGCCGTACACTGCTGGAGCACTGAGCTGATATTATTAAGTCAACCTAGTTTATTTGTATAGCGTCATCCATGCAAAGGGCGCTTTCCAAGTCAAATAACCCAAACACTGTGGGTCCTGCCAAAGGCGTGCAATCTGAAATAGATGTGTACACACACAGAGGGAAGGGGAGGATATTAAAATATAAAATTACTCAATGCGATAGTACAATATTTTCATGAGATGCAATAGAGGGTGCATCTACATTAGGCATGGGCCAACTTGGGCCCTCAAGGTGTTTTGGACTTCAAGTCCCACCATTCCTAACAGCCTCAGGCCCTTTCCTTTTCCCCCTCAGCCGCAAGCGGCTGAGGGGGAAAAGGAAAGGGCCTGAGGCTGTTAGGAATGGTGGGACTTGAAGTCCAAAACACCTCGAGGGCCAATGTCCTGGCGGTGGGTCCGTACATGACTGTGGAGCCCTATTCTTGACCTCCATGTTCTCCTGCAGTGAGGACATTGGTTTCCAGACGGAAGGCAGTCCTGGTCAGGGTTGGCTTGATGCGCCTTCCTCTTGGCACATTTATTTCTTTCACCCTCCATTTGTGCCTCTTCAAATTCTACAGCACTGCTGGTCACAGCTGACCTCCATCTAGAGTGCTCAAGGGCCAGGGCTTCCCAGTTCTTGGTGTTTATGCCAGAGTTTTTAAGGTTGGCTTTGAGCCCATCTTTGAATCTCTTTTCCTTCCCATCAACATTCTGTTTTCCGTTCTTGAGTTCGGAGTAGAGCAACTGCTTTGGGAGACAGTGGTCGGGCATCCAGACAACATGACTGGTTCAGCAGAGTTGATGTCGGAGGAGCATCGCTTCAATGTTGGTGGTCTTTGCTTCTTCCAGCACACTGATATTTGTCCACCTGTCTTCCCAAGAGATTTTGAGGATTTTTCGGAGGCAGCATTGATGGAATCGTTCCAGGAGTTGCATGTGACATCTGTAGACAGTCCACGTTTCGCAGGCATATAGTAGGGTTGGGAGGACAATAGCTTTATAAACAAGCACCTTGGTTTCCCTACGGATGTCCCAGTCCTCAAACACTCTCTGCTTTATTCGGAAAAAAGTTGCACTTGCAGAGCTCGGGTGGTGTTGTATTTCAGTGTCAGTATTTCAGAGGAGCAGGGCCTTCTCAGTGGTGGCCCCTCACCTGTGGAACTCACTCCCCGGGGAGATTAGATCAGCGACCTCCCTTCTGACGTTCAGGAAAAAACTGAAGACCTGGATATGGGACCAAGCTTTTGGACATGCTGGCAGCTAAAGGAAGATCTGACGACAAACAACCTCTGAGGATGCCTGCCATAGATGCAGGCAAAATATCAGGAGAGAATGCTTCTGAAACATGGCCAGGCAGACCAAAAAACTTACATTAGAAAATGTTGACCCTTTCTGCTACTTTGGCAGTCACCTCTCCACAAAAGGCAGACCAAAAAACTTACAGCAACCCAAAGAAAAAAATGAAATCCAAACTATTTCTGGACCCAAGCATTCTAGATAAGGGATACTCTGTATACATTGTGTTTCTTTATAAGCCACCTTTTTCCAGCTCAAGTTAAAGGTAAAGGTTTGCCCCTGACATTAAGTCCAGTCATGTCCGACTCTGGGGGTGGTGCTCATCTCCATTTCTAAGCTGAGGAGCCGGTGTTGTCCGTAGACGTCTCCAAGGTCATGTTGAAAGGGTCTTTGAGTGAAATTTGCATAGGAAGTTGTGTTGTGGTGGGGCCAAAGGTTGTGGTTGGGCGCGGAGTCTGCAGGTGCAAGAATGTGTTTCCATTGAAGGGTCAGGGGAGCAGGGCTGGAGGGAGAGTACTTTCCATGACCTATTGCTTGAGTGCGGAGGTCAGCAGAAACAGAGGAGGGGCGCAGCAGTCACTTGAAGGGTAGCATCTGCGTATGCTGCCAGGCTGTCCGTCTTCTTCATGAAGAAACTAAAATAAACCTTGTTTTTTGATCTTTTTTTGGGACTGTCTCCTTCCTTACGTGCTCCCGTGATGTGGACCTAAGAAGACCCAATTTAGGGTCTCTAACAATGTGGCTGGCATGACTGCATGGAGTGCCATTACTTCCCCACTGGAGCAGTACCTATTGATCTACTCACATTTGCATGTTTTTGAACTGCTAGGTTGACAGAAGCTGGGGGTGACAGCGGGAGCTCTTGCCACTCCTCAGATTCGAACCACCGACCTTTTGGTCAATGAGTTCAGCAGTTCTGTGGTTTAACCTACTACACCACCGTGACTAGCAAATATGAAGCCAGATATAGATAAATCACATTACTGTAAATAAACACAAAAATCCCAAACATCTGAAGACTTTTCGATAAGGGCTGCTCAGGCTGAATATTCCTAGGAAGGTCTAGGTCAGGGAATATTGGTGTTTTTAAAAATATGTCCATTGATCCCTGGTGTTCTTATCTCTCTTTCCAGAGGGTGTACTACCTCTCCTTGGAGTTCTATATGGGCCGGACTTTGCAGAACACGATGATCAATATGGGCCTGCAAAACGCCTGTGATGAGGCAATTTATCAGGTAAGGAGGTTTGGGGAACATCAATGCTTTGGCTTTTAATGTGAAAGGTCATCCATAGGTTTTTAAATTTTTGCGTGTTGTTGTTTATATGTGAGCTATATTAATTGTATTGTTTTATTTGCTTATTGCTTTGTTGCTTTTACTGATGTGTTGTTGGGCTTGGCCTCGTGTAAGCTGCCCTGAGTCCCCTTGGGGAGACTTACTTACTTACTTACTTACTTAGGCGATCCCTCGTTGGACGAGTAAGATGGTCTTCCATTATGCGTTTCCTTGTGGGTTTGTAGGTGGCTGTGGAGCCCTATTCTTGAACTGCATCTTCTCCCACAGTGAGGGCATTGGTTTCCAGGTGGAAGGCGGTTCCGTTTCACTCTTTCGCCCTCCACTCGTGCCTCCTTGAATTCTGCAGCACTGCTGGTCACAGCTGACCTCCAGCTAGAGCGCTCAAGGGCCAGGGCTTCCCATTTCTCAGTGTCTATGCCAGAGTTTTTAAGGTTGGCTTTGAGCCCATCTTTAAATCTCTTTTCCTGTCCACCAACATTCCGTTTTCTGTTCTTAAGTTCAGAGTAGAGCAACTGCTTTGGGAGACGGTGGTTGGGCATCCGGACAACATGGCCGTTCCAGCAGAGTTGATGGCAGAGGACCATCGCTTCAGTGCTGGTGGTCTTTGCTTCTTCCAGCACGCTGACGTTTGTCCGCTTGTCTTCCCAGGAGATTTGCAGGATTTTCCGGAGGCAGCGCTGATGGAATCGTTCCAGGAGTTGCATGTGACGTCTGTAGACAGTCCACGTTTCGCGGGCATATAGCAGGGTTGGGAGGGGAATGGCTTTGTAGACAAGCACCTTGAGATGGTGGCGGGGTATAATAATAATAATAATAATAATAATAATAATAATAATAATAACTATTATTATTATTATTATCTAGCCCTTACTTACTTACTTAGGCGATCCGTCATAGCTCAAGGATGATGGCCTTCCAAGTGTAGTGTCTTGGCGGTGGGTCTGTAGGTGACTGTGGAGCCCTATTCTTGATCCGCATGTTCTCCCGCAGTGAGGACATGGGTTTCCAGGTGGAAGGCGGTCCCAGTCGGGGTTGGCTTGATGTACCTTCCTCTTGGCACGTTTCTCCCTTTCACCCTCCATTCATGCCTCTTCGAATTCTGCAGCACTGCTGGTCACAGCTGACCTCCAGCTGGAGCGCTCAAGGGCCAGGGCTTCCCAGTTCTCGGCGTCTATGCCACAGTTTTTAAGGTTGGCTTGGACCCCATCTTTAAATCTCTTTTCCTGTCCACCAACATTCCATTTTCCATTCTTGAGTTGGCTTTCAGTCTGCTGAAGTTAAATAGCTAAGCTAGGTCTTTGAATTCTACCCGCCATGACATAATTTGTTGTTGTTGTTCATTCGTTTCCAACTCTTCATGACCTCATGGACCAGCCCACGCCAGAGCTCCATGTTGACCGTCACCACCCCCAGCTCCCTCAAGGTCAGTCCAGTCACTTCAAGGATCCCATCCATCCACCTTGCCCTTGGTCGGCCCCTCTTCCTTTTACCTTCCATTTTCCCAAGCATAATTGTCTTCTCTAGGCTTGGCTGTCTCCTCATGATGTGGCATTCAAAGTACTTCAACTTTGTCTCTAGTATCCTTCCCTCCAGTGAGCAGTCGGGCTTTCTTTCCTGGAGGATGGACTGGTTGGATCTTCTCGCAGTCCAAGGCATTCTCAGAACTTTCCTCCAACAACACAGCTCAAAAGCATCTCTCTTCCTTCGCTCAGCCGTCCCTAAGGTCCAGCTCTCACATCCGTAGGTGACTACAGGGAAGACCATGGCTTGGACTAGGCAATGGATCTTCGTTGCCAGTCTGATGTCTCTACTCTTCACTATTTTATCGAGATTGGACATTGTTCCCCTCCCAAGAAGGAAGCGTCTCCTGATTTCCTGGTTTCAGTCTGCGTCAGTAATAATCTTTGCACCTAGAAATACAAAGTCTGTCACGGCCTCCACGTTTTCTCCCTCTATTTCCCAGTTGTCAATCATTCTTGTTGCCATAATCTTGGTTTTTTTATGTTTAGCTGCAACCCAGCTTTTGCGCTTTCTTCTTTCACCTTGATTAGAAGGCTCCTCAGCTCCTCCTCGCTTTCGGCCATCAAAGTGGTGTCATCTGCATATCTAAGGTTGTTAATGTTTCTTCCAGCAGTTTTCACCCCAGCCTTGCATTCTTCAAGCCCTGCACATCTGATGGTGTGCATAGTGTCCTAACTTCCTGTATTTGCGCATGGTTTGGTAGGTACACAGAGGCAGATAGGAAGGGTCATCACTTCTGCCCATAGAATCATGGGTTGCCCTCTTTCTCTCCTCTTTGGAAGAACTTTATAAGTCTCACAGCCTTAAGGAAGCTCAGAGCATTCTTGGGGATCCATCTCACCCAGCATATTCTTTATTTTTGAATTATTATCATCTGGCAGACGGTACAGGGTGACAAAGGAAAGGACAAACATGCTGAGAGAGAGTGTTTATAGAATCATAGAATCCTAGAGTTGGAAGAGACCTCCTGGGCCATCTAGTCCAACCCCATTCTGCCATGAAGCAGGAATATTGCATTCAAATCACCCCTGACAGATGGCCATCCAGTCTCTGCTTAAAAGCCTCCAAAGAAGGAGCCTCCACCACACTCCGGGGCAGAGAGTTCCACTGCTGAACGGCTCTCACAGTCAGGAAGTTCTTCCTCGTGTTCAGATGGAATCTCCTTTCTTGTAGTTTGAAGCCATTGTTCCACGTCCTAGTCTCCAGGGAAGCAGAAAACAAGCTTGCTCCCTCCTCCCTAGGACTTCCTCTCACATACTTATACATGTGTATCATGTCTCCTCTCAGCCTTCTCTTCTTCAGGCTAAACATGCCCAGCTCCTTAAGCCGCTCCTCATAGGGCTTGTTCTCCAGACCCTTGATCATTTGAGTCGCCCTCCTCTGGACACATTCCAGCTTGTCAATATCTCTCTTGAATTGTGGTGCCCAGAATTGGACACAGTATTCCAGGTGTGGTCTAACCAAAGGAGAATAGAGGTGTAGCATTACTTCCCTAATCACCTCTCACACCAAACTACTGCCAGGCCATCAAATGCTAATCAAGGTGGTCAGTTGAAACATTCACTCCTAGCTCCAGCAGGCAAGAGTACTTTGTCCCACCCTGGTCATTCCACAGATATATAAACCCTTTTTCCTAGTTCCATCAGACCTCACTACCTCTGAGGATGCTTGTCATAGATGCATGCGAAACGTCAGGTGATAATGCCTCTAGACCATGGCCATATAGCTCAAAAAAACCTACAATAACCCATTTTCATACTTTTCTTGGAGGGCTCAACCCTTAAACTCCACTTGGATGAATCACACTTTCTCAGCCTCAGAGGACAGCTATAGCAAAGCTCCTCCAAGCAAACAATGTCACAGAAACCGTGTAATAAGGGTCACCATAATTCAGAAACAAACTAAAGATACACAGCAACAAATGGAGTGCCGATGCTCCTTGGTTGCAAAACGACGCTTCCTCCGTTCACCAGAATGGCCAAACAGGATGTTGTGGTTCAGCGCATTTCTCTTGCAATAAGACCTTCCCAAAAATGTGAAAGAAAAAGAGTGAAAGAAAAAGAAGGGAGGGATGCATCGGAGGTCACCTTCAGGTCTGGAAACTATTCCCATGTTGGCATAATAATGGGAAGTATGTTTTGCAAATTTGGTGCAGTGTGGATGGCACGCCATTGTCGACGTGAGCAACTCCACACTCTGCTGGAAAAGCCCCAATTCTGTAAATCCCTTGCCAGGTCCAGCTTGTCATAACCAGTTCAGACAGTATGCATTCCTTCCTCTACGAATGACCCTTTCTGTTTCCCCACTTAGGAATACTGGGATGCACCTGCACTGTGCAATTCATGCAGTTTGATGACCCTTTAATTGCCTTTGCTCAATGCTGTGGAATCCTGGGAGTTGTAGTTTGGTGAGAAACCAGCCCATTTTGGCAGAGAAGGCTACACATTTTGCAAAACTACAGCTTCCATAGTGGGATCAGATGGCATGATTTCTATAGTATAGATGCATCCTTGAAAGTAGCCAATAATAATGAGAGAAGAGCAGGGATATAAATAAATAAAATAATAGTATTATTAATAATAACAACATGTATAGTAGTAATAATACTAGCAGCAATAATAATTATAGCAGTAACAACAACATGCAGTGATAGAATCATAGAATCATAGAGTTGGAAGAGACCTCATGGGCCATCCAGTCCAACCCCATTCTGCCAAGAAGCAGGAATATTGCATTCAAATCACCCCTGACAGATGGCCATCCAGCCTCTCTTTAAAAGCCTCAGAAGAAGGAGCCCCCACCACACTCCGAGGCAGAAAATCATAGAATCCTAGAATTGGAAGAGACCTCATGGGCCATCCAGTCCAACCCCATTCTGCCAAGAAGCAGAAATATTGCATTCAAAGCATCCCTGACAGATGGCCATCTAGCCTCTGTTTAAAAGCCTGCAAAGAAGGAGCCTCCACCACACTCTGGGGCAGAGAGTTCCACTGCTGAACGGCTCTCACAGTCAGGAAGTTCTTCCTCATGTTCAGATGGAATCTCCTCTCTTGTAGTTTGCAGCCATTGTTCCGCGTCCTAGTCTCCAGGGAAGCAGAAAACAAGCTTGCTCCCTCCTCCCTGTGGCTTCCTCTCACATATTTATACATGGCCCTCATCATGTCTCCTCTCAGCCTTCTCTTCTTCAGGCTAAACTTGCCCAGCTCCTTAAGCCGCTCCTCATAGGGCTTGTTCTCCAGACCCTTAATCATTTGAGTCGCCCTCCTCTGGACACATTCCAGCTTGTCAATATCTCTCTTGAATTGTGGTGCCCAGAATTGGACACAATATTCCAGGTGAGGTCTAACCAAGGCGGAATAGAGCATGGGGAGCATGACTTCCCTAGATCTGGACACCATGCTCCTCTTGATGCAGGCAAAAATCCCATTGGCTTTTTTTGCTGCCACATCACATTCCTGGCTCATGTTTAACTTGTTGTCCACGAGGACTCCAAGATCTTTTTCACACGTCCTGCACTCGAGCCAGGCATCGTCCCCCATTCTGTATCTTTGCATTTCGTTTTTCCTGCCAAAGTGGAGTATCTTGCATTTGTCCCTGTTGAACTTCATTGTGTTAGTTTTGGCCCATCATCTCTCTAATCTGTCAAGATCGTTTTGAGTCCTGCTCCTGTCCTCTGGAGTCTTGGCTCTCCCTCCCAATTGGGTGTCGTCTGCAAACTTGATGATCCTGCCTTCTAACCCTTCATCCACGTCATTAATAAAGTCTACAGATGCATGCAGGTCTACTGAATTTTTCTGCATTTTTTATTTCCAAATTGCCATGAGATTTCCTATCTATTAGCAATGCTTGCATAGGCTAGTCCTACTCAAACTATGCAACTCCTCCCAAGACAAATTATGCTTCTTGGAGATTTGTCCAAGCTTGTGTGCTCTTAAATCTACAACATTTTCAAGTCTGGACAGCTAAAATATTACCGTTTGGCTTCCTATTTTCATGCTTTCCAACGGTCTCGTTTTGACAGCTAAAGTCCCAATTGATCTTCTACCATCCCACTTACACTTGCATCTACACTCTAGAATGAATGCAGTTTGACGCTATTTCAAGTTCGGTGGTTCAGCTCTATGGAATAATAGGAGCTGTAGTTTTACAAGGTCTTGACCCTACTCTGCCAGAAAGTTCTCATGCCTCTGTAGGCTACAACTCCCAAGTCTGTCTTAGCAGTTAAAGTGGTGCCAAACTGCGTTAATCCTATAGTGTAGATGCACCCTTAATCTTTAAAAACACACAAACGTTTTCTTTCCTTTTAATGAAAAGTCCAAATTGACAAGCTGGAATGTGTCCAGAGAAAGAGGGCGACTAAAATGATGATGATGATGATGATGATGATGATGATAATAATAATACTTTATTTATACCCCACCACCATCTCCCAAGGGGACTCGGCACAGCTTACATAAGGCCAAGCCCAACAATACAACAAAGTAAATATGCAGCATAAAAATACAACACTATAATATAATGCAAATAAAAATATAAAATGCAAAATAATACAAAAACAATAGAAGTAAACACACAAAGTGATATAACATCACAAAAATTAAAAACACAGCAGTTGAACACAGTGGGCAGGGCTGATTGCAAACATTAAAATATAAAACACTGGTGAGAAATTAATATAATGTATATGGAAGGAGGATCTGATGGGACGAAAGAAAACAATGGGGTTAATTGCACTAAGGGATAGTATAAAGGGATCAGGGGTCTGGAGAACAAGCCCTATGAGGAGCAGCTTAAAGAACTGGGCAAGTTTAGCCTGCAAAAGAGAAGGCTGAGAGGAGACATGATAGCCATGTATAAATATATGAGAGAAGTCACAGGGAGGAGGGAGCAAGCTTGTTTTCTGCTTCCCTTCGAGACAAGGACGCAATGAAGCAATGACTTCAAACTACAGGAAAGGAGATTCCATCTGAACATTAGGAAGAACTTTCTGACTGAGAGCTGTTCAGCAGTGGAACTCTCTGCCCCGGAGTGTGGTGGAGGCTCCTTCTTTGGAGGCTTTTAAACAGAGGCTGGATGGCCATCTGTCAGGGGTGCTTTGAATGTGATCTTCCTGCTTCTTGCAGAATGGGGTTGGACTGGATGGCCCGTGAGGTCCCTTCCAACTCTACGATTCTATGATTCTAGGATAAGTCAGGCATGGACATACTTGGACCCTCCAGGTGTTTTGGATTTCAACTCCCACCATTCCTAACAGCCTCAGGTCCCTTCTTTTTCCCTTTCCCTTTCCTTTTCCATTTAAGTAGCTGGGGGGGGGGGGGGGAGGTTCTGAGACTGTTAGGAATTGTGGGAGTTGGAGTCCAAAACACCTGGACGGCTAAAGTTGGCCCTTATTTAGGCGATCCCTCGTAGTCCGAGGATGATGGTCCTCCAAGGTCGGTGTTCTGGTGGTGGGTCCGTAGGTGACTATGGAGCCCTATTCTTGACCTGCATCTTCTCCCGCAGTGAGGGCTTCGGTTTCCAGGTGGAAGGCAATCTCGGTCGGGGTTGGCTTGATGCGCCTTCCTCTTGGCACGTTTCTCTCTTTCGCCCTCCATTCATGCCTCTTCAAATTCACCAGCACTCCTGGTCACAGCTGACTTCCAGCTGGAGCGCTCAAGGGCCAGGGCTTCCCAGTTCTCAGTGTCTATGCCACAGTTTTTAAGAGTGGCCCATGCCTGGGATGAATTAATACATTTCTATAGAGTTCCAGAACGGCGATGATCCAACAGTCTTGTTTTTCCATTTTTGCACATAGAGTGCAGCTAGAATCATACGGCATAATAACCAAAGAATCAAATTTTGTGTTTGTTCACTAGCTGTCCCCTGCCACACATTGCTGTGGCCAAGTCTGGTGATCTGGAAAATAATGTAATGAGAAAGTGCTGGTTTTTAATATATGTAATTCCTTTATGCTTGTAGGTAAAGCAGTATTTCTTGCTGTTTCTTTGTCAGTGTTGATGTGGAGATTGTTTGGTTTGCCTACTCGGAAACATGTAACATATAATTGTCCTTCTTTAGGAGTTCCTTTCAAATCTAGGATATTATATCTCTCTGTGTGTGAATCATATATATATCTATCTATATCTATGGCTGGATGGCTCTTTGTCAGGAGGGCTTTGATTACGTTTTCTTGCCCTGGTGAAGGGAGTTGGACTGGATGGCCTTAAGTATTTTCTGTTGCTCATAGGGGTTCTGTGTGGGAAGTGTGCCCCAAATCTGTCATTTGTGGGGATCAAAATGCTCTTTGATTGTAGGTGAACTATAAAACCCAGTAACTACAACTCCCAAATGTCAAGGTCTATTTCCCCCCAAACTCAATCTGTGTTCATATTTGGGCATATGGAATATTTGGGCCAAGTTTGGTCCAGATCCATCATTGTTTGAGTCCACAGTGGTCTCTGGATGCAGGTGAACTACAACTCCCAAACTCAAGGTCAATGCCCACCAAACCCTTCTGGTGTTTTCCGTTGGTCATGGGAGTCCTGTGTGTCACCTTTGGTTCAATTCCATCATTGGTGGAGTTCAGAATGCTCTTTGATTGTAAGTGAACTATAAATCCTAGCAGCTACAACTCCCAAATGACAAAATCATAATTATTGTCGAAGGCTTTCATGGCTGGAATCACTAGGTTCTTGTGGATTTTTTTCGGGCTATAGAGCCATGTTCTAGAGGCATTTCTCCTGACATTTCGCCTGCATCTGACGTCATTGCCTGCTTGCCATAGATGCAGGCGAAACGTCAGGAGAAATGCCTCTAGAACATGGCTCTATAGCCCGAAAAAATCCACAAGAACCTAAAAATCATAATTTTTTGAGTGATGGTCACTCCTTGTGTTGTGAGACGTTTTGTTGCTAAATTTGGTGTGATTTCGTTCATTGGTTCTTTTGTTTTTAAGGAACTCATTATGCACAGAGCATTTATATATATATAGATTAGGAATTCCCAATGAGAGGACGGTTGGATGGGGTGTTTATAGTTTATAGTAGGATTTAGTTCTGTTTTAATATTAGGTTACATTGCTACCTGCTTTAGAGATGAAAATGGATGAGGATGAGGATGATGAACCTTCACATCCACACATTTTGTCTTCTAACCTGTCAGACACACCATTCTGAGCATATCTTCCTTTTCCGTAGCTTGGCTTGGACATCGAAGAGCTGGAAGAGATTGAAGAAGATGCCGGCCTGGGCAACGGAGGTTTGGGAAGACTGGCAGGTAAGCTGGGACCAAATTCTACTGAGAATAGGTTGATCTGACATATTGGACTGAATGTACACAGTCGAATTAATGCAGTTTGATACCACTTGGAACTGCTCGGTGCTACGTAATCCTGGGAGTGGTAGCATGGTGAGACTTTAGGACTCTTTGGGAGAAAAGGCCGACAACCTTGCAAAACGACAACACCTGCGATCCATAGCATTAAACCATAGTGGTTGAAGTATTTATTATTTATTATTTATTAATGCACTTGTATACCGCTAATATCTCAGCCTAAATCGGCGACTCATTGCGGTTTACAACATTTAAAAAACAATATTCAGTTAAAAGCATAAAACACATATACAGTACAAATTATTGGGCCACCAATAACAATCCTATGCATCTCATAACTGGAATCGTAATCCAAAATTCATCGTCCGTGTATAACCAATCCTTAGTCATCACAATTCGTTACAACGGATTAACCGAATGCTTGTTTAAACATCCATGTCTTCAATCTTTTCCGAAACACCATCAGCGAAGGGGCTGATCGTACCTCTATGGGGAGGGTGTTCCAAAGCTGGGGGGCCACCACAGAAAAGGCCCTATCTCTCGTCCCCGCCAGCCGAGCTTGAGAAGCAGGCGGGATCGAGAGCAGGGTCTCCCCGGAAGATCTCAAACTCCTGGTGGGTTCATAGGCAGAGATGCAGTCAGATAGGTAGCTTGGGCCGGAACCGTTTAGGGCTTTAAAGGCCAACGCCAGCACTTTGAATTCAGCCCGGTAGCAGATTGGTAGCCAGTGGAGTTGGCGCAACAGGGGGGTTGTATGCTCCCTGCGCTCCGCTCCTGTTAAAATCATGGCTGCCGAGCGTTGGACTAGTTGGAGCTTCCGAGCTGTCTTCAAAGGCAACCCCACGTAGAGAGCGTTGCAGTAGTCTAAACGGGATGTAACCAGAGCGTGGACTACCGTGGCCAAGTCAGACTTCCCAAGGTATGGGCGCAGCTGGCGCACAAGCTTTAGCTGTGCAAATGCTCCCCTGGTCACCGCCGAAATTGCATTAATTCACCTGTGTAGATCAGGCTTGGGCAAACTTCGGCCCTTTGGGTGTTTTGGACTTCAACTCCCACAATTCCTAGCAGCCGATAGGCTGCTAGGAATTGTGGGAGTTGAAGTCCAAAACACCCGGAGGGCCGAAGTTTGCCCAAGCCTGATGTAGATGCACTATAGAACAAGATGGAAAGATGGCAAACCTCATTCAGATTCTTAGGACCGGGTTGTGGAGCAACTGGTTGGGAGTCAGCTGCATAAAAATCACTACTGACCGAGAGGTCATGGGTTCGAATCCAGCCCGGGTCAGAGTGAGCTTCCTGTCGACCTTTGCAGCCCGAAAGACAGTTGCATCTGTCAAGTAGGAAATGTAGGTACCGCTTATGCCGGGAAGCAAATTTAACTAATGTACGACGCCATAAAACTCTCCAGCAAGCAAGCAAAAGAATGAGGAAGTACTCCATCAATGTCACAAATGGACAGTTTGAAGCGACAGCTCCCCTGGTGGCCAGAATGCCCTAATGAAGCTGGAATGCTAAATAGCCTCTGTGTGTCTGTCTATAATATGTTGTGTGTCTGTGGCATTGAATGTTCGAAGCCAGCCCGGGTTGGAGTGAGCTTCCAACCATTTGTCTAGCTTGCTGTCGACATTTGCAGCCTGAAAGACAGTTGCATCTGTCAAGTAGGAAATTTAGGCACCGCTTATGCTGGGAAGAAAATTTAACGAATTTACGACACCATAAAACTTTCCAGCAACGTGCAAAAGAATGAGGAAGTACTCCATCAGTGTTACAAGTGGACGGTGAAGCAACAGCTCTCCCGGTGGCTGGAATTCAAAAAGCATACCTTCATGAAGCTGGAAAGTTAAATAGCCTCTATGTCACTGTCTATATAAGTTGCATGTCTATGGCATTGAATGTTTGCCATGTATATGTGCGTTGTGATCCGCCCTGGGTCCCTTACGACGCCATAAAACTCTCCAACAGCGTGAAAAAGAATGAGGAAGTACTCCATCGGTGTCACAACTCGATGGTGAAGCGATAGCTCCCCAAGTGGCTGGAATTCAAAAAGCATACCTTCATGAAGCTGGAAAGTTAAATAGCCTCCGTGTGTCTGTCTATATATGTTGTGTGCCTATGGCATTGAATGTTTGCCATGTATATGTGCATTGTGATCCGCCCTGGGTCCCTTACGACACCATAAAACTCTCCAGCAGCGTGAAAAAGAATGAGGAAGTACTCCATTGGTGTCACAACTCGATGGTGAAGCGATAGCTCCCCAAGTAGCTGGAATTCAAAAAGCATACCTTCATGAAGCTGGAAAGTTAAATAGCCTCTGTGTCTCTGTCTATATATGTTGTGTGTCTATGGCATTGAATGAGTGGGTATAGATCTCTGCAGACATTGGAAAGGTGTCGATCAGTGTTTCTCAACCTTCCTTGTGCTGCGACCCCTTAATACAGTTCCTCATGTTATGGTGACCCCCAACCATAACATTATTTTCATTCCTACTTCATAACTGTAATTTTGGTACTGTTATGATTTGTAATGTATATATCTGATATACAGGATGTATTTTCATTCACTGGACCAATTTGGTACATATACCCAATATGCCCAAATTTGAATATTGGTGGGGTTGGGGAGGAAATTATTTTGTCATTTGGAAGCTGTAGTTGCTGGGACTTATAGTTCACCTACAATAAAAGAGCATTCCGAACTCCACCAATGATGGAATTGAACCAAACTTGGCAGACAGAACTCCCATGACCAACAGAAAATACTGGAAGGGTTTGGTGGGTATTGACCTTGAGTTTTGGAGTTGTAGTTTACCTACATCCAGAGAGCACTGTGGATTCAAACAATAATAGATCTGGACCAAACTTGGCATGGATAGTCAATATGCTCAAATGTAGATACTGGTGGAGTTTGGGTTAAATAGACCTTGACATTTGGAAGCTGTAGTTACTGGGATTTATAGTTCACCTACAATCAAAAAGCATTCTGAACTCCACCAATGATGGAATTGAACCAAACTTGGCACACAGGACTCCCACGACCAACAGAAAATACTGGGTTAGGTGGGCATTAACCTTCAGTTTTGGAGTTGTAGTTCAACTCCATCCAGAGAGCACTGTGGATTCAAACAATGATGGATCTGGCACGAATACTCCATATTCCCAAATATGAACGCTGGGTGGAGTTTAAGGAAAATAGAGATTGGCCTTTGAGAGTTGTAGTTACTGGGATTTATAGTTCACCTACAATCAAAGAGCATTCTGAACCCCACCAACGATAGAATTGGGCCAGACTTCCCACACAGAAGCCCCATGACCAACAGAAAATATTGTGTTTTCTGATGGTCTTTGGTGACCCGTATGACACCCCATCATGACCCCCCCCCAGGGGTCCTGACCCCCAGGTTGAGAAAGACTGGTGTAGATTAAAGGTAAATGAATGCAGTTGACACATTTGAACTGTCATAGCTCAGCTCCATGGTTATGTCTCCGACTTCGGCCCGTCAATGGAGTTTCTCTTTCAACAGCCTGCTTCCTCGACTCGATGGCAACGCTTGGGCTTGCGGCCTATGGATATGGGATACGCTACGAGTACGGCATCTTCAACCAGAAGATCAGAGATGGGTGGCAGGTAACTTTGATGCCGGCATAGGAATGGTGGTAGTTGGAATCCAAAACACCTGGAAGGCCAAAGTTTGCTGGGTTAGAGGCATTGGTGAAGCTCAGGACCTAGATGTAAAACTAGGTGCCTTGGCTCATATTCAGGTCGGCTTATACTCGAGTATATACGGTATATGTTATTATTGTATTGTCGAAGGCTTTCATGGCTGGAATCACTAGGTTCTTGTGGGTTTTTTCGGGCTATAGAGCCATGTTCTAGAGGCATTTCTCCTGACGTTTCGCCTGCATCTATGGCAAGCATCCTCAGAGGTAGTGAGGTCTGTTGGAAGTAGGAAAAATGGGTTTATATATCTGTGGAATGGCTGGGTGGGGCAAGGAGCTCTTCCCTGCTGCAGTTAGGTGTGAATGTTTAGCTGATCACCTTCATTAGCATTTGAAGGCCTCCCAGCAACAGATTTTCCCAGGCTCAGGCAGGCCTTCAAATGCTAATGAAGGTGATCAGCTAAACATTCACACCTAACTGCAGCAGGGAAGAGCTCCTTGCCCCACCCCAGCCATTCCACAGATATATAAACCCATTTTTCCTAATTCCAACAGACCTCACTACCTCTGAGGATGCTTGCCATAGATGTAGGCGAAACGTCAGGAGAAATGCCTCTAGAACATGGCTCTATAGCCCGAAAAAACCCACAAGAACCTTATGTAATTATTAATAATACATACTATTATTTTATTTATTTATATCCCTGCTCTTCTCTCTTGATTGAAATTCAATATTGACGGCTACTTTCAAGGATACATCTGTACTATAGAAATAATGCAGTTTGATCCCACTGAATGCTGTGCTGTGCCATGGAAGTTGTAGTTTTGCAAAATTTGTAGCCTTTTCTGCCCAAGAGGGTTGGTTTCTCACCAAACTACAACTCCCAGGATTGCACAGCATTGAGCAAAGGCAATTAAAGGGTCATCAAACTGCATGCATTGCACAGTGCATATGCATCCCAATATTGGGGTGCATCTATACTGCCGAATTAATGTGGTTTGACTCCACTTTAAGCTTCTTGCCATCCAGTTGGAGCTATGGTTGGAGGTTTCTCCTGCACATTCCCTGAACACGAGCCCCTATCTACATCTTTATAATTTCCCTACAAAATGCCCATTATGGTATGATTCCCATGTCCACGGCACCAGTATCCTCAACTCCATTTATTCATAAAATATAATGACTCTTGGCATTTCCTTGTGGACAACAAGTTAAACATGAGCCAACAATGTGATGCTGCAGCTAAAAAGCCAATGGGGTTTTGAGTCTAGTGTCTAGATCCAGGGAAGTCATGCTCTATTCTGGCTCAGTTTGACCACACCTGGAATCACACTGTGTCCAATTCTGGACACTACAATTGAAGGGAGATGTTGACTCTAAGCTGAAATGTGTCCAGAGGAGGGCGACTCAAATGGTCAAGGGTCTGGAGAACAAGCCCTATGAGGAGCGGCTTAAGGAGCTGGACATGTTTAGCCTGAAGAAGAGAAGGCTGAGAGGAGACATGATAGCCATGTATAAGTATGTGAGAGGAAGTGACAGGGAGGAGGGAGAAAGCTTGTTTTCTTCTGCCCTGGAGACGAGGACGCAGAATAATGGCTTCAAACTACAAGAAAGGAGATTCCACCTGAACATGAGGAAGAACTTCCTGACTGTGAGAGCTGTTCAGCAGTGGAACTCTCTGCTCTGGAGTGTGGTGGAGTCTCCTTCTATGCAGGCTTTTAAACAGAGGCTGGATGGCCATCTGTTGGGGGTGCTTTGAATGCAGTTTTTCTGCTTCTTGGCAAGAGGTTGGACTGGATGACCCATGAGGGCTCTTCCAACTCTAGGATTCTGTGATTCTATGATTCTCTATAACAGGTATCCTCAAACTGCAGCCCTCCAGCAGTTTAGGCCTCCAACTCCCAGAAACCTTAACAATCTTGTTCAATTGTCAGGAATTCTGGGAGTTGAAGGCCCAAACATCTGGAGGGCCTCTGTTTGAGGATACCTGCTCAACAACAACAACAATGGTTGAAGAAGAACATGGAAAAGAGGGTCTTCCATGGCAGGAAGGTGGGTTGGATCCAGGAACTAAGATTACAAAGCTTGGCATGAGATATACCTCCTGTCTGGAAGAATGGGGTTAGACTAGATGGCCTTCAGGATCCCTTCCAACTCTAGAATTCTGTGATTGTAAAGGGTTCTGAAGGCACAGGAGCATTGGAAAGGACTTTGATGCCCACCTCATCCTAATGTGGGTCACTCCATATGAAGTTTCTCATGGGAAGGTTTATTAGGGAAGGAGGGAGATGTGTAGAAGAGCCAGGAGAATGATTGATAGAGAAGAGTCGGGTGAATGGATAACCCTGGCCCCAAGGGAGAGATTACAGAGCGGAGCTGTATTGGCTCCCACAGATGAGCGTGATAAGAGTGGCTTCATTGGCGTCGTTGGGTTGCATCATTTCCAAACACACTCTTGCGCATGTATCCATGCAAGGGAATCCTCGGGTGCAAAGGGCAGGTTGGGCCAGGCGAGAGGAGGGAATTCGGCATTTCAAAGGCTGCATCTACCTATTGACTCTAATCATAGAATCATAGAATCAAAGAGTTGGAAGAGACCTCATGGGCCATCCAGTCCAACCCCATTCTGCCAAGAAGCAGGAATATTGCATTCAAATCACCCCTGACAGATGGCCATCCAGCCTCTGTTTAAAAGCTTCCAAAGAAGGAGCCTCCACCACACTCCGGGGCAGAGAGTTCCACTGCTGAACGGCTCTCACAGTCAGGAAGTTCTTCCTCATGTTCAGATGGAATCTCCTCTCTTGTAGTCTGAAGCCATTGGGAAGCAGAAAGGAAGCTTGCTCCCTCCTCCTCCCTGTGGCTTCCTCTCACATATTTATACATGGCTATCATATCCCCTCTCAGCTTTCTCTTCTTCAGACTAAACATGCCCAGCTCGTTAAGCCGCTCCTCATAGGGCTTGTTCTCCAGACCTTTTATCATTTTAGTCGCTCTCCTCTGGACACATTCCAGCTTGCTCACCTTATTTTTGCTAATTGACCTTACCAGAATGAGGGTGCGCATCAATTCATGTAATATGGTCATCTTAGTGCTGAGCCAAAGATGAAGCTGTTATTTGAGAGACATCATCTCTCATTTAATTGCCATGAATCAATGCTATGCCATACTGGGATTTGTAGTTTGGTGAGGCATCAGCATCCTTTGGCAGAGAAGCCTCAAGCCCTTGTAAAACTACAACTTTCATAACTTTCCCTAACTTTCATAACATTGAGCCAAGGCAGTTAAAGTGGATTCATTCTACACCATCGATGCACTCCAAGGTTTTGTTTTCCATTCATGGAAGCTTTGCTCTCCTAACAACTTTTGTTTGCAAAGAAGGAATTCTAGACAGGCAGACACTGTAATCCTGACCTTTTTTTTTGGCCAAATTGCAAAGAGTGCACTTTTTGCCACTGTGTTCAGTATGAAGTGCTGTTTTTGGTTTCAGAGTTTTGGAAATTAGGGTTCATATTAGATTCAGTGGCGCATTAGACTCAAGCCAATAAGAACAAATGCAATTTGACAACACTTCAACTTCCATGGCTCCTGGGAGTCATAGTTTGGCCAGGTACTAGCACTTTCTGGGCCGATTGCAAAGCCTTCTTTGCCAGAGTGTACTGAACTCTAAATCCCAGGATTGCATCACATTGAGCCAGGGCAGTTAAAGTGGTATCAAACTGCATTATCTCTGCAGTGTAGATGCTCCCTGAGCTAGGTCTTTGAATTCTACCCGCCATGATATAATTTATTGTTGTTGTTGTTCATTCATTCAGTTGCTTCCGACTCTTTGTGACCTCATGGACCAGCCCACGGCAGAGCTCCCTGTTGGCCGTCACCACCCCCAGCTCCTTCAAGGTCAATCCAGTCACTTCAAGGATGCCATCTATCCATCTTGCCCTTGGTCGGCCCCTCTTCCTTTTTCCTTCCATTTTCCCCAGCATCATTGTCTTCTCTAAGCTTTCCTTTCTTCTCATGATGTGGCCAAAGTACTTCATCTTGGCCTCTACTACCCTTCCCTCCAATGAGCAATCGGGCTTTATTTCCTGGAGGATGGACTAGTTGGATCTTTTCACGGTCCAAGGCACTCTCAGGACTTTCTTCCGACACCACAGCTCAAAAGCATCTCTCTTCCTTCGCTCAGCCTTCCCTAAGGTCCAGCTCTCACATCCGTAGGTTACTACAGGGAAGACCATGGCTTTGACTACGCGGATCGTTGTTGCCAGTGTGATGTCTCTACTCTTCACTATTTTATCAAGATGGGTCCTTGCTCTCCTATCAAGAAGTAAGCATCTCCCGTTTTCCTGGCCACAGTCTGCATCTGCAGTCATCTTCCCACCTAGAAATACAAAGTCTGTCACGGCCTCCACGTTTTCTCCCTCTATTTCCCAGTTGTCAATCATTCTTGTTACCATAATCTTGGTCTTTTTTATGTTTAGCTGCAACCCAGCTTTTGCGCTTTCTTCTTTCACCTTGATGAGAAGGCTCCTCAGCTCCCCCCTCTCTTTCAGCCATCAAAGTGGTGTCATCTGCATATCTAAGGCTGTTAATGTTTCTTCCAGCCATTTTAATTCTAACCTTGCATTCGTCAAGCCCCGCACATTGCATGATCATAGAATCCTAGAGTTGGAAGAGACGTTGGACCAATTGAAGCCATCTTCAAGGGAAGCCCCATGTAGAGTGCATTGCAATAGTCCAGTCTAGAGGTAACCAAGGCGTGTACCGCCGCGGCCAAGTCAGACTTCACAAGGTATGGTCGCAGCTGGCGCACGAGTTTTAATTGTGTGAAGGCCCTCCCAGCCACCGCTGACACCTGCACATCAAGCGTCAGCGCTGAGTCCAGGAAGACCCCCAAACTGCGGACCTATGTCTTCAGGGGGAGTGCAGCCCCATCAAGCACAGGTTGCCACCCTATACCCCGGTCAGATGAAAAACTGTCCTGGTGGACCTCCGTCTTGTTGGGATTGATCTCCAACCTGTTCGCCTTCATCCAGATCATCACAGTAGCCAGGCACTGGTCCAGAATCCGAGGGGCTTCCTTGGATTCTGATGGAAAAGAGTAGTGGAGTTGAGTGTCATCCACATAGAGATGGCACCCAACTCCAGAACTCCGGATGACCTTACCCAGTGGTTTCATGTAGATGTTAAAAAGCATGGGGGACAGAAAGGAACCTTGTGGACATGCTGACTGTCGTATCCTGAGATATACGCTCTGTTTTTTAATGCAATTTTCCTGCTTCTTGGCAGAATGGGGTTGGACTGGATGTTCACAAGGTGTCTTCCAACTCTAGGATTCTATGATTTTATGATTCTATTTGTTCACAGAAAAATCCTGCCTTAGGTTGCAATCGAAGCATGTGAAACTGGAGTGGCTTTTAGTACTGAGCTCACCCTTTTTGGTGGGGGGAATGAGGGCATTGTGGGACTTCTTCGACTATTTCATAGAATCATAGAATCAAAGAGTTGGAAGAGACCTCCTGGGCCATCCAGTCCAACCCCATTCTGCCAAGAAGCAGGAATATTGCATTCAAATCACCCCTGACAGATGGCCATCCAGCCTCTGTTTAAAAGCTTCCAAAGAAGGTGCCTCCACCACACTCCGGGGCAGAGAGTTCCACTGCTGAACAGCTCTCACAGTCAGAAAGTTCTTCCCCATGTTCAGATGGAATCTCCTTTCTTGTAGTTTGAAGCCATTGTTCCAATGTGTACTAGTCTCCAGGGAAGCAGAAAACAAGCTTGCTCCCCCATATTTGTTCTTGTATGGTTCAGAGGTTGGACTAGATGGCCCTTGGGGGTCCCTTCAGCTTTTTGATATTGTGATTCCTTATTATATTGCTTCTGTCTTACAGGTGGAAGAAGCTGATGACTGGCTAAGACATGGCAACCCCTGGGAGAAAGCCCGCCCGGAATACATGCTCCCCATTCACTTCTATGGAAGAGTGGAACACACCCAGACCGGCGTCAAATGGGTCGATACTCAGGTATATAATGGAAAGATGGGCCTCAGAAGGGTTTAGCTTATGATGGGAGATGGGTTAGTAGGAATTCTCCCCAAAATACTTTTGGGGACATTTTTGCCACATTTGGCCTGCTTTGCAAGACTGTTGTGGGAGAAAACACCATTGTGCATCCCTTGCCAAGGATGATAGTAGGGATGGTGCAGAAATGTTAGTACTTTCCTATCGGTGTGGCAATGAATGGGTGCTAGGTTTTAGTCTGAAAAGGAGCTTTCCAAGATGCTCAACCCCTGAGTGCCCCCAATTGATTCAATACAGGTCCTTTAAAGTTCGTACTAAAACCCAATGGGTGTAAGAGCCAGCAGCTGCCGTTTTGGTAGGCAAGGAACCCATTCAGTCTAAGTGGGTGGGTTGTGCTTGGCCTAGTTCCAAATTTTAGACTTTGTTAAGGCATTTTTGGGTCTCCTTGTGGAGAAAAAAAGTGAAGTATAAATAAACATAATAATAATAATAATAATAATAATAATAATAATAATAATTTCAGTCCTAGACGCTTGGGAAGTGTTCAACTTGTGATTTTGTGATACAAAATCCAGCATGTAGATTTCGTTTGCTGTGACATACTGTGCTTTTGTGTCACTAAAATAATAATAATAATAATAATAATAATTATAATAATTATAATAATTATAATAATAATAATAATTATTATTATTATTGAGGGAAGTCAATAGTAGTGAATTGCTTCAAGTGCAAAAGACAAAGAGTAAATACTGTAAAAACACAATGCAGAGCAGAAGAGAAAACTGGCCAAAGAAGGCTCTCCATGGACAGTTCCTGGGGAAAATTGAGAGCCAAATTGACAAAGGAAAAACATGGCTGTGGCTCACAAATGGGACTCTGAAAAAGGAGACAAAGGAGGGCCTGATTCTGGCAGCCCAAAAACAAGCCATTCGAACCAATACTATCCAAGCCAGAATTGAAAAGTCAGCGACGGATCCCAAGTGTAGACTCTACTAGGAAGCAGATGAAACGATAGATCCCATCCTCAGCTGCTGCAAGAAAATTGTGCAGAGAGACTCCAAGCAGAGGCACAACACCCTTGCTCAGATGATTCATTGGAACTTGTGCCACAAACACCATCTGCCTGCGACAAAGAACTGGTGGGATCACCAGCCAGAAAAAATTACAGAAAATGAACACATCAAACAACTCTGGGACTTCGGAATTCAGACAGAGTTTTATTTATTTATTTATTTATTTAGAATATTTTTAACCCCGCCCTTCTCAACCCCCTAGGGAGGGCTCAGGCCGTCTTCCAGCCAGCAACAATTTGATGCCTCTATGTACACATAATAAAATAGATAACAAAACCAATAATTATACATAATTAAAACATTAAGTTAATACAATTAAAAACTACTAACAGGAGTTTTGGATCATAATACTCCTGACCTCACAATCATGTTAAAAAATAAAGTATGGATCATGGATGTTGCAATCCCAGGTGAGAGCAGGATTGCAGAGAAACAACTGGAAAAGCTGACACGATATGAGGATTTAAAGATCGAACTGCAAAGACTCTGGCACAAGCCAGTCAAGGTGGTCCCAGTGGTGATTGGCACACTGGGTGCAGTGCCTAAAGACCTTGGCCTACACTTAAACACAATAGGCACTGCCAAAATTACCATCTGCTAGCTGCAAAAAACCACCCTACTGGGATCTGCACGCATTATTCGCCCATACATCACACAGTCCTAGACACTTGGGAAGGGTCCAATGTGTCATCCAATTCAACAGCCAGCATAGTGGTCTTGTCTGTTGTGAACTCATCTTGTTGTGTTTCAAATGATGATGATGATGATGATGATGATGATGATGATGATGATGCCAGAGCCTGCAGAGCCTGTCCAGGTGGTCCCAGTGGTGATGGGCACATTGGGTGCCGTGCCAAAAGATCTCAGCCGGCATTTGGAAACAATAAACATTGACAAAATTACGATCTGTCAATTGCAAAAGGCCACCTGACTCGGATCTGTGCAAGTCATTCAAAAATACATTACACAGTCCTAGACGCTTGGAAAGGGTTCAACTTGTGATTTTGTGATACGGAATCCAGCATATAGATCTCATTTGCTGTGACATACTGTGCTTTTGTGTCAGTAATATAATAATAATAATAATAATAATAATAATAATAATACCAGTGTTCAATAAGTCCTATATCTTGTACAATATATCTTCCCCATAGTATGATAGACCATCTGCACAGTGGATTGCCATGGCTCAGAGGCTATGGAATCATAGGAGTTGTAGTTTGGTGAGGTGCCATCACTCTTTGCAGAGGAGGCTGGAGACCTTGGGAAACTACAACTCACACAATTCATAGCACTTAAAGTGATGCCAAACTGCATTCATTCTAGGGTCTAGATGCAGGTATGAGATGAGTATGAGACAAGAATGATCCCATTATGAGGCACCCACCTTAGGGGTTGGAAAAGGGCCCTTCAATTGTTTTGTCCTGGTCCTTAAATGGAGCATCATTCCTTTTCCATACTTAAATAGGGGCTAGCGAATTGCAAGACCCATTACAGTCAGAAAATGTGGGGCGTTGTGAAAGTAATGCCCAAGTCCTGCCAATGTGTCATAAGGTCTTTTCTGCCTTGCAGGTGGTCCTGGCTCTGCCTTACGACACCCCGGTTCCTGGCTACATGAACAACACTGTCAACACCATGAGGCTGTGGTCGGCTCGGGCGCCCAACGATTTCAACCTCAGAGACTGTAAGTACTGACTATCGCAGGCATGGGCAAACTTGGGCCCTCCAGGTGTTTTGGACTTCAACTCCCACAACTCAGTCCAAAACACTTGGAAGGCCCAAACTTGATACTACCAGTATCATTCCTAATTTTCATTTATTTCATGGTTATTTAATCCTTATTTTGTCCTGTTGTTTATGTATTATACATTTATTTAATTTGTTATTTGTTTAGCAATCAAGGGCCAGTCAACACGCCTCCCAAACAGGAAAGAAGGAAAGGAGAAAAGGTATGAGAGGAGAGAAGGGAGGAAAGAAAGAGAGAGAGAGAAGGAAAGAGGAAGAGAGAGAAGAAAGGGAAAGAAGGGAGAGGAAAGAAGAAGAGGAGGAAAGGTATAAGAGAAAGCAAGGAAAAAAGGAAGGAAGGAAGGAAGGAAGGAAGGGAAAAAGAAGGAAAGGAAAAAAGGTATCAGAGGAAGGAAGGAAAGAAAGAAAGAAAGAAAGAAAGAAAGAAAGAAAGAAAGAGAAGGAAAGAGGAAGGGAGAAAGGGAAAGAAGGGAGAGGAAAGAAAAAGAAGAGGAGGAAAGGTATAAGAGAAAGCAAGGAAAAGGAAAGGAAGGAAGGAAGGAAGGAAAGAGAAATAAGGAAGAGAAAGGGAGAGAAGAAAGGGAAAGAAGGGAAAGGAAAGAAAGAAGAGGAGCAAAGGTATAAGAGAAAGCAAGGGGGGAAAGGAAGGAAGAAAGAGTAAAAGAAGGAAAGGAGAAAAGGTATGAGAGGAGGGAGGGAGGGAGGGAGGGAAGGAAGGAAGGAAGGAAGGAAGGAAAGAGGAAGGGAGAGAAAAAAAATAGAAAGAAGGGAAAGGATAGGAAGAAGAGGAAAGAAGGAAAGGTATAAGAGAAAGCAAGGAAAAAAGAAAAGAAGGAAAGAAAGACAGACAGAAAGAGAAGGAAAGAGGAAGGGAGAGAAGAAGGGGAATGAAGGGAAATGAAAGAAAGAAGAGGAGGAGGAAGGGTATAAGAGAAAGCAAGGAAAAAAGAAAGGAAGGAAGAGAAAAAGAAGAAAAGGAGAAAAGGTATGAAAAGAGGGAAGGAAGGAAAGAAAGAAAGCAAAAGAAGGAAAGAGGAAGGGAGAGAAGAAAGGGAAAGAAGGGAAAGGAAAGAAAGAAGCGGAGGAGGAGAGGTATAAGAGAAAGCAAGGAAAAAAGAAAGGAAGGAAGGGAAAAAGAAGGAAAGGAGAAAAGGTATCAGAGGGAGGGAGGGAGGAAGGAAAGAGAGAGAAGGAAAGAGGAAGGGAGAGAAGAAAGGGAAAGAAGGGAAAGGAAATAAAGAAGAGGAGGAGCAAAGGTATAAGAGAAAGCAAGGGAAAAAAGGAAGGAAGGAAGAGAAAAGGAAGGAAAGGAGAAAAGGTATAAGAGGAGGGAAGGAAAGAAAGAAAATGAAAGAAGGAAAGAGGGAGGGAGAGAAAAAAGGGAAAGAAAGGAAAGGATAGAATAGAAAGAAGAGGAAGGAAGGAAAGGTTTAAAAGAAAGCAAGGAAAAAAGAAAGGAAAGAGAGAGAGAGAGAGAAGGAAAGAGGAAGGGAGAGAAGAAGGGGAAAGAAGGGAAAGGAAAGAAAGAAGAAGAGGAGGAAAGGTATAAGAGAAAGGAAGGAAAGAAAGAAAAAGAGGGAGGAAGGGTTTGAGGGAAATGGAGGAAGGAAAGAAAGATCCACAAACGCGGTCAAAATACAAAGATTAAAACAAAGAATATTAAAACATAATATTTAAAACCTTGATATCATTTATATTTATATAATAGTATAATTTTGAATTAATAGTCATTCATTGGCAGAATATTGGTTTGGTATGAAACTGATGATCCCTATTATCTATGTATTACTACAATGATCCCTATTATCTATGTATTACTGTAGATATGATAGTATATTTTGTTTCCTCTCTCCCTCCTTCTCTTTCTAGTTAACGTTGGGGATTACATCCAGGCCGTCTTGGACAGAAACTTGGCCGAAAACATCTCCCGAGTCCTGTATCCGAATGATAATGTAAGTCCCTAAGAAAAATGTTAGGAATTGTGGAAGTTGAGGTCCAAAACACCTGGAAGGCCCAAGTTGGCCCATGCCTGATATCTATATCTATATATATGTAAGGAAGCTGCTGACATATTTATTGCCCAAAGCGAAAGCCCTGACCTCCGTTCAGGACCAAACATGGAAGCAATCCGATCCCAAGCTCATAACTCTGCAGAAATATTTGTGTGATGAAACACACCAATAAAAGGCAGAGGAATGGCTTTGATCATGGGATGGTTGGTTGGCTGGGACCCAGTCCGCTTAAGAAAATCCCATAGAATTGAATGTGGGATTGGGAGAGAACTAGATTCACCCTTGAAGTTCCTATTCCTATTCAACGCATGGCAGGGGACGGCTAGTGTGTATATAAAAAACGTGATGCATAGGAGTTTTGTGCATGATTTTGCAAGAGGGGGGTGTTTCAAAGCATTTGACGTTGTCCCGTTTGACCCTTGCCCTCGCAGCCGGCCTGCCTGGTGAGGAGACGCCCGCTTCGGTCTGTGATTTTGGTGTCCGGCCTGGCAGATTCGTTGGCTTCCCTTTGGTGTAGCTGTGCCCTTGTGTTTGCTTAGAGAGTATTGGGTTGCTGTGAGTTTTCCGGACTGTGTGGCCATGTTCAAGAAGCATCCCTTCCTGACATTTCACCAATATTTATGGCAGGCATCCTCAGAGGTTGTGAGGTCTGTTGAAAACTAAGCAAGTGAGGTTTAGGGTTATTTATGAGCTTATATATAAGTAAACACTAAAAAAAAAACAAGAATCAATCAGGGCCAGCTAACAAAGGATTCCCCCAGGCAGCAACCAGCCAGGCTTTGAAGCTGATAGGCCATTACATGCTAAATGCAACTTTCACACCTGTCTGGAACATGGCCATACAGTCCGGAAAATTCACAGCAACCTAGTGATTCCAGCTGTGAAAGCTTTCGACAACATATTGCTGAAGGCTTTCATGACCAGAATCACTGGGTTGTTGTAGGTTTTTTCGGGCTATATGGCCATGGTCTAGAGGCATTCTCTCCTGACATTTTGCCTGGATCTATGGCAAGCATCCTCAGAGCATCCTCACTACCTCTGAGGATGCTTGCCCTAGATGCAGGCGAAACGTCAAGAGAGAATGCCTCTAGACCATGGTCATATAGCCCCCAAAACACTACAACAACCCTTTGACAACACTTAGAAAGCATTGTTTTCTGCCCTGGTTTGCACTGACATACAAACCTGTGTCTCCTTCGAAGCAGAAAAAGCACATGAAAAAATGCTCTTCCATGCTTCCAAAGAACAATTCTTGCATGTAGAAGGGTAGCATGAAAGGCAGGAAGAATTATTTGCACCTAGCATATATTACTATTGTTGTTATTATATTTATGTCCTGCTTTCCTCTCTTCAATGGAACTCAAAGCAGCTTTTGATAACACTATGCTCACTAATGCTTCCTCTTCCTCTTCATCCTGGAAAGAAGTGACAAGTGGAGTGCCGCAGGGTTCCGTCCTGGGCCCGGTCCTGTTCAACATCTTTATTAATGACTTAGATGAAGGGCTAGAAGGCATGATCATCAAGTTTGCAGACGACACCAAATTGGGAGGGAGAGCCAATAGTCCAGAGGACAGGAGCAGGATTCAAAACGATCTTGACAGATTAGAGAGATGATTGGCCAAAACTAACAAAATGAAGTTCAACAGAGACAAATGCAAGATACTCCACTTTGGCAGAAAAAATGAAATGCAAAGATACAGAATGGGGGAAAATGCCTGGCTCGAGAGCAGTACGTGTGAAAAAGATCTTGGAGTCCTCATGGACAACAAGTTAAACATGAGCCAACAATGTGATGTGGCGGCAAAAAAAGCCAATGGGATTTTGGCCTGCATCAAGAGGAGCAGAGTGTCTAGATCTAAGGAAGTCATGCTACCCCTCTATTCTGCTTTGGTTAGACCACATCTGGAATATTGTGTCCAATTCTGGGCACCACAATTCAAGAGAGAAATTGACAAGCTGGAATGTGTCCAGAGGAGGGCAACTAAAATGATCAAGGGTCTAGAGAACAAGCCCTATGAGGAGCGGCTTAGGGAACTGGGCATGTTTAGCCTGAAGAAGAGAAGGATGAGAGGAGATATGATAGCCATGTATAAATATGTGAGAGGAAGCCATAGGGAGGAGGGAGCAAGCTTGTTTTCTGCTTCCTTGGAGATTAGGACAAGGAACAATGGCTTCAAATTACAAGAAAGGAGATTCCATCTGAACATGAGGAAGAACTTCCTGACTGTGAGAGCCGTTCAGCAGTGGAACTCTCTGCCCCGGAGTGTGGTGGAGGCTCCTTCTTTGGAAGCTTTTAAGCAGAGGCTGGATGGCCATCTGTCAGGGGTGATTTGAATGCAATATTCCTGCTTCTTGGCAGAATGGGGTTGGACTGGATGGCCCATGAGGTCTCTTCCAGCTCTTTGATTCTATGATTCTATGATTTTTGCTCCTGGGTTATAAATGTCATTTCCTAATTGGGTCTATCATAAAAACATGGGGAAAGTTTGTGAAAGTGCAAAAACTTTGTTTCTGCAGAAGGGACATCCTGCAGCACATTTTGCTATAGTTTTCCAATGAATATCTCAACCAATTCAACATAGGGTTGTTGTAGGTTTTTTTGGGCTTTATGGCCATGGTCTAGAGGTATTCTCTCCTGACGTTTCGCCTGCATCTATGGCAAGCATCCTCAGAGGAAGTGAGGTCTGTTGGAACTAGGAAAAGGGGTTTATATATCTGTGGAATGACCAGGGTGGGACAAAGGACTCTTGTCTGCTGGAGCTAGATGTGAATGTTTCAACTGAACACCTTGATTAGCATATAATGGCCTGACAGTGCCTGGAGCAAACTTTTGTTGAGAGGTGATTAGATGTCCTTGTTTGTTTCCTCTCTGTTGTTGTGCTGGCGGAATCTCCATTGGCCTGGAGAGCCCAGTTTAGGTGGTTCCGTTCATCTTGAAGGAGGTGGGCTGCACAGATTCTTTTTGCAAAACCACCTAAACTGGGCTCTCTGGTACAATGGAGACTCCCCCTCAGACATCAGAAGAGCTGCAAGACCACTGAAAAGAAGCCATGAGAGTCAAGACAAAGATCCACCCAGAGGAAAAGTGTTCTTGCCATACATCAAGGGAACCACTGACCACAGAGGGAAGCTGATGAGGAAATACAACATACAAACAATCTACAGACCCACCAAGAAAATCCAACAAATGCTACGTTCAGCAAAGGACAAGAGGGATCCTCTCACCTCTGCAGGAGTCTACCGTCTACCATGCAGCTGTGGACAAGAAGTCTCCAGAGGGACCACCAAACGCAGCAGCATTGCCCAGACACAAAACAAGGAACATGAAAGGCACTGCAGACTCCTTCAACCAGAGAAGTCAGCCATAGCAGAGCACCTGGTGAACCAGCCTGGACACAGCATATTATTTGAGAACACAGAAATGCTGGACCACTCCAACAACCACCATGTCAGACTACACAGAGAAGCCATTGAAATCCACAAGCATGTGGACAATTTCAACAGAAATGAGGAGACCATGAAAATGAACAAAATCTGGCCGCCAGTATTAAAAAAAAAACTATAAAATCACAACAGCAAAACAGCAGAGAGGAAACAAACAAGGACATCTAATAACCCTCAACAAAAGATTGCTCCAGGCACTGTCAGGCCATCAAATACTAATCAAGGTGGTCAGTTGAAACATTCACACCTAGCTCCAACAGACAAGAGTCCTTTGTCCCACCCTGGTAATTCCACAGATATATAAACCCTTTTTCCTAGTTCCAACAGACCTCACTACCTCTGAGGATGCTTGCCATAGATGCAGGCAAAACGTCAGGAGAGAATGCCTCTAGACCATGGCCATATAGCCCGAAAAAACCTACAACAACCCAGTGATTCCGGCCATGAAAGCCTTCGACAATACATTCAATTCTACATAGTTTGTGCTACAAAAATGAAGTTTCTGGAGTATAACAACTACTTTCAAAGTAAGGACTGCACAATTAAGTAGGAAATAACACTTCCAAACCAGGAACAGAATTTTTCCCCCCCAAATGTTGTTGCATTGTGTAAAGCAAGTAATCTGGATTCAGAAACCGGATTATATGGCAGTGGAGACTCAGCCTGAGAGGCATGGGTCATGTAGCCAGGCTTCAAAACATGAATATGCCTACTTGCTGGCTCTGTGTGTTTGCGTTTGATTCCTGCAGTGTTTAAACTAGCTCTGAAACACAAAAGCTGCTTCCAACCAACAAATCTTCCGCCTCTCAAAACCACAGGAAGCAAAGCAAAGGCATGAAAGACAAAACTTTTGACTAAATAATAATAATAATAATAATAATAATAATAATAATAATAATAAGTAAAGGTAAAGGTTTTCCCCTGACATGAAGTCCAGTCATGTCTGACTCTGGGGTGTGGTGCTCATCTCCATTTCTAAGCCGAAGAGCCGGCGCTGTCCGTAGACACCTCCAAGGTCATGTGGCTGGCATGACTTCATGGAGCATCCTTACCTTCCCACTGGAGCGGTACCTATTGACCTACTCACATTTTCATGTTTTCGAACTGCTAGGTCGGCAGAAGCTGGGGCTGACAGCGGAAGCTCACACCGCTCCCCGGATTCGAACCCGCGACCTTTCAGTCAACAAACTCAGCAGCTCAGCGCTTTAACCCACTTTGCCACTGGGGGCTCCCAATAATAATAATAATAATAATAATAATAATAATAATAATAAATCCTTCATTGAATTGGGTTGTTGTAGGTTTTTTCGGGCTATATGGCCATGGTCTAGAGGCATTCTCTCCTGACGTTTCGCCTGCATCTATGGCAAGCATCCTCAGAAGTAGTGAGGTCTGTTGGAACTAGGCAAAAGGGTTTATATATCTGTGGAAAGACCAGGGTGGAACAAAGGACTCTTGTCTGCTGGAGCTAGGTGTGAATGTTTCAGCTGACCACCTTGATTAGCATTTGATGGCCTGGCAGTGCCTGGAGCTATCTTTTGTTGAGAGGTGATTAGATGTCTTTGTTTGTTTCCTCTCTGTTGTTGTGCTGTTCTAATTTTAGAGTTTTTTTTTAATGCTGGTAGCCAGATTTTGTTCATTTTCATGGTCCCCTCCTTTCTGTTGAAATTGTCCACATGCTTGACTCCATACATCCTTCCATTCATTCCCACACATCATATTAAATCCACATTTATAAAATCTGCACATTAAATTTTTGTGACACGATGGAATCCTGGAAGTTGTAGTTTGGTAGGGCCCCTGCATGCTTTCCCAGAGAGAGAACCTTGTAAAACTACATCTCATACAATTCCAGAGATCCATCCTTTCACTGGACTTTTTGGAGAGCTGCAATTGGATAGCACACTTTGGGAGTTGTAGTTTGGTAGTGCCCCTGCATGCTTTCCCGGAGAGAGAACCTTGTAAAACTACATCTCATACAATTCCAGAGATCCATCCTTTCACTGGACTTTTTGGAGAGCCGCAATTGGATAGCACACTTTGGGAGTTGTAGTTTGGTAGTGCTCCTGCATGCTTTCCCGGAGAGAGAACCTTGTAAAACTACATCTCATACAATTCCAGAGATCCATCCTTTCACTGGACTTTTTGGAGAGCTGCAATTGGATAGCACACTTTGGGAGTTGTAGTTTGGTAGTGCCCCTGCACGCTTTCCCAGAGAGAGAACCTTGTAAAACTACCTCTCATACACTTCCATAGATCCATCCTTTCACTTGACTTTTTGGAGAGCTGCAATTGGATAGCACACTTTGGGAGTTGTAGTTTGGTAGTGCTCCTGCATGCTTTCCCGGAGAGAGAACCTTGTAAAACTACATCTCATACAATTCCAGAGATCCATCCTTTCACTGGACTTTTTGGAGAGCTGCAATTGGATAGCACACTTTGGGAGTTGTAGTTTGGTAGTGCTCCTGCATGCTTTCCCGGAGAGAGAACCTTGTAAAACTACACCTCATACAATTCCAGAGATCCATCCTTTCACTGGACTTTTTGGAGAGCCGCAATTGGATAGCACACTTTGGGAGTTGTAGTTTGGTAGTGCTCCTGCATGCTTTCCCGGAGAGAGAACCTTGTAAAACTACATCTCATACAATTCCAGAGATCCATCCTTTCACTGGACTTTTTGGAGAGCTGCAATTGGATAGCACACTTTGGGAGTTGTAGTTTGGTAGTGCCCCTGCACGCTTTCCCAGAGAGAGAACCTTGTAAAACTACCTCTCATACAATTCCATAGATCCATCCTTTCACTTGACTTTTTGGAGAGCTGCAATTGGATAGCACACTTTGGGAGTTGTAGTTTGGTAGTGCTCCTGCATGCTTTCCCGGAGAGAGAACCTTGTAAAACTACACCTCATACAATTCCAGAGATCCATCCTTTCACTTGACTTTTTGGAGAGCTGCAATTGGATAGCACACTTTGGGAGTTGTAGTTTGGTAGTGCCCCTGCACGCTTCCCCAGAGAGAGAACCTTGTAAAACTACACCTCATACAATTCCAGAGATCCATCCTTTCACTGGACTTTTTGGAGAGCTGCAATTGGATAGCACACTTTGGGAGTTGTAGTTTGGTAGTGCCCCTGCATGCTTTCCCAGAGAGAGAACCTTGTACAACTACATCTCATACAATTCCATAGATCCAGCCTTTCACTGGACTTTTTGGAGAGCTGCAATTGGATAGCACACTTTGGGAATTGTAGTTTGGTAGTGCCCCTGCACGCTTCCCCAGAGAGAGAACCTTGTAAAACTACACCTCATACAATTCCAGAGATCCATCCTTTCACTGGACTTTTTGGAGAGCCGCAATTGGATAGCACACTTTGGGAGTTGTAGTTTGGTAGTGCCGCTGCATGCTTTCCCAGAGAGAGAACCTTGTAAAAGTACCTCTCATACAATTCCATAGATCCATCCTTTCACTTGACTTTTTGGAGAGCCGCAATTGGATAGCACACTTTGTGGGGAGCTTTAGCCATGAATTCCTGCCTTGGCAAGGGTTGGGTTACAAAACTTTTGACTATGAAGCCAAACCTATTGACCTATGGGTTCTTTTGAACATATCTGTGGGGTTAGGTGATGATGGGAGCTTATGGGTTCTCTTCTTCTGCTTTACTTTCCGTGCATGCACAGTGCATGCCTTGCCTCTTGTAGGTGTGCAGCCACACACAGCTACAATGGGATTGGCTGGAATAGACGCTCCTAGATGTGTATTTATTAATTATTTTATTTATTTGCCACACTTTTATCCCGCCCTTTTCAGCCCGAAGGCGACTCAGGGCGGCGTATAAACTGTCAACAATTAGATGCCGAACACACATCGGTTAAAACGAGTTAAATCACATAATAAAATTCATATAAAAACAATTTAAAACTATTAAAATCAATGACTTCTGGGTTTAAATCCATGTCCATTTGCATCGTTAAGCCATTCCATATTCGTTCACAATACCGAGTTTATCTGTTTACAACGAGGTTCCAAAAGCTTGCACGAAGAGCCAAGTTTTTGCTCTTTTCCTAAAGGTCAGGAGAGAGGGGCCAATCTAATATCCCTGGGGAAGGGAGTTGTACAGCCAAGGGGCCACCACTGAAAAGGCCCTGTCCCTCGTCCCCGCCAAGTGCGCATGTGAGACAGGTGGGATCGAGAGCAGGGCTTCTCCAGGACTCCTTTGCGATCCACTTAATATTTTTAAAACTGCCCAGATGTAAAACTGTCTTTGCAATCCCAAGTATCCAACCTTTTGCTATGTGGTTATGAGATGCTTTGGAAGCATTCCGGTTCTAGACTTGGCTGTCCTGGTTTGCAAGTGAACGTAAACAAGCCAAAACTGTCGCTCCCCCCCAAAAAGCCAACAATCCAGCCTTTGTGTTGATGTAAGTGTGTTTCTCTGTGCCAAAGTGTTTCTTAGCAGTTCCTCTTTCTTTAGTTTCTTGGAACCAACTGCTCAAAATTTAGTGTAGAGCCATGCAATGGAGTTTGAAAGGCTCTGAACCGCATTGTATGGGTATTATACCACACATGGGCAAATTTGGGCATTCTGGGTGTTTTGGACTCCCAACTCCCACAATTCCTAATAACCTGTAGGATATTAGCCTATGTTTTGTGCTTCCCTGGAGACTAGGACGCAAGGGAACAATGGCTTCAAAATACAAGAGAGGAGATTCCATCTGAACATTAGGAAGAACTTCCTGACTGTGAGAGCCGTTCAGCAGAGGAACTCTCTGCCCCGGAGTGTGGTGGAGGCTCCTTCTTTGGAAGCTTTTAAGCAGAGGCTGGATGGCCATCTGTCAGGGGTGATTTAAATGCAATATTCCTGCTTCTTGGCAGAATGGGGTTGGACTGGATGGCCCATGAGGTCTCTTCCAACTCTTTGATTCTATGGAGTTAAAGTCCAAAACACTTGGAGGGCTGAAATTTGCCTGTTCCTGTTGTAAACCATTGCCTGGAGATGCAATGTTGTCATTGTGCCATTGAAGGACATAACGATGGGCATTGCCTACGAAGTCTTTGGCCGTTAACTCCCAGGCCTTGGACTCTTCTTATCCCAGCTCGAAACCCAATGTTCTTTCCTCTTCTTTAGTTCTTCGAGGGGAAGGAGCTACGGCTGAAGCAGGAATATTTCGTAGTGGCGGCCACCCTGCAAGACATCATCCGGCGGTTCAAAGCCTCCAAATTTGGGAGCACCGAAAGCGTCCGGACTGCCTTTGATTCCTTCCCAGACCAGGTAAACCCTTTCGAGGATGCAAAATAGAACCTCTTGACCTTGTTGCATTTGCTATCTTCTGGAAAAATGGGAGCTAGTCTTGGAGTGTCACTCTGCTTTTGGAATACACTGTTCTACAAATTTTCAGTTTTTCTCAGTTTCGGAAACGAAATGTGCCGTTTCTTAATAAATTTAACATGCTGAATTCAAATATAATAATTAAATGTGTTAATTGGCTCTGGTTTTTATGCAACAGCTATTTCAATTTTCCCCACAATAGGTAATTGGTTAATATTATAATGCGCCTAGCCTTACTGCATGTATATATACCGTGAATATTTACTACATTTTAGTCAAATTATATTGCCAATGTTTATACATGAGAAATATTTATTTAATTAGTCTATTGTTTATGTTTGTGCAGCAAGAAACTATATTAGTAGGCCTAATGCAGTTGAAAAGTCTGAAACTTTAAATGTCGCTTTAATCGTGACTTTAGTTTTTATCCTGTTTGCTTCTCTTGACTTTTCTTTTGTATTCTCTTACAATGCTCCAGCAGGAGTCTGACAGCATTGACGGAGTCCATTGGCCTTGATATCTTTTTTCCATAGTGCTTTATTTACACACGTGCGAGGAGGCATAACTACAGTAAAAAGAACAATTTAAAACGATGTTTAACGAGACTGTCTCAGTCTTCAACTGACTGACCCTCACCGTTCAAAAGTCTGGCGTTATATAGGGCTTTCTGGATTTTGCACATGGTACTAATACTGTGTCATCAAACTTTCTAGAATATTCTAGAATCTTCCATAGTGTAAGTCGCAACATGCATTTTTTCAACCATACGTGATCACGTGATTGCTTATATCATAAAAACTAGAGCCGATATACATTTTTAAATGTCATTTTTGTTTTCAGCACCCCAAAATCATAAAATAACAACTATTTTCAGGCCCGCAACTTTTTCTCCGTTGAACAGTGATATCTACCTTTTTAAAATGGATTGGATGTTTATGATATTCTTCCTCTGAACATGTGCAGAGAGCTCGGTCTGTTGGAATTCTTCCCTCACAAAATAAGGAAAGGGTGGTTATTTTGTACCTGTTTTTCTGTGCGTCAGGTAGAAAATGCTGTATTAGATAGGAATGCACTGCATGTGTCTCCAGTGTGGAAAATACAGTTCTAATGCTCATGTGGTCACAGCACTGTAAGAGGTAAGGAAGTAGAGATGTGATACCAGGGACAGCTGAGTCTTTGTATTGTCGAAGGCTTTCATGGCCGGAATCACTGGGTTGTTGTAGGTTTTTTCGGGCTATATGGCCATGGTCTAGAAGCATTCTCTCCTGACGTTTCGCCTGCATCTATGGCAAGCATCCTCAGAGGATGCTGGCCATAGATGCAGGCGAAAAGTCAGGAGAGAATGCTTCTAGACCATGGCCATATAGCCCGAAAAAACCTACAACAACCCAGCTGAATCTTTTCCTGTGATCCCTGGAGGGAGGAACAGGAGTGGCTTTTGAATTTATTTAATCATCATGTCAAGAGCAAACCAAGCAGTTGTGTTGTATTTTTAAAAAACCCACAAAGTTTGCAAATTTGGCATTATAATAAATGTCCTTTGACCAGTAGCTGGCCATTTGGAGTGCCTCTGGTGTTAAGAAGGTCCTCCATTGTGCATGTGGCATGGCTCAGGTTGCATTGCAGTAGGTGGTCTGAGGTTTGCTCTCCTCCACACTCGCATGTTGTGGACTACACTTTGTGGCCCCATTTCTTAAGGTAGGCTCTGCATCTCGTGGTGCCAGAGCACAGTCTGTTCGGCGCCTTCCAAGTCGCCCAGTCTAATGTATTCCCAGGAGGGAGTCTTTTATTCAGTATCAGCCATGGATTGAGGTTCTAGGTTTTTACCTGCCACTTTTGGACTCTCGCTTGCTGAGGTGTTCCATCAAGTGTCTCTGTAGATCTTACAAAACTATTTCTTGATTTGAGGCGTTGGCGTGCTGGCTGATACCCAAACAGAGGATGAGCTGGAGATGTCTCTGCCTTGGTCCTTTCACTATTGGCTGCTACTTCCTGGCGGATGTCAGGTGGTGCAATACCGGCTAAGCAGTGGAATTTCTCCAGTGGTGTAGGAGAAGACACCCTGTGATAATGCGCCATGTCTCATTAAGAGTCACATCTACTGTTTTAGTGTGGTGAGATGTGTTCCACACTGGGCATGCGTACTCAGCAGTAGAGTAGCACAGCGCAAGGGCAGATGTCTTCACTGTGTCTGGTTGTGATCCCAGGTTGTGCCAGTCAGCTTTCGTATGATATTGTTTCTAGCACCCACTTTTTGCTTGATGTTCAGGCAATGCTTCTTGTAGGTAAGAGCATGGTCCAGAGTGACTCCCAGGTATTTGGGTGCGCTGCAATGCTCCAGTGGGATTCCTTCCCAGGTGATCTTCAGAGCTCGGGATGCTTGTCTGTTCTTGAGATGAAGGGCACATGTCTGTGTTTTAGATGGGTTGGGGATCAGCTGGTTTTCCCTGTAATAGGCAGCAAGAGTACCTAAAGCTTTGGAGAGCTTCTGTTCAACCATCTCAAAGCAACCATCTCAAAGATTGAGTGGTGATGGCACGATCGTCAGCATAGATTAAACTCTCTGTCCCTTCTGGCAGTGGATGGTCATTTGTGTAAATATTGAACATTGATGGCGCAAGCACGCTCCCCTGAGGCAGGCCGTTCTTCTGTTTCCGACTTTTGAATGACTACTTAGGAAACCCATTTTGTGAACTTGGGGAAATCACGCTGTCTCAGCCTCAGAGTCAAAGGCAACCCTCAAATCTTACCAAGAAAACTCTGTGATAGGGTTGCTATAGATCAGAAGCGACTTGAAACAAAAAAATCAGTGCTATCTTCTATAACACCGTGTCTCATTGCTGTTTGCAAGTCCATCAATAACCTCTGAATGGATCCGTCCCCAAATTAATACAGATGCAGCGTTGTATTTCCCAAATACTTACATTCAAGTTCTTTTCTTCTCAGGAATGAACCAGGTGGTTTAGGATTCTCCTGTTTTTCTCCACTTAATTTTTTCACGAAAATAGTGAGCCAGGGAGGTGCCGTAGGGTATTCAATTATTTAAAGAATTTTCAAACTTTAAAAAGTGGTTTTGATTGATTCGTATGTTTAATTCTGCCTTAATATTTGTATGTTATATATTTCAAATTGCATTGTTTTTTAATGTTGTGAGTTGCTTTGCATCTCAATCAAGAGATAATACAAAGACGTATATTAATAACAGCAGCAGCGGCAACAACAACCTTTTTCCTCCTCTCCCCGCTTGCTGTTTTTGCAGGTTGCCATCCAGCTGAATGACACCCACCCTGCCATGGCTATTCCTGAGCTGATGAGAATCTTCCTAGACATTGAGAGATTGCCCTGGGAGAAGGTAGGGAAGGCTTTCTAATTTGTATGCATGGCTTTGTTGCAGAGATACAGCTTGCTAATAGGGAGAGAAAGAATATTTTTAAATGATTACTAAAATGGTGAAGAAAATAAAATAAATAGGTGTTACAAAGGTCAAAGAGGTAACAGCACCCCCTTGTGGCTGGATTCAAACAGCACCTCCAAGGTGCCAAAAAAAGCTGGACAGCAACACAACATCCCTCCTTCTGTTCTGTCTTTCTCTGTCCTGTTTGCCGAGTATGTGTACTGTGATCTGCCCTGAGTCCCTTTGGGAGGATTGGCAGAATATAAATAAAGTGTAGTTGTTATTATTATTATTATTATTATTATTATTATTATTAAACCCTTTTTCCTAGTTCCAAAACACCTCACTACTTCTGAGGATGCTTGCCATAGATGCAGGTGGGAGAAGCCCTTGAAGTTTCCCCAGTGCCAGTGCTGTTTTTCCTTACTGCGCATGCGTGTCTGCCATTCGGAAATTTCAGAAGTTTCGGAAAGTTCCGAAACTTCAGATAAAATCTGAAGTAATTTTAGAATTGAACCACCAGCTCCCCCTAACTTCCGAACCGAGTTTTGAACCCTTTTCTTGGATCAACCAAGCCTACTATCTGCAGATGGGACCCTAGATCAGGCCTGGGCAAACTTGAGCCCTCTGGTAGGCAGTTAGGAATTGTGGGAGTTGAACTCCAAAACACCCAGAGGGCCGAGGTTTGCCCAGGTCTACCCTAGACCAACTAACCTCTATCATGCTGTGGCACCTTTATACTTTTCACAGCAGTTCTGCAGACATATTTCAGCATAGGAAATGCTCCTTTCCAAAAAGTGTACTTTCAAGGCAGTGTCCCTTCCAGGAGTGAAGTATGTTCCTCCTTCCCTCCATCTGTCTTCTCAGCCTGACCTTCTCACTTTCTCACCCTACATCCTAGGCTTGGGACATCACCACCAGGACCTTTGCCTACACAAATCACACCGTCCTCCCCGAAGCCCTGGAGCGCTGGCCGGTTGAGCTGGTGGAGAAGCTGCTCCCGAGGCACCTCCAGATCATCTACGAGATCAACCAACGGCACCTGGATGTAAGTCGGGCAGCGACACGGGTTGGTGGGAGCTTGAACTCTGTTTTAGCCTGAACATTAAAGGATCAATCTATCCAACGTGGTGAACCGTCTTCACCAGGTGGTTCCACAGCTTGGATAGCTCTTTGGAAGAGTGATATCCCACAACTACTGGGTCCCCAAGACAGGGCCTTCTTAGTGGCTGCCCGAAAAAACCTACAACAACACAGTGATTCCGGCCATGAGAGCCTTCGACAATACAGAAAATATTGTGTTTTCTGATGGTCTTTGGTGACCCTTCTGACACCACTCATGATCCCCCCCCCCCCCCCCCAGGGATCACAACCCCCAAGTTGAGAAACGCTGTTCTAGAAGCATGCTCTCCTGACATTTTACCTACATCTATGGCAGGCATCCTCAGAGATCTCACAACCTGCCATAGATACAGGCAAAATGTCAGGAAAGAATGCTTGTAGGACGTGGCCATATAGCCCAAAAAACCTACAACAACCCAGTGATGCCGGCCATGAAAGCCTTCGACAATATATTTATTTACTTCCTGAAAACATCCCTGAATGTGTATGAAACCAAATAGGTAGCAAACTAGGCGTTTTGCGTGATAAGTTTTAATTTTGAAGCTAGATTTGGTTGGTACATTTCTTCCAACCCTGACTCCAATCTGGGAGACATTAATGCATTAATGCAGTTTGACACCACTTGAACTGACATGGAATCCTGGGAGTTGTAGTTTGGTGAGGCACTAGCACTATTTGACAGAAAAGCTCAAGACCTTGCACAACTACAGCTAAGATCTGAAAAGAAACAACAATGTTCATGATCTCACCACATTCAGCCATGCCGGTTCAAAGGTTATCAAGCTGCATTAATTCTGCAGTGCAGATGCTCCCCTTGCATTGGATTCTCCCAGCTTATTTCCCGACCCCCAGATTGATCATTGCTTCTTCTTCCACCTCCATTCTCTACTTAGAGGATTGCGGCAATGTACCCAAAGGATGTGGACCGTCTTCGGCGAATGTCCCTCATCGAGGAGGAAGGATCCAAGCGTATCAACATGGCGCACCTCTGCATCGTGGGCTCCCATGCGGTGAATGGAGTGGCCAAGATCCACTCAGAGATCGTCAGAACCCAAGTGTGAGTAGCTGCTGCGTGAGTGTCAGGCTACTTTTCATCAGCATTTGGAGGATTATGCATCAGATTCAACCAATCTTGGGCTCATCAAAGGCTTTCACGGCTGGAATCACTGGGTTGTTGTGAGTTTTCAGGCTGTATGTCTATGTTCCAGTAGCATTCTCACCTGATGTTTTGCCTGCATCTGTGGCAAGCATCCTCAGAGGTTTGTTCAGAGGTCTGTTGGCAGTGAGACAAGTGGACCGTGTATATAAGGTAAAGGTTTTCCCCTGACATTAAATCCAGTCGTGTCCAACTCTTGCGGTAATGCCTCCACCTTTGTAACTCCTCAACAGATGCAAGTACTGGTATGCGGCAGGTACTGGCTTATTCAGTAGACACTCCTCTACAGTTCCATTTTTGGCAGGAAGCCTTAGGATTGAACAGTTGTGTTGTTAAAGTGTGAAGTATGGAACCCTGCGCAGATGGTCAGTCAATGTGACTTAAGCAACGTGAAGTCATTGAATTCTTGACAGCAGAAGGTTTCACCGCGAAGGAGATTAATCAGAGAATGCAAGCTGTTTATGGTGATTGTGTTGATGTGAGTACTGTGCATCGTTGGGCAAGTAAGTTTAAAGATGTTGAGGTGACACCTTCTTCTGTCAAGAATTCAATGACTGCACATTGCTTAAGTCGCATTAACTGACTGTCTGCGCAGGGTTCCATACTTCACACTAACAACACAATTGTTCAATCTTAAGGCTTCCAGCCAAAAATGGAACTGTAGAGGAGAGTCTACTGAACAAGCCAGTACCTGCCGCATACCATACTGCCATCTGTTGAGGCGTTACAAAAGTGGAGACATTACTTAGAATCATAGAATCAAAGAGTTGGAAGAGACCTCCTGGGCCATCCAGTCCAACCCTATTCTGCCAAGAAGCAGGAATATTGCATTCAAATCACCCCTGACAGATGGCCATCCAGCCTCTGTTTAAAAGTTTCCAAAGAAGGAGCCTCCACCACACTCCGGGGCAGAGAGTTCCACTGCTGAACGGCTCTCACAGTCAGGAAGTTCTTCCTCATGTTCAGATGGAATCTCCTCTCTTGTAGTTTGAAGCCATTGTTCCTTTGCGTCCTAGTCTCCATGGAAACAGTAAACACGCTTGTTCCCTCCTCCCTGTGGCTTCCTCTCACATATTTATACATGGCTATCATATCTCCTCTCAGCCTTCCCTTCTTCAGGCTAAACATGCCCAGCTCCTTAAGCTGCTCCTCATAGGGCTTGTTCTCCAGACCCTTGATCATTTTAGTTGCTCTCCTCTGGACACATTCCAGCTTGTCAATATCTCTCTTGAATTGTGGTGCCCAGAATTGGACACAATATTCCAGGTGTGGTCTAACCAAAGCAGAATAGAGCATGGGGAGCATGACTTCCTTAGATCTAGACACTATGCTCCTCTTGATGCAGGCCAAAATCCCATTGGCCTTTTTTGCTGCCACATCACATTCCTGGCTCATGTTTAACTTGTTCTCCACGAGGACTCCAAGATCTTTCTCACACGTACTGCTCTCAAGCCAGGCCTCATTGTCCCCCATTCTGTATCTTTGCATTTTGTTTTTCCTGCCAAAGTGGAGGAAAACCTTGTAGGTTGGCAGAAGCTGGGGCTAACAGTGGTAGCTCACACCGCACCCTGGATTCAAATCTGTGACCTTTTGGTCAGCAAGTTTAGCAGCTCACAACCTACGAACAATCTGCAGACCCAACAAGAAAATCCAACCAATTCTATGTTCAGCAAAGGATAAGAGGATCCTCTCACCACTGTAGGAGTCTATCACATACCATGCAGCTGTAGACAAGTCTACATAGGGACCCCCCCCCCCACACACAGCAGCATTGCCCAGGCACGAATCAAAGAGCATGAAAAGCATGCAGACTAATTCAGCCAGAGAAGTCAGCCATAGCAGAGCACATGTTGAACCAACCTGGACACAGAATATTATTTGAGAACACAGCAATGCTGGACCACTCTGACCACCATCATGTCAGGCTACACAGAGAAGCCATTGAAATCCACAAGAATCCACAGAGGATGCCTCCAGGCAACAGAGGCCAGGCTACCTCTATGCAGATACCCTCACTTAATTGACTTTGCAGCTTTGTGGCTTCCCCATTCTATTCAAACTCGTTAACTGCAACTTGCTTTAAATAGAGAAAGGTTCTTTCTCCCACCTTGGACATTCCACAGATATTTCATTTATTTATTTATTTATTTATTTATTTATTTACAGTATTTATATTCTGCCCTTCTAATCCTTCAGGGGACTCAGGGCGGATTACAATTTACATATACATGGCAAACATATGTAAACAGACACACAGAGGCTATTTAACTTTCCAGCTTCATGAGGGCGTGCTTCGAATTTTGGCAACTGGGGGCGTTGTCGCTTAACCTTCCACTTGTGACACCGATGGAGTACTTCCTCATTCTTTTGCATGCTTGTGGAGATTTTTATGGTGTCATAAATTAGTTAAATTAGCCTCACCACATAAGCAGTATCTAAATTTCCGACTTGACAGATGCAACTGTCTTTCAAGCTGCAAAGGTCGACAGCAAGCTAGACAAATGGTCAGGAGCTTACTCTGACCTGGGCTGGCTTCGAACTCATGACCTTTCGATCAGTAGTGATATTTAATGCAGCTGATTCCCAACCAGCTGTGCCACACTCTACTTGCCCTCACCTACGTCTGAAGATGCCATTTGCCACACATGCAGGCAAAACATCAGGAGAGAATGCTGTTGGAATAGGGCCAAACAGCCAGGAAAACTCACAGCAACCCAGTGATTATGGCCGTGAAAGCCTTCAACAGCACATGATTAGCATTGTTCCTTGATGGGAGTTGGTAGAACATGTGCAATTCACTGGCATTAGGGGAACTGGACTCCATAAAAATGTGGAAATGCAACTCTGGGGTCGACATCTCTGCACCAGTAGTAAAAGTCAAATCCACAAATATGGAGAGCAGAGGCCATGGAGTCCAACCTGTGACCATTGCTGAAAATCCACACTATCACTTTGATACGTCAGTCTTAATTGGCTTACTTGCATGCTATCCAGAGGACAGGAGCAGAATTCAAAACGATCTTGACAGATTAGAGAGATGAATGGCCAAAACTAACAAAATGAAGTTCAACAGTGACAAATGCAAGATACTCCACTTTGGCAGGAAAAATGAAATGCAAAGATACAGAATGGGGGACAATGCCTGGCTCGAGAGCAGTACGTGTGAAAAAGATCTTGGAGTCCTCGTGGACAGCAAGTTAAACATGAGCCAACAGTGTGATGTGGCGGCAAAAAAAGCCAATGGGATTTTGGCCTGCATCAAGAGGAACATAGTGTCTAGATCTAAGGAAGTAATGCTACCCCTCAATTCTGCTTTGGTTAGACCACATCTGGAATATTGTGTCCAATTCTGGGCACCACAATTCAAGAGAGATATTGACAAGCTGGAATGTGTCCAGAGGAGGGCGACTAAAATGATCAAGGGTCTGGAGAACAAGCCCTATGAGGAGCGGCTTAAAGAGCTGGGCATGTTTAGCCTGAAGAAGAAAAGGCTGAGAGGAGATATGATATGAGAGGAAGCCACAGGGAGGAGGAGGGAGCAAGCTTGTTTTCTGCTTCCTTGGAGACTAGGATGCGGAACAATGGCTTCAAATGACAAGAGAGGAGATTCCATGTGAACATGAGGAAGAACTTCCTGACTGTGAGAGCCGTTCAGCAGTGGAACTCTCTGCCCCGGAGTGTGGTGGAGGCTCCTTCTTTGGAAGCTTTTAAGCAGAGGCTGGATGGCCATTTGTCAGGGGTGATTTGAATGCAATATTCCTGCTTTTTGGCAAAATGGGGTTGGACTGGATGGCCCATGAGGTCTCTTCCAACTCTTTGATTCTATGATTCTATGATTCTATCAGTCAATACCTGCCCTTTTTTTAATTAGTGGTCTACTAATGTAGTTGCTTTTCTCACATCTTAAATCACCACCATCTCCAGCCAAAATATACAGTTTACACTATGCATGTAAGTTATGGGAGCCTTGAAGGGAGGTGCATTGTAAATTAAACAGAGCCTGTGGAAATCTCTTTCCTGTTGCAGTTTCAAGGATTTTGCTGAATTGGAGCCGGAGAAATTCCAGAATAAGACCAACGGCATCACTCCTCGGCGCTGGCTCCTGCTTTGCAACCCAGGACTGGCTGAACTGATTGCAGAAGTAAGGGGTGCTTGGTGTAGGGCTGGTTGTAGCTAGATCTTGAGTAGAGCTTCATTGTGTATTAGATGGGTTTTTACCATGAAATAATAAGTATTTTATGGTCTACTGCCTAGAAATGAAGGTGCTCTTTCTCACCTCGCTTGCAAATACACATTTCGGAGCCAGAGATGACCGGACGTCTACCTCTGCTTTTGATTACTGATGTTTGCTGTGTTTTATTATACCTGTCTTGTGATTTTCCCCTGTGTAAAAAAGAAAAGATAGGTCTTGGAAATGTGGACATTTCTTTAAAGTATCTGTTGCAATTATTATTATTATTATTATTATTATTATTACTAGCCATCCCCTGCCACGCATTGCTATGGCCCACTTGGGGTTTCTGTGTGGGAGGTTTGGCCCAGTTCTAATACTGGTGGGATTCAGAATGCTCTGTGATCGTAAGTGAACTATAAATCCCAGCAACTACAACTCCCAAATGTCAAGATTATATTATCCCCAAACTCCACCAGTGTTCACATTTGGGCATATTGAGCATTCGTGTAGAGTTTGGTCCGGATCCATCATTGTTTGAGTCCACAGTGATCTCTGGATGTAGGTGAACTACAGCTCCAAAACCAAAGGACACTACCCACCAAACCCTTCCAGTATTTTCTGTTGGTCGTGGGAGAACTGTGTGCCAAGTTTGGTTCAATTCCATCATTGGTTGGGTTCAGAATGTTCTTTGATTGTAGGTGAACTATAAATCCCAGCAACTCCAACTCCCAAATGTCAAGATTATATTATCCCCAAACTCCACCAGTGTTCACATTTGGGCATATTGAGCATTCGTGATCCAGATCCATCATTGTTTGAGTCCACAGTGATCTCTAGATGTAGGTGAACTACAACTCCAAAACCAAAGGACACTGCCCACCAAACCCTTCCAGTGTTTTCTGTTGGTCATGGGAGAACTGTGTGCCAAGTTTGGTTCAATTCCATCGTTGGTGGGGTTCAGAATGCTCTTTGATTGTAGGTGGACTATAAATCCCAGCAACTACAACTCCCAAATGTCAAGATTATATTATCCCCAAACTCCACCAGTGTTCACATTTGGGCATATTGAGCATTTGTGTAGAGTTTGGTCCAGATCCATCATTGTTTGAGTCCACAGTGATCTCTGGATGTAGGTGAACTACAACTCCAAAACCAAAGGATACTGCCCACCAAACCCTTCCAGTATTTTCTGTTGGTCATGGGAGAACTGTGTGCCAAGTTTGGTTTAATTCCATCATTGGTGGAGCCCAGAATGCTCTTTGATTGTAGGTGAACAATAAATCCCAGCAACTACAACTCTCAAATGACAAAATCAATTTTTTTTTGGGTTGTTAGGTGTCTTGTGTCCAAATTTGGTGTCAATTCGTCCCAGTGGTTTTTGAATTCTATTAATCCCACAAATGAACATTACATTTTTATTTATATAGATGATGATGATGATGATGATTATTATTATTATTATTATTATTATCATCAGAAACACAACAATTATTAGAGTCCACAGCAGACACTCTGCTGGCTGTTGTATTGGATCACACGTCGGACACTTCCCAAGTGTCTAGGATTGTGTGATGTATCGGTGAATAATGCGTGCAGATGGCCTTTTGCACCTGGCAGATGGTAATTTTGTCAGCACCGATTGTGTTTAAGTGCAGGCCAAGGTCTTGAGGCACTGCACCCAGTGTGCCGATCACCACAGGGACCCCCTTGACTAGTTTGTGCCAGAGTCTTTGCAGTTCAATCTTTAAATCCTCGTATCGTGTGAGCTTTTCCAGTTGTTTCTCTTCAATCCTGCTGTCGCCTGGGATTGCAACATCGACAATCCACAATGTTTTTTAACACGATCATGAGGTCAGGGGTCTGTAGTTTGCCCTTGCTGAAGTTGTTGATGGAGAGAAATAATTGAAATGGATACTGATACCCCAAGAAAGGCTTTGGATATGCCAGTCCCTGAGGACACGTATGACGCAATCTGTCTTTTTCAGAAAATAGGCGAGGAATACGTGAAAGACCTGAGCCAGCTGACGAAGTTGCACCGTTTTGTGAATGATGAGGTTTTCATCCGAGAGGTGGCCAAAGTGAAGCAGGTGAGTGGGAAGCAGGGGAGGCTGGACGCTTCATGGGAGTGGAACACCTCAATGGTCAGAGCTATTGGACAGTCAAATATGTTTTCATAGACTCATAGAATCAAAGAGTTGGAAGAGACCTCATGGGCCATCCAGTCCAACCCCATTCTGCCAAGAAGCAGGAATATTGCATTCAAATCACCCCTGACAGATGGCCATCCAGCCTCTGCTTAAAAGCTTCCAAAGAAGGAGCCTCCACCACACTCCGGGGCAGAGAGTTCCACTGCCAAATGGCTCTCACAGTCAGGAAGTTCTTTGGCCTGGGAGTTTGGTGCAGCCTCCTTCTCTGGAGGATTTACAGCTTAATGGTGTAACATTAGAAAATGTGGACCATTTCCGCTCCCTTGGCAGCCACCTCTCCACAAAAGTCAACATTGACACTGAAATACAACACCATCTGAGCTGTGCAAGTGCAGCATTTTTCCGAATGAAGCAGAGAGTGTTTGAAGACTGAGACATCCATAGGGATACCAAGGTGCTTGTTTACAAAGCTATTGTCCTCCCAACCCTGCTATACACCTGCGAAACATGAACTGTCTACAGACGTCACATGCAACTCCTGGAACAATTCCATCAGCGATGCCTCCAAAAGAATCCTGCAGATCTCTTGAGAAGACAGGCAGACAAATGTCGGTGTGCTGGAAGAAGCAAAGGCCACCAGCATTGAAGCGATGGTCCTCCGCCATCAACTCCGCTGGACTGGCCACGTTGTCTGGATGCCCGTCCACCGTCTCCCAAAGCACCATCTCCCAAATGTCTACCTTAGCAGCCACCTCTCCACAAAAGTCAACATTGACACTGAAATACAACACCATCTGAGCTCTGCGAGTGCAGCATTTTTCCGAATGAAGCAGAGAGTGTTTGAAGACTGAGACATCCATAGGGATACCAAGGTGCTTGTTTATAAAGCTATTGTCCTCCCAACCCTGCTATACACCTGCGAAACGTGGACTGTCTACAGACATCACATGCAACTCCTAGAATGATTCCGTCACGCTGCCTCCAAAAAATCCTGCAAATCACATGAGAAAACAGGCAGACAAATGTCAGTGTGCTGGAAGAAGTAAAGACCACCAGCATTGAAGCGATGGTCCTCCGCCATCAACTCTGCTGGACCGATCATGTTGTCCGTATACCCGACTACCATCTCCCAAAGCACCGTCTCCCAAATGTCTACCTTAGCAGCCACCTCTCCACAAAAGTCAACTTTGACACTGAAATACAACACCTTCTGAGCTTTGCGAGTTCAGCATTTTTCCAAATGAAGCAGAGAGTGTTTGAGGACCGGGACATCCGTAGGGAGACCAAGGAGCTTGTTTATAAAGCAATTGTCCTCCCAACCCTGCTTTACGCCTGTGAGACGTGGACTGTCTACAGACGTCACATGCAACTCCTGGAACGATTCCATCAACACTGCCTCCGGAAAATCCTGCAAATCTCTTGGGAAGATAAGCAGACAAACGTCAGCGCGCTGGAAGAAGCAAAGACCACCAGCATTGAAGCGATGGTCCTCCGTGATTAATTCTGCTGGACTGGCCATGTTGTCCGAATGCCCGACCACCATCTCCGAAAGCAGTTGCTCTACTCAGAACTCAAGAACGGAAAGCAGAATGTTGGAGGACAGGAAAAGAGATTCAAAGATGGGCTTAAAGCAAACCTTAACACTGAGAACTGGGAAACCCTGGCCCTTGAGCGCTCCAGCTGGAGGTCAGCTGTGACCAGCAGTGCTGCAGAATTTGAAGAGGCATGAATGGAGGGTGAAAGAGAGAAACGTGCCAAGAGGAAGGCGTGTCAAGCCAACCCCAACCGGGACCACCTTCCACCTGGAAACCAGTGCCTTCACTGCGGAAGATGCAGATCAAGAAGAGGGCTCCAGAGTCACCTATGGACCCACCAGAATACTGATCCTGGAAGGTTATCCTACTCGGACAATGAGGGATCGCCTAAGTAAGTAAGCCCTCCATGTAATAGCTTGCTTCGCTGCCAACAGAATCTATACAGATGCCATTAGTCACAAAGGAAGGCAAAATGTCAGAAAAGAACTGGAACACGGCCATACAGCCCGGAAAACTCATTGCAACCCAACTTCTTGACCCTTCCTGCTGTTAAAGAAGGACCTCTCTTGGGTCTGAAGAAAAATAAAATAAAAACATTACAAACATTCCACTATGGCCGCCAGAGGGCATGCGTAGACCATTTTACATTCCTGATCCGGAATCCAAAACACTGAAAGATCCAAAATAATTCAGACGGACATACTGATTTCTTTGCTTTCTAACGGTTCAGTGTTATTTGTTACTTAGGCGATCCCATGGTATCTGAGTAAGATTATCCTCCAAATTCGGTGTCCTGGCGGTGGGTCCGTAGGTGGCTGTGGAGCCCTATTCTTGACCTGCATCTTCTCCCACAGTGAGCGCATTGGTTTCCAGATGGAAGGCAGTCCCGGTCAGGGTTGGCTTGACGCGCCTTCCTCTTGGCACATTTCTCTCTTCTGGCCTCCATTCGTGCCTCTTCGAATTCTACAGCACTGCGAGTCACAGCTGACCTCAAGCTAGAGCGTTCTAGGGCCAGGGCTTCCCAGTTCTGACTTGGTGTCTATGTCACAGTTTTTGAGTTTTTGAGGCTAGCAGCTTGGAAGCAGTGCATTGGGATCACCCTCTTCTCCTAAAGGGCCTGGTCTAGGGGATGCTGGGAGCTGTAGTCCAGAAGAGAGTGTGGATATGCTATTGTGTGTTTTGTTTGCCAGGGGGAGTAGTTTTTGCGAATGCGCGGTAGTGTCTTTTTGCTTTTTTTTTTTGGCTTTTAAAGTCCATTCTGCTGTGTTTTCCAGCGTTTCTTTGAGTGATGGTCACTCTTTTGCCTGATAGGTGTATTCTGTCCAAATTTTGTGTCAGTTCGTCTAGTGGTTTTTGAGTTATGTTAATCCCACAAATGAACATTACATTATTTATTTATTTACTAGCCGCCCCCTGCCACGCATTGCTGTGGCCCGCTCTGGTGGTCATGAGGGTTCTGTGTGGGAGGTTTGGCCCAATTCTATCGTTGGTGGGGTTCAGAATGCTCTGTGATTGTAGGCGAACTATAAATCCCAGCAACTACAACTCCCAAATGTCAAGATACTATTTTCCCCAAACTCCACCAGTGTTCACATTTGGGCATATTGAGTATTCGTGTAGAGTTTGGTCCAGATGCATCCTTGTTTGAGTCCACAGTGCTCTTTGGATATAGGTGAACTACAACTCCAAAACCAAAGCACACTGCCCACCAAACCCTTCCAGTATTTTCTGTTGGTCATGGGAGAACTGTGTGCCAAGTTTGGTTCAATTCCATCGTTGATGGGGTTCAGAATGCTCTTTGATTGTAGGTGAACTATAAATCCCAGCAACTACAACTCCCAAGTGACAAAATCAATTCTTTTTAGTGAAGGACATACATTGGGTTGTTAGGTGTCTTGTGTCCAAATTTGGTGTCAATTCATCCAGTGGTTTTTGAGTTCTGTGAATACCACAAACGAACATTACAATTTTATTTATATAGATAACAGGCATGGACAAACTTTGGCCCTCCAGGTGTTTTGATAACTCCCACAATTCCTAACAGTTGTATATAATGTTACCTTTGGACTATGTGTATAAGAAAACATAATTGGATTTTATGTTTAGACTTGGGTCCCTTCTCTGAGATATTCTAGTGGAATCTCTTTTGCAGATTTTTAAGCAAAGATTACATGGGCATCTGTTAGGGGGGCTTTGATTGTGTCCTCCTGCCTGGCAGAATAATGGGGTTGGACTGGATGGCCCTTGGAGTCTCTTCCAACTCTAAGATTCTGTTGTTCAGTGTGTAAATCATGAAGCAGAAATGGGTTAACAGGATTGGGCTCTCATATCTTGACTTCACGAATCATAGAATCCTAGAATCAAAGAGTTGGAAGAGACCTCATGGGCCATCCAGTCCAACCCCATTCTGCCAAGAAGCAGGAATATTGCATTCAAATCACCCCTGACAAATGGCCATCCAGCCTCTGCTTAAAAGCTTCCAAAGAAGGAGCCTCCACCACACTCCGGGGCAGAGAGTTCCACTGCTGAACGGCTCTCACAGTCAGGAAGTTCTTCCTCATGTTCAGATGGAATCTCCTCTCTTGTAGTTTGAAGCCATTGTTCCATTGCGTCCTAGTCTCCAAGGAAGCAGAAAACAAGCTTGCTCCCTCCTCCCTGTGGCTTCCTCTCACATATTTATACATGGCTATCAAATCTCCTCTCAGCCTTCTCTTCTTCAGGCTAAACATGCCCAGTTCCCTAAGCCGCTCCTCATAGGGCTTGTTCTCCAGACCTTTTATCATTTGCCACGAAGTTGCCCGCTCCTCCATTTGAACTTGCCTTGTTGGCTGATTCTGCCTCTCCTTACTTCGCCCAGGAAAACAAGGTCAAGTTTGCCCAATACCTGGAGAAAGAATACAAGGTGAAGATCAACCCGTCCTCCATGTTTGACGTCCAGGTGAAGAGGATCCACGAATACAAGCGGCAGCTCATGAACTGCCTCCACATCATCACCATGTACAACCGTGAGTATGTTCTGCAGGTACACCACCTGAACGCTTTTGAGCAGGCATGGGCCAACTTGGGCCCTCCAGGTGTTTTGGACTTCAACTCCCACAATTCCTAACAGCCGGTAGGCTGTTAGGAATTGTGGGAGTTGAAGTCCAAAACACCTGGAGGGCCCAAGTTGGCCCATGCCTGCTCTAGAATGAGTATAGCTTGACACTCTTGAACTGCCATGGGTCAATGCTATGGAATACTGAGAGTTGTAGTTTTCCTTTATCCCTCTTGGTCAGAAATAAATAAAATTGCAGATATGGATTCAGTGGATAAGGGACTCTTACTGCATTGGCTATGATGTTCATCTTTGTGCACAAGTCCAGAAAAACTATTTTTGCAGTCTTGAAATGCATGCACTTTGCACCAAAATATTTATCTGCTTTGAATGAGGAAACTCGAGTCTGCGTCAGATACCAAAAGTATTCAGACAGTAATTTCGTAACTGCATTAAATTTATTTCAGCCACCTTTGAAAAAGAATTGTGATAGTTCAGAGCAATACTGTCATGGGGATTACAGCACATTTGCAGTTGCCCAAAGCCATGTGAAGCAGCATGCTGTCTTATAAAATATTCCAAAAATCTCGAGGAAATTTTGAAATACTGCAATGAGTTTCCATGTTGAGAATGAAGAAATTCCCGTTTGGGGCTTCGTTGATTTGCCCGCAGATATACTACAATTGAATTGAAAACTAAAGGCGAACGTGGCCTGTATGCAGGTGAAATGTCAGGAGAGAATGCCTCTAGAACATGGCCATATAGCTCGAAAAAACCTACAACAACCCATGGCCTGTATGCTCCACCATGGCTATTTTCCATCTTTATTTTTAGCCTTGGCTTAGTTTGTCAATGCAAAGCAGCATGATAATGAGCAGGAGCAGAAGAAGCAGAAGAGGAGGAGGAGGAAGAGGAGATGGAGGAGGAGGAAGAAGGAGAAGGAGAAGAGGAGGAGGAGGAGGAGGAAGAAGAAGAGGAGGAGGAGGGAGAAGAAGAAGAGGAGAAGGAAGAAGAAGAAGAGGAGGAAGAAGAGGAAGCGTAGGAAGAGGAAGAGGAGGAGGAAGAGGAGGAGGAAGAAGACAAAGGACAGGAGCAGGATTCAAAACGATCTTGATAGATTAGAGAGATGGGCCAAAACTAACAAAATGAAGTTCAACAGGGAAAATTCAAGATACTCCACTTAGGCAGAAAAAACAAAATGCAAAGAGACAGAATGGGGGACAATGCCTGGCTCGAGAGCAGTACGTGTGGACAACAAGTTAAATCTAGGGAAGTCATGCTCCCCATGCTCTATTCTGCTTTGGTTAGACCACACCTGGAATATTGTGTCCAATTCTGGGCACCGCAATTCAAGAGAGATATTGACAAGCTGGAATGTGTCCAGAGGAGGGCGACTAAAATGATCAAGGGTCTGGAGAACAAGCCCTATGAGGAGCGGCTTAAGGAGCTGGACATGTTTAGCCTGAAGAAGAGAAGGCTGAGAGGGGATATGATAGCCATGTATAAATATGTGAGAGGAAGCCACAGGGAGGAGGAGGGAGCAAGCTTGTTTTCTGCTCTCTTGGAGACTAGGACGCAATGGAACAATGGCTTCAAACTACAAGAGAGGAGATTCCACCTGAACATGAGGAAGAACTTCCTGACTGTGAGAGCCGTTTAGCAGTGGAACTCTCTGCCCCGGAGTGTGGTGGAGGCTCCTTCTTTGGAAGCTTTGAAACAGAGGCTGGATGGCCATCTGTCAGGGGTGATTTGAATGCAATATTCCTGCGTCTTGGCAGAATGAGGTTGGACTGGATGGCCCATGAGGTCTCTTCCAACTCTTTGATTCTATGATTCTATAAAAAGAAGAGGAAGAAGAAGAGGAGGAGGAGGAAGAAGAGGAGGAAGAAGAGGAAGCAGCAGCAGCAGCAGCTGGAAGAAGATCATGCAGACAGACTAAAAGCAGAGGCATAACACCGTTGCTCAGATGATTCATTGGAACTTGTGACACCAACACCATCTGCCTGCCACACTGATGTGATCACAAGCCGGAAAAAGTTACAGAAAATGAACGCGTCAATACTCAGGGACTTCCAAATTCAGAGTGACAGTTTTGGAGCACAATACTCTGGACCTCACTATCATATGGATTGTCAATGTCGCAATCCCAGGTGACAGCAGGATTGAAGAGAAACAACTGGAAAAGCTGGCACTATATGAGGATTTAAAGATCGAACTGCAAAGACTGTGGCACAAGCCAGTCAAGGTGTCCCAGTAGTGATCAGCACACTGGGTGCAGTGCCTAAAGACCTTGGCCTGCACTTAAACACAATCAGCACTGACAAAATTACCTGTCAGCTGCAGAAGGCCACCTTTCTGGGATCTGCACACATTATCCACCGATACATCACACAATCCTAGACACTTGGGAAATGTCTGATGTGTGATCCAGTACAACAGCCAGCAGAGTGATCTTGTTTGCTGTGGACGCATTGTGTTTTGAGATTAACTTCACAATTCAGCAGCAGATCAGTTGCACAACTTCAGCGCTTTCCAGTAGATTGTTCCTGCACAGTATTTTCAGTCAACTGCTCCCACAGCCTGCAGCCACGCTGGAACCTTTTACATACACTTGAGCACATGCCCGGCCATTGTCAGTTTTACCATTGTCTTTCCTCCAGTCTAGATGATATTACAAATTTACCACAGTGTAGGGGCAAAAACCAAAAAGATAATCCACAAATCCAAAATCCAAGAGTAGATTGCCCCTTCCCAAGGAGGGCGAGGAAGGACACCACGAAAGTTGAATCTTTAAAACTGCAAAATGCTATTTATTGCGCAGCTGAAGCAATAGTGACAAACATGCATATGGGTATGCAATAAAGGGGTTTGTCCCACCTAAAGTTGGTTGCATTGATTATTTATGACTTTCATTAAAACAGTTTGATTGGTACATAGAAATCAATCATCTCATTGGTTCCCAAAGACAAATCATTTCATTGGTCTAAGTTAGCTATGCAGTTGTTCATTAGTTGTTTATGATTTTGATTGACATTATAGCACACGTGGGATCCTAACAATGGCACAGCTAAAATATAACTATGGTCCATTGTTCTCTGACCATGACTGTATCTTATCTGTTAGTCTGTTGCAAACATGGCTTCAGAGCGACTGGGAAACTTGGGGGTTCTATCTAGCAAACAGCTAGCTGGTTTTGTCCGGATATGTTGTTACCCTTGAATAGTAACTTCTTCTTTGGAGCACTGATTTCTCAAACAATCAGCATTTTCTGTGAACAAAGGCCTACTGCAGAAATAGGCCAATATGGCAGTAAATCATGACATATGGGCATTGGGGAAATATATGAAAATTCGCTTTTTAAAACCACGTCCCCTCCAACAGCATACAGTTATATCTTGTCTTAGCAGACAGGTTCTTTAATTACATATAGCCTTCGACAAACAACATAACAGCACAAGGAGAGAAATACACTATACATGACTTCCTTATATACAATTCTATACAATTACACATAGCAATCTCTGATTGGTTCCCAACTCATTGACTTAACTCAGACTCAGGATTACATCATTCACAATCACCTGGACTAGGCCAGAACACATTCTCCAAATGAAGTTCTATATACAGTTAATGCATGACTCAGCATTTCCAATAGAAGCCCATTAGCAGTGCATGACTCAGCTATATTACACTGCAATACATTGTAAAACCTGACAAAATAACAACAACAACAATAGAAGGTGACGATGAAAACAACCTGAGAAACTAACTTGTCACATTGAAGGGTGCATCTACATTGTAGAATGAATGCATTGCTATGGAATCCTGAGAATTGTAATTGGGTGACGCACCAGGACCCAGGCAGAGAAAGCTAAGGACCTTTGGAAATGACAACTCACAGGATCCCGTAACATTGAACCAAGGCAGTTAAAGTAGTATTAAACTTCCTTAACTTTGCAGTGTAGAGGCATCCCATGGAACATGAACCACTTTTTCTTTTTTTGCAGGCATTAAGCGGGACCCCATGAAGCAGTTTGTGCCCAGGACAGTGATCATCGGAGGCAAAGTGAGTGGGCCACTGGCTCTTTGTGAAATGGAAATAAATAGCAACTAAACAGTTGTATTGCATTAAAAAAAACACAAAGTTTTCAATTAAATGTCCTCTGACCAGTATCTGGCCACTTGGAGTGCCTCTGGTGTTGCCGCAAGAAGGTCCTCCCTTGTGCATGTAACAGGGCTCAGGGTGCATTGCAGCAGGTGGTCAGTGGTTTGCTCTTCTCCACACTCGCATGTCGTGTATTCAACTTTGTAGCCCCATTTCTGAAGGTTGGCTCTGCAACTCATGGTGCCAGAGAGCAGTCTGTTCAGCGCCTTCCAAGTTGCCCAGTCTTCTGCGTGCCCAGGGGGGAGTCTCTCATTTGGTATCAGCCATTGATTGAGGTTCTGGGTTTTGAGCCTGCCACTTTTGGACTCTTGCTTGCTGAGGAGTTCCAGCGAGTGTCTCTGTAGATCTTAGGAAGCTATTTCTTGATTTTGTTTCATTGATTACACTATATAACAAAATTTGAAACATTTTCTGTTCCTGGTTTGAAAGTGTTATTTCCTGTTTAATTGTGTGGTCCTTACTTTGAAAGTAGTTGTTCTACTCCAGAGACTTGCCACAAAAAAGTATATTGAATTGACTCTATGAGATATTCATTGAAAACTAGAGCAATATATACTGCAAAAAACAAAGTTTTTGCAGGTTAATAAATGTTTTCCATGTTTTTATGACCGAACCAATTAGGAAATGACATGAACAAAAATCATGTTACATAGTGTAATTTTTAAGCCCTATATTGCGAGATTTCAGAGTGCTATAGCTTTATTAGAATATAATGAAATTAATGTAAAACAAGCATTAAACCAATGGTTCCCAAATGTTTTCAATCATGGAACCCTTCAATAGACATTTTCTGCAAAACCCTAACTTTGTATAATTATAACTTTACACTCATTCAAATATTTCTCCCAATTTGCTATTGAAAGTCTAGTTTTTTTGAGTAAATCCGACTCTAGTATTCTTGAGTAATATCCCAAATGTCTTGGATCTCAAAAAGTACAAGTAAGAAAAAAATTCAAAAATAATCAATGTGATAAATGAATGACATATGTGTCATAAATGACTTTTCAATAACTTAATAGGGTTTTTATTGCAATTTCCAGATATCAGATTACAGAAAAACATTTAGAAAAATTTGTGTTGATCTTATGTTGACTTCCTTCTTCACATTGTAAACATTTCTGTTATCACTCTCCCAATTCTTATCGGAGTTTACTTTTCAGTTCTTATTAGCAACTTTTTATTACAGTCCAGCAAGCAGGTAGTTAGTCATTGCAGGCCTTAATATATAATAACGCTGCTCTGAGTCGCCTTTGGGCTGATATGAGCGGAGTAGAAATAATGTAAATAAATAAATATTATACTGGTTGGTTGTTGTAGGGTTTTTCGGACTATATGGCCATGGTCTAGAGGCATTCTCTCCTGACGTTTTGCCTGCATCCATGGCAAGCATCCTCAGAGATAGTGAGGATGCTTGCCATAGATGCAGGCGAAACGTCAGGAGAGAATGCCTCTAGACCATGACCATATAGCCCGAAAAAACCTACAATAACCCAGTGAATCTGGCCATGAAAACCTTCGACATTATACTGGTGTCTTCAAAATTATTAACTCCTTCCATACATTCATCTTCCATTCTTCCATTCATTCCCCCACATCATATTAAATTCACATTTATCAAATCTGCACATTGAATTTCTTATTACATATGAATCACTTCTGTTGTAAAAGGTTGAAATGTGTCTCTGATAGAAATAGTTGTAGCACAAAATAGCTATTAAGGAGACTGTAAAGCACAGAGTTGGCCTCATGTGGTTCTATTTTTAAATCCATATGATTTTTAGGATTTTTAGTTGAACCCCAACAATGGTTTTGTTGAACCCTTGAAGTGACTGGACTGACCTTGAAGGAGCTGGGGGTGGTGACGGCCGACAGGGAGCTCTGGCGTGGGCTGGTCCATGAGGTCACGAAGAGTCGGAGACGACTGAACGAATGAACAACAACAACAGGGTTCTGGAGAACACCATTTGGGAAATGTCAAACTATTGTGTTGCTTTTGTTGTCAATGCAGTTTAACCCTATTTGAACTGCCATGGCTCAATGCTGTGGGTTCATGGGAGTTGTAGTTTGGTGAGGCACTGTTGGAGCTTAGCCTGTGATTGTGTTCCAGGATCAGGGTGCTTTGGATGTGGGGAGTGATGTCAACGAGTTTCAAGATGAGTTTCAAGCTGGCAATGGTTTGATCAGTGATCTTGATGCAGAGAATGACCAGGAGATCCCTGTTCAAAGGGTAGTTTCCCATGAGAATGTGCCTGAGGGGTGTGGGGATGATGGTGTACTTTCCGAATTGTTACCAGTGAGTTCCCATGATAGTGAACATGACAACAGCTCGGCACCTGGCCCAGCTGCAGAAATTAATGAGCAAATGGGTAATGAGCAAATAGATAGACACAAGAAGTTTAGTCAAAACAGGAGAGCCGAACAGTGGCTTCGGCGGTCTGCCAGGCTCTGAGAGAAAAAGATAAGTTCTCAGTTAAAACGAAACCAATTCCTGAATGCTAGAGACTTAGCTAACAAGGAGATAAAAGTCCCAAGTACAGGAGATGTAGTCAGATGAAGCATCATTTGGAATCAAGTCAAGGTCTCGCTCTTGTTCATGGAAGTTTTGCTTGGGAAATTCATGTTTTAAGTGCCTTTGTTTCATGGTTTTGATTCTTGGATTTTATGCTCTATATTCATGTCTTGGGTTCATGTTTCCTGATTCTTTGCATGTTATTTGGGAAGTTTTGCCTTTTTTTATGGACTTTGATGGACTATTACCCTGTTCCTGCTTATCTTCCTACCTAATTAGATTTACCTATTTCTTTAAAGTGCTTTTTACCTTAGTGATTTTTAATTATCTTCAACAAAAGGATTTTTTTCTATCCAGCGGTGTGGTGTTTAAAGTCAGAGGGCTTTTCCTGTCCTGGAGTGCAACAGGCACCAGTGTTCTTAAAGGTGTTGTCCAACTACCACTTCCAGACTTAAGATCTCTACTCCACAGTCTTGTGTGTCATTGAAATATTGCATTTTTGAGATGCCTTCTATCCAAGTTAAGTGGTCAACGTCAATGTGCCCTTTCCCTCTGATCCCTGACCCTGCTCTCCTTTCAGGCGGCCCCTGGCTACCACATGGCCAAACTGATCATCAAGCTCATCACCTCTGTGGGCCACGTAGTCAACAATGACCCTGTGGTTGGGAACAAGCTGAAGGTCATCTTCCTGGAGAATTACAGGGTCTCCCTGGCGGAGAAGGGTAAGGCCAGCCTCTTCAATGGTTTCCATGAATTTATTGTTTACTCTCATATATCCCCAGCATCATGGTTTCGGAGCAACCAATGCCCACCTGCTTACTCCCTTCTCCAGCTCCAAGAAGGCATTCCTCACAATGTCCAACATGCAAAACACTGCAAATCTCTTTGGACAGGCTCTCTTTGTGGCTCTTTCTTTCCTTCCTCCATTTCCCTCATACATCTTCTCCCTCTCTCTTTTCTTACATTCTTTCCTTCTACCCTTACTTTCCCACATAACCTCCCTCCCCCCTCTCTTCCTTCCTTCCTTCCTTCCTTCCTTCCTTCCTTCCTTTCCTTCCTTCCTTCCTTCCTTCCTTCCTTCCTTTTTCTTCCTCCTTTTCTCTTACCTTCTTTTCCTTTCTATCATCCCTTCTTTCATTCTGTCTTTTTCCCTTCCTTTCTCTTCCATTCTTTCTCATTCTTTCTCCCTCGATACATTTCCTTCTTCTCTTCTTTTTTTCTTTCTTCCTTCTATTCTTTCATCCTTTTTTCTTCCCTTCCTTTTTTCCCCATTTTTTCTTTTTTCTTACTTTCTTTCTTTCTTCCCTTGCTTTCACTCATAACCCTCCTTCCTTTTTCTTCCCCTTTTCTCTTGCCTTCTTTTCCTTTCTTTCTTTCTTTCCTTCCTTCCTTCCCTCTTCTCTTCCTTTTCCTTCCTTTTCCTTTCTTCCCCCTTCCTCTCCTCCTTTTTCTTTTCTTTCTCTTCTCTTCTTCTTCTTTCTTTCATACCTTTCTCCTTCCTTTCCTTCCTTCCTTTCCTCCTTTTTGTCTTTTGCCTTCTTTCCTTTCTCCCTTCCCCTCATACACATGTCACCTAGCCACAGTCAATTGCTTTGTTCCTTTCCTTTCCCTCTCCTCTGGGCCTGAAAGGGGTGCTTCTTTTAGTTCAAATTCCCCCCGTTATTTTACGTTGGATAATGAAGGGTCACCAAAGACCATCAGGAAACAAAGTATTTTCTGTTGGTCATTGGGGTTATGTGTGGGAAGTTTGGCCCAATTCTATTGTTAGTGGGGTTCAGAGTGCTCTTTGATTGTAGGTGAACTATAAATCCCAGGAACTACAACTCCCAAATGTCAAGGTCTATTCTCCCCAAACTCCTCCAGTGTTCACATTTGGGCATATTGAGTATTCATGCCAAGTTTGGTCCAGATCCATCATGGTTTGAGTCCACAGTGCTTTCTGGGTATAGATGAACTACAAGTCCCAAACTCAAGGTCAATACCCATCAAACCCTTCCAGTATTTTCTATTGGTCATGGGAGTCCTGTTTACTAAGTTTGGTTAAATTCCATCGTTGGTGGAGTTCAGAATGCTCTTTGGTTGTAGGTGAACTATAAATCCCAATAACTAGAATGACAACTCCAAACCCAAGGTCAATGCCCACCAAACTCTTCCAGTATTTTCTATTGGTCATGGGAGTCCTGCTTACTAAGTTTGGTTTAATTCAATTGTTGGTGGAGTTCAGAATGCTCTTTGATTGTAGGTGAACTATAAATCCCAGCAGCTACAACTCCCAAAAGACAAAATCTTTTTTTTTTTTTTTTAGGGATTGTTAGTAGGTGTCTTGTGGCCAAATTTGGTGGCAATTCATCCAGCAGATTTTTAGTTATTATGTCACTCAAAACAAACAGAGCATATATGTATATATATATGTGTGTGTGTGTGTATGTATATGTATGTGTATGTGTATGTATGTATGTGTATGTATGTATGTATGTATGTATGTATGTATGTATATACTAGCTGTCCCCTGCCATGCGTTGCTGTGGCCCAGTCTGGTGATCTAGAAAATAAAGTAATGAGAAAGTGCTGCTTTCAAATATATGTAATTTCTATATGCTTGTGGGTAAACAGTTCATGGGGTTCAGAATGCTCTCTGTTTGTAGGTAAACTGTAAATCCCAGTAACTACAATTCCCATATGTCAAGGTTTATTTCCCCTAAACTCTATCTGTGTTCATATTTGGGCATATTGAGTATTCCTGCCAAGTTTGGTCCAGACCCATCATTGTTTGAATCCATAGTGCTTTCTGGATGTAGGTGAACTACAACTCCCAAAGTCAAGGTCAATGCCCACCCAACCCTTCTAGTGTTTTCTGTTGGCCATGTTTACTTCAATTCCATCATTGGTGGAGTTCAGAATGCTCTTTGATTGTAGGTGAACTATAAATCCCAGCAACTACAACTCCCAAATGACAAAATCAATGATGGATCTGGTCCAAATTGGCAAAAATACTCAATATGTCCAAATGTGAACACTGGTGAATTTGGGGAAAATAAAACCTTGACAATTGGGAGTTGTAGTTGCTGTGATTTATAGTTCACCTACAATCAAAGAGCATTCTGAACTCCACCAATGATGGAATTGAACCAAATATGGCGCACAGAACTCCCACGACGAACAGAAAATATATATCAGTGATTGGTTGGGGGGGGGGGGGGAGAGGCGCCGAAATACTGTTTGCTTACCATTGAAAATTACCCTGTGCCGCCACTGGTTTGAGTCCACAGTTCTCTCTGGATGTGGGTGAACTACAACTCCAAAACTCAAGGTCAATGCCCACAAAACTTTGAGTATTTTCTGCTGGTCATGGGAGTTCCGTGTGCCAAGTTTGGTTCAATTCCATCATTGGTGGAGTTCAGACTGCTCTTTGATTGTAGGTGAACTATAAATCCCAGCAACTACAACTCCCAAATGACAAAATCATTTTTTTTTTAGTGATGGTCACTCCTTGGGTTAGTCGGTGTCTTGTGGCCAAATTTGGTGTCAATTTGCCCAGTTGTTTTTGAGTTATGTTAATCCCACAAATGAACATTACATTACGTGTGTGTGTGTGTGCGTGGACATTGCACATTACAAGTTAAACAGCCCCAAACCCAAGGTTTTGTAGGGTTTTGCAGTATTTCCAAAACTGCTTTGTGTCCCAATCTGGAGGCAAAGTCAAGTATTAAAAAAGCATTATGATGATAAAGACCTTTTTGAGCAGAAATGTTGGTGTGCATAATAGCCACAGATATTAAACACTTGTGCGTTTGTGGATGAGTCAATCCCTAGTATCTGATGAAAGATCCGAAAGATCCGAATTTCCTCATCGTGTCTGCATTGTAATGACAGGCTCATAAATTGAGCCACATGGGTGGTAATGAAGGATCTCAATCAGTGCTTCAAAGTGTGACTTCTCTGTGTACGGGGTTGTTTTTTATTGGACGTAAACATTGCGAGCTGGGCTTGAGGCAGCTGCTTCAAAGATGGTGTCTTCTTGGCAGTGATCCCCGCCACAGACCTGTCGGAGCAGATCTCCACCGCCGGTACAGAGGCCTCGGGCACCGGCAACATGAAGTTCATGCTCAACGGGGCCCTGACCATTGGGACCATGGATGGTGCCAATGTCGAAATGGCAGAGGAGGCCGGGGAGGAGAACCTGTTCATCTTTGGCATGAGGGTGGAGGACGTCGCCGAGCTGGACCGCAGGGGGTGAGTGGGGATGGAAGACGATGGCAAGAGTATTCATTCTACAGTGAAGACCCTCCCTCTAGTGTTAGAGACCCTAAATTGGGTCTTCTTAGGTCCACATCATGGGAGCACGTAAGGAAGGAGACAGTTTCAAAAAAGATAAAAAAATAAGGTTTATTTTAGTTTCTTCATGAAGACGACGGACAGCCTGGCAGCATACGCAGATGCTACCCTTCAAGTGATTGCCGTTGCCCTCCTGTTTCTGCTGACCTTTGTACTCAAGTAATAGGTCATGGAAAGTACTCTCTTTCCAGCCGCCCCCTCCCTTGACCTTTTGATGGAAAGTACCTTCTTGAACCTGCAGACTCTGCGCTTAACCACAACCTTTGGCTTAACCACAACACAACTTCCTATGTAGGCTTGAACTTTGTATGACCTCTACATGTGACATCTTGTTTCTTAAAAACATTTTCTTCCGTGTTGCTCTTTTTCGACAGAGAAAGGGTATATTTCTCTTTTGCTGTTAATTTCATTCAAAGCCCCTTGCTTAGCATTTGCAAATTTCACTCGAAGACCCTTTCACTAGGTGTTTTGGACTTCAGTTCCCAGAAATCCCAGCTGTTAGGAATGGTGGAAGCTGAAGTCCAAAACACTTGGAGGAGCAGAGTTTGAGAAACCCTGGTTTGGAGTATAGCCATTAGTTTAGGTAGATTTGCACCTACATTAACCCTGTTACTGAATCCAGGATAAACCCACATATATTTATTATTTATAGTTGTCCCTTCCCCATTTGCAATTTTGGCTTTTGTGGATTTGATTATTCATGAATTTGAATCAAAAACAGTTGATAAAGGACACCGCTCAGTAACAGGGGAATGCCAGACAGCAAACAATCAAGTGGCAGGAAGCAGCCATGCTTTGAAGCTGCAAGATCATTCAGTGCTAATTAAGGTGACCAATTGCAACATTCACACCTGGCTCAAGCATGTCAGAATAGTGTTAGTAACCAATATAAGGCCTCAGCCCCTTTTACTCTCAGTATGATAAAAACTCAAAAAATACACATGAGTCACTGGGTTGTTGTAGGTTTTTTCGGGCTATACGGCCATGTTCTAGAGGCATTCCCTCCTGAAGTTTCGCCTGCATCTATGGCAAGCATGCTCAGAGGCAGTGACATTCACACCTAGCTCCAGCAGATAAGAGTCCTTTGTCCCACCCTGGTCTTTCCACAGATATATAAACCCATTTTCCTAGTTCCAACAGACCTCACTACCTCTGAGGATGCTTGCCATAGATGCAGGCGAAACGTCAGGAGAGAATGCCTCTAGAAGATGGCCATATAGCCCGAAAAAACCTACAACAACCCAGTGATTCCGGCCATGAAAGCCTTCGACAATACATCACACATGAGTCAGTTGCTTTAAGCAGAAACAAAAATATAGTTCTATTCACTGTAGATCAAAAACACAAAGCAAAACAGAAGAATTGTTCTCACCAATATACAACAAACAATATCTCTGGTGAGTCTTCTTCTTTACACAATATGCAGACACACAGCAAAAATAATATAGTCTTTCTACTTAGTTTATCAGTAGAATGTCCTTATCTTGCCTCAAACAAGCAGTTTCCTTGGCACTCCAAACGGTCTAGTATTCAGCTTTCAAGACGCTGCATAACCACTCCCAGCAACAGCCAAAGGTTTCTTCAGCTCAAACGAGCCATCGAGCTAAGTTCAAAGCTTGCAAACCTAGTGCCTTGTTATATGCTGAAGTAGATAACACACCCAATTAACTTGTGGCAGCTGTAACAGAAAAGGTTCTGATCCTCCTTGTGACTTAGAAAAAGCCTGTTGTAAACCTCTAGTAGCAACAAAACAGACAAGAGTTCTTTCTCCCGCTCTGGACATTATTCCACAGGTATATAATAAATTCAACTTGCCTAACTTCACAACCCTTGTGGATATCTGTCATAGATGTGGGTGAAATGTCAGGAGAGAATGCTTCTGGAACATGGCCATACAGCCCAGAAAACTCACAGCAACCCAGTGAGTCCTGCCATGAAAGCCTTCAACAACAACTTTACTTACTTACTTAGGCAATCCCTCGTTGGATGAGTAGGATAGTCTTCCATGATCAGTATTCTTGTGGATCCGTAGGTGGCTGTGGAGCCCTATTCTTGACCAGCATCTTTTCCCACAGTGAGGGCATTGGTTTCCAGACGGAAGGCGGTCTCGGTCGGGGTTGGCTTGACGCGCCTTCCTCCTGGCACATTTCTCTCTTTCACCCTCTATTTGTGCCTCTTCAAATTCTGCAGCACTGCTGGTCACAGCTGACCTCCAGCTAGAGCGCTCAAGGGCCAGGGCTTCCCAGTTTTCAGTGTCTATGCCAGAGCTTTTAAGGTTGGCTTTGAACCCATCTTTAAATCTCAACATCAAATCAATTGCCAGTTAATACCTCCCAAACAAAGGATGCCTCCAGGCAACAATATTGATTGACTTTGCAGTTGCAAGGTTACTCAATGCTAATCAAGCTTGCCAATTGCAACATTTACATAGATGAGGGTTCTATCCACAGAGCTATATACACTCCACTTGTCAACAGACCTCTGAACAAACCTCTGAGGATTCTTGCCACAGGTGCAGGCCAAACGTCAGGAAAGAATGCTACTGGAACATGGCAATATAGCCCGAAAAAAACTCACAGCAGCCCAATTTGATTATAAATGTTCTCTTTAGGAATCTCTTGGTTCTCCTGTGTGACTCTGTGGTCAGCTTCCTCACTCACGTTGGAGGACCTAGAGCAGTGGTTCTCAACTTGCGGGTCCCCAGGTGTTTTGGCCTACAACTCTCAGAAATCCCAGCCAGTTTACCAGCTGTTGGGATTTCTGGGAGTTGAAGGCCAAAAACATCTGGGGACCCCAGGTTGAGAACCACTGACCTAGAGGTTTCTACGAGAGCCCATATCTAGGAATCTGAGCACCACATTTTTCTGGAAGTTGCCTATAGAGTCATAGAATCATAGAATCAAAGAATCAAAGAGTTGGAAGAGACCTCATGGGCCATCCAGTCCAACCCCATTCTGCCAAGAAGCAGGAATATTGCATTCAAATCACCCCTGACAGATGGCCATCCAGCCTCTGCTTAAAAGCTTCCAAAGAAGGAGCCTCCACCACACTCCGGGGCAGAGAGTTCCACTGCTGAACGGCTCTCACAGTCAGGAAGTTCTTCCTAATGTTCAGGTGGAATCTCCTCTCTTGTAGTTTGAAGCCATTGTTCCGCGTCCTAGTCTCCAAGGAAGCAGAAAACAAGCTTGATCCCTCCTCCCTGTGGCTTCCTCTTACATATTTATACATGGCTCTCATATCTCCTCTCAGCCTTCTCTTCTTCAGGCTAAACATGCCCAGTTCCCTAAGCCGCTCCTCATAGGGCTTGTTCTCCAGACCCTTGATCTGGCAAAAGCGGGAGGCGGGCGAGAGGGCTTGGCGCGAAGCTAGGCCTCGCGACGAGATCCCCTCGCCCGCCTCTTGCCCTCGCCGAATGGTTGAGAACTGCTGTTTTAGATCATAACCTTTTGGAAAACCAGAATTTCCAAAGCCTTTTGGAAGTGTGATCTTTTGGAGATTAATTGGCATTGACACCATTTGGAATTTATTTCTTTTTGTAAAGTATTATCTTCCTGAGAAGAGACAAAAACTTGTTTGACTATATTTTGTCTTTAGTGGTAAATATCCACTAGTATTCATGCAAGGCAAATTAGGTTTCTCAGCTGTTAGACTGATAAAATTAGCAATCTCTCTGAACTGTCAGGAACAAAGATTATGCCAATGCACAAAATACATATAGCAAATCTTCAGCAGTGTTATTTCAGTTGCCCAAAAACATCTACTCTCCCTTAAAACATCTTGATTTAAATCATGCTTTCAAGAGACAAAATTAAAGAAGACTTGGTTAAAAGTAACGTATCTGGTTTACTCATAACCTTCATGTATTCAGCATCTAGGTGCATAACTTGTCAATCCAGTTACAGATAGGATTTGAAGTAGTTTCTCTGTGCAGATAACACAGGGCATCTTTCTTATGATCTTAATAGTCCAAAGGTTAAAGCATCTCGGTGTTCTGATGGTGTCTGAAGTTTAAAAATGGAGTCTGAGATCTGAATAGTCCCAGATATAATCACATGGTCTATAGTTCCTTCCACAGCATAGAATTCAGGAAAACTGCATAGCAGTACACATATACAATACAGTAAGCTATCTTCATAGAATCATAGAATCAAAGAGTTGGAAGAGACCTCAAGGGCCATCCAGTCCAACCCCCTGCCAAGAAGCAGGAATATTGCATTCAAATCACCCCTGACAGATGGCCATCCAGCCTCTGCTTAAAAGCTTCCAAAGAAGGAGCCTCCACCACACTCCGGGGCAGAGAGTTCCACTGCTGAACGGCTCTCACAGTCAGGAAGTTCTTCCTCGTGTTCAGATGGAATCTCCTCTCTTGTAGTTTGAAGCCATTGTTCCATTGTGTCCTAGTCTCCAAGGAAGCAGAAAACAAGCTTGCTCCCTCCTCCCTGTGGCTTCCTCTTACATATTTATACATGGCTATCATATCTCCTCTCAGCCTTCTCTTCTTCAGGCTAAACATGCCCAGCTCCTTAAGCCGCTCCTCATAGGGCTTGTTCTCCAGACCCTTGATCATTTTAGTCGCTCTCCTCTGGACACATTCCAGCTTGTCAATATCTCTCTTGAATTGTGGTGCCCAGAATTGGACACAATATTCCAGGTGTGGTCTAACCAAAGCAGAATAGAGCATGGGGAGCATGACTTCCTTAGATCTAGACACTATGCTCCTATTGATGCAGGCCAAAATCCCATTGTCATGGCAGAAGACTTAGAAATTCACAGAAAGGTGTTCTCTCAGGTTAAAATAACAACAATAATTTGTCTGTTTGCAATTTTTCACTGTCATGGGGAGGGCTATATTCCACTCCTACATATATAAATGTTTTTGGTATAAGATCTTGGGTAGGTTGGGACCACCATTTCCCCTTCTGGTCTTAAAGCCCTGTCTTCCCACTGTTTTCCCTCCAGGTACAAAGCTCAGGAGTATTACGACCGGCTCCCTGAGCTCAAGCAAGTGATGGACCAGATCAAGAGCGGCTTCTTTTCACCCAAAGACCCCGACATGTTCAGAGACATCGTCAACATGCTGTTCCAACATGACCGGTCAGTGCAGAGAGATCAAATCTTTTTTTTCCCCCTTACAAGATAGCAGGTTAAGTATCTCTTATCCAGAATACTTCGGACCAGAAGCGTATTTTGGATTATTTGGGGTGTTCAAATACTTGGATATACATAATGAGAGATCTTGTACATGGGAACCAAGTCTAAACAATAAGTTCATATTTCATATGAACTTATGACTTGGTGTTTTATATGGTTTTATTCTGTTTGATTGATTGATATGTGTTTTAATTGCTTATATATTTAGATTGTTTATATTTTGATGAGATGTATTTTATTGTTTACCTTTGCGGCAGTTAATTTTTGGGCTTAAGTCCCCTTTGGGGCCAAGAAAGACGGGGTAGAAATTTATTTATTGAGGTTCTGGGTTTTAGCCTGCCACTTTTGGACTCTCGCTTGCTGAGGTGTTCCAGCGAGTGTCTCTGTAGATCTTAGAAAATTATGTCTGGATTTAAGTCGTTGACGTGCTGGCTGATACCCAAACAGGGGATGAGCTGGAGATGTCTCTGCCTTGGTCCTTTCACTATTGGCTGCTACTTCCCGGCGGATGTCAGGTGGTGCAATACCGGCTAAGCAGTGTAATTTCTCCAGTGGTGTAGGGCGCAGACACCCCGTGATAATGCGGCATGTCTCATTAAGAGCCACACCCACTGTTTTAGCGTGGTGAGATGTGTTCCACACTGGGCATGCGTACTCAGCAGCAGAGTAGCATAGCGCAAGGGCAGATGTCTTCACTGTATCTGGTTATGATCCCCAGGTTGTGCCAGTCAGCTTTCGTATGATATTGTTTCTAGCACCCACTTTTTGTTTGATGTTCAGGCAGTGCTTCTTGTAGGTCAGAGAATGGTCCAAAGTGACTTCCCAGGTCATCCTCAGAGCTCGGGATGCTTGTCTGTTCTTAAGGTGAAAGGCACATGTCTGTGTTTTAGATGGATTAGGGATCAGTTGGTTTTCCCTGTAATAAACAGTAAGAGCACCTAGAGCTTCGGAGAGCTTCTGTTCAACCATCTCAAAGCTCCCTGCTTGAGCGGTAATGGCACGATCATCAGCATAGATGAAACTCTCTGTCCCTTCTGGCAGTGGCTGGTCATTTGTGTAGATGTTGAAATGAGGGGTAGAAATGAGGTAAACAATAATAAATAATAAATAGTAAACAACAATAATAGGGTTGTTGTAGGTTTTTTCGGGCTATATGGCCATGTTCTACAGGCATTTCTCCTGATGTTTCGCTTGCATCTATGGCAAGCATCCTCAGAGGTAGTGAGGTAGTCACCTCACTTCCTCTGAGGATGCTTGCCATAGATGCAGGCAAAACGTCAGGAGAAAATGCCTCTAGAACACGACTATATAGCCCGAAAAAACCTACAACAACCCAATGATTCCGGCCATGAAAGCCTTCGACAATATATTGAACAATAATAATAGGTAATAATAATAATAATAATAATAATAATAATAATAATAATAATAATCAAAGCCAGAATTGAAAAGTCGACGACACATCCTAAGTATAACTCTGCAAGGAAGCAGATGAAACAATAGATCACATCCTTAGCTGCTGCAAGAAGATTGGACAGACTACAAGCAGAGGCACAACACCTTTGCTCAGGTGATCCATTGGAACTTGTGACACAAACACCATCTGCCTGCGACAAAGAACTGGTGGGATCACAAGCCAGAAAAAGTTACAGTAAATGAACACATCAAGCTACTCTAGGACTTCCGAATTCAGACAGACAAAGTTTTGGAGCACAAGACTCCTGACCTCACGATTGTGTTAAAAAACAGAGTGTGGATTGTCGATGTTGCAATCCCAGGTGACAGCAGGATTGAAGAGAAACAACTGGAAAAGCTGGCACGAAATGAGGATTTAAAGATCAAATTGCACAGACTGTGGCACAAGTCAGTCAAGGTGGTCCCAGTAGTGATTGGCACACTGGGTGCAGTGCCTGGCCCTTGAGCGCTCCAGCTGGAGGTCAGCCGTGACCAGCAGTGCTGCAGAATTTGAAAAGGCACGAATGGAGGGTGAAAGAGAGAAACATGCCAAGAAGAAGGCGCGTCAAGCCTACCGAGACCAAGACCGCCTTCCACTTGGAAACCGATGTCCTCACTGCGGGAGAAGATGCAGATCAAGAATAGGGCTCCACAGTCCCCTACGGACCCACCAGAACACTGATCCTGGAAGACTATCCTACTCGGCCAACGAGGGAACGCCTAAGTAAGTAAAGTAAGTAAGTCCCTGATTTTGAACTTTTACAGAGTCCTGGGGGGTGGGTGTCACCTCCGATCTCAGGATTACTTCATAGTTCCATCAGACGATGAATTGCCTCGTGGTTACATCAGCCACTAAGGCTTGCCTAGTCATCCTGACTTTGGAATGACTCATGAATATACTTGACTTACACACAAATTCTCTCTTTCTTTGGACAGGTTCAAGGTCTTTGCAGACTACGAAGCCTACGTCAGATGTCAAGACAAAGTCAGTCAGCTCTACATGGTAAGCAAGGTCTGGGAGGTGGCATCTTTGTGGCCAGACTTTGGATGGGCAACCCAAGCATTCTCAATTGGCCAAGCCAAGCATTTCCAGTGGTCAACTACAATGCCATTTCACTCTGGGCCACCATAGTTCAAGACAGATATTGACAAGCTGGAAAGGGGTAACAAAGGATGCATCTGCATTGTAGAATAAATGCAATTTGACGACACTTTGATTGTCGTGATTGCCATGACTGCCATCTTTACATAATTGAAAATATGTTATTTAGGAAATGGAGTGAGCTTGTTTTGCTTTTTCCAGAGATTAAAATAGTGGAAGCATGTGTTCGAATTGCAAGAAGAGATTTGATGTAAACATTTAGAACAGGCATGGGCAAACTTTGGCCTTCCCTCCATGTGTTTTGGACTTCAACTCCCACAATTCCTAACAGCTGGTACAGTTAGTTGTGGGAGTTGAAGTCCAAAACATATGGAAGGAGGGCCCAAGTTGACCCATGCCCTTGTTCTCTTTGAACCGGGCACTTAAGTCAATCAAGGGATCATCTGCATACCCATGTTGTGGGAGTTGAAGTCCAAAACACCTGGAGGGATGGCCCCAAGTTGGTCCAGGCCCTTGTTCTCTTGGAACCGGACACTTAAGTCAATCAAGGGATCATCTGCATAGCCATGTTGTGGGAGCTGAAGTCCAAAACATATGGAGGGAGGGCCCAAGTTGACCCATGCCCTTGTTCTCTTGGAACCGGACACTTAAGTCAATCAAGGGATCATCTGCATAGCCATGTTGTGGGAGTTGAAGTCCAAAACACCTGAAGGGAGGGCCTGAGTTAACCCATGCCCTTGTTCTCTTGGAACCAGACACTTAAGTCAATCAAGGGATCATCTGCATACCCATGTTGTGGGAGTTGAAGTCCAAAACATATGGAGGGAGGGCCCAAGTTGACCCATGCCCTTGTTCTCTTGGAACCGGACACTTAAGTCAATCAAGGGATCATCTGCATATCCATGTTGTGGGAGTTGAAGTCCAAAACACCTGGAGGGATGGCCCAAGTTGACCCATGCCCTTGTTCTCTTGGAACCGGGCACTTAAGTCAATCAAGGGATCATCTGCATAGCCATGTTGTGGGAGTTGAAGTCCAAAACACCTGGAGGGATGGCCCAAGTTGACCCATGCCCTTGTTCTCTTGGAACCGGGCACTTAAGTCAATCAAGGGATCATCTGCATAGCCATGTTGTGGGAGTTGAAGTCCAAAACATATGGAGGGAGGGCCCAAGTTGACCCATGCCCTTGTTCTCTTGGAACCGGGCACTTAAGTCAATCAAGGGATCATCTGCATAGCCATGTTGTGGGAGTTAAGTCCAAATCACCTGGGGGGGGGGGGGGGGGCAAGTTGGTCCATGTCCTTGTTCTCTTGGAACCGGGCACTTAAGTCAATCAAGGGATCATCTGCATACCCACGTTGTGGGAGTTGAAGTCCAAAACATATGGAGGGATGGCCCAAGTTGACCCATGCCCTTGTTCTCTTGGAACCGGGCACTTAAGTCAATCAAGGGATCATCTGCATACCCACGTTGTGGGAGTTGAAGTCCAAAACATATGGAGGGATGGCCCAAGTTGACCCATGCCCTTGTTCTCTTGGAACCGGGCACTTAAGTCAATCAAGGGATCATCTGCATACCCATGTTGTGGGAGTTGAAGTCCAAAACACCTGGAGGGATGGCCCAAGTTGACCCATGCCCTTGTTCTCTTGGAACAGGGCACTTAAGTCAATCAAGGGATCATCTGCATAGCCATGTTGTGGGAGTTGAAGTCCAAAACACCTGGAGGGATGGCCCAAGTTGACCCATGCCCTTGTTCTCTTGGAACCGGGCACTTAAATCAATCAAGGGATCATCTGCATAGCCATGTTGTGGGAGTTGAAGTCCAAAACACCTGGAGGGATGGCCCAAGTTGACCCATGCCCTTGTTCTCTTGGAACCGGGCACTTAAGTCAATCAAGGGATCATCTGTATAGCCAGGTTGTGGGAGTTGAAGTCCAAAACACCTGGAGGGATGGCCCACGTTGACCCATGCCCTTGTTCTCTTGGAACCGGGCACTTAAGTCAATCAAGGGATCATCTGCATACCCATGTTGTGGGAGTTGAAGTCCAAAACATATGGAGGGATGGCCCAAGTTGACCCATGCCCTTGTTCTCTTGGAACCGGGCACTTAAGTCAATCAAGGGATCATCTGCATACCCATGTTGTGGGAGTTGAAGTCCAAAACACCTGGAGGGATGGCCCAAGTTGACCCATGCCCTTGTTCTCTTGGAACCGGGCACTTAAATCAATCAAGGGATCATCTGTATAGCCATGTTGTGGGAGTTGAAGTCCAAAACACCTGGAGGGATGGCCCACGTTGACCCATGCCCTTGTTCTCTTGGAACCGGGCACTTAAGTCAATCAAGGGATCATCTGCATACCCATGTTGTGGAGTTGAAGTCCAAAACACCTGGAGGGATGGCCCAAGTTGACCCATGCCCTTGTTCTCTTGGAACCGGGCACTTAAGTCAATCAAGGGATCATCTGCATAGCCATGTTGTGGGAGTTGAAGTCCAAAACATATGGAGGGATGGCCCAAGTTGACCCATGCCCTTGTTCTCTTGGAACCGGGCACTTAAGTCAATCAAGGGATCATGTGCATAGCCATGTTGTGGGAGTTGAAGTCCAAAACATATGGAGGGATGGCCCAAGTTGACCCATGCCCTTGTTCTCTTGGAACCGGGCACTTAAGTCAATCAAGGGATCATCTGCATACCCATGTTGTGGGAGTTGAAGTCCAAAACACCTGGAGGGATGGCCCAAGTTGACCCATGCCCTTGTTCTCTTGGAACAGGGCACTTAAGTCAATCAAGGGATCATCTGCATAGCCATGTTGTGGGAGTTGAAGTCCAAAACACCTGGAGGGATGGCCCAAGTTGACCCATGCCCTTGTTCTCTTGGAACCGGGCACTTAAATCAATCAAGGGATCATCTGCATAGCCATGTTGTGGGAGTTGAAGTCCAAAACACCTGGAGGGATGGCCCAAGTTGACCCATGCCCTTGTTCTCTTGGAACCGGGCACTTAAGTCAATCAAGGGATCATCTGCATACCCATGTTTGGGAGTTAAAGTCCAAAACATATGGAGGGATGGCCCAAGTTGACCCATGCCCTTGTTCTCTTGGAACCGGACACTTAAGTCAATCAAGGGATCATCTGCATACCCACGTTGTGGGAGCTGAAGTCCAAAACACCTAGAGGGAGGGCCCAATTTGGTCCATACCCTTGTTCTCTTGGAACTGGACACTTAAGTCAATCAAGGGATCATCTGCATACCCATGTTGTGGGAGTTGAAGTCCAAAACACCTGGAGGGAGGGCCCAATTTGGTCCATACCCTTGTTCTCTTGGAACCGGGCACTTAAGTCAATCAAGGGATCATCTGCCTACCCATGTTGTGGGAGTTGAAGTCCAAAACACCTGGAGGGAGGGCTCAAGTTGGCCCATGCCCTTGTTCCCTTGGAACCGGACACTTAAGTCAATCAAGGGATCATCTGCATACCCATGTTGTGGGAGCTGTAGTCCAAAACATATGGAGGGAGGGCCCAAGTTGACCCATGCCTGGTATATAGAAATCAGACATTTCTCCTGATGTGGGTCGGATTTCTAAGAGGTGGTTTCCTTTGCAGAACTCCAAGGAGTGGACCAAGATGGTGATCCGGAACATTGCTTCCTCGGGGAAGTTCTCCAGCGATAGGACCATCAAGGAGTACGCGCGGGACATCTGGGGCGTGGAGCCCTCCGACCTGCGGATCCCGCCTCCCAATGTGCCCCGGGACGTGGCCGACGAGATGCTGGCCAACGACGCCACGGGGAAGCTGCACATGTGAATCCGGAGAGGGATGGGAAGCACATCCCCATCGTCGCCTAGTGAATAACAGTAGTAGATGCTACCTGTTGTTTCTTTACATTGCGTGTAATGGGAGGGGCTTTGGGCGAAATGCAGAAATGCAGACTGGGCGGCAAGTGCATGCTTTGCAGATTTTAAATTTAGTTTCGGTGCGGCACAAGAGTTTTTCCCATTTGGAGTCTCTGTGCATTCTTTGCAAAACCAGTTTCCATGATCCTAGAGAGGAAGAGACGGGTGTGGGGAAGTCAAACATTTGCTGTCTTTGAAGCCAGAGATAAGAGCAGGGCAAAAGTTATTGTGTCTGTCATTAATCCGTTGAGAGTTTAGATTAACAGCCAGCTCCACCTTGCCTGTATCTTTCCAAATAGCCTGACCGATGTGCTTTAAACAATATACCCTGCGGTATATCACAGGTGCGGTCTACCTATCAGGTGCTACGACGTTTCTTCGGGAAATTGCCATTTGTGTGCTCAGCAGCTCCCGGCTTGGTCCACGTGTAGTGGCATCTGTGCAAAGCATCCCAATTTTTGGCAGAGCCCCAAAACATCTCTCTGTGTTGTTACCGCCCCATTCATCGCACACCGTCTAGTTGCTTCCAATGTAGGATCGTACATTCCTGGAAAAAAAAATCTGCATGACAAAAATAAAACGAAACCCACATTTGTTGTCGTAGTTTCTTTTATTTAGAATAATAATTATTATTATAATATCAGTGGCAGTTCTGGAATGGAAAGTCTTCTTGCTGGTGTGCGAGGATGTGATGCGTGGTCTCAAAGTTGTGAGCGGATTTGGCAAAGAGGGTGTCACTTAACGCTCTTGAGGAAGTTTCTGTTAGGGCAGAAAAAGCAAATTGGTTTAGTCAGAGACGCTGTTACACAATGTCCCCAGTTGTTTGGCTCACTTTTACCACTTCATCACATTTATTTATTTATGTATTTACTAGCTGTGCCCTGCCACGCGTTGCTGTGGCCTTTAGTAAGAGTTTTGAAGTCTCTGCCTGGCCTCTCTTCCTTCCTTCACTCGCCCTCTTTCCCTCTTTCTCTCTCTCTTTCCCTCTTTCTCTCTCTCACACTCCTTCATTTCCCCTCTTTCTCTCTCTTTCCCTCTTTCTCTCTCTCACACTCCTTCCTTTCCCCTCTTTCTCTCTCTCTTTCCCTCTTTCTCTCTCTCACACTCCTTCATTTCCCCTCTTTCTCTCTCTCTTTCCCTCTTTCTCTCTCTTTCCCTCTTTCTCTCTCTCACACTCCTTCATTTCCCCTCTTTCTCTCTCTTTCCCTCTTTCTCTCTCTCACACTCCTTCCTTTCCCCTCTTTCTCTCTCTCTTTCCCTCTTTCTCTCTCTCACACTCCTTCATTTCCCCTCTTTCTCTCTCTCTTTCCCTCTTTCTCTCTCTCACACTCCTTCCTTTCCCCTCTTTCTCTCTCTTTCTCTCTCTGGCATCCCTCCTTCCTCCCCCTTCTTTATGCTTGTGTGTAAACTTGAGTATCTTCTGTTGGTCATGGGGGTTCAGTGTGGCATGTTTGCCCCAATTCTGTCGTTGGTGGGGTTCAGGATGCTCTTTGAGTCTTGGTGAACTCTGAATCCCAGTGACTACAACTCCCAAATGTCAAGGTCTATTTCCCTCAAGCTCCATCTGTGTGGATATTTGGGCGTATTGAATGCTTTGGTCCGGATCCATCATTGTGTCTTCAAAGTTGCCCCCTCCCTTCTCCCCACCCCTTTGCGCCAGTGCTCATGCTCAGTTGTTTTGCCGTTTTTTCTGTGTGTGGTTGTGTTGTTTTGATTTCTGACTGGATTAGTTTGTACCTAGTGGGTTGTCCTTGGGGCATGGCAATTTTGGTGGAGTTTTGTGTAGGGGTTTTAGAGTTTTGCTTCCCCGTTGGATGCCAGTAGGAAGTTTATAGATATAGATTATTTACAACACATTCTACCCCGCCCTTCTCAACTCAGAGCAGCTAACACTGGCAACAATTCGATGCCGCACTGGACAAATGGACACTAATTTTGGACACAAGACACCTATCAAGCCAACAAGTGACCATCACTCATAAAAACACTGAAAAACACCGCAGAAGGGACTTAAAAAGCCAAAAAAACTCCCAAAAAACATTACAACGTATGCGCAAAACCACATATACACATATATACACACACAAAACACATATACGCAGACTGGGCCACAGCAACGTGTGGCAGGGAGTGGCTAGTAATAATATAAAACCATAAAATACACAATTGATTAAAAACAATAACATTAGTTATACAATCATATGATTCCACCAAAGCCAGCCAGGAAATAAACGTGAATTTAATATGGTGTGTGGGAATGAATGGAAGAATGTATGGATGGAGTTAATAATTTTGGAAACACCAATAAAGGACCAAGGCCTGCAATGACTAACTACCTGGTTGCTGGACTGTAATTAAAAGTTGCTAATAAGAACTGAAAAGTAAACTCTGATAAGAACTGTGATAATGGTTCTTTCAAGTTAAGGAAATGTCTATAACATGTGTTATGTTAAAAAGGAAGTCAACACAAGCCTTGTGTTTGTCACCATCAATCAAGAAGAGTCAACATCTGGCCAGGAAACTGAGATGGAGTCAGGATGGAAGACGTCTATCATTCATTTACAACCTTGGGACGACATCAGCAGAATATTCCTATAAAAGATTCAGTTTAATAATGCTCAAAGTGTGGCAGACCTGAGGAGTCTGGTCCACCTGCCTCTGCTCCATGGGAAGGAGAGAGATGGTGTATTCGGAGAGTGTCATATATGCAATGGGAAAGCACGATTCTGGTCACTTTGGGGCTTCTTTCTCAAGGGAAGAGGAAAAATTGCGCTTTTGGGAGTCCCAGGATTCTATAGTGTCACAAAAATTTAATGTGCAGATTTTATAAATGTGGATTTAATATGATGTGTGGGAATGAATGGAAGGATGTATGAGGCTAATAATTTTGGAAACACCATTAAAATACCCAGGCCTGCAATGACTAACCACCTGCTTGCTGGACTGTAATTAAAAGTTGCTAATAAGAGCTGAAAAGTAAACTCTGATTGGGACAGTGATAACAGAAATGTTCATGCCCAGCACTTTTTGATTTTAAATTTGAATTATTACATTTGGCCCGGCCATAGTTTTTTAAATGCTGTATGTTGTGATATGTTATTGTTATTGCTTATTGTGTATTTTCTGTTTTGAGTTTATTTTAACTGTTTTGTATTGATTATTGTTATTGCTTTTATTGTATGTGTTGTGGGCTTGGCCTCATGTAAGCCGCACCGAGTCCCTTGGGGAAATGGTAGCGGGGTACAAATAATGTATTATTATTATTATTATTATTATTATTATTATTATGTTTACAATGTTAAGAAAGAAGTCAACATAAGATCAACACCAATCAAGAAGATCAACATCTGGCCAGGAAACTGAGATAGAGCCAGGATGGAAGACGTCTATCATTCATTTACAACCTTGGGACGACATCAGCAGAATATTCCTATAAAAGATTCAGTCTAATAATGCTCAAAGTGTGGCAGACCTGAGGAGTCTGGTTCACCCGCCTCTCTGCTCCATGGGAAGGACAGAGATGGTATATTCGGAGAGTGTCAGATAAGCTATGGGAAAGCATGATTCTGGTCACTTTGGGGCTTCTTTCTCAACGAAAGAGGAAGAAGTGCGCTTTTGGAGTCTTGGATTTTGTGCAGGGAGTCAGGTTCTGCTCTACAGAAAACAGAGATCTGATCCTTGGCATTGTGCTTAGGAAAAGGATGCATTTTGGCATTATGGAGTTACTAGCTGTCCCCTGCCATGCGTTGCTGTGGCCCAGTCTGTGGCCCAGTCTGATTACTTTATGGAAAATAAAGTAATCAGAAAGTGTCATTGTTTTTCTTCAGGGGTCCCTTTCAAATCTATGATACTATATTTGTGTGTGTGAATCGTATCTATCTATATCTATGGCTGGATGGCTCTTTGTCAGGAGGGCTTTGATTACGTTTTCTTGCCCTGGTGAAGGGAGTTGGATTGGATGGCCTTAAGTATGGGGTTTCTGTGTGGGAAGTTTGCCCCAGTTCTGTTGTTGGTGGGGTTCAGAACATGCTTTGATTGTAGGTGAACTATAAATCCCAGTAACTACAACTCCCAAATGTCAAGGTCTATTTTCCCCAAACTCCATCTGTGTTTATGTCTGGGCATATGGAATATCCGTGCCAAGTTTGGTCCAGATCCATCATTGTTTGAGTCCATGGTAGTCTCTGGATGTAGGTGAACTACAACTCCCAAACTCAAGGTCAATGCTTACCAAACCCTTCTAGTGTTTTCTATTAGTCATGGGAGTCCTGTATTCCCCGGATGGTTCAATTATATCATGCTATTTGATTGTAGGTGAACTATACATCCCAGCAACTACAACTATCTATCTATCTATCTATCTATCTATCTATCTATCTATCTATCTATCTATCTAATCTATATCTCTATATCTATATCTATATCTATATCTATATCTATATCTATGGCTGGATGGCTCTTTGTCAGGAGGACTTTAATTATGTTTTCTTCCCCTGGTGAAATGAGTTGGATTGGATGGCCTTAAGTATTTTCTGTTGGTCATGGGGGTTCTGGGTGGGACGTTTGCCCTGATTCTGTCGTTGGTGGGGTTCAGAATGCCCTTCGATTGTAGGTGAACTGTGAATCCCAGTGACTACAACTCCCAAATGTCAAGGTCTATTTTCCCCAAACCCCATCTGTGTTCATATTAGGGCGTATTGAGTGCGTGTGCCAAATTTGGTTTGTTTGAGTCCACAGTGCTCTCTGGATGTAGGTGAACTATAACTCCCAAACTCAAGGTCAATGCCCACCAGACCCTTCCAATATTTTCTGTTGGTCATGGAAGTTCTGTGTGCCAAGTTCGGTTCAATTCCACCTTTGGTGGAGTTCAGAATGTTCTATGGTTAGAGGTGAACTATAAATCCCAGCAACTACAACTCCCAAATGTCAAGATTAACAGGTGCTTCTCCAAAGAGGGAGAAAAGGATATGATACATTTTGGATGCATGAGGATCAATGTCATTCTTCGTGTCAAAGTTCTGTCAAAGTTCAGACCTACCCTCTCACACTGGAAATTGCAATAAAAAGAATTGATGCTTTAAAGTGATTGAAAAGTCATTTCTGACAATTTGGTGTCAGAAGTGGGATATTCTTTTCCAATGTGGGAAAGTTATTCTAGACATACTTACTTGAGAATAGATGCAAGTTCAGGGTTGGCGGCAATGTAGTCGTGGCCCAAGCCCATGGAGGCAGGGAAGGGAATAAACTGGACGTGGTCTTTCTTCTCGGAGGCGTTGTGAGCAATTTCAAAGACCTACGAGTGTAGAAAACATGATTGTTTTGAATGTCAGACTTCTAACACCCAAGCAGACTCTAGATCAGGCATAGTCCAACTTTGGACCTCCAGGTGTTTTGGACTCCAACTCCCACAATTCCTAATAGCTTCAGGCCCTGAGGTGTGAGGATTTGAAAAAGGCTGCTGCCTCTGGCTTGTTGCTGAGACCAACGGTTCTAACTGCTATTTCTCACAATTCCTAACAGCTTCAGGCCCTGAGGTGTGAGGATTTGAAAAAGGACACCATGATATGGTGGGTTAACTCGAGAGACATATGTCAGCAGCTGATTGACTGAGCATGGTTCTAACTGCCATTTCTCACAATTCCTAACAGCTTCAGGCCCTGAGGTGTGAGGATTTGAAAAAGGACAACGGTTCTAACTGCCATTTCTCACTATTCCTAACAGCTTCAGGCCCTGAGGTGTGAGGATTTGAAAAAGGACACCATGATATGGTGGGTTAACTTGAGAGACATGTGCCAGCAGCTGATTGACTGAGCGTGCCAGGGGCCAGCATTCTGATTGGCTGTTGCCTCTGGCTTGCTGCTGAGACCAACGGTTCTAACTGCCATTTCTCACTATTCCTAACAGCTTCAGGCCCTGAGGTGTGAGGATTTGAAAAAGGACACCATGATATGGTGGGTTAACTCGAGAGACATGTGCCAGCAGCTGATTGACTGAGCGTGCCAGGGGCCAGGATTCTGATTGGCTGCTGCCTCTGGCTTGCTGCTGAGACCAACGATTCTAACTGCCATTTCTCACAATTCCTAACAGCTTCAGGCCCTGAGGTGTGAGGATTTGAAAAAGGACAACATGATATGGTGGGTTAACTCGAGAGACATATGTCAGCAGCTGATTGACTGAGCATGGTTCTAACTGCCATTTCTCACAATTCCTAACAGCTTCAGGCCCTGAGGTGTGAGGATTTGAAAAAGGACAACGGTTCTAACTGCCATTTCTTACTATTCCTAACAGCTTCAGGCCCTGAGGTGTGAGGATTTGAAAAAGGACACCATGATATGGTGGGTTAACTTGAGAGACATGTGCCAGCAGCTGATTGACTGAGCGTGCCAGGGGCCAGCATTCTGATTGGCTGCTGCCTCTGGCTTGCTGCTGAGACCAACGGTTCTAACTGCCATTTCTCACTATTCCTAACAGCTTCAGGCCCTGAGGTGTGAGGATTTGAAAAAGGACACCATGATATGGTGGGTTAACTTGAGAGACATGTGCCAGCAGCTGATTGACTGAGCGTGCCAGGGGCCAGCATTCTAATTGGCTGCTGCCTCTGGCTTGCTGCTGAGACCAACGGTTCTAACTGCCATTTCTCACTATTCCTAACAGCTTCAGGCCCTGAGGTGTGAGGATTTGAAAAAGGACACCATGATATGGTGGGTTAACTTGAGAGACATGTGCCAGCAGCTGATTGACTGAGCGTGCCAGGGGCCAACATTCTGATTGGCTGCTGCCTCTGGCTTGCTGCTGAGACCAACGGTTCTAACTGCCATTTCTCACTATTCCTAACAGCTTCAGGCCCTGAGGTGTGAGGATATGAAAAAGGACACCATGATATGGTGGGTTAACTTGAGAGACATGTGCCAGCAGCTGATTGACTGAGCGTGCCAGGGGCCAGCATTCTGATTGGCTGCTGCCTCTGGCTTGCTGCTGTGACCAACGGTTCTAACTGCCATTTCTCACTATTCCTAACAGCTTCAGGCCCTGAGGTGTGAGGATTTGAAAAAGGACACCATGATATGGTGGGTTAACTTGAGAGACATGTGCCAGCAGCTGATTGACTGAGCGTGCCAGGGGCCAGCATTCTGATTGGCTGCTGCCTCTGGCTTGCTGCTGAGACCAACGGTTCTAACTGCCATTTCTCACTATTCCTAACAGCTTCAGGCCCTGAGGTGTGAGGATTTGAAAAAGGACACCATGATATGGTGGGTTAACTTGAGAGACATGTGCCAGCAGCTGATTGACTGAGCGTGCCAGGGGCCAGCATTCTGATTGGCTGCTGCCTCTGGCTTGCTGCTGAGACCAACGGTTCTAACTGCCATTTCTCACTATTCCTAACAGCTTCAGGCCCTGAGGTATGAGGATATGAAAAAGGACACCATGATATGGTGGGTTAACTTGAGAGACATGTGCCAGCAGCTGATTGACTGAGCGTGCCAGGGGCCAGCATTCTGATTGGCTGCTGCCTCTGGCTTGCTGCTGTGACCAACGGTTCTAACTGCCATTTCTCACTATTCCTAACAGCTTCAGGCCCTGAGGTGTGAGGATTTGAAAAAGGACACCATGATATGGTGGGTTAACTTGAGAGACATGTGCCAGCAGCTGATTGACTGAGCGTGCCAGGGGCCAGGATTCTGATTAGCTGCTGCCTCTGGCTTGCTGCTGAGACCAACGGTTCTAACTGCCATTTCTCACTTTTCAACAGTGAAGAAGAGATTGCTGGCTGCCAACTATCTTAAACACTGATCATTTTAAGGCAGGAGGCTTATTTTAAAGACTATTTAAAAGGAATATTCTATTCTTTCTGAATTCAGAGAGACTGATGTGTGTGTGTGTGTGTGTGTGTGTGTGTATTCCTACCCTGTTGGAACTTTTGAACTAATGTAAAGATACTGTTCCCTGTTACACGAGCCTGAGTGACATTTTATTATACTGCGGGGTATATCTTGGGCTTAAATACTGTGGTAAAGCTTCTGCTTATTCACATTTACCATCCAGCACATGAGGAATTGTGAGAGTTGGAGTCCAAAAAACACTTAGGAGGGCCTAAGTTTACCCATGCCTGATCTATACTGTAGTGTTCATGCAGTTTGGCAGCACTTGAACTGCTATGGCTTCAGATTATGGAATTCTGGGAGCTACAGTTCTACAAGGGCTTTAGCCTCCTCTGCCACCCAAAAAAAGAGTTCTGGTGCCTTACCAAACTACAAATCCCAGAGTCATAAGAAGGAATGGCAGCATGCTTCAGGAAACAACACAAAGTGAAATGTATGGTGAGCAGGTGGTGACAACCAACCAGCCATATATTTTCACTTGTGAAAATTTGAAAACGCCATTTGAAAACAAACCGAAATACCTCTAGAGATTACCTTTTTCCCCAACTGCACAGGTATGACTTTATCATCTTCCGAGTGCAAGATCAAGAGAGGACTGGACAAGATTTTGACACTGGAGGGAGATTAAAAAAAAAGGAAATGGGGACTATTTTGGGTTTGTTCAAAGTCATCTCCGACATACAATGTGATTCTATCTACTGTCTTCTATATAAATAAAAATGTAATGTTATTTCGTGGGATTAACATAACTCAAAAACCACTGCACGGATTGACACGAAATTTGGACACAAAACACCTATCAGGCCAACGAGTGACCATCACTCATAAAAACACTGAAAAGCACAGCAGAAGAGACTTAAAAAGCCAAAAACAAAACAAAAAATACAACACATGTGCAAACCACATATACACACAAACACACATATATACACTTATACACAAATACACACACACATATATACGCATTAGGCATGTACAATCCATGGTTCTAAATCAGTGGTTTTCAACCTTCCTAATGCCGCGATCCCTTAGTACCATTCCTCATGTTGTGGTGACCTCCAAACATAACGTTATTTTCGTTGCTACATCATAATTTTAATTTCGCTCCTGTTATAAATCATAATCTAAATATCTGATAGGCAGGATGTATTTTCATTCACTGGACCAAATTTGGCACAAATACCTGATACACCCAAATTTGAATACTGGGGGGGTTGGGTGGATTGATTTTGTTATTTGAGAATGTTGGGGTTGCTGGGATTTATAGTTCCCCTAAAATCAAAGAGCCTTCTGATCTCCACCAATGAGGGAATTGAATCAAACTTGGCACACAGAATTACCACGACCAAGAGAAAATACTGGGAGGGTCTGGTGAACAGTGACCTTGCGTTTTTGGAGTTGTAGTTCACCTACATCCAGAGAGCACCGTGGACGCAAACAATGATGTATCTAGGTCGAACTCGGCACAAATACTCAATATGCCAAAATATGAACATTGGTAGAGTTTGGAGAAAATAGACCTTGCCATTTGGGAGTTGTAGTTGTTGGGATTTATAGTTCACCCACAATTAAATAGCATTCTGAACCCCACCAACAATAGAATTGGACCAAACTTCCCACACAGAACCCCCATGACCAACAGAATATACTATCTCAGTTCTTGTGGGTTTTTTCGGGCTATATGGCCATGTTCTAGAGGCATTTCTCCTGACGTTTCGCCTGCATCTATGGCAAGCATCCTCAGAGGTAGAGGTCTCTTGGAATTAGAATTAGAATTCCAACAGACCTCTACCTCTGAGGATGCTTGCCATAGATGCAGGCGAAACGTCAGGAGAAATGCCTCTAGAACATGGCCATATAGCCCGAAAAAACCCACAAGAACTGAGTGATTCCGGCCATGAAAGCCTTCGACAATACATAGAATATACTATGTTTTCTGATGGTCTTTGGCGACTCCTCTGACACCCCCTCGTGACCCCCAGAGGGGTCCCGACCCCCAGGTTGAGAAACACTGTTCTAAATGGTTCTAAAGTACTTACAAAACTAAAGTTCTGGTGGTGAAAACTAGGGGGCGCTGGTGCTTTGCTTCTACAGTCTTGCTAAAGTTCTGGTGGTGAAAATTTCAGAACTCTAACACAACTTTCAAAATTTCATTATTATTTCGTTATTGATGATTTTTATGACAGAACCTATTAGGAACTGCCATTTATAACGAAATTTCGAAAGTTCTGAAAGTTCTGTGAGTTCTGAGGGGAAGCTTGCACACAATACAAAACAAATGGCAGAACGAAGGCCCACTCATGAATCAAACAATACAGAATATAGTGAAGGGGATAAATAAAATAAAAAGAGTACGGGACTCTGGCTCAATTATCAGACAAGATAAATTATCAGATAAAGAAATTAAGACCAATGTACTGGCATGGTGGAAAAAATAAAGGATGATATTCCCACAGCCAAAACAAAATATTTTTTAAAGTCTGCCGGACAAAGAGAACAATAGGGCAAGTGTGCATTTCATAGCTGACCACACCATCAAGTTGCCATCAATAGCGCTCTGAAAAACAAACTGCTCTGGTTCCAGCACAAACGCAGTCTCAGTGAAACGGTGCAAGGCAAAACACTGGCACTTCCCTTTCCTGAAGGATTGTGTGTTTACATGCATTTTCATTCCCTATTTTACAGGGACGGTCCTGAGTCATCCTCTGCCACCCCACCTTTTTGATCTAACTATCCATCTGTCCATCTGTCCATCTATCTATTTATCCAAATATAATAATACAGGGTTAGTCAAAATGAATAGGCCAATAAGAATATTAATTGTACCCGAATTGGCCTATTCATTTTGACTAACCCTGTATTATAATAATAACTTTATGTTTATACCCCGCCACCATCTCCCCGAAGGGACTCGGGGAGATGGTGGCGGCGTATAAACTTACAAGACACACTTATGTGTGTCTTAATCTATTTTTTGGGCTTACAAGGGGATAAGCCCAAAAATAGATTAAGACACACATAATAAAATAAAATACGACAAAATAAAATCAACCACATCCATTGATCTAACTACCCATCTATCTGTCAGTCTGTCCATCCATCCATCCATCCATCCATCCATCCATCTTTCTATCCCTCATTCCATCCATTTATCTATTTATTTATCTATCTATCCATCCATTGATTTAACTATCCATCTATCCACCCGTCTGTCCATCCATCCATCTATCCATCTATTGATTGATCTAACTGTCCATCTATCCATCCATCCATCTGTCCGTTCATCCATCCAGCTGTCCTTCTATCCATCCATCCATTTTTCCACCCATCCATCAATCCATCCATCCCTCTATCTATTTATCTATCCATCCATCCATTTAACTATCCATCTATCCATCTGTCTGTCCATCCATTCATCCATGCATCTATTCATCAATTTGTCTGTCCATCCATCTATCCATTGTTCTAACTATCCATCTATACATCCATCCATGCAACTACTTATCCATCCATCCATCCATCCATCCATCCATCCATTGTTCTAACTATCCATCTATACATCCATCCATGCAACTACTTATCCATCCATCCATCCATCCATCCATCTGTCTATCCATCCTTCCTTCCTTCCATCTATCTTTCTATCCATCCATCCACCAATCCATCCATCTATCTATTTATTAGATAAATGGATGGATGGATAGATAGATAAAGAGATGGATGGATAGATGGATGGATGGATGGTCGGATGGACAGACAGATGGATCAATAGGCGACTCAACCGCATTGAGTCGCCTGTTAAGGGCTGAAAAATGCGGTATAAAAATGAAGCAAATAAATAAATAAATAAATAGATAGATCATGGATGGATGGCAGGATAAATAGATGGATGGATGGATGGAAGGATGGATGGATGGATGGACAGATGGATGGACAGACAGATCAATAGATGGATGGATAAATGGATAGATGGATGGACAGACAGACGGATGGATAGTTAGATCAATGGATGGATGAATGGACAAATAGATAGAAATAGATAGATGGATGTAGGGAGAGAAGAATGATAGAGAGGCAGACAGATAGATAGATAGATAGATAATTGGATGACTGGCTAGCTAGATAGAAAAGAGATAGGTAGGTACAAACACGGACAGATAGGCAGGAAGGAGGGCAGGCAAACAAGAGCTTACTTTTTATCATTTTCAAAGTACATGTCAGCTCGGGCCATTGTGTCCAAGACAAAATATTTAAAACCAGGAAACTTGCGGTAGATCTGTTGGGAAAGAAAGGGGAAAAAATGTCATGGAAGGCACGAAACTGACGGTTTTCCACTGATGGAAACTCCAAAGAGCCATTGCAGGCATACTTTTCCAGCCCCCTGCATTGTCCTTTGCAATAGAAATGGCGAAAGGATTGTGGCTTCACATACAATAGCTTTGATGATAACCCTTTTCCACAGAGAGTCACTTCTGAATGGGTGGCAACGGAACAGAACCTTTTGGGGTGCTTTTGAATCCCTCAACATGCATGACCACCAACCAGCCTGCCTAGAGGATTGTGGAAGTTGCAATCCCAAAAAGGTGCAAGTTTATTTGTTTTGTTTTGTGCAAATAAATATTTATTTTATTTTCAAAAAAAAGAGAAAAAAGTAACTCAAACGAACTATTTTAAAAGGGGGAAAAAGAAAGGAAAGATGGGAAACATCACAGGGCTGCTGTGAGTTTTTCAGGCTGTCAGGCCATTTTCCAGAAGCATTGTCTCCTGATGTTTCACCCACATCTATGGGTGCTCTGCCAGGCTTTGAAGATGCTAAGCTATTCAATGCTAAGAATAATTCCCCTCGGGCAGGAAACAGCCAGGCTTTGAAGATGCAAGGCTATTCAATGCTAAGAATAATTCCCCTCGGGCAGGAAACAGCCAGGCTTTGAAGCTGCAAGGTTATTCAATGCTAAGTATTCCCCTCAGGCATGAAGCAGCCAGGCTTTGAAGCTGCAAGGTTATTCAATGCTAAGGATTCCCCTCTGGCATGAAGCAGCCAGGCTTTGAAGCTGCAAGGCTATTCAATGCTAAGGCTTCCCTTCAGGCAGGAAGCAGCCAGGCTTTGAAGCTGCAAGGTTATTCAGTGCTAAGGAATCCCCCAGGTAAGAAGCAGCCAGGCTTTGGGGCTGCAAGTTTATACAATGCTATGGCTTCCCTTCATGCAGGAAGCAGACAGGCTTTGAAGCTGCAAGGTTATTCAATGCTAAGGATTCCCCCAGGCAGGAAGCGGCCAGGCTTTGAAAATGCAAGGCTATTCAATGCTAAGGATTGCCCCAGGCAGGAAGCAACCAGGCTTTGAAGCTGCAAGGCTATTCAATGCTAAGAATGATTCCCCTCAGGCAGGAAGCAGACAGGCTTTGAAGCTGCAAGGCTATTCAATGCTAGGTATTCCCCTCAGGCAGGAAGCAGCCAGGCTTTGAAGCTGCAAGGTTATTCAATGCTAGGGATTCCCCTCAGGCAGGAAGCAGCCAGGCTTTGAAGCTGCAAGGTTATTCAATGCTAAGGATTCCGCCAGGCAGGAAGCAGCCAGACTTTGAAGATGCAAGGCTATTCAATGCTAAGGATTCCCCCAGGCAGGAAGCAGCCAGGCTTTGAAGATGCAAGGCTATTCAATGCTAAGGATTCCCCTCAGGCAGGAACCAGCCAGGCTTTGAAGCTGCAAGGTTATTCAATGCTAAGGATTCCCCCAGACAGGAAGCAGCCAGGCTTTGTAACTGCAAGGCCATTCAATGCTAAGAATTCCCCCCCAGGAAAGGAGCAGCCAGGATTTGAAGATGCAATGCTAAGGATTCCCCCAGGCAGGAAGCAACCAGGCTTTGAAGCTGCAAGGCTAATCAATGCTAAGAATAATTCCCCTTGGGCAGGAAGCAGCCAGGCTTTGAAGCTGCAAGGCTATTCAATGCTAAGGATTCCCCTCAGGCAGGAACCAGCCAGGCTTTGAAGCTGCAAGGTTATTCAATGCTAGGGATTCCCCTCAGGCAGGAAGCAGCCAGGCTTTGAAGCTGCAAGGCTATTCAATGCTAGGGATTCCCCTCAGGCAGGAACCAGCCAGGCTTTGAAGCTGCAAGGTTATTCAATGCTAGGGATTCCCCTCAGGCAGGAAGCAGACAGGCTTTGAAGCTGCAAGGCTATTCAATGCTAGGTATTCCCCTCAGGCAGGAAGCAGCCAGGCTTTGAAGCTGCAAGGTTATTCAATGCTAGGGATTCCCCTCAGGCAGGAAGCAGCCAGGCTTTGAAGCTGCAAGGTTATTCAATGCTAAGGATTCCGCCAGGCAGGAAGCAGCCAGACTTTGAAGATGCAAGGCTATTCAATGCTAAGGATTCCCCCAGGCAGGAAGCAGCCAGGTTTTGAAGATGCAAGGCTATTCAATGCTAAGGATTCCCCTCAGGCAGGAACCAGCCAGGCTTTGAAGCTGCAAGGTTATTCAATGCTAAGGATTCCCCCAGACAGGAAGCAGCCAGGCTTTGAAACTGCAAGGCCATTCAATGCTAATAATCCCCCCCCCCCAAGGAAAGGAGCAGCCAGGATTTGAAGATGCAATGCTAAGGATTCTCCCAGGCAGGAAGCAACCAGGCTTTGAAGCTGCAAGGCTAATCAATGCTAAGAATAATTCCCCTTGGGCCGGAAGCAACCAGGTTTTGAAGCTGCAAGGCTATTCAATGCTAAGAATAATTCCCCTTGGGCAGGAAGCAGCCAGGCTTTGAAGATGCAAGGGTATTCAATGCTAAGACTTCCTTTCAGGCAGAAAGCAACCAGGTTTTGAAGCTGCAAGACTATTCAATGCTAAGGCTTCCCTTCAGGCAGGAAGCAGCCAGGCTTTGAAGATGCGAGGCTATTCAATTCTAATAAGTCTTGCCAATTGCAACAGTCACATTTGCCTCAAACAGAAAAAGAGTTCGGCCATAGATGCGGGCGAAACGTCAGGAGAGAATGCTTCTGGAACATGGCTATACAGCCCAGAAAACTCACAGCAACCTATTCTCACAATGTTTATTCATTCACCGCTTTTTCTCTTTCCAAACACAACAAAACAGGAGGTGCAGAGCAGGCCTGGGCCAACTTGGGCCCTCCAGGTGTTTTGGACTGCAACTCCCACAATTCCTAACAGCCGGTAGGCTGTTAGGAATTGTGGGAGTTGTAGTCCAAAACACCTGGAGGGCCCAAGTTGGCCCAGGCCTGCTCCAGAGCCATTGCTCCAACTCTTGGCCATTCAGCCCAGCAAAGACTTACTTTGGTAAAGGGAATATTGGCTGCGGCGTCTCTGATGTTGGTATAAGGAGCCTCCAAGACAATGGCGTCCACGATAACTCCATCTGTGGGGTGGGAAAGGAAGCACAAAGGGTTAAACTTGCAGGAAAAGGCTTTTGAGATCTCATCCTTGATGCTTTTGGACCGAGGGCACCCATCCCCACCCTGCCGAAAGCCAAAAGCAAAGCAAGGGAGAACCTGCAAAACAAGACACTCGGGTCGAGCAAAGGTGTCGCAGGTGGAACTACATTGAGTCAATCTGCAATTAAAGGGAAGGGAAAGTCACTGGAGCCCTAAGGCCAAGATGAAAAACAACACAAAAGCAGACCTCTGTTGCAAATTCTGTTTCGGGTGCAATTCTCACACCTATCTTGAATCCCATTCACTGATTTCCTAATCACTGATTTCCTAACATCTTTGCAACACGTCGCTTTGCCAAATTATATTTTGGATGCAAATTATATTTTGCAAACTATATTTTGGGTGCAATTATCACACCTATCTTGAATTCCATTCAATCTATTTAATAATGACTGATTTCCTGAGATCTTTGCAACTCGTCGCTTTGGCAAATAATATTTTGTGTGCAAATTATATTGTGGAAATTATATTTTGGGTGCAAATTATATTGTGCAAATTATATTTTGGGTGCAAATTATATTGTGGAAATTATATTTTGTGTGCAAATTATATTTTGTGTGCAAATTATATTTTGTGTGCAATTCTCACACCTATCTTGAATCCCATTCAATCTATTAATCACTGGTTTCCTGAAATCTTTGCAACTCGTCACTTTGGCAAACTATATTTTGGGTGCAAATTATATTTTGCAAATTATATTTTGGGTGCAATTATCACACCTATCTTGAATTCCATTCAATCTATTTAATAATCACTGATTTCCTGAGATCTTTGCAACTCGTCGCTTTGGCAAATAATATTTTGGGTGCAAATTATATTGTGGAAATTATATTTTGGGTGCAAATTATATTTTGGTTGCAAATTATATTTTGCAAATTATATTTTGGGTGCAATTATCACACTTGCCTTGAATCCCATTCAATCTATTAATCACTGGTTTCCTGAGATCTTTGCAACTCGTCGCTTTGGCAAACTATATTTTGGTTGCAAATTATATTTTGGAAATTATATTTTGGGTGCAATCCTCACACTTATCTTGAATCCCATTCAAACTATTAATCACGGATTTCCTGACATCTTTACAACTCGTCACCTTGGCAAATTATATTTTGGATGCAAATAATATTTTGGGTGCTTATTATATTTTGGGTGCAAATGATATTTTGGAAATTATATTTTGGGTGCAATCCTCACACCTATCGTGAATTCCATTCCATCTATTAATCACTGATTTCCTGAGATATTTGCAACTCGTCGCTTTGGCAAATTATATTTTGGTTGCAAATTATATTGTGGAAATTATATTTTGGGTGCAATTCTCTCACCTATCTTGAATCCCATTCAATCTATTCATCCCTGATTTCCTGAGATCTTTGCAACTCATCACTTTGGCAAATTATATTTTGGTTGCAAATTATATTTTGGAAATTATTTTTTGGGTGCAATTTTTGCACCTATCTTGAATCCCATTCAAACTATTAAATAATCACTGATTTCCTGAGATCTTTGCAACTCGTCACTTTGGCAAAGTATATTTTGCGTACAAATTATATTTTGGGTGCAAATTATTTTTTGGAAATTATATTTTGGGTGCAATACTCACACCTTTCTTGAATCCCATTCAATCTATTAAATAATCACTGATTTCCGGAGATCTTTGCAACTCGTCTCTTTGGTAAATTATATTTTGGGTGCAAATTATATTTTGGGTGTGAATTATATTTTGGGTGCAAATGATATTTTGGAAATTATATTTTGGGTGAAATCCTCACACCTATCGTGAATTCCATCCCATCTATTAAATAATCCCTGATTTCCTGAGATCTTTGCAACTCATCGCTTTGGCAAATTATATTTTGGGTGCAAATGATATTTTGGAAATTATAATTTAGGTGCAATTCTCACATCTATCTTGAATCCCATTCAATCTATTAATCACTGGTTTCCTGAGATCTTTGCAACTCGTCACCTTGGCTAATTATATTTTGGATGCAAATAATATTTTGGGTGCTTATTATATTTTGAGTACAAATTATATTTTGGAAATTATATTTTGGGTGCAATTCTCGCACCTGTCCCATTCAATCTATTAATCACTGGTTTTCTGAGATCTTTGCAACTCATCGCTTTGGCAAATTATATTTTGGTTGCAAATTATATTTTGGGTATGAATTATATTTTGGGTGCAAATGATATTTTGGAAATTATATTTTGGGTGAAATCCTCACACCTATCGTGAATTCCATTCCATCTATTAAATAATCACTGATTTCCTGAGATATTTGCAACTCATCGCTTTGGCAAATTATATTTTGGGTGCAATTCTCACACCTATCTTGAATCCCATTCAATCTATTCATCCCTGATTTCCTGAGAGCTCTGCAACTCTTTGCTTTGGCAAATTATATTTTGGGTGCAAATCATATTTTGGGTGCAATCCTCACACTTATCTTGAATTCCATTCAATCTATTAAATAATCACTGATTTCCTGAGATCTTTGCAACTCTTCGCTTTGGTAAATTATGTTTGGTTGCAAATTACATTTTAGGTGTAAATTATATTTTGGAAATTACATTTTGGGTGCAAATTATATTTTGGAAATTATATTGTGGGTGCAATTCTCATACTTCTCTTGAATCCCATTCAATCTATTCATCCCTGATTTCCTGAGAGCTTTGCAACTCGTCGCTTTGGCAAATCATATTTTGGGTGCAAATCATATTTTGGGTGCAAATTATATTTTGGGTACGAATTATATTTTGGATGTGAATTATATTTTGGAAATTATATTCTGGGTGCAATTCTCACACTTATCTTGAATCCCATTCAATCTATTCATCCCTGATTTCCCAAGAGCTTTGCAACTCGTCGCTTTGGCGTCTTTCCTTTTCCTTCTAACCAAGAGGAGGAGACACACAGGCTTCATAGTATAGCATCCACCATGTGTCATCACTAGTTGTGGTCCTTAGGCCAATGGGCATTGCAGTCTAAAAACACCACTCAGAAACAGGAGAACTCCAGACAGCAACAATTAAGTGCCAGTTAACATCCCCTAAACAGGGGGTGCCTCCAGGAAACAAAGGACAGGCGACCTCTGTGCAGATACCCTCACTGATTGACTTTGCAAAATTCATGGTTATCTCCAGGGTAGAGAAAGGCAGGGTAGAAATGCCGTAAAGAAACAAATAATCAATAAAGGCTAATTCAAGCTTGCTAATCACAACAAGTTGAAGTCCTTTGGCCACATCATGAGGAGACAGCAAAGCCTAGAGAAGACAATTCTGCTGGGGAAAGTGGAAGGCAAAAGGAAGAGGGGCCGACCAAGGGCAAGATGGATGGATGGCATCCTTGAAGTGACTGGACTGACCTTGAAGGAGTTGGGGGTGGTGACAGCTGACAGGGAGCTCTGGCGTGGGCTGGTCCATAAGGTCACGAAGAGTCGGAGACGACTGAACGAATGAACAACAATCACAACATTCATCCTGGACATTCCACGGGTGTATATAATCCACCTGCTCCACTGTGAACAGAAAACTCTGAGTATGCTTACCACAGATGCAGGCGAAACATCAGGAGACAATACTACTGGAACATGACCACACAGCCCAAAAAACTCACATCAGTCCACTGAATTTGCTATTCATATTACTGAGAGACACATTTCCTACTGCTAAATTGGCTAAGCATACAATTTGGATTCTCTGACATTTCTCTGCTCTTTTGTAGACTGGGTCATGCTGTCCTAGGTCAGCATTAGGAGTAAAAAAATCAGGTGTGGTGTCTCTCTCTCTCTGTGTTAATACATCTGCACAATTTCAGGATGCAGGAGAATCAAAGGGGGATACAGGTATTTGACAACTGGTATTTTCATTGCCAAATTATGTGGGAGGAAAGACATGGGGCTATTCTATGAGTTACTGCACTGGGTGACATGAAGCCTATTGATTTATTATTGATTTATATTATATTATATTATATTATATTATATTATATTATATTATATTAATTAGCTGCCCCCTGCCACACATTGCTGTGGCCCAGTCTGTGTTTATGTGTGTTGTGTGTGTATATGCATGGACAGGGGGAGTGTGTGCCTGTTGGTTCTGCTGGACCTCTCATTGGCCTTCGATACCGTCGACCACGGTATCCTTCTGGGACGCCTCGCGGGAATGGGTCTTGGGGGGACTGCTTTGCAGTGGCTCCAGTCCTTTCTCGTGGGGCAATCACGGGTTTTTTTTTTTTTTTGGTCGTGTTAGGAGCGACTTGAGAAACTGCAAGTCGCTTCTGGTGTGAGAGAATTGGCCGTCTGCAAGGACGTTGCCCAGGGGACGCCTGGATGATTTGATGCTTTTATCATCCTTGTGGGAGGCTTCTCTCATGTCCCCGCATGAGGAGCTGGAGCTGATAGAGGGAGCTCATCTGCCTCTCCCTGGATTCGAACCTGCGACCTGTCGGTCTTCAGTCCTGCCGGCACAGGGGTTTAACCCACTATGCCACTGGGGGCTCCATCCCAGAAGGTGTCGCTAGGGGACTCCTGCTCGACCCCACGGACATTGTACTGTGGAGTCCCGCACGGTTCAATACTGACTCCTATGTTGTTCAACATATACATGAAGCCATTGGGAGAGATCATCCGGAGTTTCGGGGTGCGGTGTCATCTCTACGCAGATGATGTCCAACTCTGTCCTTCCCACCGGCTACTAAGGAGGCTGTTCAGGTCCTGAACCGGTGCTTGGCCGCTGTGATGGACTGGATGAGGGACAACAGATTGAAACTAAATCCAGACAAGACAGAGGTACTCCTGGTCAGTCGAAAGGCCAAACAGGGCATAGGGTTACAGCCTGTGCTGGACGGGGTCACACTCCCCCTGAAGGCGCAGGTTCACAGTTTGGGAGTGATCCTGGACTCATCACTGAGCCTGGAAACCCAGGTCTCGGCAGTGGTCAGGGGAGCTTTTGCACAATTAAAACTTGTGCGCCAGCTGCGCCCGTACCTTGGGAAGTCTGACTTGGTCACGGTGGTCCACGCTTTGGTTACATCCCGTTTAGATTACTGCAACGCTCTCTACGTGGGGTTGCCTTTGAAGACTGCCCGAAAGCTTCAATTAGTCCAACGTGCGGCAGCCAGACTACTAACGGGAGCGGGGTACAGGGAGCATACTACTCCTCTGTTGCGCCAGCTCCACTGGCTGCCAGTCAGCTTCCGAGCACAATTCAAAGTGCTGGTCTTAACCTATAAAGCCCTAAACGACTCCGGCCCAATTTACCTGTCCGAACATATCCTCTGCTACAAACCATCAAGATTGCTAAGATCGTCTGGAGGGGCCCTGCTCTCAATCCCACCGGCCTCACAGGCGCGGCTGGTGGGGACGAGAGACAGGGCCTTCTCGGTGGTGGCCCCTCGACTTTGGAACTCCCTTCCACTGGAGATCAGAACTGCCCCTTCTATCTTAACGTTCAGGAAACAAGTGAAAACTTGGCTATGGCGATTGGTATTCGACAAATGAGCCATGATCCTGTGATATGGATGGACGACGACGAATAATGATTTATGATGACGACTGACCACTGTAATTATATGATTGTATTTTGCTATTTTAATGTTTTAGTGTGATGATTTAGAATATGATTTTTAATGACTGTCTGTAATATTGATGTTGGAAACCAGCCTGAGTCCCTCGAACGGAGGTGAGAAGACCGGTATACAACACTGCTAAATAAATAAATAAATAAATTATATGTGTATATATTTGTGTTTGTGTGTATGTATATATATGGTTGTAATCATAGAATCATAGAATCCAAGAGTTGGAAGAGACCTCATGGGCCATCCAGTCCAACCCCATTCTGCCAAGAAGCAGGAATATTGCATTCAAATCACCCCTGACAGATGGCCATCCAGCCTCTGTTTAAAAGCTTCCAAAGAAGGAGCCTCCACCACACTCCGGGGCAGAGAGTTCCACTGCTGAACGGCTCTCACAGTCAGGAAGTTCTTCCTCATGTTCAGGTGGAATCTCCTTTCTTGTAGTTTGAAGCCATTGTTCCATTGCGTCCTCGTCTCCAAGGAAGCAGAAAACAAGCTTGCTCCCTCCTCCCTGTGGCTTCCTCTCACATATTTATACATGGCTATCATATCTCCTCTCAGCCTTCTCTTCTTCAGGCTAAACATGCCCAGCTCCTTAAGCCGCTCCTCATAGGGCTTGTTGTCCAGACCCTTGATCATTCTAGTCACCCTCCTCTGGACACATTCCAGCTTGTCAACATCTCTCTTGAATTGTGGTGCCCAGAATTGGACACAATATTCCAGGTGTGGTCTAACCAGAGCAGAATAGAGCATGGGGAGCATGACTTCCCTAGATCTAGACACTATGCTCCTATTGATGCAGGCCAAAATCCCAAAATCCCACAGCACGGGAGACAAGGTGGAACTGTCTTCCTGGCCCCCTCTCTTCAGCCTCAAGAAACATTTGACAAGCTGGAATGTGTCCAGAGGAGGGTGTCTAAAATGATCAAGGGTCTGGAGAACAAGCCCCATGAGGAGCGGCTTAGGGAACTGGGCATGTTTAGCCTGAAGAAGAGAAGGATGAGAGGAGATATGAAGCCACAGGGAGGAGGGAGCAAGCTTGTTTTCTGCTTCCTTGGAGACTAGGATGCAATGGAACAATGGCTTCAAACTACAAGAAAAGAGATTCCATCTGAACATGAGGAAGAACTTCCTGTGAGAGCTGTTCAGCAGTGGAACTCTCTGCCCCGGAGTGTGGTGGAGGCTCCTTCTTTGGAAGCTTTTAAGCAGAGGCTGGATGGCCATTTCTCAGGGGTGATTTGAATGCAATATTCCTGCTTCTTGGCAGAATGGGGTTGGACTGGATGGCCCAGGAGGTCTCTTCCAACTCTTTGATTCTATGATTCTATGATTTTCTTGGAAGGCCTTTTGCAGAAGATGGAAAAGGCCTTCCAAGAAGTTGGAAAAGTTACTTTGTGTGACCACAATGCCCAGAATCCTCCAGCCAAGATGACCACACTGGCAGGGAAGACACAGATCCTCCCCATCCTCTTTGCAGAGATTGGGAAAGTTACTTTATTTGACAATATCTCCTAAAATCCTCTTGCAAAAGTCACTCTCCCAAGCTCCCCTCGAAAGTTGGACCCTTCCCTTCCCGCTCTTATTTGCAATTACCTATTTCTTGCAGCTTCTTTGCCGTGTTGGTCGCAATTCTGCAAGGAAATCAGAAATAGGGAGGTTAGATTCTCCTACCAGTAGTAAAATGCAGTTTGTGAAGAAACCAGTCAGCCTATCAACAAATACCATTTAGACCAGGCATGGGCAAACTTGGGCCCTCCCTCCAGGTGTTTTGGACTCCAACTCCCACAATTCCTAACAGCCTACCGGCTGTTAGGAATTGTGGGAGTTGAAGTCCAAAACACCTGGAGGGAGGGCCCAAGTTTGCCCATGCCTGCACTAAAGCTCCAAAGCCAAACGCACCCCGTGCCGAGGGAGTGACCCCAGAAGATGACGGTGCTGTTCCCGCTCCGTGCTTTGACCCAGTTGTAAACGCAGAGGATGTCCGTCGTGAACCCGTTCTCGCTCGGATGGCCGGTGGAATCGGCATAGCCTGCAAGGCAAAAAAATCGCAGACTTTATTTATTTATCGTGTCAGGAGCAACCAGACAGTTGTATTACATTTTTAACAAAGCAAACAAACAAACAGACAAAACACAAAGTTTGCAAGCTTGAGAGTTGATTAAATGTCCTTTGACCAGTATCTGGCCACTTGGAGTGCCTCTGGTGTTGCCGCAAGAAGGTCCTCCCTTGTGCATGTGGCAGGGCTCAGGTTGCATTGCAGCAGGTGGTTAGTGGTTTGCTCTTCTCCGCACTCGCATGTCGTGGACTCCACTTTGTGGCCCCATTTCTCGAGGTTGGCTCTGTATCCCGTGGTGCCAGAGCGCAGTCTGTTCAGCGCCTTCCAAGTTGCCCAGTTTTCTGTGTGCCCAGGGGGGAGTCTCCCATTTGGTATCAGCCACTGATTGAGGTTCTGGGTTTGAGCCTGCCACTTTTGGACTCTCGCCTGCTGAGGTGTTCCAGCGAGTGTCTCTGTAGATCTTAGAAAACTATTTCTTGATTTAAGTCGTTGACGTGCTGGCTGATACCCAAACAAGGGATGAGCTGGAGATGTCTCTGCCTTGGTCCTTTCACTATTGGCTGCTACTTCCCGGCGGATGTCAGGTGGTGCAATACTGGCTAAGCAGTGTAATTTCTCCAGTGGTGTAGGGCGCAGGCACCCCGTGATAATGCAGCATGTCTAATCAAGAGCCACAACCACTGTTTTAGTGTGGTAAGATGTGTTCCACACTGGGCATGCATACTCAGCAGCAGAGTAGCACAGCGCAAGGGCAGATGTCTTCACTGTATCTGGTTGTGATCCCCAGGTTGTGCCAGTCAGCTTTCGTATGATGTTGTTTCTAGCACCCACTTTTTGTTTGATGTTCAGGCAGTGTTTCTTGTAGGTCAGAGCACGGTCCAGAGTGACCCCCAGGTATTTGGGTGTGCTGCAATGCTCCAGTGGGATTCCTCCCAGGAAATCCTCAGAGCTCGGGATGCTTGTCTGTTCTTAAGGTGAAAGGCGCATCTCTGTGTTTTAGATAGATTAGGGATCAGCTGGTTTTCCCTGTAATAGGCAGTAAGAGCACCTAGAACTTCGGAGTGCTTCTGTTCAACCATCTCAAAGTTCCCTGCTTGAGCGGTGATGGCACGATCATCAGCATAGATGAAACTCTCTGTCCCTTCTGGCAGTGGCTGGTCATTTGTGTAGATGTTGAACATGGATGGAGCAAGCACGCTCCCCTGAGGCAGGCCGTTCTTCTGTTTCCGCCATCTGCTTCTCTGGCCCTGGAACTCAACAAAAAAGCTCCTGTTTTGTAGCAGGTTTCCTATGAGGCGGGTGAGGTGGCCGTCCTTTGTGATATTATACATTTTTCTCAGGAGGAGGCGGTGGTTCACAGTATCATAGGCTCCTTCCCACCGAGAGTACTAAATGATACTGTTCAGCCAGTATTGCACCACTGGACATTCGTCGGGAAGTAGTAGTCAGTAATGAAAGAACCAAGGCATTGACATCTCCGGTTCATTGTCTGTTCGGATATCAGCCAGCACAGCAACGCCTTAAATCCAGGTCTACAAAGAGACTTGCAGGAACACCTCAGCAAACTAGAGTCCAAAAGTGGCAGGCTAAAACCCGGAATCTCAGTCAGTGGCTGAGACCGGATGAGAGGCCCCGTCCTAGGCATATAGAAGGACATTTAATCAACTACCAAACTAGTATAAAATAAATAAATACAGACTAATAGGAATATATGTCAACCATTGAAGTTTCCAGATCTCAAATCTCCAAGTCTCTGTTTTCTGTGGGCAGAACTTTGCATTTTGGGGGGAAACAACTCTCTGGGCAAAAGCAAACAAGCTAGATGGAAATCTACAACTCTGGAGAGCATGGCTTGATTCCCCGCTTGGCCACGCAACCCATGGGGTGGCTATCTCAGCCTGGCAAACCTGTTCTGAACAAAGATTGCAGATGTGCCTCAGGATGGCCTGAGATCATAAACAACTTGAGGGCAACCAACAACAATGCCTGGGAGCACTTTTCAGATTCTATGTATTTATGTGGTTAACCCATTTTCCCCTCCAGGTGATGGAGCAAGTAGTGGTTCTTATGCCATCTCCCTAAGTATATAGTACGGGACAATCCCCACATTTCAGCTATCCCTGCAACAACAACAACAACAAAATTTCTGTTCCTGGTTTGAAAATGTTATTCGTGCTTAATTGTGTGCTCACTACTTTGAAAATAGTTGTTATGTCAGTATATGTTGAAGAAGGTAATGTGTTTTAAATGTATTTTCATGCAGTAGAAATATGGATGCCACAAGATTGTATTGCTGTGATGTATGTTTATGTTAGAGGCTGTGAGAAAGTAACCCTGAGATACTCTCTGTCTAGAGCAGTGTTTCTCAACCTGGGGGTCGGGACCCCCATGGGGGTCGCGAGGGGGTGTCAGAGGGGTCGCCAAAGACCATCAGAAAACATAGTATTTTCTGTTGGTCATGGGGGTTCTGTGTGGAAAGTTTGGTCCAATTCCATCGGTGGGGTTCAGAATGCTATTTTATTGTGGGTGAACTATAAATCCCAACAATTACAACTCCCAAATGGCAAGGTCTATTTTCTCCAAACTCTACCAGTGTTCACATTTGGGCATATTGAGTATTTGTGCCAACTTTGATCCAGATCCATCATTGCTTGAGTCCACAGTGTTCTCTGGATGTAGGTGAACTACAACTCCAAAAAACTCAAGGTCAATGTCCACAGACCTTCCCAGTATTTTCTCTTGGTCATGGGAATTCTATGTGCCCAGTTTGATTCAGCTCCATCATTGGTGGAGTTCAGAAGGCTCTTTGATTTTAGGTGAACTATAAATCCCAGCAACTCAAGCATTACCAAATGACCAAATCAATCACCCCCAACCTCACCAGTATTCAAATTTGGGAGTATTGGGTATTTTTGCCAAATTTGGTCCAGTGACTGAAAATACATCCTGCATATCAGATATTTAGATTACCATTCTTAACAGTAGCAATATTACAGTTGTGAAGTAGCAACAAAAATAATATTATGGTTGGGGGTCACCACAACATGAGGACCTGTACTAAGGGGTCGTGGCATTAGGAAGGTTGAGAACCACTGGTCTAGAGTTGTGAGAAAATTAGGGAGTGTCTGGTATCTGCCAAGCAGCTGCAGAATTGTTTACACTTCTACTTCCTTTGTCCTGCGTACTGTGTACTTCATGTCTGCTCGCTTATTGTAATTGATGTGTTTGGAACTGCTCTAAGTAAATTGAACCAGACGTCTCCAGAATCCATGTTTTCTTCTAAACCTGTGCAAATCTTCCGCGAACGCTAACATGTTATACTCCGCAAACGTTGTTTTTGTGGCTGCCACAAACTAGATTGAATTGGTTTAGACTCCATGAGATACTCGTTGAATAACAACTACAAACAAACAACAGGAAAAACTCAGCCGTTATCAGGACCTCAAAATTGAACTGCAAAGGCTCTGGCATAAGCCAGTACAGGTGGTCCCAGTGGTCATTGGCACACTGGGTGCCGTGCCAAAAGATCTCAACCTTATTTGGAAACAATAAACATTCACAAAATCATGATCTGTCAACTGCAAAAGGCCACTTGACTTGGATCTGCACGCATCCTTCAAAAATACATCACACAGTCCTAGAGGCTTGGGAAGTGTTCGACTTCTGATTTTGTGATACAAATCTTGTTTGTTGTGACATACTGTGCTTTCGTGTCAGTAAAAGGATTTGACAATGTGGAATGAATTTATGGATTCTGAGCTGGCGAACGTTGAGCATTAGATTGGTTTCATTGATTGTGATGCAGAATTGATTGTTTTAATTGTTTTATAATTGATGTTGATATATGTTTTTATCTTATTGTTTGTGTTGGCATCGAATTGTGCCTTTTGTAAGCCGCCCTGACTCCCCCCTCGGGGGTTGAGAAGGGTGGGGTAGAAATGCGCAAAATAATAATAATAATAATAATAATAATAATAATAATAATAATAATAATAATAATATAATGGGAAAGTTTACACAATACAAGGATTTAAAGATCAAACTGCAAAGACTCTGGCACAAGCCAGTCAAGGGGGTCCCAGTGGTGATTGGCATACTGGGTGCAGTGCTTAAAGACCTTGGCCTGCACTTAAAAACAATTGGTGCTGACAAAATGCTACCCCTCTATTCCACTTTGGTTAGACCACACCTGGAATATCGTGTCCAATTCTGGGCACCACAATTGAAAAGAGATAATGCGTCCAGAGGAGGGCGACTAAAAGGATCAAGGGTCTGGAGAACAAGCCCTATGAGGAGCGGCTTAAGGAGCTGGGCATGTTTAGCCTGAAGAAGAGAAGGCTGAGAGGAGATATGATAGTCATGTATAAATATGTGAGAGGAAGCCACAGGGAGGAGGGAGCAAGCTTGTTTTCTGCTTCCTTGGAGACTAGGACACGAAACAATGGCTTCAAACTACAAGAAAGGAGATTCCATCTGAACATGAGGAAGAACTTCCTGACTGTGAGAGCCGTTCAGCAGTGGAACTCTCTGCCCCAGAGTGTGGTGGAGGCTCCTTCTTTGGAAGCTTTTAAACAGAGGCTGGATGGCCATCTGTCGGGGGTGATTTGAATGCAATATTCCTGCTTCTTGGCAGAATGGGGTTGGACTGGATGGCCCAGGAGGTCTCTTCCAACTCTTTGATTCTATGATCCTATGAACCACAAACTGATAGTGTTGTGACTCAGATGGGGTCTCAGAGTGACTCTGACGAGGATGATGGGATTCAGGTTCACCATCAGGTTCAAAATGTTCCTGTTGTAGACAATGAGGAATAGGGTGTACAAGTTCAGTTTCCCACAGCAGAGGATGATGTTTTTGATACTGAAACTAGCCAGGTGCAAATTGACTCAGAAAAGGAGGACAGTTCTCAGCCTAATAGTAAGCAAGAAGGCAACCAGGCTGACCCTAATAAGCAGCCTGACCTTGATGAAACGGGAATCTTAGATCGGGCTGACCATTTAGATTCAGAGTTCGAAGGAGTGTGAGAATAGCCAACAAGAAGGAGGTCAGAGGCCAAAGAAATGCTTTCATGTATTTCAAAGGGTATTAAGCAGTGTGTTTGAAAACAAACCTTTGTCAGAGCAACTTTGCGCTCAACCAAGCAGCTTGTGCTCGTTTGCCTGGATTATCTTGTAGTTCTTGTGTCCATGGCCTCGGGACTTGGTCATGTTCTCATGAGAGATTGTTTTGTTGGTGTCTCTTGGAATCCTGCTTTACAGTGCTATGTTTTATTGATCTTTTGGGACATTACTTGCTTTTAAGAACTCTTTATCTTTGACTTTTCAATAAACGACAAAGACTTCAGTCCATGTGCAGCTTGGTGATTGGCAGACCGTGCAAAAAGAATCTGCGAAGGCCACCTCCTCCAAGATGGACTGAACCAATGAAACTGGGCTCTCCAGGCCAATGGAGACTCCACCTCAGACATCAGAAGAGCTGCAAGACCACCGAGAAGAAGCCACGAGAGTCAAGACAAAGACCCACCCAGAGCAAAAGTGTTCTTGCCAGATATCAAGGGAACCACTGACCGCATAGGGAAGCTGATGAGGAAACACAACATACAAACTATCTACAGACCCACTAAGAAAATCCAACCAATGCTACGTTCAGCAAAGGACAAGAGGGATCCTCTCTCTTCTGCAGGAGTCTACCGTATACCATGCGGCTGTGGACAAGTCTACAGAGGGACCACCAAACGCAGCAGACTTGCCCAACACACGAATCAAGGAACACGAAAGGCACCTCAGACTACTTCAACCAGAGAAGTCAGCCATAGCAGAGCACCTGATGAACCAACCTGGACACAGCAGATTATCTGAGAACACAGAAGTGCTGGACCACTCTCACAACCACCATGTCAGACTACACAGAGAAGCCATTGAAATCCACAAGCATGTGGACAATTTCAACAGAAACGAGGAAACCATGAAAATGAACAAAATCTGGCTACGAGTATTAAAAAACTCTAAAATTACAACAGCAAAACAGCAGAGGGGAAACAATCAGGGACATCTAATCGGCTCTCAACAAAAGATTGCCCCAGGCACTGCCAGGCCATCAAATGCTAATCAAGGTGGTCAGTTGAAACATTCACACCTAGCTCCAACAGACAAGAGTCCTTTCTCCCACCCTGGTCATTCCACAGATATATAAACCCTTTTCCTCGTTCCAACAGACCTCACTACCTCTGAGGATGCTTGCCATAGATGCAGGCGAAACGTCAGGAGAGAATGCCTCTAGACCATGGCCATATGGCCCGAAAAAACCTAGAACATCCCAGTGTGAGAAAAGCCAACAAGAAGGAGGTCAGAGGCCAAAGAAATGCTTTCAAGTATTGCAAAGGGCATTAAGCAGTGTATTTGAAAACAACCCTTTGTCAGAGCAACTTCTCGCTCAACCAAGCAGCTTGCACTCGTTTGCCTGGATTATCTTGTAGTTCTTGTGTCCATGGCCTCGGGACTTGGTCATGTTCTCATGAGAAATTGTTTTGTTGGTGTCTCTTGGAATCCTGCTTTACAGTGCTATGTTTTATTGATCTTTTGGAACACTACTTGCTTTTAAGAACTCTTTATCTTTGACTTTTCAATAAACTACAAAGACTTCAGTCCAGGTGCAGCTTGGTGATTTCAGCAAGGTGAATCTACTCTGAGGTGCGACAGATACATCACACAGTCCTAGACACTTGGGAAGTGCCCAATGTGGGATCGAATACGACAGCCAGGAGAGTGATGTTGTTTGCTGTGTACTCATCTTGTTGTGTATCTAATAATAATAATAATAATAATTATTATTATTATTATTTTAACCCACCTTTCCTCATTGCTCAAGGTGGGTAACAGCATAATTAAAACACATAAGCACTGAAAAATTCTGTAAATGCACATGTTAAAATCTATATAAATAAAAACGTAATGTTCATTTGTGGGATTAACTGAACTCAAAAACCACTGGACGAATTGACACCAAATTTGGACACAAGACACCTAACAACCCAATGTATGTCCTTCACTCAAAAAAATTAGATTTTTTCATTTTGGAGATGTATTTATTTATTTATTTATTTACTGCATTTGTTGACCGCCGTTCTCAGCCCTAGGGCGACTCACAGCGGTGTACAACATATAAAAACAGTTTACAATAAGGCAATATCACAACAAAATATCAACATAACTATCAATAATACAAATTACACTAAATCATCCGCGCCGTCTCATCATAGAATCATAAACCAATCTCATTATCCATATTCCGTTCCAGTCATCATTGCCAATTGTTGTAGCACTTAGTCGAACACCTTCTCAAATAACCATGTCTTTAGTCTTTTGCGGAATGACATAAGGGAGGGCGCCTGTCTGATGTCTACAGGGAGGGTGTTCCACAGCCGGGGGGCCACCACTGAGAAGGCCCTATCCCTCGTCCCCACCAGGCGTGCCTGTGAGGCAGGCGGGATCGAGAGAAGGGCCTCCCCAGACGATCTCAAGGTCCTCGTGGGCTCATAGGCCGAGATGCGGTCAGAAAGGTATTTTGGGCCGGAACCGTTTAGGGCTTTGTAGGCCAAGACCAGCACCTTAAATTGGGCCCGGTAGCAGATCGGCAGCCAGTGGAGCTGGAACAACAAGGGCGTTGTGTGCTCCCTGCGTCCGCCTCCTGTTAGTAACATGGCTGCCGCGCGCTGGACTAGCTGAAGCTTCCGGGCCGTCTTCAAGGGCAGTCCCACGTAGAGAGCGTTGCAGTAGTCAAGGCAGGATGTGACCAGAGCGTGTACTACCGTGGCCAAGTCAGACTTCCCGAGGTACAGGCGCAGCTGGTGCACGAGCCTGAGCTGTGCAAATGCTCCCCTGGTCACCGCTGAAACCTGGGGATCAAGGCTCAGCGATGAATCCAGGATCACACCCAAGCTGCGAACCTGCGCCTTCAAGGGGAGTGCGACCCCATCCAGCACAGGCTGTAACCCTATGCCCTGTTCGGCCTTGCGACTGACCAGGAGTACCTCTGTCTTGTCTGGATTTAATTTCAGTTTGTTCGCCCTCATCCAGACCATTACAGCGGCCAGGCACCGGTTCAGGACCTCAACAGCCTCCTTAGTAGCTGCTGGGATTTATAGTTCACCTACAATCAAGGAACATTCTGAGCATTCTGAACTCCACCAACGAAGGAACTGAACCTGTCTTGGCACACAGAACTCCCATGAACAACAGAAAACACTAGAAGGGTTTGGTGGGCATTGACCTTGAGTTTGGGAGATGTAGTTCACCTAAATCCAGAGAGCACTGTAGACTCAAACAATGATGGATCTGGACCAAACTTGCCACAAATATTCCATTTCCCCAAATATGAACACAGATGGAGTTTGGGGGAAATAGACCTTGACATTTGGGAGTTGTAGTTCACTGAGAGTTATAGTTCACCTACAATCAAAGAGCATTCTGAACTCCAGCAACAACAAAATTGGGCCAAAGTTCCCACACACAAACTTCATGACCAACAGAAATACTTAAGGTCATCCTGTCCAACTTCCTTCACCAGGGCAAGAAAATGTAATCAAAGTTCTCCTGACAAAGGGTCATCCAGCTATATAGATAGATATGATTCACACACAGAGAGAGATATAGTATCATTGATTTGAAAGGGACTCCTGGAGAAGGCCAATTATATGTTGCATGTTCCAGAGTAGGCAAACCAGACAATCTCGACATCAACACTGACAAAGAAACAACAAGAAAGAACATTTACCCACAAGCAGAAAGAAATTACATATATTAGAAACCAACATGCTCTCATTTTTTTTCGAGATCACCAGATTGGGCCACAGCAATGTGTGGCAGGGGACGGCTAGTATCTATATAAAGAAAAATGTAATGTTCGTTTGTGGGATTAACAGAACTCAAAAACCACTGGACGAATTGACACCAAATTTGGACACAAGACATGTATTGGGCCAAGAAGTGACCATCACTCATAAAACCACTGAAAACACAGCAGAAGAGACTTTAAAATCTAAAAAAAAAAATGCTACATGCGCAAAAACAACTCCCCCAGCAAGCAAAACACACAATAGCATATCTACACTTTCTTGTGGACTACAGCTCCCAGCATCCCCTAGACCAGGCCCTTTAGGAGAGGGGGATGATCCAAATGCACTGCTTCCAAGCTGCAAGCCTTCTTCTCATTGGATTTCTTTGAGAGCATCCCAATACCGGCATATTTCCAATTTCCTATTCTTGGACTGCAACTCCCAGCAATCCTCCAGATAGATAGATTAGATAGAGATAGATAGATAGATAGATAGATAGATAGATAGATAGATAGATAGATGGAATCAGGAGAACTCCTAGGAGTTGCAGTCCAAGAATAGGCAGAGAAGGAAGAAAGGGGAGAAAGGGGAAGGGAAAGAAAAGTGTAATGTTCGTTTGTGGGATTAACCTAACTCAAAAACCACTGGACGAATTGACACCAAATTTGGACACAAGACACATATCGGGCCAAAAAGTGACCATCACTCATAAAACCACTGAAAAACACAGCAGATAGGACTTTAAAATCCAAAAAACAAAAAGACGCTACAGCACATGCACAAAAACAACTCCCCCGGCAAGCAAAACACATAATAGCGTATCCACACTCTCTTCCAGACTACAGCTCCCAGCATCCCCTAGACCAGGCCTTTTAGGAGAGGAGGATGATCCAAATGCACTGCTTCCAAGATGCACGTTTTCTTCTCCTTGGATTTCTTTGAGAGCATCCCAATCCCTGCATATTTCCAATTTCCTATTCCTGGACTGCAACTCCCAGCAATCCTCCAGATAGATAGATTAGATAGAGATAGGTAGGTAGGTAGGTAGGTAGGTAGGTAGATAGATAGATAGATAGATAGATAGATAGACAGACAGATGATAGATAGATAGATAGATAGATAGATAGATAGATAGATAGACAGATGATAGATAGATAGATAGATAGATAGATAGATAGATAGATAGATGGATCAGGAGAACTGCTGGGAGTTGCAGTCCAAGAATAGGTAGAGAAGGAAGAAAGGGGAGAAAGAGAAAGGGAAAGAAAAGGGGGGAAGGGAAGGAAGAGGAAAAGAACAAAGGAACGAGAGAAGGAAAGGGAAAAAAGGGAAGGAAGGAAGGAAGGAAGGAAGGAAGGAAGGAAGGAAGGAAGGAAGGAAGGAAGGAAGGGAAGGGAAGGGAAGGGAAGGGAAGGGAAGGGAAGGGAAGGGAAGGGAAGGGAAGGGAAGGGAAGGGAAGGGAAGGGAAGGGAAGGGAAGGGAAGGGAAGGAAGGAAAGGAAGGAAAGGAAAGGAAAGAAGGAAGAAAGAAAGAAAGAAAGAAAGAAAGAAAGAAAGAAAGAAAGAAAGAAAGAAAGGAGGAGAGAAAGAGGGAGGGAAGGTTGGCCACAGCAACGCATGGCTGGTACAGCTAGTCTATATAAATAAAAATGTAATGTACGTTTGTGGGATTAACATAACTCAAAAACCACTGGACGAATTGACACCAAATTTGGACACAATAACACCTCTCAGGCCAATGAGTGACCATCACTCATAAAACCACCGAAAAACACAGCAGAAGAGACTTAAAAAGACAAAAATTACATTACAGTGCATGAGCAAAACCACATATATATACACAAACATACATATATACACTAGGCTTGGGCAATCCATGGTTCTAAATGGTTCTAAAGTACTTACAAAACTAAAGTTCTGGTGGTGAAAATTTCAGAACTCTAACAAAACTTTCATTTTTAATTATTATGTCATTATTGGTGATTTTAATGACAGAACCAATTAGGAACTGCCATTTATTATGAAATTCTGAGAGTTTTGTTAGAGTTCTGAAATTTTCACCACCAGAACTTTAGTTTTGTAAGTATTTATTTATTATTTATTTATTTGCTTCATTTTTATACCGCATTTTTCAGCCTCAATCGGCGACTCAATGCGGTTTACAGTGCAATTTATATAACAATGACAGATTAAAACACAACATACACAACAGACAATACAAGACGAACAACGTGGTCATCAACGCCTCAGTAAAATCAGATTCCGTTCTCATAATCCTTCAACCGTTCCTTGTTCATTTATACCGTCTTCATGAGTTCAGTTGCCTTGTTGACCGAACGCCTGTTCATAGAGCCACGTCTTGACCCTCCTCCGGAACTCCAGCAACGAAGGGGCCTGCCTGATGTCTACGAGTAGGGCATTCCATAGCCGAGGGGCCACCACCGAGAAGGCCCTGTCTCTCGTCCCCACCAGCCGCGCCTGCGACGCAGGCGGGACCGAGAGCAGGGCCTCCCCGGACGATCTTAACATCCTCGTCGGTTCATAGGTGGAGATGCGTTCGGAGAGGTAAGCAGGGCCAGAACCGTTTAGGGCTTTATAGGCTAAAGCCAGCACCTTGAATTGTGCCCGGTAGCAAATTGGTAGCCAGTGGAGCTGGCTCAACAGAGGAGTGGTGTGCTCCCTGAGAGCCGCTCCCGTTAGTAACCTGGCTGCCGAACGCTGGACCATCTGAAGCTTCCGGGCAGTCTTCAAGGGCAGCCCCACGTAGAGCGCGTTGCAGTAATCAATCCGGGATGTAACCAGAGCGTGGACTACCGTGGCCAGATCTGACTTCCCAAGGTATGGGCGCAACTGGCGCACAAGTTTGAGTTGTGCAAATGCTCCCCTAGACACTGCCGAAACTTGGGGTTCCAAGCTTAGCGAAGAGTCCAGGATCACACCCAAGCTGCGAACCTGCGTCTTCAGGGGGAGTGTACTTTAGAACCATTTAGAACCATGGATTGCCCAAGCCTAAATACACATATACACAAATATATACACACGCATCTATGCATATATACATACACAAAACACATATACACAGCAACACCCAGCAGAGGACGGCTAGTTCCCAATAAGAATGGCTAATAGTTCACCTTCTAGACCAGTTTTGGGCAAACTTTGGCCCGCCAGGTGTTTTGGACTACAACTCCCACAATTCCTAACAGCCGGTTGGCTGTTAGGAATTGTGGGAGTTGAAGTCCAAAACACCTGGAGGGCCCAAGTTTGCCCATGCCTGTCCTAGCCTTTATTTGTCCAGCCCCACTTACCTCTGTAGTCAACAGCCAGCACATGGAAGTCATTATCACTCATGACCTGTTGAAGAAGGCAGTTTGGGTTAGAGTCCTTTCAAAGAGGAAATACTATTTGTATTTAAAGGTGACCAAAAAAGCAAGTGCAATGCAACTTCCCAGCCGATATTAAACTTCCCATTTGGAATAATAATAATAATAATAATAATAATACTTTATTTATACCCTGCCACCATCTCCCCAAGGGGACTCGGGGCGGCTGACATGAGGCCAAGCCCAACAACACATCAATAAAAACAAAACAGCAAGCAAATAAGACAATACAATTAATATACCGTATATACTCGAGTATAAGCCGACCCGAATGTAAGCCGCTGCACCTAATTTTACTACAAAAAACTGGGAAAACGTATTGACTCGAGTATAAGCTGAGGGTAGGAAAGGCAGCAGCTATTGGTAAATTCCAAAATAAAAATAGACATAATACAGGGTTAGTCAAAATTCATAGGCCAATAAGCCATTCAATTGAATGGCTTATTGGCCTATGCGTTTTGACTAACCCTGTACAATTACATTAATTGAGGCCTCAGTAGGTTAAATGTTTTGAATCTATATAAATAAAAATGTAAATTTTGTTAGTTGGGATTAACAGAACTAAAAAAACCACTGGACGAATTGACATCAAATTTGGACACAACCCAATGTATGTCCTTCACTCAAAAAAGATTGATTTTGTCATTTGGGAGTTGTAGTTGCTGGGATTTGTAGTTCACCTACAATCAAAGAGCATTCTGAACCCCATCAACAATAGAATTGAACCAAACTTGGCACACAGTTCTGGGCACACAGTTTGGTGAGCAGTGTCCTTTGGTTTTGGAGTTGTAGTTCACCTACATCCAGAGAGCACTGTGGACTCAAACAATGATGGATCTCGACCAAACTCTACATGAATACTCAGTATGCCCAAATGTGAACATTGGTGGAGTTTGGGGGAAATAGAATCCTGACATTTGGGAGTTGTAGTTACTGAGATTTATAGTTCACCTACAATGAAAGAGCATTCTGAACCCCACCAAGGATGGAATTGAACCAAACTTGGCACACAGTTCTTGGTGGGCAGTGTCCTTTGGTTTTGGAGTTGTAGTTCACCTACATTCAGAGAGCACTGTGGACTCAAACAATGATGGATCTGGACCAAACTCTACATGAATACTCAATATGCCCAAATGTGAACATTGGTGGAGTTTGGGGGAAATAGAATCCTGACATTTGGGAGTTGTAGTTGCTGGGATTTATAGTTCACCTACAATCAAAGAGCATTCTGAACCCCACCAAGGATGGAATTGAACTATACTTGGCACACAGTTCTCCCATGACCAACAGAAAATACTGGAAGGGTTTGGTGGGCAGTATCCTTTGGTTTGGGAGTTGTAGTTCACCTACATCCAGGGAGCACTGTGGACTCAAACAATGATGGATCTGGACCAAACTTGGCACAAATACTCAATATGCCCAAATGTGAACATTGGTGGAGTTTGGGGAAAATCGAATACTGACATTTGGGAGTTGTAGTTGCTGGGATTTATAGTTCACCTACAATCAAAGAGAATTCTGAACCCCACCAAGGATGGAATTGAACTATACTTGGCACACAGTTCTCCCATGACCAACAGAAAATACTGGAAGGGTTTGGTGGGCAGTGTCCTTTGGTTTGGGAGTTGTAGTTCACCTACATCCAGAGAGCACTGGGGACTCAAACAATGATGGATCTGGACCAAACTCTACACAAATACTCAGTATGCCCAAATGTGAACATTGGTGGAGTTTGGGGGAAATAGAATCCTGACATTTGGGAGTTGTAGTTACTGAGATTTATAGTTCACCTACAATGAAAGAGCATTCTGAACCCCACCAAGGATGGAATTGAACCAAACTTGGCACACAGTTCTTGGTGGGCAGTGTCCTTTGGTTTTGGAGTTGTAGTTCACCTACATTCAGAGAGCACTGTGGACTCAAACAATGATGGATCTGGACCAAACTCTACATGAATACTCAATATGCCCAAATGTGAACATTGGTGGAGTTTGGGGGAAATAGAATCCTGACATTTGGGAGTTGTAGTTGCTGGGATTTATAGTTCACCTACAATCAAAGAGCATTCTGAACCCCACCAAGGATGGAATTGAACTATACTTGGCACACAGTTCTCCCATGACCAACAGAAAATACTGGAAGGGTTTGGTGGGCAGTATCCTTTGGTTTGGGAGTTGTAGTTCACCTACATCCAGGGAGCACTGTGGACTCAAACAATGATGGATCTGGACCAAACTTGGCACAAATACTCAATATGCCCAAATGTGAACATTGGTGGAGTTTGGGGAAAATCGAATACTGACATTTGGGAGTTGTAGTTGCTGGGATTTATAGTTCACCTACAATCAAAGAGAATTCTGAACCCCACCAAGGATGGAATTGAACTATACTTGGCACACAGTTCTCCCATGACCAACAGAAAATACTGGAAGGGTTTGGTGGGCAGTGTCCTTTGGTTTGGAGTTGTAGTTCACCTACATCCAGAGAGCACTGTGGACTCAAACAATGATGGATCTGGACCAAACTCTACATGAATACTCAATATTCCCAAATGTGAACATTGGTGGAGTTTGGGGGAAATAGAATCCTGACATTTGGGAGTTGTAGTTGCTGGGATTTATAGTTCACCTACAATCAAAGAGCATTCTGAACCCCACCAACAATGGAATTGAACCAAACTTGGCACACAGTTCTCCCATGACCAACAGAAAATACTGGAAGGGTTTGGTGGGCAGTGTCCTTTGGTTTGGGAGTTGTAGTTCACCTACATCCAGAGAGCACTGGGGACTCAAACAATGATGGATCTGGACCAAACTCTACACAAATACTCAGTATGCCCAAATGTGAACATTGGTGGAGTTTGGGGAAAATAGAATCCTGACATTTGGGAGTTGTAGTTGCTGGGATTTATAGTTCACCTACAATCAAAGAGCATTCTGAACCCCACCAAGGATGGAATTGAACCAAACTTGGTACACAGTTCTTGGCACACAGTTTGGTGGGCAGTGTCCTTTGGTTTTGGAGTTGTAGTTCACCTACATTCAGAGTGCACTGTGGACTCAAACAATGATGGATCTGGACCAAACTCTACACAAATACTCAGTATGCCCAAATGTGAACATTGGTGGAGTTTGGGGAAAATAGAATCCTGACATTTGGGAGTTGTAGTTGCTGGGATTTATAGTTCACCTACAATCACAGAGCATTCTGAACCCCACCAAGGATGGAATTGAACTAAACTTGGCACACAGTTCTCCCATGACCAACAGAAAATACTGGAAGGGTTTGGTGGGCAGTGTCCTTTGGTTTGGAGTTGTAGTTCACCTACATCCAGAGAGCACTGTGGACTCAAACAATGATGGATCTGGACCAAACTCTACACAAATACTCAGTATGCCCAAATGTGAACATTGGTGGAGTTTGGGGAAAATAGAATCCTGACATTTGGGAGTTGTAGTTGCTGGGATTTATAGTTCACCTACAATCAAAGAGCATTCTGAACCCCACCAAGGATGGAATTGAACCAAACTTGGCACACAGTTCTTGGCACACAGTTTGGTGGGCAGTGTCCTTTGGTTTTGGAGTTGTAGTTCACCTACATTCAGAGAGCACTGTGGACTCAAACAATGATGGATCTGGACCAAACTCTACAAGAATACTCAATATGCCCTAATGTGAACATTGGTGGAGTTTGGGGGAAATAGAATCCTGACATTTGGGAGTTGTAGTTGCTGGGATTTATAGTTCACCTACAATCACAGAGCATTCTGAACCCCACCAAGGATGGAATTGAACTAAACTTGGCACACAGTTCTCCCATGACCAACAGAAAATACTGGAAGGGTTTGGTGGGCAGTGTCCTTTGGTTTGGAGTTGTAGTTCACCTACATCCAGAGAGCACTGTGGACTCAAACAATGATGGATCTGGACCAAACTCTACACAAATACTCAGTATGCCCAAATGTGAACATTGGTGGAGTTTGGGGAAAATAGAATCCTGACATTTGGGAGTTGTAGTTGCTGGGATTTATAGTTCACCTACAATCAAAGAGCATTCTGAACCCCACCAAGGATGGAATTGAACCAAACTTGGCACACAGTTCTTGGCACACAGTTTGGTGGGCAGTGTCCTTTGGTTTTGGAGTTGTAGTTCACCTACATTCAGAGAGCACTGTGGACTCAAACAATGATGGATCTGGACCAAACTCTACAAGAATACTCAATATGCCCTAATGTGAACATTGGTGGAGTTTGGGGGAAATAGAATCCTGACATTTGGGAGTTGTAGTTGCTGGGATTTATAGTTCACCTACAATCACAGAGCATTCTGAACCCCACCAAGGATGGAATTGAACTAAACTTGGCACACAGTTCTCCCATGACCAACAGAAAATACTGGAAGGGTTTGGTGGGCAGTGTCCTTTGGTTTGGGAGTTGTAGTTCACCTACATCCAGAGACCACTGTGGACTCAAGCACTGATGGATCTGGACCAAACTCTACACAAATACTCAGTATGCCCAAATGTGAACATTGGTGGAGTTTGGGGGAAATAGAATCCTGACATTTGGGAGTTGTAGTTGCTGGGATTTATAGTTCACCTACAATAACAGATCATTCTGAACCCCATCATTGATAGAATTGGGCCAAACCTCCCACACAGAACCCCCATGACCACCAGAGTGGGCCACAGCCACGCGTGGCAGGGGAACAGCTGATATTTACATAAAACTATAATTTAAGATAAGACTGTGGAACTCTGATTAAACCATTGTTCTAAACTTCTTCAATGTAAATAAGCTTGCATATCCTTCCAATAAAATAGAGTAAAATAATAAATGTAATAATACTACTAATAATAGAGTAAAATAATGGAAATGTAATAATAACAGTAATAATAGAGTAAAATAATAAATATAATAAAAACAATAATAAAGTAGAATGATCAATGTAACAACAACAACAACAACAACAACAATACATTTATTATACAACAATATATTTATTATGTATTTCTAACAGGATAAAATAATAAATAACCTTGACTCGAGTATAAGCCGAGCGGGACAACACCTACCTTTGTGAAAAGGACTCTGTGGCTTGTTGCTCTGCAAAAGGAATTCAGAGATGAGCCGGATTAGCAGTTGCACTACAGAACGGAAGTGGTATTGCATTGAGAAAAACTGATGCTGAATACATGGGACACGTTCCCAGGCTCCTAGGATTCCCTAGCATTGGAGCACAACAGTTTGCAGTACTGTGGGGCAGCTAGTTAGAAGCCAGCCTGGGTGGGAGTAAGCTCCCAACCATTTGTCTAGCTTGCTGTCGACCTTTGCAGCCTGAAAGATAATTGCATCCGTCAAGTAGGAAATTTAAGTAGGAGTCATCTGCATTAAATCATTACTAACCAAGAGCTCATGAGTTCAAAACTAGCCTGGGTTAGAGTGAGCTCCCGACCATTAATAGTCTAGCTCACAACCATTAATAGTCTAGCTTGCTGTTGACCTCTGCAGTCTGAAAGACAGTTGCATCTGTCAAGTAGGAAATTTAGGTAGGAATCAGCTGCATTAAATCACTACAGACCAAGAGGTCATGAGTTCGAAACCAGCCCAGGTCAGAGTGAGCTCCTGACCATTAATAGTCTAGCTCACAACCATTAATAGTCTAGCTTGCTGTTGGCCTCTGCAGTCTGAAAGACAGTTGCATCTGTCAAGTAGGAAATTTAGGTAGGAGTCATCTGCATTAAATCACTACAGACCAAGAGGTCATGAGTTCGAAAGCAGCCTGGGTTAGAGTGTGCTCCCGACCATTAATAGTCTAGCTTGCTGTTGACCTCTGCAGTCTGAAAGACAGTTGCATCTGTCAAGTAGGAAATTTAGGTAGGAGTCAGCTGCATTAAATCACTACAGACCAAGAGGTCATGAGTTCGAAACCAGCCTGGGTCAGAGTGAGCTCCCGACCATTAATAGTCTAGCTTGCTGTTGACCTCTGCAGTCTGAAAGACAGTTGCATCTGTCAAGTAGGAAATTTAGGTAGGAGTCAGCTGCATTAAATCACTACAGACCAAGAGGTCATGAGTTTGAAACCAGCCTGGGTCAGAGTGAGCTCCTGACCATTAATAGTCTAGCTTGCTGTTGGCCTCTGCAGTCTGAAAGACAGTTGCATCTGTCAAGTAGGAAATGTAGGTAGGAGTCGTCTGCATTAAATCACTACTGACCAAGAGCTCATGAGTTCGAAACCAGCCCGGGTCGGAGTGAACTCCCGACCATTAATAGTCTAGCTTGCTGTTGACCTCTGCAGTCTGAAAGACAGTTGCATCTGTCAAGTAGGAATTTTAGGTAGGAGTCATCTGCATTAAATCACTACAGACCAAGAGGTCACGAGTTCGAAACCAGACTGGGTCAGAGTGAGCTCCCAACCATTAATAGTCTAGCTTGCTGTTGACCTCTGCAGTCTGAAAGACAGTTGCATCTGTCAAGTAGGAAATTTAGGTAGGAGTCAGCTGCATTAAATCACTACAGACCAAGAGGTCATGAGTTCGAAACCAGCCTGGGTCAGAGTGAGCTCCTGACCATTAATAGTCTAGCTCCCGACCATTAATAGTCTAGCTTGCTATTGGCCTCTGCAGTCTGAAAGACAGTTGCATCTGTCAAGTAGGAAATTTAGGTAGGAGTCAGCTGCATTAAATCACTACAGACCAAGAGGTCATGAGTTCGAAACCAGCCTGGGTCACAGTGAGCTCCTGACCATTAATAGTCTAGCTCCCAACCATTAATAGTCTAGCTTGCTGTTGGCCTCTGCAGTCTGAAAGACAGTTGCATCTGTCAAGTAGGAAATTTAGGTAGGAGTCAGCTGCATTAAATCACTACAGACCAAGAGGTCATGAGTTCGAAACCAGCCTGGGTCAGAGTGAGCTCCTGACCATTAATAGTCTAGCTCACAACCATTAATAGTCTAGCTTGCTGTTGGCCTCTGCAGTCTGAAAGACAGTTGCATCTGTCAAGTAGGAAATTTAGGTAGGAGTCAGCTGCATTAAATCACTACAGACCAAGAGGTCATGAGTTCGAAACCAGCCTGGGTCACAGTGAGCTCCTGACCATTAATAGTCTAGCTCCCAACCATTAATAGTCTAGCTTGCTGTTGGCCTCTGCAGTCTGAAAGACAGTTGCATCTGTCAAGTAGGAAATTTAGGTAGGAGTCAGCTGCATTAAATCACTACAGACCAAGAGGTCATGAGTTTGAAACCAGCCTGGGTCAGAGTGAGCTCCCAACCATTAATAGTCTAGCTCACAACCATTAATAGTCTAGCTTGCTGTTGACCTCTGCAGTCTGAAAGACAGTTGCATCTGTCAAGTAGGAAATTTAGGTAGGAGTCAGCTGCATTAAATCACTACAGATTAAGAGGTCATGAGTTTGAAACCAGCCCGGGTCAGAGTGAGCTCCTGACCATTAATAGTCTAGCTTGCTGTTGACCTCTGCAGTCTGAAAGACAGTTGCATCTGTCAAGTAGGAAATTTAGGTAGGAGTCAGTGGCATTAAATCACTACAGACCAAGAGGTCATGAGTTCGAAACCAGCCTGGGTCAGAGTGAGCTCCCGACCATTAATAGTCTAGCCTGCTGTTGACCTCTGCAATCTGAAAGACAGTTGTATCTGTCAAGTAGGAAATTTATGTAGGAGTCATCTACATTAAATCACTACAGACCAAGAGGTCATGAGTTCGAAACCAGCCTGGGTCAGAGTGAGCTCCCGACCATTAATAGTCTAGCTTGCTGTTGGCCTCTGCAGTCTGAAAGACAGTTGCATCTGTCAAGTAGGAAATTTAGGTAGGAGTCATCTGCATTAAATCACTACAGACCAAGAAGTCATGAGTTTGAAACCAGCCTGGGTCAGAGTGAGCTCCTAACCATTAATAGTCTAGCTTGCTGTTGACCTCTTCAGTCTGAAAGACAGTTGCATCTGTCAAATAGGAAATTTAGGTAGGAGTCATCTGCATTAAATCACTACAGACCAAGAGGTCATGAGTTCGAAACCAGCTTGGGTCAGAGTGAGCTCCTGACCATTAATAGTCTAGCTTGCTGTTGGCTTCTGCAGTCTGAAAGACAGTTGCATCTGTCAAGTAGGAAATTTAGGTACCGCTTTATGCAGGGAGGCTAATTTAACTAATTTATGACGCCATAAAAATCTCCAACAGCATGCAAAAGAATGAGGAAGTACTCAATCAGTGTCACAAGTGGACTGTGAAGCAACAGCTCCCCCTGTGGCCAGAATTGAGCATAGCCTCATGAAGCCGGAATGTTAAATTGCCTCTGTGTCTGTCTATATATGTTGTATGTCTATGGCACTGAATGTTTGCCATGTATATATGCATTGTAATCCGCCCTGAGACCCCTGCGGAATGAGAAGGGCGGAACAGAAATACTGTAAATAAATAAAATAAATAAAATAAAATGATTCTACAATGCAAGTGCACCTAAAGACGGAGAGAAAGGCCTGCCTCTGAGGAAACAAAGTTGGGACTTGTTAATGGCTCTTAATCCTTTTTGCAGCCAAATTTTGTTTATCCATTTTTAATCACTTTGGAAACTTTTAGTTCAATTATCTATAGTCTCTCAGAGTTATCCTTTCCTTGGCATTCGTTTTAATGAGGTCCTCCAATTGACACTTAACTCTGATCTTGTCCTCTGGAGTATTAGTGCTTCCTCCCAATTTGGTATCACCTGCAAACTTACTAAATAAGCCCTCTATTCTATCATCCAAGTCATGAGCATGATATGAGAGACATGTGGGAGGCCTCCCCGCAGGATTGCAACACATCCAGGCGTCCCCTGGGCAACGTATTTGTAGATGGCTGATTCTTTCACGCCAGAAGTGCCCAAAGTGATTTGCAGCAGGATGTCTACCACTGGAGAAATTACACTGTTTAACAGTCTCACACCACCTAACATCCGCTGGGAAGTAGCAGCCATTAATGAAAGGACCAAGGGAGTGACATCTCCGGCCCATCCTTTGTTTGGATATCAGCCAGCACGCCAACACCTTAAATCAAGGAATAGTTTTCTATGATCTACAGATATACTTGCAGGAACACCTCAGCAAGCAAGAGTCCAAAAGTGGCAGGTGAAAACCCGGAGAATCAATCCATGGCTGATACCAAATGAGAAACTTCCTCCTGGGCACACAGAAGACTGGGCGACTTGGAAGGCTGCGCTCTGGCACCACGAGATTATTATTATTATTATTAAACTTTATTTAGCATCTCCCGAAGGACTTAATGCGGCTTACAAAGGCCAAGGCCTCAACACAACAACAGCATAACAAAACAACTCAAAGCAAAATCAAAAACATAAAGCAATAACAACAAAACAATTACACCATAACACAGTAAAAACTAGGGCCGGGCCAAGTAATGGGTACAGAGTTAAAAAGTGCTAGGTGTGGCAGGTGGTATGTTGGATTTCAGGGCAAGTGCAATGTGCAGAAAATCTTAAAATTCTAATAAAGTGCTTCTGGGACATGATGCTGGAGTTTTCCTATTCCGGAAAGGCACATCGGAATAGCCAGGTCTTCAAGCTCTTCCTAAAGACTGCCAACGTGGGTGCTAGTCTGATGTCTTTGGGGATGGTGTTCCAAAGTCGGGGGGCAACCACAGAAAAGGCCCTGTCCCTCGTCCCCACCAAACGTGCCTGCGACGCAGGTGGGATCGCGAGCAGGGCTTCTCCGGATGAACGAAGGGAACGCGTGGGTTCATAGACAGAGATGTGGTCACGCAGGTAGGCAGGTCCCAAACCATTTAGGGCAGTGTTTCCCAACCTTCCTAATGTCGTGACCCCTTGATACAGTTCCTCATGTTGTGGTGACCCCCAACTACAACATTATTTTCGCTGTGACTTCATAACTGTAACTTTGCTCCTGTTATGAATCATAATGTAAATGTCTTATATGCAGGATGTATTTTCATTCACTGGGCCAAATTTGGCACAAATGTCCAATATGCCCAAATTTAATACTGGTGGGGTTGGGAGAGGGGCGATTGATTGTCATTTGAGAGTTGTAGTTGCTGGAATTTATAGTTCACCTACAATCAAAGAGTATTCTGAACTCCACCAAGAACAGAATTGAACCAAACGTGGCATACAGGACTCCCATGACCAACAGAAAACACTAGAAGGGTTTGGTGGGCATTGACCTTGAGTTTGGGAGTTGTAGTTCACCTACATCCCAAGAGCACTGTGGACTCAAACAATGTTGGATTTGAACCAAACATGGCACAAACACTCTATATGCCCAAATGCAAACACTGGTGGAGTTTGGGGAAAATAGACCTTGACAGTTGGGAGTTGTAGTCGTTGGGATTTATAGTTCACATAAAATCAAAGAGCATTCTGAACCCCATCAATGATAGAATTGGGCCAAACTTTCCACACAGAATCCCCATGACTAACAGAAAATACTGTGTTTTCTGATGGTCATTGGCGACCCCTCTGATACCCCCTCGCGACTCCTCCAGGGGTCCCAACCCCCAGGTTGAGAAACGCTGGTTTAGGGCTTTGTAGGTAAGCACCTGCACCTTGAATTGGGATCGGAAGGTAAACAGCAGTCAGTGGAGCTCCTTAAACAGGAGGGTTCACCTCTCTCTCTAAGGAGCACCAGTTAACATCCTGGCCGCTGCCCGTTGGACCAGTTGGAATTTCCGAACCGTTTTCAAGGGCAGCCCCACGTAGAACGCATTACAGTAGTCCAGTCTAGAGGTGACCAAGGCATGGACCACCCCGGCTAATGCAGATGCAGAGCCAACCTTAAGAAATGGGGCCACAAAGTGGAGTCCACGACATGCAAGTGTGGAGAAGAGCAAACCACCAACCACCTACTACAATGCAACCTGAGTACATGCACAATGGAGGACCTTCTTATAGCAACACCAGAGGCACACCAAGTGGCCAGATACTGGTCAAAGGACATTTAATAGAATGCCAGGTTTTTAAACATTATGTTTTTTAAATACATTACAACTGTACCCTTGGTTCGCTCCCGATACAATCAATAAATAAATCCAAGTCAATGATAAACATGTTGAATACCCCTGAATGGCCCAGGGTGGGACCTCACACTAGGTTGAAGCGGAGCTATTGGGAAGCAGCTCTTGAAGCCACACAAAGAACAAACAACACAATGGGTGCATCTACACGGGGCATGGGCAAACTTCGGCCCTCCCTCCAGGTATTTTGGACTTCAAATTTCACAATACCTAACAGCTGGTAAACTATTAGGAATTGTGGGAGTTGGAAGTCCAAAACACCTGGAGGGAGGGCCAACATTTGCCCATGCCTGACCTGAATAGTCTTCTCACAGGGTTGCTGTGAGTTTTCTGGGATCACAGTCTTCCAGGTTGCTGTGAGTCTTCTCACCTGTTGCCCCCATTGCCATGGAGATAGATAATGATGGGATTATCATCTGCGAGAGCCTCTTCATACCAAAGATGGCTTTTCCCTTCAGATTCCTTGCGCCTGTTGTCAGGCAAAGCGTGCCTAAGGGAAGAAGCAAAAGTATTCAGCTATATTTCCACTGATGATCAAAATGAGACATTGCGGTGAGTTTTCCAGGATGTATGACCATGCTCCAGAAGCATTCTCTCCTGATGTTTTGTCCACATCTGTGGCAAGCATCCTCAGGGGTTCTGAGGATGCATGCCATAGATGTGGGTGAAATGTCAGGAGAGAATGCTCCTGGAGCATGGCCATACAGCTCGGAAAACTCACAGGAACATGAAAGCCTTCGACAACAACATAAAAATCAGTTACAGTGATTAAGCATGAGGATAATGAAATCCTGAAGTTTGCATCAGGTGGATAAGGTAATAAAAGCATAAATGGAACATCACATCATGTAAGTGTATATAAGAACATCGAGAAAACCACACTGCTCTTTGTCCCAGGATCTGATTCCAGGTTTTCTGCTTTAAACTGGAATATATGAGTCTTCACTGCCAGATAATCCTGAGATAAACATAATAAAGGGGCAGTGTGTAAGGGCCCTTAGATTGTAGGGATCTGGGAGAAGTAATGGGGTGGGAATGATACAGGATGAAGACCAACAAAGCTGCTTTGTTATTTTGGCAGGACACGACCACCTGGGCATTGTTGTTGTTGTTGTTACACCAAAGGAAGGAATGCAGAAAGGTCTCTACAGAAACAAAAACAAAACAGTAAAGTAAAAAAAGCACTTTAAAGAAATAGGTAAATCCAATTAGGTAGGAAGATAAGCTGAAACAAAGTAGTCCAGGGAAATAGTCCATCAAAGTCCACGAAAAACAAAGGCAAAGGATAACTCACCAGATGCCGATGTTGATCCCAGGTTCAGAGGTGAGATAGAAGTTCCTGGTGTGGTTCAAATAGACTTCGGGCTTCTGGTAGTCCACCCAAAAGGGATAACTCACTGCAAAAGGAGCTCGGTTTCAGGTTTGTATTTTATTTTATTTACAGTATTTATATTCCGCCCTTCTCACCCTGCAGGGGACTCAGGGCGGATGACAATGCACATATATATGGCAAACATTCAATGCACACAACACACAACATATATAGGCAGACACTCAGAGGCTATTTAACATTCCAGCTTTTCATGAGGGTATTCTGGCCACCGGGGGAGCTGTCGCTTCAACATCCATTTGTGAGACTAATGAAGTACTTCCTCGTTCTTTGCATGCTTGCTGGAGATTTTTATGGCGTCGTAAATTAGTTAAGTTAATTAAATTAAGTTAGGTTAATTAATTAAGTAAATTAGTTAAGGAGCCCCCAGTGGCGCAGTGGGTTAAAGTGCTGAACTGCTGAGCTTGTTGACTGAAAGGTCACAAGTTCGATTCCGGCGTGAGCTTCCGCTGTCAGACCTAGCTTCTGCCAACCTAGCAGTTCAAAAACATGCAAATGTGAGTAGATCAATAGATACCGCTCCGGCGGGAAGGTAACAGCATTCCATGCAGTCATGCTGGCCACATGACCTTGGAGATGTCTAGGGACAATGCTGGCTCTTCGGCTTAGAAATGGAGATGAGCACCACACCCCAACGTCGGACACAACTGGACTTAATGTCAGAGGACAACCTTTACCTTTTTAAATTAGTTAAATTAGCCTCCCCACATAAGCGGTACCTAAATTTCCTACTTGACAGATGCAACTGTCTTTCGGGCTGCAAAGGTTGACAGCAAGCTACACAAATTGGTGGGAAGCTCACGTTTTTATCATCCTTCTAAAGGACAAGAGGGAGGGGGCTGACCTGATCTCATTAGGAAGGGAGTTCCATAGCCGAGGGGCAATTACTGAGAAGGCCCCGTCTCTCGTCCCCGCCAAACGCGCCTGTGATTGTGGTGCGACTCTGGGGGTCGGTGCTCGCCTCCATTTCTAAGCCAAAGAGCTGGTGTTGTCCGTAGACACCTCCAAGGTCATGTGGCTAGCATGACTGCATGGAGCGCCATTGCATGTTTTTGAACTGCTAGGTTTGCAGAAGCTGAGGCTAACAGTGGGAGCTCATGCCGCTCCTCGAATTAGAACCTTTGGATCAGTAAGTTCAGCAGCCCAGCAGTTTAACCCACTACTCCACCGGGGGCTCTTGGGATTTATAGTTCACTTACAATCAAAGAGCATTCTGAACCCCACCAACAATAGAAATCGGCCAAACTTCCCACACAGAACCCACAGGACCAACAGAAAATACTCTGTTTTTTTGATGGTCTTTGGTGACCCCTCTGACACCCCCTCTGACACCCCCCGGGGTCCCGACCCCCAGGTTGAGAAATGCTGTTGTAGAAGACCTTGTCAAGCTAAGACGCAACTGTTGGGGTTCAGCCTGAGTTTGAACTTGAACCTGATTCTCTGTTTGCTCCTCCTGATGCTAATGAAAGTATATTTACTGATGCTAATGGAAATGTACCTCTTGATGCCAATGCTCCTGAAATTAGTGAGGAAGAAACTTCTGTAGGTTTGAAAAATGCCAATGTTCCTGAAATTAGTGAGGAAGGAACTTCTGTAGATTTGGAAGATGAAAGTACCAGTGTTCATGAGAATGTCTCAGAGGGAAGCCATGACCTTTCACTCCCTTCTGCACCTGGAAACCTTAATGAGAACAGAAGGGGCCAGATCTGGCAAGACAGAAGTAAATCACTCAGCTTGCGAAGGTCTTCCCGATTAAGAGAAATACAAACAACGGCTTCAAAGCAGAGGGGCGGTTCACGGAACCAATTCTTCGGCTTTAAATGCCTTCTGCCGGGCTGACTTTCTCAGTTCAGGCATCGTTTCAGATTGATGAAGACCTTGGCAGTTCTCCCGGTTTCCCTGGCCATGGTCTTGAAAGATTTCTAGGATATCAAGCACTGTTAGTGGATTGCTAACAGGTTCCAGTATTTTACAGTGTGGCTTTGGGTTTTGTTTTGTCCATTTAAATTCATGTTTGCTGATTTTGCTGTGACTTTTGACTTTGCATTTTTCCTTTATCTTGTAACCATTTTTCTTCAATAAAAAAGGATTGTTTTTCACGGTCAAGTGTGGTGGATGGTTATCTTGGGGCCTCGTTCCCTGCTCTGGATTGCAACAGCAACTTGACATCTTGGAGTCCTTGTGGACAACAAGTTAAACATGAGCCAACAATGTGATGTGGCGGCAAAAAAAGCCAATGGGATTTTGGCCTGCATCAATAGGAGCCTAGTGTCTAGATCTAAGGAAGTAATGCTACCCCTCTATTCTGTTTTGGTTAGACCACATCTGGAATATTGTGTCCAATTCTGGGCACCACAATTCAAGAGAGATATTGACAAGCTGGAATGTGTCCAGAGGGGGGCGACTAAAATGATAAAAGGTCTGGAGAACAAGCCCTATGAGGAGCGGCTTAACGAGCTGGGCATGTTTAGCCTGAAGAAGAGAAGGCTGAGAGGGGATATGATAGCCATGTATAAATATGTGAGAGGAAGCCACAGGGAGGAGGGAGCAAGCTTGTTTTCTGCTTCCCTGGAGACTAGGACGCAATAGAACAATGGCTTCAAACTACAAGAGAGGAGATTCCATCTGAACATGAGGAAGAACTTCCTGACTGTGAGAGCCGTTCAGCAGTGGAACTCTCTGCCCCGGAGTGTGGTGGAGGCTCCTTCTTGGGAAGGAGCCTCCACCTGGGCTGACTTTCTCAGTTCAGGCATCGTTTCAGATTGATGAAGACCTTGGCAGTTCTCCCGGTTTCCCTGGCCATGGTCTTGAAAGATTTCTAGGATATCAAGCACTGTTAGTGGATTGCTAACAGGTTCCAGTATTTTACAGTGTGGCTTTGGGTTTTGTTTTGTCCATTTAAATTCATGTTTGCTGATTTTGCTGTGACTTTTGACTTGCATTTCTCCTTTATCTTGTAACCATTTTTCTTCAATAAAAAAGGATTGTTTTTCACGGTCAAGCGTGGTGGATAGTTATCTTAGGACCTCGTTCCCTGCTCTGGGTTGCAACAGCAACTTGACATCTTGGAGTCCTCGTGGACAACAAGTTAAACATGAGCCAGGAATGTGATGTGGCGGCAAAAAAAGCCAATGGGATTTTGGCCTGCATCAATAGGAGCCTAGTGTCTAGATCTAAGGAAGTAATGCTACCCCTCTATTCTGTTTTGGTTAGACCACATCTGGAATATTGTGTCCAATTCTGGGCACCACAATTCAAGAGAGATATTGACAAGCTGGAATGTGTCCAGAGGAGGGCGACTAAAATGATAAAAGGTCTGGAGAACAAGCCCTATGAGAAGCGGCTTAAGGAGCTGGGCATGTTTAGCCTGAAGAAGAGAAGGCTGAGAGGAGATATGATAGCCATGTATAAATATGTGAGAGGAAGCCACAGGGAGGAGGGAGCAAGCTTGTTTTCTGCTTCCTTGGAGACTAGGACGCAAGGGAACAATGGCTTCAAACTACAAGAGAGGAGATTCCATCTGAACATGAGGAAGAACTTCCTGACTGTGAGAGCCGTTCAGCAGCGGAACTCTCTGCCCCGGAGTGTGGTGGAGGCTCCTTCTTTGGAAGCTTTTAAACAGAGGCTGGATGGCCATCTGCCAGGGGTGATTTGAATGCAATATTCCTGCTTCTTGGCAGAATGGGGTTGGACTGGATGGCCCATGAGGTCTCTTCCAACTCTTTGATTCTATGATTCTATGACAGATGCAAAATGCTAGATCCACCAGACACAGCTCTGTAAAATCATGGACTCTGGAGACGTCAGGTTACAAGGAAAACTCAGTTTACTAAGCACAGAGCAAAAAGTACATCCATCTTCAGCGAGCGACACACAGGAACAGACAAAGCAAACTGAAAACCAAAACAGTTCTTTTGCAGCTGCTTCTGCTCCACCAGAGAGCTTATCTTAAGGTCACTCAATCACAGCCTCAACATAAACATTTCAGCATAGCTTTACACTCTAAGTGGCATCCATATTGGCAATGCAAGAATTACATTTAAAACACACAATTATATCTCAATAAATCCTGACAGATCTCAATAAGGAAGCAGAAGCTCTTCATAATTGATATCACTACTTTTTTTTTAAAAGACTATAATCAGTATTGTGAACTTTGGCCCTCAAGGTGCAATGGACTCCAACTCCCACAATTCCTGGCAGCCTCAGGCCCCTTTCTTTCCTCCCTCAGCGCTTAAGTAGAAAAGGAATCATAGAATCATAGAATCATAGAATCAAAGAGTTGGAGGAGACCTCATGGGCCATCCAGTCCAACCCCATTCTGCCAAGAAGCAGGACAATCATGTTCAAAGCACCCCTAACAGATGGCCATCCAGCCTCTGCTTAAAAGCTTCCAAAGAAGGAGCCTCCACCACACTCCGGGGCAGAGAGTTCCACTGCTGAATGGCTCTCACAGTCAGGAAGTTCTTCCTCGTGTTCAGGTGGAATCTCCTCTCTTGCAGTTTGAAGCCATTGTTCCATTGTGTCCTAGTCTCCAAGGAAGCAGAAAACAAGCTTGCTCCCTCCTCCTCCCTGTGGCTTCCTCTCACATATTTATACATGGCTATCATATCTCCTCTCAGCCTTCTCTTCTTCAGGCTAAACATGCCCAGCTCCTTAAGCCGCTCCTCATAGGGCTCGTTCTCCAGACCCTTGATCATTTTAGTCGCCCTCCTCTGGACACATTCCAGCTTGTCAATATCTCTCTTGAATTGTGGTGCCCAGAACTGGACACAATATTCCAGATGTGGTCTAACCAAAGCAGAATAGATGGGTAGCATTACTTCCTTAGATCTAGACACTAGGCTCCTATTAATGCAGAGAAAAGGAAAGGGCCTGAGGCTGTTCAGAATTGGTTACATCCCGTTTAGACTACTGCAACGCTCTCTACGTGGGGTTGCCTCTGAAGACTGCTCGGAAGCTGCAGCTAGTCCAACGCTCGGCAGCCAGACTACTAACGGGTGCTGGGTACAGGGAGCACACCACTCCGCTGTTACACCAGCTCCACTGGCTGCCAATTAGCTTCCGAGCACAATTCAAAGTACTGCTGCTGGCCTATAAATCCCTAAACGACTCCGGCCCTGTTGACCTCTCCGAACGTATTCTCCCCTATGAACCATCAAGATTATTAAGATTGTCTGGAGAGGCCCTGCTCTCGGTCCCATCGGCTGGTGGGGACGAGGGACAGGGCCTTCTCGGTGGTGGCCCCTCGACTCTGGAACTCGGTTGGTATTGTCTTTATTTACTGTACACTGTCTTCTTGTTGTTGTTGTTCACCGCCCCGAGTCGCCTCCGGGCTGAGAGGGGCGGTCAATAAATGCAAGAAATAAATAATAAATAAATAAATAAATAAACTCTCTCCCACTGGAGATCAGAACCGCCCCTTCTATCCTGACATTCAGGAAACAGGTGAAGACGTGGTTATGGAGACAGGCATTCGACGAGTGAGCCAACACACTGAGATATGGATGGAGGATGATCTACAATTGATTTTAGTATGATGACTGACCATTGTAGTTTTGAATATATTTGCTGTTTTAATGTGTTATTGTAATATGAATTATGTTGTTTTACTGACTGTATGTGATTTTATGGTTGGAAACCGGTCTGAGTCCCTCAAAAGAGGTGAGAAGGTCGGTATACAAAACGTTTAAATAAATAAATAAATAAATTGTGGGAGATGGAGTCCAAAACACCTGGAGGGAGGACCAAAATTTGCCCATGCCAGGATTATACAATAGCACGCACATACTATTTCAGTAGGAATACTTACAAAAATTGAGGTAGACAAACTTTTGCAACAGGGGAGGAAACAGCCGGATGAGGAATGGCAAGGAAGCATACAAAACGAAAAAATTCAGCAGCCCCGTCTTGATTTTATGGGCTTGGAACCACTCCAGAAATTCCCTGGGGAGGAAAAAAAGAAAAGGGTTAATACGTGCCTTGATTACAATCATTGCCATCAGCATTATGTTCTCTCCGGGGTCTCCTTTCATCTCCTACCTGATCCTTTTCAACTGGCAATGCCACAGACACAAATGGGGACCTATATATTCTGATCATGCATCATAGGATTCCCTGGACTTCAGGGATTTAGGTATGGAAGAGAAGCACAATGAAAGCATGACCACCCTGCTCCCATGTAAACATTCTGCCCCACCAATGTTATTCCCTTTCATGGTTTCGTGCCAAGTTTGGTCCAGATCCATCATTGTTTGAGTCCACAGTGCTCTCTGGATGTAGGTGAACTACAACTCCAAAAATTCAAGGTCAATGCCCACCAGATCCTCCCAGTATTTTCTCTTGGCCATGGGAGTTCTGTGTGCTAAGTTTGGTTCAATTTCATCATTGGTGGTGTTCAGAATGCTCTTTGATTGTAGGTGAACTATAAATCCCAGCCACTACAGCTCCCAAATCAACCCCACCAGTATTCAAATTTGGGCATATTTGGGCAGGATTTGAAAATACATCCTGCATATCAGATATTTACATTACAATTCATAACAGTAGCAAAATTACAGTTATGAAGTAGCAATGAAAATGTTATGGTTGGGGGTCACCACAATGTGAGGAACTCTACTAAGGGGTCGCAGCATTAGGAAGGTTGAGAACCACTGGATTAAGGCCTGCCATGACTAACTACCTACTTGCTGGACTATAATTAAAAGTTGCTAATGAGAACTGAAAAAGTAAACTGTGATAAGAACTGTGACAGTGATAAGAGAAATGTTTACAATGTTAAGAAGGAAGTCAACACAAGGCTAACGCCCATCATGAAGAGTCAACATCTGGACAATATCTGAGATGGAGTCAACCTATTCCAGGATGGAAGACGTCTATCATTAATTTACAACTTTGGGACGACATCAGTAGCATATTCCTATAAAAGACTCAATCTAATAATTCTCAAGTGTGACAGACAGAGAAGCTGTTCACCTGCCATGCTCTGCTCCCTTGGGAAGGAGAGAGAGAGTCTATGTATGGAGAGTGTCAGATCTGCTATGAGAAAACAGGATTCTGTACACTTTGGGCTTCTTTCTCAAGGGAAGAGGAAGGAGTGCATTTTGGAGTCATGATATAATGTGTTCTTGCCATCAAGGGAACCACTGACCACATAGGGAAGCTGATGAGGAAACACAATATACAAACATATCTATAGACCCACCAAGAAAATCCAACAAATGCTCCGTTCAACAAAGGACAAGAGGGATCCTCTCACTTCTGTAGACAAGTTTCCATAGGGACCACCAAACGCAGCAGCATTACCCAAACACGCATCAAGGGACATGAAAGGCACTGCAGACTACTTCAACCAGAGAAATCAACCATAGCAGAGCACCTGAGGAACCAACTTGGACACAGCATATTATTTGGGAACACAGAAATGTTGGACCACTACAACAACCACCATGTCAGACTACACAGAGAAGCCATTGAAATCCACAAGAAGCATGTGGACAATTTCAACAGAAAGGAGGAAACCATGAAAATGAACAAAATCTGGCTACCAGTATTAAAAAACTCTAAAATTACAACAGCACAACAACAGAGAGGAAACAAACAAGGACATCTAATCACCTCTCAACAAAAGATTGCTCCAGGCACTGCCAGGCAATCAAATGCTAATCATGGTGGTCAGTTGAAACATTCACACCTAGCTCCAGCAGACAAGAGTCCTTTGTCCCACCCTGGTCATTCCACAGATATGTAAACCCATTTTCCTAGTTCCAACAGACCTCACTACCTCTGAGGATGCTTGCCATAGATGCAGGCGAAATGTCAGGAGAGAATGCCTCTAGAACATGGCCATATAGCCCGAAAAACCTACAACAACCCAGTGATTCTGGCCATGAAAGCCTTCAATAATACAATATAAATATTATTTATTTATTTATTTATTTATTTACTACAGTCTGACTTCCCAAGGTACGGGCGCAACTGGCGCACAAGTTTTAATTGTGCAAAAGCTCCCCTAGCCACCGCTGAGACCTGGGAATCCAGGCTCAGCAATGAGTCCAGGATCACTCCCAAACTGTGAACCTGTGCCTTCAAGGGGAGTGTAACCCCCTCAAGCACAGGCTGTCACCCTATGCCCTGTTTGGCCTTGTGACTGACCAGGAGGACCTCTGTCTTGTCTGGATTTAGTTTCAATTTGTTTGCTCTTATCCAGTCCGTTATGGCTGCCAAATGCCGGTTCGGGACTTGAACAGCCTCCTTAGTAGCAGGTGGGAAGGAGTGACAAAGCTGGACATCATCTGCGAACAGATGACACTGTACCCTGAAAATCTGGATGATCTCTCCCAATGGCTTCATGTAGTTGTCAAACAACATAGGGGACAGTATTGAGCCCTGTGGGAGCCCACAGTACAATGGCCGTGGGGCCGAGCAGGAGTCCCCTAACAACACCTTCTGGGAGCGACCCTCCAGGAAGGACTGGAGCCAATGCAAAACAGTACCTCCAAGGTCCACACCTGTGCGGCATCCCAGGATACCGTGGTCGACAGTATCGAAGGCTGGTGAGAAGTCCAGCAGAACCAATAGAACCAACAGGGACAACTGATTTCTTTCACACCAGAAGTGTGACAGACCTTTTCAGGATCAACCATGACAATGATCTCAATCAGCATTTCTCAACCTGGGGGTCGGGACCCCTGGAGGGGTCGCTAGGGGTTGTCAAGAGGGGTTGCCAAAGACACAGTATTTTCTGTTGGTTATGGAGGTTCTGTGTGGGAAGTTTGGCCCAATTCTAACCTTGGTGGGGTTCAGAGTGCTCTTTGATTGTAGGTGAACTATAAATCCCAATAACTACAACTCCCATTGTCAAGGTCTATTTTCCCCAAACTCCAGCAGAGTTCACATTTGGGTATATTGATTGGCATGCCAAATTTGGTCCAGATCCATTATTGTTTGAGTCCACAAAGCTCTCGGGATGTAGGTGAACTACAACTCCCAAACTCAAGGTCAATGCCCATCAAACCCTTCCAGTATTATCTGTTGGTCATGGGAATTCTGTGTGCCAAGTTTGGTTCAATTCCATCCTTGGTGGAGTTCAGAATGCTCTTTGATTGTAGGTGAACTATAAATCCCAGCAACTACAACTCCCAAATGACAAAATCAATCCTCCACCCAACGCCACCAGTGTTCAAATTTGGGTGTACTGGGTATTTTTTGCCAAATTTGGTCCAGTGAATGAAAATACATCCTGCATATTAGATATTTACATTATGCTTCAGAACAGGAGCAAAACTGCAGTTGTGAAGTAGCAACGAAAATAATGTTATGGTTGGGGGTCACCACAACATGAGGAACTGGATTAAGGGGTTGCCGCATTAAGAAGGTTGAGAACCACCGATCTCAATCAACATCGAAGGTATTCGGTTGCCAAAGAACAGCTGCTTTATAAACTGTGCTGAGATCAGAAATCAAACAGTATTTTATTCCATGAACGAGAAATGATTTGCCATTTCTGTCTAATATGGATGGCCATCTGTCGGGACAGCTTGGATTGTGGATTCCTATAAGGCAGAACAGCATTGAGCTTTTTCTTCACACTTTAGTTTTCTCTGATTCTGAATTATTCTGAGCATCTCACTTTAAGCACTGCTAGAAATGCGAGGAATGCTGGAAAATGTCAGGCGGAGGCAAAATTCTTATTTGGAAAGGCGATGCCCTCATTTTGCCTGCCTCCAACCAACTCAGAACTACACTCCATTCAATCTGGGTATGATAATCGGGTTTATTATGTAACGGCATAGGCTGGATTAAGGCTGCTAACGAGCAAACCCAGCAATCCTTGGAGAGGCCAAGGAGGGGAAATCACTAATCCAGATTTGAATGCAGGTTTGTAGTCAAACTACACAAGGAAACTGTGCTGGCATGCGCTGGGCCTATAGCAAATGGCTTTTGAACAGGACGTGCTCTTTGTGCCCAGTGGGAAGCCGGGGTGCCTCAGCTGAGGGGCCCTAAGGATTTTCCTATACAAAGTCTTTAGATGTTTGAAAAGTTTAAGAAGGTCCTTATTATTGTTTAGGTCATCAATCAAATGCTTCTCAAATCTTCATAGAATCATAGAATCAAAGAGTTGGAAGAGACCTCATGGGTCATCCAGTCCAACCCCATTCTGCCAAGAAGCAGGAATGTTGCATTCAAATCACCCCTGACAGATGGCCATCCAGCCTCTGTTTAAAAGCTTCCAAAGAAGGAGCCTCCACCGCACTCCGGGGCAGAGAGTTCCACTGCTGAACGGCTCTCACAGTCAGGAAGTTCTTCCTCGTGTTCAGATGGAATCTCCTCACTTGTAGTTTGAAGCCATTCTTCCGCGTCAACAAGATAAACAAATACTTCAAGGCTTTGAATCAACTGGTGGCTTTCTTAATCTTGTCCACAAGGGACAGGCAACTGGCTTCGTGAACTGTTTCTTTTCTTTGGGCAATCTACTTTCTAAACTTTGCTGGTGTGGGCTCTACTCCCGGCTCCAAACTGCTTATTGGGTCCCGAGTAGACCTACCAGTCAAGGCTTTGTAGATTCTGACTGCTGGAGTCCTTTGGGACTGTTTTCCCCCCAGAATTTCTCCCGGATGCTGTGAGAAATGAAGCTTCTCTACAGGTCAAGCTGATCCACGTCCTGTAGCTAAGTTTTCCAATGCAAGGCTGACCTAAAATAGCTCCCTCTCCTCCCAGAGCCCTGGGGAAAGGGACGGAGCCAAAACTTAACAATGATTGATGGGTCATTGGCCCTATAATTGCAAACCAAGGGAAGCCACCTTATTGCAAAATGCATGGAACTTTGGAATACATTCAAACACTCAAAGAAAGAAAAGGAAGTTGGAGCTTTTGTTACAGCCGTACCAGCACAGAAACCGTGCCTTCAATGACTAGAAGAGGAAATGCCATCAGGCATTGCTTGTCATGTGTCCAACCATTAAAGCAGTGGTTCTCAACCTTCCCAATGCCGCAACCCTTTAATACAGTTCCTCAAGTTGTGGTGACCCCCAACCATAATATTATTTTCGTTGCTACTTCCTAACTGTAATTTTGCTCCTGTTATGAATTGTCATGTGAATATCTGATATGCAAGATGTGTTTTCATTCATTGGACCAAATTGGCACAAATATGCCCAAATTTGAATACTGGTGGGGTTGGAGGGGGGTTGATTTTGTCATTTGGGATTTGTAGTTACTGGGATTTATAGTTCACCTACAATCAATCAAGAACTGTGAGAGCTATTCAGCAGTGGAACTCTCTGCCCCGGAGTGTGGTTGAGGCTCCTTCTTTGGATGATTTTAAAAAGAGGTTGGATGGTCATCTGTTGGGGGTGCTTTGAAGGCGATTATCCTGCTTTTTGGCAGAATGGGGTTGGACTGGATGGCCCATGAGGTCTCTTCCAACTCAATGATTCTATGAGTTTGGGGGTTGTAGTTCACCTACATCCAGAGAGCACAGTGGACTCAAACAATGATGGATCTGCACCAAACTTGGCATGAATATTCCATATGCCCAAATATGAATAACAGGTAGAGTTTGGCGGAAATAGACCTTGACATTTGGGAGTTGTAGTAACTGGGATTTATAGTTCACCTACAATCAAAGAGCATTCTGAACCCCACCAACGACAGGACTGGGGCAAACTTCCCACACAGAACCCCCATACTTAAGGTCATCCAGTCCAAGTCCCTTCACCAGGGCAAGTAAACGTAATCAAAGCCCTCCTGACAAAGAGCCATCCATAGATATAGATATATATGATTCGCACACAGAGATATACCGTAGTATCATAGATTTGAAGGGGACTCCTAAAGAAGGACAACTATATGTTGTATGTTCCAGAGTAGGTAAACCAGGCACTCTCCACATCAACACTGACAAAGAATCAGCAAGAAATACTGTTTATTATTATTATTATTATTAGCTCGATGCGGCTTACAAAGGCCAAGGCCTCAAACACAGTATAACAATACACAACCTAAAGCAAATCAAAAACAGTTAAGCAATATTAAAACAACAAGCAATAGAACAATACACCAAGACACAAATAAAACTGGGCCAGGCCAGAGTAATGGGTACAGAATAAAAGTGCTGATGTGACAGGTGATATGTAGGATTATAGTGCAGTGTGCGGTGTGCGGCAATCTTAGTTTCTACTAAAGTGCTTCTGGGACTTGGTATTGGAGTTTTCTTATTCTGGGAAGGCACATCGGAACAGCCAGGTCTTCAAGTTCTTTCTAAAGACTGCCAACATAGGGGCCTGTCTAAGATCTTTGGGGAGGGTGTTCCAGAGTCGGGGGCCACCACGGAAAAGGCCCTGTCTCGCGCCCCCACCAGACGCGCCTGCGATGCAGGCGGGATCACGAGCAGGGCCTCTCCGGATGAACGAAGTGAGCGTGTGGGTTCATAAACAAAGATGCGGTCACGCAGGTAGGATGGTCCCAAACCATTTAGGGCTTTGTAGGTAAGCACCTGCACCTTAAATTGGGCTCAGAAAATAAACGGCAGCCAGTGGAGCTCCTTGAACAGGAGGGTTGACCTCTCTCTGTAAGGAACACCAGTTAACATCCTGGCCGCCGCCCGTTGGACCAGTTGAAATTTCCAAGCCGTTTTCAAGGGCAGCCCCACATAGAGCGCATTACAGTAGTCCAATCTAGAGGTGACCAAGGCATGGATCACCCCGGCCAGGTACGGTCGCAGCTGGCGCACGAGTCTCAATTGTGCAAAAGCCCTCCCGGACACCGCCGACGCCTGAGCCTCAAGCGAGAGCGATGAATCCAGAAGGACTCCCAAACTGCGGACCTGTGGCTTCAGGGGGAGTGTAACCCCATCCAACACAGGTTGCCACCCTATACCCCTTTATGCTTGTTTACCCACAAGCATAAAGAAATACCATAATTAGAAATAAATACTTTCTTATTACTTTCCAGATCACCAGACTGGGCCACAACAACGTGTGGCAGAGGACGGTTATTTATATAATAATAACAAAAGCCCCCTCACTAGAAACATTCAAAAAGGACCTTAAAACCTGGCTCTTCCGTTGCGCCTTTGGCGAATAGATGTATAACATGATACTATTGCTCCCCTCAACACTTCTTCCACTGGAGTACACGTCCTCCAAATGGGAAGTTTAGTTTCACAACTCTGTTTGTTTTTAAGAGCTCCCTGCAAATAACCTGCTCCTATTTTTATCTCATTAGAATCTTTTAATTGTTTTATCCTGTACATATGGCCTGCCCACTGTTTTTGTAACTGGGTTTATTGGAAAGTTTTTTAAAAATAATTTTGATGATGTTGTTTGTTGTTTATGTTTTTGGTTTTATTCTGCTGCAATATGTTATCCGGGCTTGGCCCCATGTAAGCCACTCTGAGTCCCCACTGGGGAGATGGTGGCGGGGTATAAATAAAGATTATTATTATTATTATATTTAAATCTATTTGAAAGTTGGAGTGAACACAAGTTTGGAAAAGCCACAGCAGCCCCTCCTGCAAATTAATCACAGCGGAGGAATCTGCACACCTACAGATGTTACCAAAGTGCAACTCCCATAATCCCAGGGCAATTCAGGTGATGCCAAACTGCATTGACTCCATAGTATAGCTGCACCCTTGATGTTGCATAGCCATTGTTTTCATGCGTCGAATGTTGGAGAGCATTCAAGGGAGGCCGAGATCTTTCCCTTTACACAAAGGGGAAGTTGGCACAAAGGGAAACATGAAATTAATGAGTCTGAATCCTGACGCAAGAGCTGGCCGGGAGAAAGGAGTCGTTTAGTAAGGTTGCCCAAGGCTTTCTTTGGCTCTGGGAAGGCATCCAAGGAGGAATGTCTCAACATGTTTGGATCTGGTTTGGTTGGACTGAAGAGAGTAAAGGGAATCCAGTGTGGATTTTTTAAGTCTACTGTGAAGAACTGTTCAATGATAAGGAGCCATGTGTTGTCGAAGGCTTTCATGGCTGGAATCAATGGGTTGCTGTCTGGCCATGTTCCAGAAGCATTCCCTCCTGACATTTCTCCCACATCTATGCCAGGCATCCTCAGAGCTTGTGAGGTCGGTTGGAAACTAGGCAAGTGAGGTTTATATATCTGTGGGAGAAAGAACTCTTTATCTGTTGGAGGCAAGTGGGAATATTGCAATTGGACACCTGGATTAGCACTGAATGGCTTTGCAGCTTCAAGGCCTGGCTGCTTCCTACCTGAGGGAATCCTTTGTTGGGAGTTATTTATTTATTTATTTGCAGTGTGCTGTCACACACTGGGCCTGTACATAAAACTATAGACAGGACATAAATTCTGTGTGCCCAATGGGACGCCGGGGCTGCCTCAGATTACAGGCCCTTGAATTTCCTTAAAATAGAGTCTTTAGATTGCTTAAAGGTTCAACAAAGTTCTTTATTAATGAAAACAAACAGGTTCTTTAAGGCTTTCTTAACACTCTATTGGCTCTCTCTCAATCTTGTCCACAGGGAACAGGCACTATCTTCATAAACTGTAATTTAACTAATGGGGAAATCCTTAACTTCTAATCTGGACAGTCTGTCTTTGCCTCTGTTGGCGTGGAGCCCCTGCACCCGGTACCAACTGCTTCTGGCTTCCGCGAGTGACCCTTACCAAGCAGAGCTTTGTAGACTTCCAGGGGAAAAAAGAAGGAATTCAGGCTTCGGTGATGGCTGACTGAAGTCCTTCAGCAAAGGAGCTGTAGGGCTCTATAACCCCGGCCAAGCTGTGGGCTGTATATCTCCCCGACCAAGCCGTAGAAGACGAAGCTTTCTACAGGAGCTCTTGGTATTATGTCCTGCATGAAAGGCTTCTCTGTGTGGACTGAACCCAAACTGGCTCCTATTCCCTCCAAAACCCAAAAAGGGGGCAGGACCAGGGAACCTAACAATAATTGACAGGTGGCTTGCCCTATGATTGCAGCCAAAATAAGCCACCTATCTGCAGAGTCCTTAAAACGTAGGACTACAAACAAACATTCAATGCAAAGCAAACAAAATTGGAGCTCCTGATACAGCTGTACCTGCGCATGCAGTATTTATATACCGCTTTTCTCATCCCAAGGGGGACTCAAAGCGGGAGTTGTTAGCTGACCCTGATTGTTTCCCACCTGGAATTGCCCTGCTTTTGGAGTCTTGCTCTTTATTTACTTTTCTGATTTTAGAGTTTTTTTTAATACCAATAGCCAGATTTTGTTCATTTTGATGGTTTCCTCCTTTCTGTTGAAGTTGTCCACATTTAAGCATATTCATCATCATAGTCGATCCCTCCTGACTGAATACGACTGCCCTCCAAGTGTAGGGTCTTGGCAGTGGGTCTGTAGGTGAGTGTAGAAACCTATTATGGATCTGCATGTTCATCGGACTCCAGGTGGAAGACTATCCCGACAATGGTCTCCCTTCCGCCCTCCATTCATGCCTCTTCGAATTCCACAGCACTACTGGTCACAGCTGACTTCCAGTTCCAAAACCTGAGGGCAAGGGCTTCCCAGTTCTCTCTGGGTGTCTATGCCACAATTTTTAAGGTTGCCTTAACCCCATTTTTATATTTCTTTTCTTTTCCGTCAACATTCTGTTTTCCATTCTTGAGTTGAGCGTATAGTAACTGCTTTGGGAGACGGTGATGTTCGGGCATTCGGACAACGTGGTATTCGATCCAGCAGAGTTGATGGCAGAAGATGATGTCTTCAATAATGGTGGTCTTTAATTCTTCCAGATGCTGACCTTTATCTGCCTGTCTTCCTCCCAAGTGATTTGCAGGATTTTTCGGAGGCAACGCTGATTAAGTCATTCCAGGAGTTGAGTGTGATGTTTGAAAGTTGAGTGGAGTGGTCCACGTTTCACAGGCACAGAACAGGGTTGGCTTTGTAAACAACTAATATCCCAACCCCCAAACACACTCTAACTCATTTGGAAAAATGCTGCACTTGCAGAGCTTAGATGATGTAGTACTTCAGTGTCAATGTTGCAGAAGTATTGGCTGATGCCTTTTTGCTAGATAAGCATTTAGGTTTCCACAAAGTTCAGTAAGAGGCCAAGCTTTTCATTGTTATTGTTGTTCATTCGTTCAGTCATCTCCAACTCTTCGTGACCTCATGGACCAGTCCACGCCAGAGCTCCCTGTGGGCCGTCACCACCCCCAGTTCCTTCAAGGTCAGTCCAGTCACTTCAAGGATGCCATCCATCCATCTTGCCCTTGGTCGGCCCCTCTTCCTTTTGCCTTCCACTTTCCCCAGCATCATTGTCTTCTCCAGGCTTTCCTGTCTCCTCATGATGTGGCCAAAGGACTTCCACTTTGTCTCTAGTCTCCTTCCCTCCAATGAGCAGCCGGGCTTTATTTCCTGGAGGATGGACTGGTTGGATCTTCTCGCAGTCCAAGGCACTCTCAGCACTTTCCTCCAGCACCACAGCTCAAAAGCATCGATCTTCCTTCGCTCAGCCTTCCCGAAGGTCCAGCTCTCACATCCGTAGGTGACTACAGGGAAGACCATGGCTTTGACTAGGCAATGGATCTTGGTTGCCAGTCTGATGTCTCTACTTTCTTTGCGGCTACTATTGCGTCTGCAAAAAACCGTCCGGCGGAGTTGTTTCGGATTGTCAGAGGTCTTTTAACTCCCCCTATTTCAGGCGGGAGCCCTGACAACTCGGACACGCGCTGTGAAGCATTTGCTCGGTTCTTTGCAGACAAAGTCGCTTTGATCCGCTCTGGGCTGGACGCCACATTAAATGCAGTCTCCGTGGATGTGACACAAGCACCTGCTTGTCCTATTTTGATGGATTCTTTTCAGTTTGTGAAACCCGAGGATGTGGACAAGATACTTGGAGGAATGAGGCCCACCACGTCCATCCTAGACCCCTGCCCATCCTGGCTTCTGAAAGAGGCCAGAGGGGGATTGGCTGAGTGGGTAACGGTGGTGGTTAATGCCTCCCTTCGGGAAGGCACGATTCCAGCGAGCCTAAAACAGGCTATTATAAAGCCGCTGTTGAAGAAGCCATCACTGGACCCCACTAAATTGGACAACTTTCGGCCTGTTTCCAATCTCCCCTTTTTGGGCAAAGTCATGGAAAGCGTGGTGGCCTCACAACTCCAGGTATTCTTGAGAGACACGGATTATCTGGACCCGTCACAGTCTGGCTTCAGACCGGGACATGGTACCGAGACGGTCTTGGTCGCCTTAGTGGATGATCTCCGCCGGGAGCTAGACAGGGGGAGTGTGTCCCTGTTGGTGCTTCTGGACCTCTCAGCGGCCTTCGATACCGTCGACCACGGTATTCTTCTGGGACGCCTTGCAGAGATGGGTCTTGGGGGCACCGCTTTGCGGTGGCTCCAGTCATTTCTGGAGGGTCGTACCCAGAAGGTGTTATTGGGGGACTCCTGTTCAACACCACAGCCTTTGACCTGTGGTGTTCCTCAGGGCTCCATACTGTCCCCCATGCTGTTTAACATCTACATGAAGCCGCTGGGTGAGATCATCCGGAGTTTCGGGGTGCGGTGTCACCTGTACGCAGATGATGTCCAACTCTGTCACTCCTTCCCACCTGCTACTAAGGAGGCTGTCGAAGTCCTGAACCGGTGCCTGGCCGCTGTGACGGTCTGGATGAGGGCGAACAAACTGAAATTAAATCCAGACAAGACAGAGGTACTCCTGGTCAGTCGCAAGGCCGAGCAGGGTATAGGGTTACAGCCTGTGCTGGACGGGGTTGCACTCCCCTTGAAGGCGCAGGTTCGCAGCTTGGGTGTGACCCTGGACTCATCGCTGAGCCTGGATCCCCAGGTTTCAGCGGTGACCAGGGGAGCATTTGCACAGCTTCGGCTCGTGCGCCAGCTGCGCCCGTATCTTGGGAAGTCTGACTTGGCCACGGTGGTACATGCTTTGGTCACATCCCGCCTCGACTACTGCAACACTCTCTACGTGGGGCTGCCCTTGAAGACGGCCCGGAAGCTCCAGCTAGTCCAGCGCGCGGCAGCCATGTTGTTAACTGGAGCGGGACGCAGGGAGCGCACAACGCCCTTGCTGTCCCAGCTCCACTGGCTGCCGATCAGCTTCCGGGCCCAATTCAAGGTGCTGGTGCTAACCTACAAAGCCCTAAACGGTTCCGGCCCAAAATACCTTGAGTACCGCATCTCGGCCTACGAGCCCACGAGGACCTTGAGATCATCCGGGGAGGCCCTTCTCTCGGTCCCGCCTGCCTCACAGGCACGCTTGGCGGGAACTAGAGAGCGGGCCTTCTCGGTGGTGGCCCCCCGGCTGTGGAACTCCCTCCCTGCTGAAATTAGACAGGCGCCCTCCCTCTTGGCCTTCCGCAAGGGCCTGAAAACCTGGCTCTTCGAAAAGGCCTTCAATTAAGTGCTATGTTTTGGAATGACCACCGGAATGGACTATGACGATGAGATTGATTATGACTCAAACAAGACGAAGCGGATTTTTAGTTTAAGTAGCTGTGTGTTAGTAAGATGTGTGTCATGGCCCTGAATTTACTGTAACTGTTGTCTTTATGTTCTATGTTCTGTACACCGCCACGAGTCGCCTCCGGGCTGAGAGTGGCGGTTAACAAATGCAAATAATAAATAATAAATAATAATAGTCTTTACTATTTTATCGAGACTGGACCTTGCTCTCCTCCCAAGAAGGAAGCGTCTTCTGATTTCCTGGCCACAGTCTGCATCTGCACTCATCTTTGCGCCTAGAAATACAAAGTCTGTCACGGCCTCCACATTTTCTCCCTCTATTTTCCAGTTGTCAATCATTTTTGTTGCCATAATCTTGGTTTTTTTGATGTTTAGCTGCAACCCGGCTTGTGCGCTTTCTTCTTTCACCTTGATTAGAAGGCTCCTCAGCTCCTCCTCGCTTTCGGCCATCAGAGTGGTGTCATCTGCATATCTGAGGTTGTTCATGTTTCTTCCAGCAATTTTCACCCCAGCTTTGCATTCCTCCAGCCCCGCACATCCTCGCATGATGTGTTCTGCATACAAGTTAAAAAGGTTGGGTGAGAGGATGCAGCCTTGCCGTACGCCTTTCCCAATCTTGAACCAGTCTGTTGATCCGTGGTCAGTTCTGACTGTTGCTACTTGGTCCTTGTACAGATTCCTCAGGAGAGAGGGAAGGGGGCTTGGTAGCTTGGTGAGAAGGTGAGAAGACTGGTATACAAAATTGCTAAATAAATACTTTATTTATATACCGCTTTTCTCAGCCCTCAGGCGACTATTACTTTTAATTGCCTTTCTTCTTTTGCTGAAGCTACATTTAATCATCAACAAACTGCTTTGCTTATTCATTGGATTCTGGAGTGTGAGTCTGGCTCAGAGGTGCCTTCCCCGCTCTGGTGTGCGACAGTCGAAGCTGCAGATGGTTGAATTGGTGGACAAGGAGGGTCCACTCTGTTGTCCAAAGACCCTGCCACCAGCTGGAAAGGTTTGTCTTCTCCGAACTCTTTGTTGCGTAAGCTTTTCATTGCTGCCAATGGCTTGAAGCAGAACAATAAGGCTCTGCAGGGAGTTGTGCATGAATCATAAGTAGGCAGAGATGGGCAAATGAATGGGAGGAACGCCAATCCGAGGGAACACACACACACAAAAACCCAACAACAACCTTTGGCCTTTTTGTTAGTTGCAGCTGCCAGAGCTTGCTTCATAAGAAGATCTGCGCAACACCCTCCTGCCGCCCAGTTTTAATCAACCCTTCGACAATGTTGGGTTTTGGAGCAGCATCTCCAAACAATGGGAGCTCGGCTTCTTTTGTTGCTGTTGTTGTTTTAAGCCTCATTAAACTCACCGGATGCAAAAGAGGGGGAAAGCTCAGCCACATGAAGGTGAGGATGGATTAATCTCCACTCCCATCTGGAGATTGCAATAATGCAACACCAAGCACGCCTCGTCGTGCTCACAGCGTGGAAGGGCTTCTTCTCAGGGACAAGATTCACGTGGGCAGGTATTTTGAGATGATCAAGGTTATAATATCAGTTTATCTGGGCTGGGCGAGAAAAGGTACGTATAATCAAAGAGATCTTGTTTCTTCTTCTTCATCATCATCTTCCTCTTCCTCCTCCTCCAAAGTTTTGGAATACTAAATAACTCTGATAACCTCAATCTACATTTCTAATCAACTACACATCTCTCTCCCTCTCTTTCTCTATCTATCTATCTATCTATCTATTTGTTGTTGTTTATTCATTCAGTCACTTCCGACTCTTTGTGACCTCATGGACCAGCCCACACCAGAGCTCCCTGTCGGCCGTCACCACCCCCAGCTCCTTCAAGGTCAAGCCAGTCCCTTCAAGGATCCCATCCATCCATCTTGCCCTTGGTCAGCCCCTCTTCCTTTTTCCTTCCATTTTCCCCAGGATCGTTGTCTTCTCTAAGCTTTCCTGTCTTCTCATGATGTGGCCAAAGGACTTCATCTTTGTCTCTAATTCAGAAGAAGACCTATAAGTCACCTTTGCAGAAGCACATGAGATACTCCAGTATGCTGATGACAACGTCATCTGTGCGCATTCAGAAGAAGACCAACAAGCCACTCTAAACACCTTTGCAGAAGCTCAGCCTGTCATTGAACATTGAGAAAACCAAAACTCACCACTTTGAGTCACCTGAGGGCTGAGAAAAGCGGTATATAAATAAAGTAAATAAAAATAAATAAATAAATAAATAAAATAAAGTGTTCTTCCAGCAGTCACCGGCCAATCCCTCTCCAATGCCAGAAATACAAATTAATGGTGTAACATTAGAAAATGTTGACCATTTCCGCTCCCTTGGCAGCCACCTCTCCACAAAAAGTAGTCAACATTGACACTGAAATTCAACACCGTCTGAGCTCTGCGAGTGCAGCATTTTTCCGAATGAAGCACAGAGTATTGTCGAAGGCTTTCATGGCCGGAATCACTGGGTTGTTGGTTTTTTCGGGCTATATGGCCATGTTCTAGAGGCATTCTCTCCTGATGTTTTGCCTGCATCTATGGCAAGCATCCTCAGAGGTAGTGAGGTCTGTTGGAACTCGGAAAAGGGGGTTTATATATCTGTGGAATGACCAGGGTGGGACAAAGGACTCTTGTCTGTTGGAGCTAGGTGTGAATGTTTCAACTGACCACCTTGATTAGCATTAGATTGCCTGGCAGTGCCTGGAGCAATCTTTTGTTGAGGTGTGATTAGATGTCCTTGTTTGTTTCTGTTAACTGGCTGTTGTACACAAATATGAATGTTTTGTTTACATTTATGTGGTTATAGAATTTGGTCTGTCTATGTATAGTTTAATGTATTGGTGTCATGTTTAATTTAAGCTACACAGTCAGACAAAAATCTATAATTTTAAGAAGGTGAAGAGCTTGAACATTGTTTCCATCCTAAATATCTCGGTGTCACCTTAGATGGAATGCTAGCATATAGGAAATACTGCTTGAACACAAAGTAGCTGCACGCAATAACATCCTGCGGAAACTTACTAGCAGCACATGGGATTCAGACCCAAAATTAGTAAGAACATCAGCCCTGGCCTAGTCTTACGCAACTGCCTAGTCTTACGCAACCTGTTTGGCATAGGTGATGACAATGTCGTCTGTGCGCATTCAGAAGAAGACCTACAAGCCACTCTAAACACCTTCACAGAAGCATACGAGAAGCTTGGCCTGTCACCGAACATCGAGAAAACCAAATTGCTCTTCCAGCAGTCATCAGCCAATCCCTCTCCAATGCCAGAAATACAGTTTAATGGTGTAACATTAGAAAATGTTGACCATTTCCGCTCCCTTGGCAGCCACCTCTCCACAAAAGTCAACATTGACACTGAAATTCAACATAGCCTGAGCTCTGCGAGTGCAGCTTTTTCCCCGAATGAAGCACAGAGTGTTTGAGGACCGGGACATCCGTAGGGAGACCAAAGTGCTTGTTTGCAAAGCCACTGTCCTCCCAACCCTGCTATACACCTGCGAAACGTGGACTGTCTACAGACATCAACATTGACACTGAAATACAACATTGCCTGAGCTCTCCGAGTGCAGTTTTCCGAATGAATCACAGAGTGTTTGAGGACCGGGACATCCGTAGGGAGACCAAGGTGCTTGTTTATAAAGCTATTGTCCTTCAAACCCTGCTATACGCCTGCGAAACCTGGACAGTCTACAGACGTCAACATTGACACTGAAATACAACATTGCCTGAGCTCTCCGAGTGCAGTTTTCCGAATGAATCACAGAGTGTTTGAGGACCGGGACATCCGTAGGGAGACCAAGGTGCTTGTTTATAAAGCTATTGTCCTCCAAACCCTGCTATACGCCTGCGAAACCTGGACTGTCTACAGACATCAACATTGACACTGAAATACAACATTGCCTGAGCTCTCCGAGTGCAGTTTTCCGAATGAATCACAGAGTGTTTGAGGACCGGGACATCCGTAGGGAGACCAAGGTGCTTGTTTATAAAGCTATTGTCCTCCAAACCCTGCTATACACCTGCGAAACCTGGACTGTCTACAGACGTCAACATTGACACTCAAATACAACATCGCCTGAGCTCTGCGAGTGCAGCTTTTTTCCCGAATGAAGCAGAGAGTGTTTGAGGACTGGGACATCCGTAGGGATACCAAGGTGCTTGCTTATAAAGCTATTGTCTTTCAAACCCTGCTATACACCTGCGAAACGTGGACAGTCTACAGACGTCAACATTGACACTCAAATACAACATCGCCTGAGCTCTGCGAGTGCAGCTTTTTTCCAAATGAAGCAGAGAGTGTTTGAGGACCGGGACATCCGTAGGGATACCAAGGTGCTTGTTTATAATGCTATTGTCCTTCCAACCCTACTATACGCTTGTGAAACGTGGACTGTCTACAGTCCAGTTGGACTGGATGGCCCATGACGTCTCTTCCAACTCTTTGATTCTATGACATCACATGCAACTCCTGGAACGATTCCATCAGCGTTGCCTGCAGAAAATCCTGCAAAATCTCTTGGGAAGACAGGCGGACAAACGTCAGCGTGGTGGAAGAAGCAAAGACCACCAGCATTGAAGCGATGCTCCTCCGCCATCAACTCCGCTGGACCGGCCACGTTGTCCGGATGCCTGACCACCGCCTCCCAAAGCAGTTGCTCTACTCTGAACTCAAGAACGGAATGTTTTTGGGCAGGAAAAGAGATTTAAAGATGGGCTCAAAGCCAACCTTAAAAACTCTGGCATAGACACTGAGAACTGGGAAGCCCTGGCCCTTGAGCACTCTAGTTGGAGGTCAGCTGTGACCAGCAGTGCTGCAGAATTTGAAGAGCCACGAATGGAGGGCGAAAGAGAGAAACGTGCCAAGAGGAAGGTGCGTGAAGCCAACCCCGACTGGGACCGCCTTCCGTCTAGAAACCGATGCCCTCACTGCGGGAGAAGATGCAGATCAAGAATAGGGGTCCACAGTCACTTACATACCCACCGACAGAACACCGACTTTGAACTATGAGGATTACCTAAATAAGTAACTAAGTCCATGCAAAGCAGGTGAACACAGCATTGAATGAAACATGCAGAATAATCACAGGATATCTTAATCCTACACCTGTTGATAAACTCTACAAACTAGGTGGCATTGCCTCCCCTGATGTGCAATGGAAAGTTGCTGCTAAATAAGGTTGAGCCCTGTGAAAGCCCCCCACTACATGGCTACCAGCCTCCTCCCAGTAGACTCAAATCAAGGAAAAGCTTTATGAGAACGACCACTCCTCTTGGTGTCCTCCCAGCAACAGCAAGGGTCTCCCTCTGGGCAGCTAGACCAGGAAATCTCAACTAGATGGCCCCCCACGAGAGAGAGTCTTCATCCACGGGAAAACCAACTTGGAAGTCCCTGAGCAGACTCAGAAGTGCAGTGGGCAAATCAAAAGACAAGCTGGCAAAATGGCCTGACCTAAAAGAATCCCACACCTTGTGTGACTGTGGAGCAGAACAGACAACTCCGCACCTGTATGCTTGTCCACCATGCCCTGCCTCATGGACAGAGACTATGGACTATGGACTATGTCCATAGGCTAGATATGTATATATATCCACATAATAAAAATAATATTATATCCAATATCTATCTATCTATATTATATACATATTATATATATGGATATATATATATATATATATATCCACATAATATAATAATAATATAATATAATAATGTTATATCCAATATCTATCTTTCTATCTATATTATATACATATTATATATGGATATATATATATATCCACATCATAATAATAATAATTATATAAGAATAATAATATTATATTATATTATATCCAATATCTATCTATCTATATTGTATACATATTATATATATGGATATATATATATATATATATATATATATATATATCCACATAATATAATAATAATAATAATAATAATAATATAATATAATAATGTTATATCCAATATCTATCTTTCTATCTATATTATATACATATTATATATGGATATATATATATATATCCGCATAATAATAATAATAATAATAATAATAATTATATAAGAAAAATAATATTATATTATATTATATCCAATATCTATCTATATTATATCCATATATATATATATATCTCATAATAATAATATAATATAATATAATAATATTATATCCAATATCTATCTATCTATCTATCTTGTATACATATTATATATATGTATATATATGTACGTATATATATATATATCCAAATAATAATAATAATATAAGAATTTTAATATAATAATATAATAATATAAGATAAGAATATTATATTATATAATAATAATAAGAATATAAGAATATTGTATCCAATATCTATCTATATTATATATATATATATATCCACATAATAATAATAATATAAGAATAATAATATATTAATATTATATCCAATATCTATCTATCTATCTATATATCTTATAAACATATTATATATATGGATATATATATATATATCCACATAATAATAACAATAATATTATATATTACATCCAATATCTATCTATATTATATACATATTATATATATGGATATATATATATATATACACATATATATCCACATAATAATAATAATAGAATATATTATAATAATATAATATAATAATATTATATAACAATAATAATCATCATATTATATCCAATATCTATCTATATTATATACATATTATATATATGGTTATTATATATATATATATATATCCACATAATAATAATAATAGAATATATTATAATAATATAATATAATAATATTATATAATAATAATCATCATCATATTATATCCAATATCTATCTATATTATATACATATTATATATATGGATATTATATATATATATATATACACATAATAATAATAATAGAATATATTATAATAATATAATATAATAATATTATATAATAATAATAATAATCATATTATATCCAATATCTATCTATATTATATACATATTATATATATGGATATTATATATATATATATATACACATAATAATAATAATAGAATATATTATAATAATATAATATAATAATATTATATAATAATAATCATCATCATATTATATCCAATATCTATCTATATTATATACATATTATATATATGGATATTATATATATATATATATCCACATAATAATAATAATAGAATATATTATAATAATATAATATAATAATATTATATAATAATAATCATCATCATATTATATCCAATATCTATCTATATTATATACATATTATATATATGGATATTATATATATATATATATACACATAATAATAATAATAGAATATATTATAATAATATAATATAATAATATTATATAATAATAATAATAATCATATTATATCCAATATCTATCTATATTATATACATATTATATATATGGATATTATATATATATATATATCCACATAATAATAATAATAGAATATATTATAATAATATAATATAATAATATTATATAATAATAATCATCATCATATTATATCCAATATCTATCTATATTATATACATATTATATATATGGATATTATATATATATATATATACACATAATAATAATAATAGAATATATTATAATAATATAATATAATAATATTATATAATAATAATAATAATCATATTATATCCAATATCTATCTATATTATATACATATTATATATATGGATATTATATATATATACACATAATAATAATAATAGAATATATTATAATAATATAATATAATAATATTATATTATTATTATATTATAATAATATAATATTGTATCCAATATAATAATTTACCTCCATCCTTATACATTTCCTATTGGGACTATTCATATAAAATCCCAAACCAAATAATATTTCTCATGTTTGTCCTTAGAAAAGGCCTCAGTCGGGCATAGCTGGGTTCCTAAATTAGTAATAATCACTAATAATCACACTAATAATAATAACAATAATGGTAATTACCAGGCGTATTGCTGGGGATCCCCTGCAGAGGAGGCAGCCTGTCCCATGGAGAAGGAATGGGAGGAAGCAGCAGATCCTGCGTTGCTCTCAGCCGGGCTTTCTGCCGGCTCTCTGCCTGGAGGGTTCATGCCTGGCATGAAAAAGAAAACAGAAAAGCAGGGGGAGAGGCCAGCCACGCCTCCAATCTCGGAGGGGGCGTGGTTTTGGGAAAGCCACGCCCCCTGCTTGCCCAACTGCTTGGCGAAGGCAGGCAGAGGAGCCGAGGGAGGGGGAGGAAGCCACGCCCCTTGCCCAATCAGAGGCCAGAAACCGCGCCGAGGGAGGACGAGAAGGCCACGCCCCTTGTCCAATCAGAGGCATGGAACAGCTCCGGGGAAGGATAAGGCCACGCCCCTTGCCCAATCAGAGGAATGAAACTGCGCCAAGGGATGATAACAAGGCCACGCCCCTTGCCCACTAAGAGCAATGAAACCGCGCCGAGGAAACATAAGGCCACGCCCCTTGCCCAATCAGAGGCCTGAAACAGCGCCGAGGATGAGAAGGCCACGCCCCTTGCCCAATCAGAGGCATGAAACCACGCCTCAGCCCCAAAGCGGGGCGTGGCTTAAGCAAGCCACGCCCCTCCCTCCTTTTTATTTACTTCCAAAAGCACTGCATCAATATAGATAAACAAATATAACACTGATAATGGAGAAAGGCAGGGATTTTCAGAAAAACATCTATTTCTGCTTTATTTATTTATTTATTGACTATTATTTATTAATTATTATTTATTAATTATTATTTATTTATTATTTATTATTATTTATTATTATTTAATATATATTTTTATTTATTATTATTTAATATATATTTTTATTTATTATTATTTATTATTTATTTGTTATTTTTTATTATTTAATATTTATTTATTATTTATTATTATTTAATTTTAATTTTTTATTATTTAATATTTAATATTTATTTATTATTTTTTATTTTTTATTTTTTATTTTTTAATATTTATTTATTATTTATTATTATTTAATATTTATTTAATATTTATTATTATTTATTATTATTTAATATTTATTATTATTTATTATTATTTATTATTTATTTATTATTTATTATTATTTAATATTTATTTAATATTTATTATTATTTAATATTATTTAATATTTATTTATTATTTATTATTATTTAATATTTATTTATTATTTATTATTATTCAATATTTAATATTTATTTATAATTTATTTATTATTGACTTTGTGTTCTGGAACGGCTTGTTCCAGGGGCTCCAATTCTGCGTTTTGCACTGAGTGTTTGTTCATAGCCCTAAGTTGCAGGGACTTTGCAGATAGGTGGCTTCCTTTGGCTGCATTCATAGGGCAAGCCACCTGTCAATCATAGTTAGGATCCCTGGTCCCACCCCTCTCTGGGTTTTTTGGAGGGAAGGGGCCATTTTTCAGTCAGTCTCAAAAAGGAAGTCAATGCAGAGGATGTACACAAACGTCCTCCTGTGCAAAGGCTTCGTCTGTTAAGACTTCCCGGGGGAAAACAGTTTTAAGAGCCTCTACAGATTCCCAAAAGGTTCCAGGGAAACAGCTTTACCGCCCTGAGGACTTCCGGAGGGAATAACAGCTCTGCTCATCTCCAGCTAAGTGACTACAGGCCTGCTGGTACGCCTGCTAGGTTCTGAGACAGTTCAGCTGGTAGTAGACTCAAATCAGTCAGGTTTAGGTTCACAGCAGCCTGGGAGGAGCTAGAAAGGGGGATTTCCCTTTTAACAAAGTTTTTGAAGATAGTGCCTGTTTCCTGTAAACAAGATTGCAAGAGCTAATAGTCTGTTAAGAAAGCTTACAATTCCTGTTTGTTCATTAATAAAGAACTGTTATATTTAAGCTCAAGCCTCATAAAGACTGCTTAATAAGGGGAATTTTCATAAATGCTTCTTTTTGGGCCCCCTGGCTTCCCGCTGGATGCAAGCCTAACATCCTCATAGAATCCAAGAGTTGGAAGAGACCTCCTGGGCCATCCAGTCCAACCCTATTCTGCCAAGAAGCAGGAACATTGCATTCAAATCACCCCTGAAAAATGGCCATCCAGCCTCTGTTTCAAAGCTTCCAAAGAAGGAGCCTCCACCACTCTCCGGGGCAGAGAGTTCCACTGCTGAACGGCTCTCACAGTCAGGAAGTTCTTCCTAATGTTCAGATGGAATCTCCTCTCTTGTAGTTTGAAGCCATTCTTCCGCGTCCTAGTCTCCAGGGAAGCAGAAAACAAGCTTGCTCCCTCCTCCCTGTGGCTTCCTCTCACATATTTATACATGGCTATCATATCTTCTCTTCTTCAGGCTAAACATGCCCAGCTCCTTAAGCCGCTCCTCATAGGGCTTGTTCTCCAGACCCTTGATCATTTTAGTCGCCCTCCTCTGGACACATTCCAGCTTGTCAATATCTCTCTTCAATTGTGGTGCCCAGAATTGGACACAATATTCCAGGTGTGGTCTAAACAAAGTGGAATAGAGCATGGGGAGCATGACTTCCCTAGATCTAGGCACTATGCTCCTCTTGATGCAGGCCAAAATCCCATTTCCTTTTTTTGCTGCCACATCACATTGTTGGCTCAGGTTTAACTTGCTGTCCACGAGGATTCCAAGGTCTTTTTCACACGTCCTGCTCTCGAGCCAGGCATTGTCCTCCATTCTGTATCTTTGCATTTCGTTTTTCCTGCCTAAGTGGAGTATCTTGCATCCTCTCTTAAAAACACCTCATTTTGGCTCCAGCGGTGACAGAACACTTTGACTGTGTGGATCATAATAAATTGTGGCAAGTTCTTGGTGGTATGAGGAGACCAAGCCCCCTTCCCTCTCTCCTGAGGAATCTGTACAAGGACCAAGGAGCAACAGGAAGAACTGACCACGGAACAACAGACTGGTTCAAGATTGGGAAAGGCGTACGGCAAGGCTGCATCCTCTCACCCAACCTTTTTAACGTGTATGCAGAACACATCATGCAAGGATGTGCGGGGCTGGAGGAATGCAAAGCTGGGGTGAAAATTGCTGGAAGAAACATTATCAACCTTAGATATGCAGACGACACCACTTTGATGGCCAAAAGTGAGGAGGAGCTGAGGAGTCTTCTAATCAAGGTGAAAGAAGAAAGCGCAAAAGCTGGGTTGCAGCTAAACATAAAAAAACAAGATTATTGTGCAGGTACTACTGTACCAGGAGCTCCAATTTTGTTTGCTTTGCATTGAATGTTTGTTTGTAGTCCTAAGTTTCAGGGACTCTGCAGATAGGTGGCTTCTTTTGGCTGCAATCATAGGGCAAGCCACCTGTCAATTATCGTTAGGTTCCCTGGTCCCGCCGCCTTTTGGGTTTTAGAGGGAATAGGAGCCATTTAGGATTCAGTCCACACAGAGAAGCCTTTCATGCAGGACATAATACCAAGAGCTCCTGTAGAAAGCTTCGTCTTCTATGGCTTGGCCGGGGAGATATACAGCCCACAGCTTGGCCGAGGATCATACAGCCTTGCAGCTCCTTTGCTGAAGGACTTCAACCAGCCATCACTGAAACCTGAACTCCTTTTTCCCCCTGGAAGTCTACAAAGCTCTGCTTGTTAAGGGTCACTCACGGAAGCCAGAAGCAGTTGGTACCGGGTGCAGGGGCTCCACGCCATAGAGGCAAAGACAGACTGTCCAGATTAGAAGTTAAGGATTTCCCCATTAGTTAGTATACAGTTATACTAACTAAGTGCCTGTTCCCTGTGGACAAGATTGAGAGAGAGCCAATAGACTGTTAAGAAAGCCTTGAAGTACCTGTTTGTTTTCATCAATAATAAAGAACTTTGTTGAACCTTTAAGCAATCTAAAGACTCTGTTTTAAGGAAATCCAAAGGCCTTTAATCTGAGGCAGCCCCAGCGTCCCGTTGGGCACACAGAATTTATGTCCTGTATATAGTCTTATGCACAGGCCCAGGGTGCGACAGCACAATTATGGCAACAAGAATGATTGACAACTGGGAAATAGAGGGAGAAAACATGGAGGCCGTGACAGACTTTGTATTTCTAGGCGCAAAGATGACTGCAGATGCAGACTGTGGCCAGGAAATCAGAAGACGCTTCCTTCTTGGGAGGAGAGCAATGTCCAGTCTCGTTAAAATCAGGAAATAAATAAAATAAAATAAAATAAAACCAGGAAATCAGGAGACACTTAGGAGGAGAGCAATGACCAATCTCGATCAAATAGTAAAGAGTGGAGACATCACACTGGCAACAAAGATCCGCATGGTCAAAGCAATGGTATTCCCCAAAGTCACCTATGGATGTGAGAGCTGGACCTTAGGGAAGGCTGAGCGAAGGAAGAGAGATGCTTTTGAGCTGTGGTGTTGGAGGAAAGCTCTGAGAGTGCCTTGGACTGAGAGAAGATCCACCAGTCCATCCTCCAGGAAATAAAGTCCAGCTGCTTACTGGAAGGAACGGTAGTAGAGGCAAAGATGAAGTACTTTGGCCACATCATGAGAAGAAAAGAAAGCTTGGAGAAGACAATGGTGCTGGGGAAAATGGAAAGAAAAAGGAAGAGGGGCCGACCAAGGGCAAGGGGGATGGATGGCATCCTTGAAGTGACTGGATTGAAGGAGCTGGGGGTGGTGACGGCTGACAGGGAGCTCTGGCGTGGGCTGGTCCATGAGGTCATCTAGAGAAGACAATGATGCTGGGGGAAATGGAAGGAAAAAGGAAGAGGGGCCGACCAAGGGCAAGATGGATGGATAGCATCCTTGAAGTGACAGGATTGACCTTGAAGGAGCTGGGGGTGGTGACGGTCGACAGGGAGCTCTGGCGTGGGCTGCTCCATGAGGTCACAAAGAGTTGGAAACAACTGAACAAATGAACAACAACAACAACCCCAAATAACCAAACCGAATCTGACCTTGACCAAAAATGGATTCGTAACCCTTTTGGTACTAATGTTGGAGAGTGGTCCCTGATCAAAGTTGTCCCTGGTCCAAAAAAGGATTGGGAGCCACTGCTTTAGAATGATGGAAGTTTTTTTTTGTCATGTCAGGAGTGACTTGAGAAACTGCAAGTCCCTTCTGGTGTGAGAAAATTGCAGACGGCCAATTCTCTCACACCAGAAGCCACTTGCAGTTTCTCGCTCCTGACACGATACAAAAAAAAACCCATCCTTGTGGGAGGCTTCTCTCATGTCCCCACATGGGGAGCTGGAGCTGACAGAGGGAGCTCGTCCGTGCTCTCCCCACATTTGAACCTGCTACCTGTCGGTCTTTAGTCCTGCCTGTGCCACCGGGTAACACGTGACTTCTTAATGCCCTCTTGTGTAAGGTCTTTGTATTACAGTGTATATAGTATACATTTATAATATATCATTATTTTAATTGCATTAATTTTAATGAATATATACATGCTCCCTTAATGTCATCTTTCTGTCACTCCTCACCTTTGATGTTTCTCTCCTCCATTAAAATGCAAAGGAGGAGAAACCTGTTAGTTTGACTTAGTGGTTTTGTTTTTAATAGCATACGACAACACCCTATGTGCATGTCAATTGACAATTTTTAATATATTTCCATGCCCAATAGCGCAAACAATTAACCGATCCAAGCTGTGACTCATTCCCTTTCCCTCATGATGTTGCCTGGATTGCTGCCCTTTGTTATTATTCAATATTAATCTTATCTCTTTTTTGACAGGCTTGATAGATGCAGGGGATGCTGTGGGTGGAGCAGGTCCTTTGACAGAGTCCCATATGACCTTCTTGCAAGCAAACTTGTCCACTGTGGGCGAGGCAATGAGCTATTAGGTGGATCTGTCGCTAGTTAAGAGACCGAACCCAAGGGTTCCTCTTCTTCATCCTGGAAAGAAGTGATCACTGGAGTGCCATAAAGAGGGTTCTGTTCTGGGCCCAGTTCTCATAGAATCATAGAATCCTAGAGTTGGAAGAGACCTCCTGGGCCATCCAATCCAACCGCATTCTGCCGAGAAGCAGGAATATTGCATTCAAATCACCCCTGACAGATGGCCATCCAGCCTCTCTTTAAAAGCTTCCAAAGAAGGAGCCTCCACCACCAAAGAAGGAGCCTCCACCAGCCTCCGGGGCAGAGAGTTCCACTGCTGAACGCCTCTCACAGTCAGGAAGTTCTTCCTCATGTTCAGATGGATTCTCCTCTCTTGTAGTTTGAAGCCATTGTTCCTTGTCCAAATCTCCATGGAAGCAGTAAACAAGCTTGCTCCCTCCTCCCTGTGGCTTCCTCTCACATATTTATACATGGCTATCATATCCCCTCTCAGCCTTCTCTTCTTCAGGCTAAACATGCCCAGCTCCTTAAGCCGCTCCTCATAGGGCTTGTTCTCCAGACCCTTGATCATTTTAGTCGCCCTCCTCTGGACACATTCCTGCTTGTCAGTATCTCTCTTGAATTGTGGTGCCCAGAATTGGACACAATATTCCAGGTGTGGTCTAACCAAAGCAGAATAGAGCAGAATAGACACTATGAGCAGAATAGACACTATGCTCCTCTTGATGCAGGCCAAAATCCCATTGGCTTTTTTTGCCGCCACATCACATTGTTGGCTCATGTTTAACTTGCTGTCCACGAGGACTCCAAGATCTTTTTCACACGTACTGCTCTCAAGCCAGGCCTCGTCCCTCATTCTGTATCTTTGCATTTCGTTTTTCCTGCCAAAGTGGAGTATCTTGCATTTGTCCCTGTTGAACTTCATTTTGTTAGTTTTGGCCAATCATCTCTCTAATCTGTCAAGATCGTTTTGAATCCTGCTCCTGTCCTCTGGACTACTGGCTATCCCTCCCAATTTGGTGTCGTTTGCAAACTTGATGATCCTACCTTCTAGCCCTTCATCTAAGTCATTAATGAAGATCCAGAGCAGGACCGGGCCCAGGAGGGAACCCTGCAGATGGCACTCCACTCGTCACTTCTTTCCAGGATGAAGAGGAGGAAGCCTTGGGGAGAATCATCCTCTGGGTTCATCCATTTAACCAATTACAGATCAATCTCACTGTAGTATTGTCTAGCCCACATTGGACTAGTTTGTTTGCCAGAAGGTCATGGGAGACCTTGATAAGGTAAAGTTGGTCCCCTGACATTAAGTCCAGTCATGTCTGACTCTGGGGTGTGGTGCTCATCTCCATTTCGAAGCCGAAGAGCCAGCGTTGTCCGTAGACACCTCCAAGGTCATGTGGCCAGCATGACCGCATGGAGCGCCGTTACCTTCCCGCCGGAGCGGTACCTATTGATCTACTCACATTTGCATGTTTTTGAACTGCTAGGTTGGCAGAAGCTAGGGCTGACAGCGGAAGCTCACGCCGCTCCCCGGAATCGAACCTGCGACCTTTCGATCAGCAAGCTCAGCAGCTCAGTGCTTTAACCCACTGCGCCACCGGGGGAGATTCCCTCTGAACATGAGGAAGAACTTCCTGACTGTGAGAGCTGTTCAGCAGTGGAACTCTCTGCCCCGGAGTGTGGTGGAGGCTCCTTCTTTGGAAGCTTTTAAACAGAGGCTGTCAGGGGTGCCTTGATAGTAATAGTAATAATAATAATAATAATAATAATAATAATAATAATAATAATAAATTTATATCTCACTTCCTCTCCCGAAGGGGACTCAGAGCAGGTTACAACAAGGAAACACAATATAAAATAATAATAAACACATAACAATTTAGATATTAAAACAACTAACAAAGTATATAAAATTTTAAAAAGTTTTATATGTTTGCCTTCAGCGATCAAGTGAATCAACTGTTTTTCAGATGCTGATAGTGGGCGGACTTAATATCACTTGGTACTGAATCTAAATCATAGAATCATAGAATCACAGAGTTGGAAGAGACCTCATGGGCCATCTAGTCCAACCCCATTCTGCCAAGAAGCAGGAATATTGCATTCAAATCACCCCTGACAGATGGCCATCCAGCATTATGAACATGAGGAAGAACTTCCTGACTGTGAGAGGCGTTCAGCAGTGGAACTCTCTGCCCCGGAGTGTGGCGGAGGCTCCTTCTTTGGAAGCTTTTAAGCAGAGGCTGGATGTCCATCTGTCAGGGGTGATTTGAATGCAATATTCCTGCTTCTTGGCAGAATGGGGTTGGACTGGATGGCCCAGGAGGTCTCTTCCAACTCTAGGAATCTATGATTCTATGATTATTATCACTGTAATAAATTAATGGGAATGAATTGCTTTTGGGAAGTCATTTTTTGCTAGCTTTGGTCAAATCAAGCATCTTTTCCCCTCTGCACAGATGTGTGAAGAAGTCATCACAAAGCCAAGGGAAGGATTAATGCTGTGGCAATTGGGGTGAAACCATATGGTCGGTCTTGCAATCTCTCCTGGCATCTGGATGACTTCATTTGGGAAGGCGCCAACTGGGTTTAATGCTGGGTGATCGGCAAATATTATGCAAAGGGAGGGCGGCTTACACTCCGTCTGTGCCCTCCTTTGTGATGGATCCCTGAAGTCATTCAAGGTACCACGTGTTCAATAGAAGAATGTCAGCCATGAAAGAGGAGTCTGGATGTTTAAAAATGCAAGCTTTGGAAACAGAGCTTATTCCTTTAAAATGGGCTATATGGTGTTAGTGGAAGTACTTTACTTACTTACTTACTTACTTAGATGATCCCTCGTAGTCCGAGGAAGATGGTCCTCCAAGTTCGGTGTCCTGGCAGTGGGTTCGTAGGTGACTGTGGAGCCCAATTCTTGACCTGCATCTTCTCCCACAGTGAGGGCATCGGTTTCCAGGTGGAAGGCGGTCTCGGTCGGGGTTGGCTTGTTTCACCTTCTTCTTGGCATGTTTCTCTCTTTCACCCTCCATTCGTGCCTCTTCAAATTCTGCAGCACTGCTGGTCACAGCTGAACTCCAGCTGGAGAGCTCAAGGGCCAGGGCTTCCCAGTTCTCAGTGTCTATGCCAGAGTTTTTAAGGTTGGCTTTGAGCCCATCTTTCAATCTCTTTTCCTGTCCTCCAACATTCCGTTTTCCGTTCTTGAGTTCGGAGTAGAGCAACTGCTTTGGGAGACGGTGGTCAGGCATCTGGACAACATGGTCGGTCCAGCAGAGTTGATGGTGGAGGACCACGGCTTCAATGCTGGTGGTATTTGCTTCTTGCTGACATTTGTCCGCCTGTCTTCCCAAGAGATTTGCAGGATTTTCTGGAGGCAGCACTGATGGAATAGTTCCAGGAGTTGCATGTGACATCTCTAGACAGTCCACATTTCGCAAGGGTTGGGAGGACAATAGCTTTATAGACAAGCACCTTGGTATCCCTTCGGATGTCCCAGTCCTCAAACACTCTTCTTCATTTGGAAAAATGCTGCACTCGCAGAGCTCAGGCGGTGTTGAATTTCGGTGCCGATGTTGAGCTTGGTGGAGAGGTGGCTGCCAAGGGAGGGGAAATGATCAACATTTTCTAATGTTACACCATTAAGCTGTATCGCTGGTATTGGAGAGGGGTTAGTGGAAGTAGCAAAAAGGGAAGAGGAGTGGCACGTGTAACCTCAGAAACTTATTTTCCCAAAACTCCACTCATAGAATCATAGATGAAAGGGTGTCATAAGCAAGAGGGAGTGTTTCCTTTCTGCTCCTTTTCTGCTGCCCTGGAAACTAGGACTCAATGGAGCCATGGGTTTAAAATACAGGAGAGGGGATTCCATTGAACGTTAGGAAGAACTTCTTGTCTGTAAGAAGAGCTGTTCAGCAGTGGAACTCCCTGCCTCAGAGTCTAGTGGAAGCTTCCTTAGAAGTTTTTAAACAGAGGCTGGATGGCCATCTGCTGAGTATGCTTTGTGCTTTTTCTTCAAAGACTGGCACAAGCCAGTCAAGGTGGTCCCAGTGGTGATCGGCACACTGGGTGCAGTGCCTAAAGACCTTGGCCTGCACTTAAACACAATCAGCGCTCACAAGATTACCGGCTGCAAAAAGCCGTCCTACTGGGATCTGCACGCATTATTCGCCAATACATGACACAGTCCTAGATACTTGGGAAGTGTCCGACGTGTGATCCAATACAACAGCCAGCAGAGTGACCTTGTTTGCTGTGGACTCATCTTGTTGTGTTTCAAATAATAATAATAATAATAATAATAATAATCCCAAATGTAGACTCTGCAAGGAAGCAGATGAAACAGATCACATCCTCAACTGTTGCAAGAAGATCACAGACAGACTACAAGCAGAAGCACAACACCGTTGCTCAGATGATTCATTGGAACTCGTGCCACAAACTCCACCTGCCTGCGACAAAGAACTTTTGGGATCACAAGCTGGAAAGAGTTACAGAGAATGAACACACCAAACTCCTCTGGGACTTCCAAATTCAGACTGACAAGAGTTCTGGAGCATAATACTCCTGACCTCATAATCGTGTTAAAAAAACAATGTCTGGACCGTCGATGTCGCAATCCCAGGCGACAGCAGGATTGCAGAGAAACAACTGGAAAAGGTGACACAAAATGAGGATTTAAAGATCGAACTGCAAAGACTCTGGCACAAGCCAGTAAAGGTGGTCCCAGTGGTGATCGGCACACTGGGTGCAGTGCCTAAAGACCTTGGCCTGCACTTAAACACAATTGGTACTGACAAAATTACCATCTGCTATCTGCAAAAGGCGACCCTACTGGGATCTGCATGCATTATTCGCCGATACATCACACAGTCCTAGACATTTGGGAAGTGTCTGACATGTGATCCAATTCAACAGAGTGTCTGCTGTGGACTCATCTTGTTGTGTTTCAAATAATAATAATAATAATAATAATGCTTTATTTACATCCCGCTCCCTCTCTCCAAGGGGACTCAGAGTGGCTAACAACAGGGAAACACAATATATAATAATAATAATAATAATAATAATTATTATTATTATTATTATAATTATTATTATTATAACAATAACAATAAACACAAAACAATTTAGAAATTAAATCAAACAACAAATAAAACAAAATGTGATATAAAAAAAATCACAAAAACATGTTTGTAACTTGGGGGCTGCCTGCAAAAACATAAACATTTGAGTACAATTTAGAAAAAAAAAACCCAATTCTGCCCTTTGTGTCATTAAACCAATTAAACATAAACAATATTAAAGTGAATTAAGAACTGCTTCATTGACTCTTCTAAAGCCTTTGACTGTGTGGATCATAATAAACTGTGGCAAGTTCTTGGTGGGATGGGCATCCCAAGCCCCCTTCCCTCTCTCCTGAGGAATCTGTACAAGGACCAAGTCGCAACAGTAAGAACTGACCACGGAACAGGAGACTGGTTCAAGATTGGGAAAGGCGTCCGGCAAGGCTGCATCCTCTCACCCAATCTCTTTAACTTGTATGCAGAACACATCATGCGAGGATGTGCGGGGCTGGATGAATGCAAAGCTGGGGTGAAAATTCCTGGAAGAAACATTAACAACCTCAGATATGCAGATGACACCACTCTGATGGCCGAAAGCGAGGAGGAGCTGAGGAGCTTTCTAATCAAGGTGAAAGAAGAAAGCGCAAAAGCCGGGTTGCAGCTAAACATAAAAAAAAACCCAAGATTATGGCAACAAGAATGATTGACAACTGGGAAATAGAGGGAGAAATTGTGGAGGCCGTGACAGACTTTGTATTTCTAGGCGCAAAGATGACTGCAGATGCAGACTGTGGCCAGGAAATCAGAAGACGCTTCCTTCTTGGGAGGAGAGCAATGTCCAGTCTCGATAAAATAGTGAAGAGTAGAGACATCAGACTGGCAACAAACATCCATTGCCTAGTCAAAGCCATGGTATTCTCTGTAGTCACCTACGGATGTGAGAGCTGGACCTTCGGGAAGGCTGAGCGAAGGAAGATCGATGCTTTTGAACTGTGGTGTTGGAGGAAAGTGCGGAGAGTGCCTTGGACTGCGAGAAGATCCAACCAGTCCATCCTCCAGGAAATAAAGCCCGACTGCTCACTGGAGGGAAAGATACTAGAGACAAAGTTGAAGTCCTTTGGCCACATCATGAGGAGACAGGAAAGCCTAGAGAAGGGAATGATGCTGGGGAAAGTGGAAGGCAAAAGGAAGAGGGGCCGACCAAGGGCAAGATGGATGGATGGCATCCTTGAAGTGACTGGACTGACCTTGAAGGAGCTGGGGGTGGTGACGGCCGACAGGGAGCTCTGGCGTGGGCTGGTCCATGAGGTCACGAAGAGTCGGAGACGACTGAACGAATGAACAACAACAAGAACTAAAAGCCATCACAACATTCCCAATCCACCCTGAGTCCTTCCGGGGAGATATAGCGGAATATAAATACAGTTCTATTATTATTATTATTATTATTATTATTATTATTATTTATCGCATTTCCCCCAGCAGCTGGAAACTGTAAAACTTACTTTTCAAGGCTCTGTTTTAGAGAATGAACTTGGTTTGCAAACATTTGGAGGCAAAGATTTTAACTGACGTGGAAATAAATGCCATCATTGCGACAGCCTTCACCATGTGTTGCTACTGAAATCATAGCTCAAGTATCTGTGTGAGAAACTGGCAAATTTGTCAAACTTTTAATCCTGGGAAGTCGGAGAAATAATCTTGACTTAGTCCAGAGTGCCATCTGCTGACAGTTAGCTCATCCTTGTTGTTGGGGAGCAATCCCACTTCCTGTCAACAGAGGTCGCTGTGGTATAAGGTAAACATGGCAATCCAAGAGAAACCTGGACAATGATCCCCAACCACATGCCCAGTGTGGAACACATCTCTCCATACTAAAACAGTGGATGTGGCTCTTAATGAGACATACCGCATTATCACGGGGTGTCTGCGCCCTACACCACTGGAGAAATTACACTGTTTAGCCGGTATTGCACTACCTGACATCCGCCGGGAAGTAGCAGCCAATAGTGAAAGGACCAAGGCAGAGACATCTCCAGCTCATCCCCTGTTTGGGTATCAGCCAGCACGTCAATGACTTAAATCTAGAAATAGTTTTCGAAGAACTACAGAGACACTCGCTGGAACACCTCAGCAAGCGAGAGTCCAAAAGTGGCAGGCTCAAACCCAGAACCTCAACCAATGGCTGATACCAAATGAGAGACTCCCCCCTGGGCACACAGGAGACTGGGCGACTTGGAAGGCGCTGAACAGACTGGGCTCTGGCCCCACGAGATGCAGAGCCAACCTCAAGAAATGGGGGTACAGGGTGGAGTCCTCGACATGCGAGTGCGGAGAGGAGCAAACCACTGACCACCTGCTGCAATGCAACATGAGCCCAGCCACATGCACGATGGAGGACCTTCTTGCAGCAACACCGGAGGCACTCCAAGGGGCCAGATACTGGTCAAAGGACATTTAATCAACTACCAAACTCACAAGTTTTGTATTTTTCTGTTTGTTTGCTTTGTTCTGTTAGAAATGTAATATAATGGACTGGTTGCTCTGACATGACAAATAAAATCCCCAACCTGGCCCAGTCTAATGTTGAAATATCATTTGTGATGGATACATAATATTGGCTGCAAAGTCTGTTTCACACCTAGCTCCAAACAAAACAACTTTATCGTGTCAGGGGCTTTACTTTACTACTTAGGCGATCCCTCATTTTCCGAGGAGGATTGTCTTCCAGTATGGATGGATGGATGAATGGATGGATGGAAGGAAGGAAGGGAAGGAAGAATAAAAGGAAAAAGAGAAGAAAGAAAGAAAAGAAGGAAAGGAAGGAAGGGTGAAAGGGTAGAAGAGAAGGAAGCATAGAAGGGAAGGATGGATGGAAGGGAAGGAAGGAAGATTAAAAGGAAAAAGAGAAGAAAGAAAGAAAGAAAGAAAGGAAGGAAGAAAAGAAGGAAAGGAAGGAAGGATGAAAGGGTAGAAGGGAAGGAAGGATAGAAGGGATGGATGGATGGATGGATGGAAGGAAGGGAAGGAAGGAAGATTAAAAGGAAAAAGAGAAGAAAGAAAGAAAAGAAGGAAAGGAAGGAAGGGTGAAAGGGTAGAAGAGAAGGAAGGAAGCATAGAAGGGAAGGATGGATGGAAGGGAAGGAAGGAAGATTAAAAGGAAAAAGAGAAGAAAGAAAGAAAGAAAGAAAGAAAGGAAGAAAAGAAGGAAAGGAAGGAAGGATGAAAGGGTAGAAGGGAAGGAAGGGTAGAAGGGATGGATGGATGGATGGATGGATGGATGAATGGATGGATGGATGGAAGGAAGGAAGGGAAGGAAGAATAAAAGGAAAAAGAGAAGAAAGAAAGAAAAGAAGGAAAGGAAGGAAGGGTGAAAGGGTAGAAGAGAAGGAAGGAAGCATAGAAGGGAAGGATGGATGGAAGGGAAGGAAGGAAGATTAAAAGGAAAAAGAGAAGAAAGAAAGAAAGAAAGGAAGAAAAGAAGAAAAGAAGGAAAGGAAGGAAGGATGAAAGGGTAGAAGGGAAGGAAGGGTAGAAGGGATGGATGGATGGATGGATGGATGGATGGATGGAAGGAAGAGAAGGAAGGAAGATTAAAAGGAAAAAGAGAAGAAAGAAAGAAAAGAAGGAAAGGAAGGAAGGGTGAAAGGGTAGAAGAGAAGGAAGGAAGCATAGAAGGGAAGGATGGATGGAAGGGAAGGAAGGAAGATTAAAAGGAAAAAGAGAAGAAAGAAAGAAAGAAAGAAAGGAAGAAAAGAAGAAAAGAAGGAAAGGAAGGAAGGATGAAAGGGTAGAAGGGAAGGAAGGGTAGAAGGGATGGATGGATGGATGGATGGAAGGAAGGGAAGGAAGGAAGATTAAAAGGAAAAAGAGAAGAAAGAAAGAAAAGAAGGAAAGGAAGGAAGGGTGAAAGGGTAGAAGAGAAGGAAGGAAGCATAGAAGGGAAGGATGGATGGAAGGGAAGGAAGGAAGATTAAAAGGGAAAAGAGAAGAAAGAAAGAAAGGAAGAAAGGAAGAAAAGAAGAAAAGAAGGAAAGGAAGGAAGGATGAAAGGGTAGAAGGGAAGGAAGGGTAGAAGGGATGGATGGATGGATGGAAGGAAGGGAAGGAAGGAAGATTAAAAGGAAAAAGAGAAGAAAGAAAGAAAAGAAGGAAAGGAAGGAAGGGTGAAAGGGTAGAAGAGAAGGAAGGAAGCATAGAAGGGAAGGATGGATGGAAGGGAAGGAAGGAAGATTAAAAGGAAAAAGAGAAGAAAGAAAGAAAGAAAGGAAGAAAAGAAGAAAAGAAGGAAAGGAAGGAAGGATGAAAGGGTAGAAGGGAAGGAAGGGTAGAAGGGATGGATGGATGGATGGATGGAAGGAAGGGAAGGAAGGAAGATTAAAAGGAAAAAGAGAAGAAAGAAAGAAAAGAGGGAAAGGAAGGAAGGGTGAAAGGGTAGAAGAGAAGGAAGGAAGCATAGAAGGGAAGGATGGATGGAAGGGAAGGAAGGAAGATTAAAAGGAAAAAGAGAAGAAAGAAAGAAAGAAAGAAAGAAAGAAAGAAAGAAAGGAAGGAAGGAAGAAAAGAAGGAAAGGAAGGAAGGATGAAAGGGTAGAAGGGAAGGAAGGGTAGAAGGGATGGATGGATGGATGGATGGATGGATGGAAGGAAGGAAGGGAAGGAAGGAAGATTAAAAGGAAAAAGAGAAGAAAGAAAGAAAGAAAGAAAGAAAGAAAGAAAGAAAGGAAAGGAGGGAAGGGTGAAAGGGTAGAAGGGAAGGAAGGGTAGAAGGGAAGGATGGATGGATGGAAGGAAGGGAAGGAAGGAAGATTAAAAGGAAAAAGAGAAGAAAGAAAGAAAGAAAGAAAGAAAAGAAGGAAAGGAAGGAAGGGTGAAAGGGTAGAAGGGAAGGAAGGGTAGAAAGGAAGGATGGATGGAAGGAAGGGAAGGAAGGAAGGAAGAATAAAAGGAAAAAGAGAAGAAAGAAAGAAAGAAAGAAAGAAAGAAAGAAAGGAAAGGAAGGAAGGGTGAAAGGGTAGAAGGGAAGGAAGGGTAGAAGGGAAGGATGGATGGAAGGAGGGAAGGAAGAATAAAAGGAAAAAGAGAAGAAAGAAAGAAAAAGAAGGAGAGGAAGGAAGGGTGAAAGGGTAGAAGGGAAGGATAGATGGATGGAAGGAAGGAAGGGAGAGAAGGATAAAAGGAAAAAGAGAAGAAAGAAAGAAAGAAAGAAAGAAAGAAAGAAAGGGAAGGAAGGGTAGAAGGGAAGGAGGAAGGAATGAGAGAAGGAGGGAAGGACAAAAGGGTGGAAGAGAAGGATGGAAAGAAGGAAGGAAGGATAAAGGAAAGAGAGAAGGAAGGAAGGACAAAAGGGTGGAAGAGAATGGAGGGAGAAAGAGGGAGGGGAGGGAGGAAAGAGAGAAGGAAGGAAAAACAAAAGGGAATGAAAGAATGAAGGAAGGAAGGAAGGAAGGAAGGAAGGAAGGAAGGAAGGAAGGAAGGAGAAAGAGGGAGAGAGGGAAGGAAGGACAAAAGAGCAAAAGGGAAGAAGAAAGAGGGAGGGAAGGAGGAAGGAAAGAGAGAAGGAAGGAAGGCTAGGATGGTGAGCGAGAGGAGGGCCTGAGGAAAGAGCCCAAGGGGCCACATCCAACCCCTGGGCCTGGGTCTCCCCATACCTGCTGTAGAAGAACTTTGATCAGCAGGAAGTTCTTCCTAGTGTTTAGGTGGAATCTCTTTTCTTATAGTTTGAATCCATTACTCTCTTTAACATGTACACACATTATGACCTCTCTATCCATGGAACAAGTATCCATGGTTTCATTTATCCACGTCTTACTCCAGTGTGAGTCTATAGTATTATTGGACCAGAAGGTCTTCATGTCAATATGGTTGACTATGATCTGAAATTTTGGGTATCCAAGTGAAGGCAAGGAATGGATTTCCAGAAGATACAGGAGCTATATTGTGTGTATGTTTGTATATACATTGATTTTATACCCCACCTTTCTCTCAAAGTGAGATCCAAGATACCTTCCATGGATATAGGATGGGCTGGCTCCCGGGCTTGTAGTAGCAGGTCTTCCTGCCCTATTTTGGAAGGCAGCAAAGGAAGACCCACAAGCAGAGCCGCCCTAAATACCAGATGATCACTGCCTATGAGAGCAGATCAAACAAGCTAATCGCCTTTAATCTTCCTTCGCGCACACACCCATATTACCAGAATTAAGAAGCCACACGGCGCAATGGGGAGGCATTTCATCTAGGGCAGGAAAAGGCTTGGATGGAAGTTCTACCACCCCAAAGGGCAGCCCAGACACCCATTCCACCGTCCAAATACCTCTACTCCCTTTTCTTGCAATTCAAATGCAATGATCTTGCAGTTTCTGGATCAGCAGAAAACAAATGTGGTTCATTTTATGCATGACACCCCTTTAGATCATGCATGGGCAAACTTTGGCCTTCCAGGTGTTGTGGACTCCAACTCCCACCATTCCTAACAGCCTCGGGCCCCTTCCTTTTCCCCCCTCTGGACATCAAAATTGAAGAGAGATGTTGACAAGCTGGAATGTGTCCAGAGGAGGGCAACTAAAATGATCAAGGGTCTGGAGAACAAGCCCTATGAGGAGCGGCTTAAAAAGCTGGGCATGTTTAGCTGAAGAAGAGAAGGCTGAGAGGAGACATGATACCCACGTATAAATATGTAAAGGGGAGTTATGGGGAGGAGGAAGCAAGCTAGTTTTCTGCTGCCCTGGAGACCAGGACACAATCAGGGGTGGCTCAACCTATTACGTAAAGTAAGCATTTGCAGTATAGTTGATTTTGCCCAGGGGCGCTCTTGAGGCGCTCTTGGGGGGGAAATAGACCTTGACATATGCGACTTGTAGTTACTGGGATGTATAGTTCACCTACAATCAAAGAGCATTCTGAATTCCACCAATGATGGAATTGAACCAAATATGGCACACAGAACTCCCATGACGAATAGAAAATATATATCAGTGATTGGTTTTGGGGTGGGGGGGGGGCGCCAAAATACTGTTTGCTTACCACTGAAAATTACCTCGGGCCGCCTCTGGACCCAATGGAACAATGGCTTCAACCTACAGGAAAGGAGATTCCACCTGAACATTAGGAAGGACTTTGTGACTGTGAGAGCTGTTCAACAGTGGAACTCTCTGCCCAAAAGTGTGGTAGAGGTTCCTTCTATGGAGGCTTTTGTGCCTCTGTTTGTAGTCCGTCTGTGTGATTTCGTGCAACAACTGAGAATATGGTCCATGGTTTCATCAGCTTCCTTGCAGAATCTGTATTTTGGGTCATCGGCTGATTTTGCAATCCTGGCCTTCATGGCCTTGGTTCTGATGGCTTGCTCCTGGGCTGCAAGAATCAGGCCTCCTGTCTCCTTCAGGGTTCCATTCGTGAAGGGTCTTCTCCTTGTCAACTTTTCCTTCAATCTTCTCGAGGAACTGCCCACGCAATGCTTTGTTGTGCCAGCTCTCAGCTCTGGTTTGGAGTGCAGTTTTCTTGTACTGGTTCTTTGTCTGCTGTGCTTTGAGAAGTTTCTGATTCTTGACTTCAATTGAAGCAGGTTCTTGGTGTTCCTTTACATATTCTGCCAGGGCATTTTTTATCTTCTTCAACAGCTTGTTTCATCATCATCATCATCATCATAATTATTATTACAAACTGCCTATGTGGAGGCCTGGCTATAATGCAGTTTCACCCCACTGGAACTGCTGTGGCACAATGTTATGGAATCAGAGGGTTTGGGGTTTTGCAAAGCCTTTAGCCTTGTCTGCGCTCTCGAGTGCTTGTTCCTCACCAAACTACAAATCCCAGGATTCCATAGCATTGAGCCATGACAGTTAAAACGGGGTCAAAGTTAATTAACAGCATAGATGCATCCTCAGCTGCTGGCAGCAAAAGCATCAAGCTGAAATAGGCTGGTGTTTTTGCCCTGTCCTTTTAGACTCATAAGAATTAGAAAAGACCCCACAGGCCAATCAAAGCCTTCCCAACAGATAGCCATACAGAGTTAGGCTCTCATGTGGAAAGCTCTCCTTTCTTGCACTGAAGACAACCCACACTGTTAAATCCTGGCATTAAGCCCAGGAACTTGGGAAGCATATCTGCTGTTGGAAGCTCCAGCCAATCTGAATTTCCCCCGCAGTTTCAAAAAGCGACAGAGCTGGCCAATGGCGAGACTGGAAATCCATGCGCACTGTGCTTCAAAAGCTGGCAACCCTTCAACGACACCAGAGGCTGCGGTTGTCGGAAGAGGGAAGTGACATGACTCAAAAAATGTATGAAAGCAACTGAGTTACTTCATTGTGTTCAACTGACTCTCTCATATGAAATTGAGCTTTTCGGTGGGCAGTTTCCAAGCTGAACTGCTTAAAAAGGAACTTAAATCACTTGTTTTGTGCTGACCATCCAGTAAACAAATATGAATATATTTAGGTTAAAAAAAGATTTAATCCAACTATTTGGGACAGTCGCATAGTTACAGTGGGCAGTCAAAAGAGTGCATGAGCACTGTAACATTAATGCATCACCACTGTCCTATCTGAATGCTAGGGAATCATAGGAGTTGTAGTTTATCAAGGTCTTGAGCCTTCTCTGGTCGTAGGGCTGGGGCCTCACCAAACTCTAGAATGCTTCTAGAACATGGTCATATAGTCCCAAAAACCTAGAACAACCCATTATTATTATTATTATTATTATTATTATTATTATTATTATGCTATAAACACAAATCAACAAGCCAAAGTCCCAGTTTTATACATATAAATCCTGAGTAATTCAACAAATATTAAAGACCTTATGGTAATTTACACTGGTGTAGATTACATTTTTTTAAATTATTATTATTATTATTATTATTATTATTATTATTATTATTTGATACACAACATGATGAGTCCACAGCAAACAAGATCACAATGCTGGCTTTTGTATTGGATCACACAAAGGACCCTTCCCAAGTAAAGTGGCCTTCTGCAGTTGGCAGATGGCAATTTTGTCAGCACTGATTGTGTTTAAGTGCAGGCCAAGGTCTTGAGGCACTGTACCCAGTGTACCGATCACCACTGGGACCCCTTTGACTGGCTTGTGCCAGAGTCTTTGCAGTTCGATCTTTACATCATCATCATCATCAGAAACACAACAAGATTAGTACACAGTAAACAAGATAACTATGCTGGCTGTTGTATTGGATCATACAACCTTCCTAATGCCGTGACCCCTTAACACAGTTCCTCATGTTGTGCTGACCCCCAACCATCAGAGGAACCCCGGACAGTCCCATCATGCTTGTAAACAGAGGAGTGGACTCTGTAATCTTTTCAGGGAGGCGAATACACTCTGCTTATGTTCAAAGGAACTGTCTCATCTTTGCGGCATAGAATCCTAGAATCATTGAGTTGGAAGAGACCTCCTGGGCCATCCAGTCCAACCCCATTCTGCCAAGAAGCAGGAATATGCATTCAAATCACCCCTGACAGATGGCCATCCAGCCTCTGCTTCAAAGCTTCCAAAGAAGGAGCCTCCACCACACTCCGGAGCAGAGAGTTCCACTGCTGAACGGCTCTCACAGTCAGGAAGTTCTTCAGGCAGACTCCAATCTTTCCTCAGTGGAGGCGCAAATGCACTCTGTGTAGACTTGGAGGAACCTTTGACAGCCTCATTATCCTTGTGTGCAGAGGAGAGGACTCGGCCATCTTTGCAACGAAGCACATGCCCTCTGGGTATGTTCACAGGAACCTCCGACAGTCTCCTCATCGTTGTGGGTAGACAACAGGACTCTGGGTATGCTCAGAGGAACAGTCTCACCCTTGTGGCAGACTCTAATCTTTCCTTAGTGGAGGAGCGAATGCACTCTGCATATGCTCAGAGGAACAGTCTCGTCCTTGTGGCAGACTCTAATCTTTCCTCAGTGGAGGAGCGAATGCACTCTGCGTATGGTCAGAGGAACCCTGGACAGTCATTGTAGGCAGACGACAGGACTCAAATCTTTTCAAGTGAGGCGAATGCACTCTGTGTATGCTCAGAGGAATTGTCTCGTCTTTGCGGCAGACTCTAATCTTTCCACAGTGGAGGAGCGATTGCACTCTGCTTATGCTCAGAGGAACCCTGGACAGTCATTGTAGGCAGACGACAGGATTCTGTTATCAGTGATGTGAATGCACTCTGCATATGCTCAGAGGAAACTGGCAGTCATAGAACCCTAGAATCCTAGAGTTGGAAGAGACCTCCTGGGCCATCACCCAGTCCAACCCCATTCTGCCAAGAAGCAGCAATGTTGCATTCAAATCACCCCTGACAGATGGCCATCCAGCCTCTGTTTGAAAACTTCCAAAGAAGAAGACTCCACCACACTCCGGGGCAGAGAGTTCCACTGCTGAACGGCTCTCACAGTCAGGCAGTTCTTCCTCATGTTCAGATGGAATCTCCTCTCTTGTAGTTTGAAGCCATTCTTCCATTGTGTCCTAGTCTCCAGGGAAGCAGAAAGGAAGCTTGTTCCCTCCTCCTCCCTGTGGCTTCCTCTCACATATTTATACATGGCTATCATGTGTCCTCTCAGCCTTCTCTTCTTCAGGCTAAACATGCCCAGCTCCTTAAGCCGCTCCTCATAGGGCTTGTTCTAGTCTCCAAGGAAGCAGAAAACAAGCTTGCTCCCTCCTCCTCCCTGTGGCTTCCTCTCACATATTTCTACATGGCTATCATGTCTCCTCTCAGCCTTCTCTTCTTCAGGCTAAACATGCCCAGCTCCTTAAGCCGCTCCTCATAGGGCTTGTTCTCCTCATGATAATAGGCAGACGTCAGGACTCAAATCTTTCCAGTGAGGCGAATGAAGTCTGCGTATGCTCAGAGGAACAGTCTCATCCTTGTGGCAGACACTCAGTGGAGGAGCGAATGCCCTCTGCGTATGCTCAGAGGAGCCCTTGACAGCCTCCTCTTCCTTGTGGGCGGAGGAGAGGACCCTGCAACCTTGGCAAGGCAGTGCATGCCCTCTGGGTATGCTCAGAGGAACCCTCTCCACAGGCTCCTCCTGCTGCTGCTGGAGGAGTCCCCGCCTGCGAGGAGGAGGAGGAGGAGGAGGAGGAAGAGGAGGAGGTGGGCCTGGCTGGGGCCCTTCCCTCCCTCTCTCCCTCCCTCCCGGCCGGCCTGCTCGGGCTTCCTTCCTCGGCGGCACCGGCGATGACGGCGGGTCCGGGGCCCAGCTGAGCCGGGGAGCCCTCTGGCCGGAGCCATGCCGGACCTCAGCCCGCCTCCCGGCTGAAAGAAGGAAGGAAGGAAGGTACGGAGGTACGAAGATGCGAAAGCCTGCGGGAAAGGGCTCGGGAGACTCCCCGGGGCTTCTGGGGTGGCTTGGAGGGTCTTCCTCAGCTGCAGGACGCCTCTGGGGGGTCCCTGGCAGGCATCGGGGGTCTAGGGAGGAAAGAGGAGGCAGCCTGGGTTCTCTTTGGGGGTCTCCTCTGGAGACACGTGTGCTTTGGGGTGCCTCAGAAGGTATGAACAAGCATGTGGGTTGTTCTGGGTGTTGGGGGTCCCCATTCGATGTGCAGAGGCAGGAGGGTCTTTGCAGGACCTCTGTGGGTCCCTCTAAGGCTTGCAAAGGCATGAGGGGCTTTGGGGTGTGTTTTGGGGGCTCCTTGGAGGATGTAGAGAGGCAAGAGGAGTTTGGGGGTCTGCTTCAGGGATCCTTGTGTGGAGGCACCTGTGGTTTGGGATCCTTGTAAGGCCAGGGGAGGCCTTGGGGTGTTTTGGGGGTCCTTGTCGAGGTGTAGGCATTTTGGGGGCACCTTTGGGGGTCCCTGTGAGGCGTGCTGAGGCATCGGGGGTCTTGGCAAGGTATCGGGAGGAAAGAGGAGACAGCCTGGGTTCTGTTTGGGGGTCTCCTGTGGCTGTTCTGGAGTATTGGAGGGTCCCCATTAGATGAGGGGATTTGGAGTACATTTGGGGGTCCCTCCTGGGCATGCAAAGGCAGATGTGTTTTGGGGCTCCTTGGAAGGTGTCAGGAGGCAAGAGGACTTTTTGGGGTATGCTTGAGGGTCCTCTTGTGAAGGCACCTGTGGTTTGGGATCCTTGTAAGGCCAGGTGAGGCCTTGGGGTGTTTTGGGGGGTCCTTGTCAAGGTGTAGGCATTCTGGGGGCACCTTTGGGGGTCTCTGTGAGGCCTGCTGAGGCATCGGGGGTCTTGGCAGGGTATCAGGAGGAAAGAGGAGACAGCCTGGGTTCTGTTTGGGGGTCTCCTGTGGATATATGCGTGCTTTGGGGTTCCTCATACACCTGGGCGTCCCTGTAAGGCTTGCAGAGGCACGAGGGGCTCTGAGGTGTGTTTTGGGGGCTCCTTGGGAAGTGTAGGGAGGCAAAAGGACACTTAGGGGTATGCTTTGGGGGTCTTTATGTGGAGGCAGATGTATTCTGGGGTCCTTGTAAGGTGTGGGATGCACAAAAGGGGTTTGGGGTCTCCCTGTAAAGCATAGGGAAGCTTCCAGGATTTTCTGGGGCTTGAGGACCCCATGAGATGTGCACGAGGGGCCTTGGGGGCACTTTTGGGGGTCCCTGGGAGGCCAGCAGAGGTATCAGGGGTTTGGAGGTGTGTTTTGGGAACTCCTTGTAAGGAGAATGGAAGCAAAAAGAGTTTGGGGGGTGTTTGGGGGTCCTTGTAAGGTCTGGGGAGGCTTTAAGTGGTGTTTCGGGGCCGGGGGGGGGGGGTCCTTGGCAGGTGTAGGGAAACACCTGAGGTTTTGGGGTGTCTTTTGAGGGTCTTCATTAAACGTAGGGACCCATGAGGACTTTGAGGTGTGTTTTGGGGACTCCTTGGAAAGGACATTTTGGGGTCTGCTTTGGGGTCCTCACGTGGAGGCACATGTGGTTTGGGATCTTTGTAAGGCCTGGGGAGACATGAGGGGATGTTTTAGGGGGTCCATGTAAAGGTGTAGGCGTTTTGGGGGTCCCTGTGAGGCCTGCTGAGGAATGGGGGTGTTGGCAAGGTATCAGGAGGAAAGAGAAGGCAGCCTGGGTTCTGTTTGGGGGTCTCCTGTGGAGACATGTGTGCTTTGGGGTTCCTCATAGGGTATGAGCAAGGATGTGGGCTGTTCTGGAGTGTTGGAGGGTCCCCATTAGATGTGGAGGGGCATGAGGGACTTGGGTATGTCTGGGAGTCCCTCTAAGGCAGTGTTACTCAACTTGGGGGTCGGGACCCTTGGGGAGGGGGTCCCGAGGGGGTGTCAAGGGGGGTCACCATCAGAAAACACAGTATTTTGTCTTGGTCATGGGGGTTCAGTGTGGGAAGTTTGGCCCAATTCTGTCCTTGGTGGGGTTCAGAATGTTCTTTGATTGTAGATGAACTATAAATCCCAGCAACTACAACTCCCAAATGTCAAGGTCTATTTTCCCCAAACTCCACCAGAGTTCACATTTCGGCGTATTGAGTATTTGTTCCAAGTTTGGTCCAGATCCATCATTGTTTGAGTCCACAGTGCTCTCTGGATGTAAGTGAACTACAACTCCAAAACTCAAGGTCAATGCCCACCAAACCCTTGCAGGATTTTCTGTTGGTCGTGGAAGAACTGTGTGCCAAGTTTGGTTCAATCCCATCGTTGGTGGAGTTCAGAATGCTTTTTGATTGTAGGTGAACTATAAATCCCAGCAACTACAACTCCCAAATGTCAAGGTCTATTTTCCCCAAACTCCACCAGAGTTCACATTTCGGCGTATTGAGTATTTGTTCCAAGTTTGGTCCAGATCCATCATTGTTTGAGTCTACAGTGTTCTCTGGATGTAGGTGAACTACAACTCCCAAACTCAAGGTCAACGCCTACCAAACCCTTCCAGGATTTTCTGTTGATCATGGGAGTCCTGTGTGCAATATTTGGTTCAATTCCATCATTGGTGGAGTTCAGAATGCTCTTTGATTGTAGGGGAACTATAAATCCCAGCAACTACAACTCTCAAATGACAAAATCAGTCTCTCTCCAACCCCACCAGTATTCCAATTTGGACATATTGGGGATTAACAGCTAGTAGGCTGTTAGGAGTGATGGGAGTTGGAGTCCAAAACACCTGGAGCGCCCAAGTTTTCCATACTTGTTGTAAAGTGTAAGGCGTGAGGTTTGGAGTTTTCAAACTCATGTAACTACTCCTTGACACATAGTTAAACAACCCGAGACTCTGTATCACACCCCTTCCTCGTGTATCGATTGTATTCAGAAAATGACCACAAGCACAAAACAAAATGCACAACCATTCAAATATATTCAAATTTGGGCTTACTCTTTCCCTGTGGCTCAATGTGTGTGTGTGTGTCCCTCGTGGGCCACATAAAAGGACACAGAGAACCAGCTTTGGACCGCAGGCCTTGAGTTTGACACATTATTTGCAAGCTGGAATGTGTCCAGAGGAGGGCGACACAAATGATCACGGGTCTGGAGAACAAGCCCTATGAGGAGCGGCTTAAGGAGCTGGGCATGTTTAGCCTGAAGAAGAGAAGGCTGAGAGTGGATATGATAGCCATGTATAAATATGTGAGAGGAAGCCACAGGGAGGAGGAGGGAGCAAGCTTGTTTTCTGCTTCCTTGGAGAATAGGACGCAATGGAACAATGGCTTCATAGAATCAAAGAGTTGGAAGAGACCTCATGGGCCATCCAGTCCAATCCCATTCTCCCAAGAAGCAGGAATATTGCATTCAAATCACCCCTGACAGATGGCCATCCAGCCTCTGTTTAAAAGCTTCCAAAGAAGGAGCCTCCACCACACTCCGGGGCAGAGAGTTCCACTGCTGAACGGCTCTCACAGTCAGGAAGTTCTTCCTCATGTTCAGATGGAATCTCCTCTCTTGTAGTTTGAAGCCATTGCTCCATTGCATCCTGGTCTCCAGGGAAGCAGAAAACAAGCTTGCTCCCTCCTCCCTGTGGCTTCCTCTCACATATTTATACATGGCTATCATATCTCCTCTCAGCCTTCTCTTCTTCAGGCTGAACATGCCCAGCTCCTTAAGCCGCTCCTCATAGGGCTTGTTCTCCAGACCCTTGATCATTTTAGTCGCCCTCCTCTGGACACATTCCAGCTTGTCAATATCTCTCTTGAATTGTGGTGCCCAGAATTGGACACAATATTCCAGATGTGGTCTAACCAAAGCAGAATAGAGCATGGGGAGCATGACTTCCTTAGATCTAGACACTATGCTCCTCTTGATGCAGGCCAAAATCCCATTGGCTTTTTTTGCCGCCACATCACATTGTTGGCTCATGTTTAACTTCAAACTACAAGAGAGGAGATTCCATCTGAACACAAGGAAGAACTTCCTGACTGTGAGAGCCGTTCAGCAGTGGAACTCTCTGCCCCGGAGTGTGGTGGAGGATCCTTCTTTGGAAGCTTTTAAACAGGGGCTGGATGGCCATTTGTCAGGGGTGATTTGAATGCGATATTCCTGCTTCTTGGCAGAATGGGGTTGGACTGGATGGCCCAGGAGGTCTCTTCCATCTCTTTGATTCTATGCTTCTATGGAGACAGGTGTGAAAGTTGCAATTGGCCAGCTTGATTAGCATTGAATACCCTTGCAGCTTCAAAGCCTGGCTGATTTATGCCTGGGGGAATCCTTTGTTGGGAGGTGAGGGTTTGTTTTTTTTTTTGGTTGGGTCAGGAGTGACGAGAAAATGCAAGTCGCTTCTGGTGTGAAAGAATGGTCAGTCTGCAAGGACGTTGCCCAGGGGACATTGCCTGGATGTTTTGATGTGTTACCATCCTTGTGGGATACTTCTCTCATGCATCCGCAATGGGGAGCTGGAGCTGACAGAGGCAGCTCACCCTGGAATCAAACCTGCAACCTGCTGCTGGACATCCTTTGTTGGGAGGCCCTGATTGATTCACGTCAGGAATTCCCTTGCATTTTGAGTGTTGCTCTTTCTTAACTGTCCTGATTTTTAAGCATCCTCAGAGGTTGTGAGTTCTATTGGAAACTCAGCAAGTGGGGTTTATATACCTGTGAAATGATGTCCAGGGTGGGGGTTAGGGTTAGCTCGATTAGCATTGAATAGCCTTGCAGCTTCATAGCCTGGCTGGTTGCTGCCTGGGGGATCCTTTGTTGGGAGGTGTTAGAACTCTTATCTGTTTGAGGCAATTGGCCAAGTCTATTAGCACTGAATAGCCTTGCAGCTTCATAGCCTGGCTGGTTGCTGCCTGGGGTTAGGGTTAACTCGATTAGCATTGAATAGCCTTGCAGCTTCATAGCCTGGCTGGTTGCTGCCTGGGGGACACCCTTTGTTGGGAGGTGTTAGAACTCTTATCTGTTTGAGGCAATTGGCCAAGTCTATTAGCACTGAACAGCCTTGCAGCTTCAAAGCCTGGCTGGTTGCTGCCTGGGAGAAATCCTTTGTTGGGAGGTGTTAGAACTCATACCTGCTTGAGGCAATTGGCCAAGTCTGTTAGCACTGAATAGCCTTGCAGCTTCATAGCCTGGCTGGTTGCTGCCTGGGGTTAGGGTTAGCTCGATTAGCATTGATTAGCCCTGCAGCTTCATAGCCTGGCTAGTTGCTGCCTGGGGGACACCCTTTGTTGGGAGGTGTTAGAACTCTTATCTGCTTGAGGCAATTGGCCAGGTCTATTAGCACTGAATAGCCTTGCAGCTTGAAAGCCTGGCTCATTTCCACCTGGGGGAATAGCCTTGCAGCTTCAAAGCCTGGCTGGTTGCTGCCTGGGAGAAATCCTTTGTTGGGAGGTGTTAGAACTCTTATCTGCTTGAGGAAATTGGCCAGCTCGATTAGCACTGAATATCCTTGCAGCTTCAAAGCCTGGCTGGTTGCTGCCTGGGGTTAGGGTTAGCTTGATTAGCATTGAATAGCCTTGCAGCTTCATAGCCTTGTTGGTTGCTGCATGGGAAAAATCCTTTGTTGGGAGGTGTTAGAACTCTTGTCTGCTTGAGGCAATTGGCCAGCTCGATTAGCACTGAATATCCTTGCAGCTTCAAAGCCTGGCTGGTTGCTGCCTGGGGTTAGGGTTAGCTTGATTAGCATTGAATAGCCTTGCAGCTTCATAGCCTGGCTGATTGAATAGCCTTGCAGCTTCATAGCCTGGCTGGTTGCTGCATGGGAAAAATCCTTTGTTGGGAGGTGTTAGAACTCTTGTCTGCTTGAGGCAATTAGCCAGCTTGATTAGCACTGAATAACCTTGCAGCTTCAAAGCCTGGCTGGTTGCTGCCTGGGAGAAATCCTTTGTTGGGAAGTGTTAGAACTCTTGTCTGCTTGAGGCAATTGGCCAGCTCGATTAGCACTGAATATCCTTGCAGCTTCAAAGCCTGGCTGGTTGCTGCCTGGGGTTAGGGTTAGCTTGATTAGCATTGAATAGCCTTGCAGCTTCATAGCCTGGCTGATTGAATAGCCTTGCAGCTTCATAGCCTTGTTGGTTGCTGCATGGGAAAAATCCTTTGTTGGGAGGTGTTAGAACTCTTGTCTGCTTGAGGCAATTGGCCAGCTCGATTAGCACTGAATATCCTTGCAGCTTCAAAGCCTGGCTGGTTGCTGCCTGGGGTTAGGGTTAGCTTGATTAGCATTGAATAGCCTTGCAGCTTCATAGCCTGGCTGATTGAATAGCCTTGCAGCTTCATAGCCTGGCTGGTTGCTGCATGGGAAAAATCCTTTGTTGGGAGGTGTTAGAACTCTTATCTGCTTGAGGCAATTGGCCAGCTCGATTAGCACTGAATATTCTTGCAGCTTCAAAGCCTGGCTGGTTGCTGCCTGGGGTTAGGGTTAGCTTGATTAGCATTGAATAGCCTTGCAGCTTCATAGCCTGGCTGATTGAATAGCCTTGCAGCTTCATAGCCTGGCTGGTTGCTGCATGGGGAAAATGCTTTGTTGGGAGGTGTTAGAACTCTTATCTGCTTGAGGCAATTAGCCAGCTTGATTAGCACTGAATAGCCTTGCAGCTTCAAAGCCTGGCTGGTTGCTGCCTGGGAGAAATCCTTTGTTGGGAGGTGTTAGAACTCTTATCTGCTTGAGGCAATTGGCCAGGTTGATTAGCACTGAATAGCCTTGCACCTTCATAGCATGGCTGATTGAATAGCCTTGCAGCTTCATAGACTGGCTGGTTGCTGCCTGGGGGACACCCTTTGTTGGGAGGTATTAGAACTCTTATCTGCTTGAGGCAATTGGCCAGGTCGATTAGCACTGAATCGCCTTGCAGCTTCATAGCCTGGCTGATTGAATAGCCTTGCAGCTTCATAGCCTGGCTGATTGAACAGCCTTGCAGCTTCATAGCCTGGCTGGTTGAAGCATAGGGAAAATCCTTTGTTGGGAGGTGTTAGAACTCTTATCTGCTTGAGGCAATTGGCCAGGTCGATTAGCACTGAATAGCCTTGCAGCTTCAAAGCCTGGCTCCTTTCCACCTGGGGGAATTCTTTGTTGGGAGGTGTTAGCTGGCCCTGATTGATTCTTATCTGGAACTCCTGTTTTTTGAGTGTTGCTCTTTCTTTACTCTCCTGATTTTAGAGTTGCCGGAGATTGTGTTCATGTTGATGGTTTACTTCCTTTTTGTTGATATTCTGTTGCAAGGAGGAAGGAAACAGTGGAAGGGGAATCCAAGCTTGTGGGAGGGGGATTCGCCTGGGCTGGGCTGCCCCCTCCTCCTCCTCCTCCCCCCACTTTCCCCCACTTTCCCTCCCTTAGAGATGCTAATGTGGCTCTGTCTCTCCTGCCTCCTCCTCCTACTACTCCCTCCCTCCTCCTCCAAGGACCCTGGGCCCCAGGGATGGGATGGGACTACTACGCATCTGAGTCTGCTAACAAAAGCCTTTCCCCTTTCCTCTGCTGGCAGGCTGGGCAGCGGTGGTGCTGGGGAGAAGAAGCCAAGCACGAGGCTGGAGTTGGAGGAGCCAAGGTGGAGGAGCGCCGTTCCCTGGGCAGGTGAGTC